>NC_139448.1:1344820-2544820 GCF_963924565.1 Ascidiella aspersa | reverse complement strand
GCTTTGGGTGCGAGAGGTCCCGGGTTCAAATCCCGGACGAGCCCGATCTTTTGCCAATTTATCATGACAGTCAGTAGTAAATTCTGGGTTTAATGGGATTACACTTTAGCGAATTGTACACCTAAATTTACTAAAAATTTATCAGTTGTCCATGTTTTAAATCCGCTTAGAAAACCAAACCAAATTCTAGCAATTTGTCCATACAATTCGGCCTGAGAGCAATTTTATATGTCTTTTAAGTCAGTTTAACTTAAATTATGATATTTAGGTAACAATGCAAACCTAAAGGGGATATTTTATAAACTTAGAAGGATAAAAAAAACTATATAACTAAACTTATAGGTTTAAAGAGCTTCAAATGAAACTATTATGTTTCAGTTGAAGGTATTTTCTACCACCGGTTTGAAATATTTCAAAATAAAATATTAAGCAAATACTGGGACAGTTGCTGTGTTATAAATTTTCACTATTACTTGGTATCCCAAAGTATGAGGGAAGAAATTAAACTCCAGTGGCCCAACAAAGTGTAAAAGCAAATAATTCCGACGTCAATCGCCAAACAAAGCCATGGCGACATTCAAAATATTGAAACCGGTCGTCGACAAACAGTCACTGTGTCTTTGACGACGAAACAATGCTAAGACAAAGGCAAACAGTAAACCATCACTGTGACGCAAACACAAGCCAAACAATCCCGCCTACAGTGAGGCTAGGAAACTAGTATAGAATCCACGGCGATTGAGTGTGCGGCTCGTTGGTCTAGGGGTATGATTCTCGCTTAGGGTGCGAGAGGTCCCGGGTTCAAATCCCGGACGAGCCCTGATTCTCTTTTTCGCTTTTGATTGAAATTTTCAAAGTGTTAAAGAATTCCTTTGCCCCATGGCTCCACAATTTCAAAGTTTTTTCTTCTGTAATCTGTTATCTAAATATACTTAAACTTGCAAAAAATTCTAGCTTTTATAGCTTTAGAAAATAGTAAAATATAAATTTTGAAGGTCTAAAGAAGAACGAAAATCAATTTTTAGTTCTTCAGATAAATTATTAAAAACGAGTTAAATAAGGTGGCTGACCAAACATTATTACATTTCGAATGATCTTTAACTCGTTTAAGTGCAAAATCGTAATATTAAGTAAGATTTTTGAACCTGGTATCTACTGTCAAAACTTTTATCGTAAAGGTGTTTTGATGTTTAATGCTCGAAAAAAATTGCAGAGAGTACGCCTATGATTAAACATACTAAAGACTATTTCTAACCATTTTGTAATAAAAAACGAAGTTTATTGCATGTATTAGTTTGCCTTTGATTTAGAAACAAGATATATAAACTCTAATGTTTAAAAACATTCCCCAAAAAGTTAGAACTTTAAAACAGTAAGGATTGTTAAATCATTGTATTCTGAAATTTGTCATGAATAGAAAAATCCCATCCTATAGTAGGTTACTCAAAAATAATACACCATAAACAGACAACCCTGTTGTACATTACACAACATAGAGGTATTTCAACTATTTCATTTAACTCATTCTGTATGGATATTGTCGTTTGTATAATTACTGAATTGATGCAGGAGTTGGCTCACACTAGACGTGTTTTACTTCTGGCGTTGGCGTCTGGCGCAAAACGCTAGCGTCGTCCAATGCACACATAACGCGTTGCCAGCGTTAACGGCAAATTTTCTCGCTTCTAACCGAAAGCGTCAAATTTGAAATATTCAACTTTCCGCAACCGAAAGTGTTTTTTACGCTTTAGGCGTCAATGTTTCCCGTTAACAAAAACGCGTCTAGTGTGAACTAACTTAAAACTGTACAGTACTTTTTACTTGCCTTTCAATAATTAAAGAAAGCCAAAGGTGAAAAAGTTTGAAAATCACTGACCTAGGGTCCTACAATGGTTTTAATTATTCCCCAAAAATATAATTCACACTTAATTTTTACCTTTTTATACTTAAAACCTAATTTTTCACACTTAAAATATTCTCACCATTTCTTTCATTTTATCAGTCAACTGCTGGTAGCGTAAATCTTGTACAGTTTGTAGTTGACCAAGAACAACCGAGAATAATTCCGATTCCTTCTTGCTGTTGTGTTGCTTGCGGAGCAATTGGACGTAGATTGCACAGGCCTCGTGTAACACAGAGAGGTGACCAGTCTTGGAATCACCCTGAAATTAGTCAATTATTGTAATTTTAATAAATTTAAATTTGCAAGTTATAGGAGAATTTCTCTCAGAAGATAGATTCAAGTGTTCTTTCGCAGCCGAAAATTTCCCAAAAGAAATAGAGAATTTTGAAGTGTGGTAAACAGGTCGTTTGTGAAATAACTAAAATCCAAAAGTCAAGTCATTTGTAAAACAACTTGAGTCCTAGTCAAGTCTTTAAAAAAAATAATAAGTCAAGTTATCAGTTGTCCAAGTCAATTCCCAGTCAAGTCATTGTTAGAGCAAGTCATTTTCAAGTCAAATCACTGATATATAATAATAAAACTACAAGCCATTAAAATTGGTAAACTCGTCCGATTATGAGCAATATAATTCAAAAACAACAAAACAACAAAACATGTAGCGGCCTAATCGTTTCCCGAAAATTTCGCAAACAAGAAATATGGAATTTTAGTCTAACTGTTGCAATGATGCTGTAAAATATATCGGTCCAAATAAGATAAACGCAAAATGTTTACCTTGTAAAACGAGGTATTCGGTGATAAACAAGAACTGACACTGAGTTGTTAATAATAATTAAAAAAGCGTTTTTAGTTTAATCCCGGAATACACATATTGATAAATTAACAGAAACTAAAAAAATACATTGTATCTCTGCTCCGTTTATTTCAAGTTTGAGGAATCGATCTAACTGCAGAAATTACGGTTATTTTTACATTTCTAGGTGAAGAAGTTAAGGTTCATTAAAATTTCTTAGCGGTCATCAAAATCAAACCTTTAAAAAAATAACCAAGAAAAACAAATGTAAGAAAAATGCGCGCCTACAGCAACAAAAACAGGCGCTGGTATTTTTTTAGCATTACTTACAGCAAGTGATTTGGTTAACATTCCTTGTTTCCAGTTGTCGTAAAGTTCACGCAGTCGTTCCATTTCTCCCTTCAAACCCTCTTCATTCATCGACGGAAAACGAGTGTGATTTTCTGTCTTGTTGTGAAGGAAGTGGATCAGCATCTGGAAATAAATAGAAGTTGTGCTATTAGGCCCGCAACAGTTCTATATTGAGGAACTACCCACACCGATATTGATTTTACTGCCTAACTTTATCCGTGCCTACAAAATATCAGCATATGAAAACAGCAAGAAGCAAAGTTCCACATCAATTAACTTAAGTGACTGTCTTTGCATGAATTAGATTGACCAATACTTATATTTTTTACTGATTTGAAGGTCTATCCACCACGACTTAAGTTATACTTAAGTCATGCAAATTACTTGACTGTGAAGTTAAGGACTTATTATAAAAGTGCACTTAAGCCAAGTCAGTTTGCCTTAAAGTCTTGAGTCAAGTCAAGTCACCTAAAAATAGTGACTTAAGTGCACTTGAGCCAAAAAACGTCATTTTGCCCCAAAGTGTTTAACTCACCTGAGTAATTGTAAGCCATTACTACACTGTTAACTAAAGCGTAACATTCTATATTGGTAAGTTGCGTAAAGAAAAGTTGCATACTTTACGTTGTAGAAAGAAACACATGTACGGGTTAAAGTGAAATAAATTTTCACACTTTTGAGCTTACGAGTTGTAAAATTTCAAAAGGTTAGTTTTATGAACGCACCTCTCGCTCAAATTCGTTCCCAGCCTCGAGCAAACGCACAAGTTCCATCCAAGCAGCCACAAGTCCCATATCCTTCGCTTGTGAGATTCCTGCAAGTCGTTCCAGCACATCTGGAGCCTTGTGCTGCTTCTGCTGGGATTTTGTAAGTCGGATGCGCTCAATTGCAAGTCGCTCTTGTCGAACTTCGTCGGCGCTAAACCTGGGATTATAAGATTGTGCGTTTGATATATAACAAGCCAGTTGAGACGGAAGAAAATAAACACTTTTTTACACGGCTCAATTTACAAATCTGTGTCAACAGCCAACTTAGTATGACCTGAATATTTAGGTAAAAAATAACAAAACAATACATACAATGCTTTTTTACGATTCTTTTATTTTTAAACGAAGTTATGAATTAGGTATGTTTAATGGTTTAATACTCCAGTCAGAGACCATGAGCCGCATTTCTTACTTAGTTAAATGCAAAGAACCACATTACACAGAAATGCATATCTCCTATTTTTATACTTATAGACATGTCTTTGCTCAGCTAGATACGCTGAACATTAAATGCGAAATGTTATTCATTGTGTTTGATTAGGTAAATAAACACCATCGCGCTGTTAAAACTTCTAAAATCTTTTGACATGATTTTAACAAAAGAGCTAACCTCTGAGTCGTAACGGACAATATCCTGTAACTCAATAAACTAAATTAAAAATATGCATTAAAAAAAAACTCAAAAACTGAATGAATGGAAGAGCCGCATAAAATCCGGGCTAACCGCGGGCCCATCAACATTCCCCTGCACCAGTCTTATAACAGTGCTTTCTAATTCACGACCAATAGACCGTCAAACAAGAACACACTTTCCCACCTGGTTGGGTCAAATTCCTGTTTTCTTTCAGCGACAGCGACCCCAGATGCCGCCGGGTCAAAGTTCATGGCGAGCACCAAGTCCGGCCCGAGGTCATGACCTTCACGTGCCCTCTCCGACTGCCGGTAGAGGGCAGCAAATAGCGCGATCTTCTCGGAGTTCGCGTTGGGAAGAGATGCGATGCTCTTGAGTCGGAGGAGAATGTGATCTTTCTCCAGTTTCTGTCTTCGCCAGAGGGCAGTAAGGAGATGTCCGCTCGTGGTTGAAGCATCTGGGAAAAAATAAGAACGAAATTCTAATAGCAAAATTAAAAAAAAAAGTTTTATTTTTATTAGAAAAAATTATCTAATCAAGTTTATTAGTCTCAGAACAAACGTAATTGAAAAAGTTTATTTGGTGCTAAAAAAGGTTTTTAGCGTTCAAAAAACTAAAAGAAACATTTCTGATTTTGTCTTAAAAAAATATAAACAAAACAATCGTTAGTGCTTGAAAATATTTTTTTAAACAAACAAGTTTTTTTAAAAAGGCAAGAGGTAAAATATAAACCAAACAAGAAAAAGTAAAATAATACAAAAAAGTTACTCAGCTTTAGAAAAAGTTGTTTAGCCTAAAATAAAGCTTAATGGTATTAATAACAAACAAACAATTTTTTTACATACTTCGCATATTCTCCAGATTTTCCCTCTCAAATATTTCTCTGATCTCAGATGACGACTTTCCCTCTTTGACAAAGTCATCGTATCTTCTCTTGCTTTCTTCCCATTGTAGCTGATAGGACTCTGCAGTGTCGCCCATAAGAACGCCAAGACTGTGGCTGAATAGCAATAATATAAGAGGTTAGGGTCGAATCTTAAAATTTAATTTAGTTTCATATTGAATATAGATAGATTTAATGACATTATACTAAAAGTCTTAGAATGGCGAAAGGCAACTAATTTTTCTTTAAAAAAAGTCTAAAACTGTCATATAATTCGATTTATAATTAGCAATGAGGCAATCAATATTTTTGAAATCATATTACTAAATTCCACTATTTAAAAAAACAGCTAATGCATTATCTTTGTCATCCTTGGTATAAATAAAACTAAAATGTTGTTTAATTAACTTACTTGTAAGACAGAGTTCCTCCGTACAAGAAAGAAGCATCTTCTTCTAGAGTTTCGGAACGACGCAATTCCTTTTCCTTGCTCTGTACTTCTGAAAACTTTTCGTGCATGTCAGCCATAGAAACTTTACGACGATCCGACTCATTCTCTGGAAAATAATAATCCGTAAGTTAATAAAATTATTTGCAGGCAAACATAAAACATTTAAATCAGAATTTTTTTGTCGAACAAAAAATCAAATATTTAAACAATTTCATTTATTGTGACACTCAAGTTATTCTAGAAACATCACAAGAAAAAAATATGGTAAAAATAACATTGAAACACATCTATTGAGTAGTTTTAGTTTTGAAAAGTAATAAAAATAAAGTTAATATTTTAAACTGCAAATATAAAGCAATCACAATGAAAAAAATATATGTAGTAATTACAAGGAGTTCCTAAACATTGCAAAAAACATTACCAAAATTTTAAGGATTCTGCAAAACAAATATGAAAAACAATTGGTTTAGTTTTACAACTACTTAAATAAATATTCTAAGTTTCTTATTAAAAATAAAGGTTAAAAAAATATTTTATTTTACTAACCACTTTGTAGCTTCACCATCTCCCACATAAGTTTGTTTCTGAGCAAGTCATACTTTTCATCTAGTGCAGAAACAAGTTCGGTGACGGTAACTTCATCTTTCGACAAAATGTTATCCAACATTTCCATTTCTGTGCCATCGTCATGGATGACCGCTTCCACTCCGGCAACATTCCATCTAAGTTTAAGATTTTTTAATTTTCAAGCAATAAAACCATTATTTTAAGTCAGGGCTTGCCAAGCTGTGTTTTTCTACCAATATTTTTTATTATTCATAGACTATTTATTTTATTTTGCAACAATATTGAACAGGGTATGAAAAACTTTAAAATATGTCCAAATTATTACACTTTAGTATTGCGTGGGCTAAAAGTTTGTGTGGCGCATCTCAATAAAAAGTGAAAAAAATTGGTGCATAGAAACAAAAGTTTGGCCACTCCTGTACTGGGGGTGCTCTATTATAAGTAATCTGCCAACATTGACCAACAAATACCTTTCGGTGGGAATAGAAACAAGTTTTGTTGATTTTATTTAACAATCCATTTGAGTAGAGACTTCTATCTCTGGTTTGAACTTTATTAAAATAGCTGTTTAGAGTAAAAAACAGTTTACCTATATACAAATTTTGGACCAACTGTAGAAACTTTGAACCATTTGATTTTAGATTTCTTTAGTGATTTGGATATAATAAGTGGTAGTCAGTAATAGCCAAGAATTAACTGGATTCCATGTTTACTTACCTATTGGCAAGTCTGTTTGCCTGATATTGCACATCATCCTGATATTGTTGTCTATCCTTTAGTTGTGCCGTTGCATAACTTTCATCGTTCTACAATACAAATAAATGCTTTAAAAAACACAAATATTTAGCTGACGATACATTATAAATCCCCAATTTATATATCATAAAAGCACTTTTTGAACAGGTTTATGTTAACAGAGATTTGACCATATATTTTAATTAATTTAACAAACATTTCAAATATTAAAAATTGGACAAGGAATAAATTAATAGAAGCATGTGAGTGTCAAAATACCTCAAGTGATTCTTTGTAGAACTGGTAATCATTGAACGAGGCCTCTGCAGCCCTGTTCGAAACTGCATCAAACTCTACTCGGAACTCGTTGTCGTTTTTCATTGGCTTGAAAGAAGTGCCTAAATACACATGTTCTAAATTACATTCTTACATAACTCTAGTTAACATAATAATCAAATAAGGGTATACATACTATTTATTTGAATATTACAGGATACAAAATAAAATTAAGATGAAAAAATAGACCTTAAAACAGCACCATAGCTTTTATATTGCTAATTTTACTGTTTTTACCAAAGCTTACAATATTTGAACACACAGAGTTTCTTTATATCTTAAAAAGTGATTTTAGTTGAGTTTTTGTTAATACTGACCTGGTTGGAAATAAAGGTATCCCTTAAATTCTTCCCAAGAAACATTTCCAGCATTTTGCCTCGAATTGGTCCACTGTCTCCAAGACTGGAGGGAGAATTCTGAACTCTTCAAAGACCTAAATAATATTAATATACAGTCAAACACAATAGATAGCTTTACTAAGAATAACCTAAATAAATAAATCTAGTCCGACTATATTTTGTTCCCAAAAATTGCAAAATATAACCATTTTACCATATAAAACTTTTTGTACAGATCTATGTAAAACTGTTTATTGCTTCCGGAGTCCAAAATTTAATCTTTAAAACTCACAATTTACCAGCATTTAGACTTGAATCTTTTAAATAACAATTTTTACCTAGCCAGTAGTAAAGCACTGCTTAGTGTTATAGTGCCAGATCCATCAATATCCAGCCCCTTAAAATCCCAGTAAGCGTTAGATTCCTTGATTCTCGATTCTTCGAGTTTCAGCAAAACCTCCTGGAACTTGTTGGCAGAGCATTGAAGCTTGTTGCAAACTTTCTGTAAAACTGAATTAACCTGGAATAAAGTACAATTATATAGAGTTGAGCTTGAACATAATTAGATTTTTTTGTTAGATTATAAAACCATAAACATTACACAAGTCCTGTCTTGACAAGATCTCAGGGGTGTACACCTAAAAAAAATCTGTGTGACCGGGTGCACAACATAATTAACGTGCACCTGATTGTGAAACAATAGGAAAATCCGGCTGCTAACTTAATTTTTTAGGTTCCACGTTAGTCTGTTAAAAGGGATGCCTTGTATATGACATTTTATTGCGATACCAATACACCAGGTTGGAAAGTAAGGCCTGCAGTTTTCCGCTCAGCCGCGGTCATAGCCGCGCATTTTCAGATAAATCAACTTAAATAATGGCCAGCTGCGAAAAATTGCTCAAATGCGCAAAACTTACGTGGAGCTAACGGTTTTCAGTATAGTACTCCATTTTCAGCTGTGAAAATGGTACAAATAACGTTATCACAGCTGCGCAAATTTCGGCGAAAACGTAATTACAGCCGCACAATTTTAAGCGGCACAAACGTCTCCCCCACGCAAAATCCAAAGTTTCCAATCTGGCCAATACCCAATATTTCGAACATGAAGTATTTTAATAAATTACTATATAGAAATCCTTTTCATAGAAATCGCCACTTCATATCATTAACCATTCGCTGGAATTCCTATATAATTTGTTATTACATCAGCACCTTTCATCCTTGTATTGGACGAGTACTATCACTTGACACCGGGTATCAGCTTTAATCCTATTTAAATGGACATCCTTACTTCACTTCATTAGTAAATTGTAAATTTTTTGGCAAAAAAGCATAAATATAATCACAAAATAATAATTTAATGACCTAAAATAACCAAGTAATATTACCAGTGGTATTTCCACTTTGTGAAAGAACAGGTTTTCATAGAATCTTGCAATTTCGTCTGGTAACAAATAACCTTTCTTCTTAGCATCAAGAATCGCAAACATGGATTGAAAATCCTCGTCTAACTTCATTTTAACAACTTTAACACACTTTTACATAATATTACCTAACCTTAAGAAAAATGTCACTTAGATAACAGTGTTTGGCAAACTGAGAAACTGTTAATGGGATACATGATAAATAGCTAACTTTAAGGAATAAATTTAAGAATAGATATTGTTATTCCTAAACTAAAGAAACTGCACATGGAAGCTTAATTAATACCAAACTTCAAACACAAAACAACGCTTCAGACTACGCTGGTCTAGAATCCTACCGCAACGCACAATATTTGGGTTAGGGTGTGGGGTTAGCGTTTGGGTGGGTCAAGTATTATTATTAAATAATGAGTATACTTATACTCACTGCTGGAAAGTATGGCTGATCTTGACGAGATCTTGCGGGTGCACGGCCGAAAAAATCCGTGTGACCGGGTGCAACCAAGAGAAAAAAAGTGCACCTCGGGTGCACTTTATGATTTCCAATGTATACTGTATTGCATACATTGCACTGTTAACGTATTCCGTACAAGCGTTTTACATATTTCGGGTGCAATTCAGATTTTTTCGGGGTGCACTTTCAAAAAAGGTTGAAAAAGTCTCGCGGGTGCACTTGCCATACTTTCCACAGTGGCTTATACTTGACCCACCCTCACCCAAACACTAACCCGCACCCTAACTCTAATATTGTGCGTTGATTTAATAATTGTTTCAATGCTGTGGTAGGACTTTATACCAGCGCCCTTTAGACACCAATATCTGACAAATTAAACAAATTTTTTAGTATCTAACACTAATTTCAAACAAAAATATAAAGTTAGTTATTATTATCTAGCAATTTAGGAAACTTTTAATTAAAACTCGTAAATAATACCTAAAAAGCTATATTGAAGAAACGTCTGCAAGTCTAAATAAAATATCGCGTTAGATATTATTATACGGTAAATTTAAGGAACTTTCATTGAAAGACGACACGAAAGAAATGTAAAATTTACTTTTAGTGTTTCTGATCTCCATTGTTACAGCTTTGGTTTGTCACGCTCGAACGAATATTTGATTTATGACTTTTAAGTACATAGAAATCAAACAAATTTATTTTATGATATCCAAATTTAAAGTTGGATTAACTTTTACCATTATATAATTAAATATTTATATATTAGAGTAATTTGGCATTAATAAGCTTTGTCCCTTGACGTACTTTTTTTTAAACATATATACGTTTTCGCATTGAATTCTGGCTTTTGTTTTTTACTCAATTAGTGCCTCAGTTGTACAATTTTTATTTAACAAACCTATTGCATAAAGGTTATTTACACACATCGGCATTGATTTTTTGAAATTTATGTTATTTTTCTAATTTTGATACAAATTCGTCTCCAAAATATATACAGTCAATAGACCTGCTTAGCAACAGATTTTTTTGTGACTAACAAAATCATTAATTTTTTTCCTCCAATGACCCTATAAATTAGTGTTGACAAAACAAAGATTGAATACATTCAGACTACCATTCTAACCCTTTTTATGCCATTTATATCTAGGTTTCATTCCAAGTTTAGGCCTACGTTATTATTTTTGTTAGCACATCAAATTTTGGCTTATGGTAAAGAAACCAAAAAAACACCCAAACGTAAGAACAAATGGTTTAAAAAGGGCGATTCTCTATAATATGTTCTACTCTACTCTACATGTCATTCACCTTTCTGCTTAGAAATCACCAGGCAAAGATTTTTATTCAACTGGTGTATTACAAATATATTTATATAGGAAAAAGCAGTTGGAGTTGGTAAATACCCATCAGTACAACACACGAGTAAGTATTTATAAAGTGCAACATACGTATACAACTGTACAAAGGCAATATACCGATCATAAAGTTGTAATTGCAACATTTCAACAATGTATTGAAGGAACTTGTTAAGGTGGATTAAATAAATCGCCAAAAAGAGCTAACGAAAATAAGCAGGCAAACCATATTGTCACAACAAGGTAAATCGTTTTGGTGAGTGAATCATGATTTTAAGGGAAATATTTTCTAATAAAACTGATGTTTTGAAAAGTATACAGTACAGGTATGGAAAGAGCATACTACTAACACATAGCTAGAAACTAATAAATGAAGCAGGTCACATTCTGGTGTTTCTTCTGGGTACAAGATCGCAACAGGTTTACTGACTTTGCTGTAAATATATGGAGTGTGCTTGTCAAGAAAAAAACACCAAGTCACTTCGAAATTACAAGTTTTTTAACTGTAGTTGTGCGGCGCAAAATTTCGAATTAAGGTCAAAATAAATTAAAATATTTTACCCAATCAACAAACAAACAAAAGGTCAATGAATTTAAATGAAAGGGTTAATCTAAGAGTGCCCGAAAGTTTACAGCAGAACGCTTAAATCGGTCGTAAATTTTGTACCGCTTTTAATTAACTGCATTCCGTATAAGCTTCAACTCTCCTTTACAAAACTACAGTTAAAAACAAGATTCACAAGTTTTGGTTTGTTTTTAAATGTGTTCGAAAACTAGGTGTTAATAAAAAAAATGACTAGGCAAAGTGTATCATAATAAATTATGCGATAAAGGTAACACACATGCATAATTTAATTACCAAACCGGGCAATTTCGATAGCAGGGCGAAATCCTATTATCATACTAAATTTCGATATTTTACAAAACCCACAGCAGTGTTCATAAAACAGGATGTTGTAATATTCAAAAAATATAAGCAACTCTTCGCTTTACAAGTGTACCCCTACCTCAATGTTTACAGTTCTCCTACCAACGTTTACAAGTTAGCATAGTTTTTTGTTGTTCAGTATTACTGAACGTAGTTTTTGCCAAAATTTGAAAGGATCGACACTGTTAGTATTGTTTCAAATGAGTGAACAAATAATTAAAATGTCGCCCGAATCGGTTTTGAACAGACATCCCAATATTTTAAAATTCACATAGTTAACTCTATATTAAGTAAAGTGAGTTAAACAGATGCCTAAAAACATACGTAACCGCAAATTAAGTGGAGTAAAATTATCTCAAACAACGTTTCCAGTTGGCATGAAAAACGTGCGAATGCAAACGCAAAGAGTCTAGCTTTACTGATGCGACGCCGTGATGCTAGAATTATAAAGTTGTGGAAAGAAGAAACAAAACACACTCGGTGAAATCGCGGGTGTGAAGATTGCATAAACAACAAACACATTCACTCAACTTTAAACAAACATTTCAATCAAGTATTCCTACACTGTTCCCTCTTAAGATTGCCTTGTAGTAACATTAAGTAACAAATTAGAAAATTTGTTTGCAGAAAATAACTTTTTATTTAGCTGAAAATACTTTTCATTCAGCTGTGACGTCATGGAATTATCTTAAGATTCAAAAATAGACAATTATTGACGTTTCTAGGACCAATGCTTGTCCAATTTCCATAAAGGAATGTTGTTGTGATAACAAATCACGATTTATCCAAATTCCAGTGGTAAGTCTTAGAGGAAACACTAGGTAACAAATAAACAGATTCCCGATTTTCAACAACTACTAAACGAAATACGCTTAAAAGTAATTACAGAAAATTCAAAGAATGCTTGAAAAATTGCAAATTATCAGACTGATTGCAGTGTGTCTCAATTCGCTGTGTTTCATTGCTATGTTCGATTGCTTTGTTTGTGTATAGTGAGTGATTAGAGTGCGGGGTTTCACAAATGGGGGTTTACCCATTTGTAGGTGGACGAATATTCAAAGCCTGCCTTCTTCACAAAAACATCGGCTTCATCTGGACCGCGTCTGCACAAAAAATTTCAATGTTGAATTTCGCTGCGTGATTTAACATAAGTTATATGTTTATTTGTCGCTGAAAATGCAAAACACAGCAGCAAAGGGATAACGAAGAACCACAAAATGGCTTTTAAGTCGGTTGACCCTGAATGTACAAGGAATTTATTTTACTATAACAGCAAAAATAAATAATAAAATAACTTCATATTTCTGGCCATCTAACAACTGATAACTGATAAGTGATAACTGTTCATTTTCGAAGGTCGAAGGGTTATCGAATAACCACAAAATGTTTATCGAGTCTGACATTCAGGTCACAACAATAGACAAAAAATAAAGCATTAAATGCAATTGTATTAATATTTGTATCTATATTGTATATGAATAGGTTCCACGCGCTAAAATGTAGATGGAGATTCCAGACACACAAAAAGGTCTGTAACACAGCTTCAAGTAACTAGAAATGTCAAGAATAAGCCAAGAGTAACTTACGTCCCGAACTTGTACGAGAGCGGCTTGACCTTGTCGTTCTCGATCTTGTGCAGAACTGGAGTAAATATTCTCCATGCTTCAGACAACTCGTCACTGTAAAGCAGGTAAAACGCTGTTATCGAACATAATACAACTAATAGAAAAACTTGGATGATTGGTATTAAGATTTTCTTTTTAAATTAATTAGTTTTAGAAGTGGAGATTCGCTGTGTTAGAATCTGAAAGTAATACACTTCACATCTCTTTATTTTCACCAAATTAAATTTAAAGTAAAAAATACCAAAGCAACACAAAATAACGGCTGATTAGTTATTACCTTCGCACAAAGTTGAGTTGAGATCCGACGAAAACGTCAAGAATGAGGCGCTCATAAGCGTCGGGCATCTTTACGTCCTAAATGCAGGGAGGGAAAAATCGTGTCACAAGATTTGCAAGTTGGGGTCAATTCATATTAAATTTTTGCTATTCCTAAAACAAGCTTTTAAAATGTTAGACGCTTAAAATAATTACTTTTATTAGTTCTGTTTGTCATAACAAAACAAATGATAATGATTGGATTTTGTCAGAAGCAAAATAAACTTAATTAAAAAGGCAAATCAACCGATAAAATCGACATATCTCTCTGTACTCAAACCACAGGCAATAACTAATGTAAAATGACAGGCTTTGATCATGACAAAAAAGTCTCAAGAATACTTTTTTTGCATTTCAGGTAATATTAAAGAAGCAGTGTCTTATCCAGAAGCTCTTATTGTATAGGTAAGCTGCTTTTTTATTGTCGTGATTTTATGACAGCCTTTTTGACTATATGTATAATACTTATTACTCAGATTAAATTAATAGTCAATGCTTTACCTTGAACCTCTTATTGTATGTAAGGTCCATTTCAGTCTCAATAGGTTCAACGTTCATGCCAGGAGTCTTGGTCATCATCTTGCAATAAACGGCCTCGTTCGGCTGGACACGCATCACCAGCTCGTTACGCTTCACTGCCCCCGGTGTGAATATATCGCCGGGAACCTCACGGAACTGGATCCGAACTTCGGCTTTTCGCTCGTTAAGCGCTAAAAAAAATGTCGATAGCCGAATTTGTGTATTTCAGTAGCTGAAAATAGGTGTCACTCAATACTAAAATCAAGTATTTTTTGACAGGGGCACATGATTTCATATAGAGCTGCAAGATCGTTTTTTTTTATCGCAAGGAACCTTACGTAACTGAATTCTTACTTCGGCTTTTTGCTCGTTTAGCGCTGGAGATATAGTTGGCATTCGTGATTCTAAGACTTTTTTGTAACTAGTTGATATACTAAAGTATTTAGTATTAAGTGGTGTAACTCAATACTAAAAGTACAAGGTTTAAACCCAGGAGTTCTTAAACTGGGATCCGCTCATTAAGTGCTGGAGAGGCAGTTGGGTCGTTATATTGAGGCTCTTATTTTGTAAACTGGTTAATAGACGCATTTGTATATTTTAGCAGATGAAAATAGGTGTCATTCAATACTAAAAGTACAAGTTTTGCTATAGCGGCACATGATTTCATATTTAACGCTTTGTTTGTTAATTTTTCGTGCGTAACTTTATTTTGTGCGAATTTTTGTGATTTTTAAGCATCTTTTTTCGCTCCTTAAGTGCTGCACGAACAGATGAAATTCATCGTCTTACGTAGAAGTCAAATATCGGCGAAAAAACGACGACGCTATACGTCACTGAGGAGCAACGGCACAATTCAGAAAAGGTAAAACCTTTAATCCAGGGGTTCATAAACTAAGAAATCCTTTAAGTACGGGGACTCTTAAGGTTTCATAAAAGCCTTGAGCATTGAAACCTTAGTGCAGTGTTTCTCAACCTTAAATGGCTTGCGGCACCCTAATAAGATTTTCCGTAGGTAATTCACTAGAATGTCAGAACAAACGTAAGTGGAACAACACACATCAACTAAGAGTTAAGCAAAATAAGTTTCTTAAAAATTGCACCCTTGAGCATTAAAAATGGCACTCCAGAGTGCCGCGGCACCCGGGTTGAGAACCACTGCTTTAGTGTATTACTTAATATTAAATACACTTTTGAAACGAAAAAGTTGCCTCCATTTCCGCTAGAGAGCAGTGCGGAGCAACAACTAGCCTAAAAAACAAACTCGCCTTTGTGGTATAGAAAAAAAATGGGAAAACGGCAAAATAATTTATAGAAAAAATACATGGAAAAACATATATAAAAACAATAAACTCAAAATAAAAAAGAGCAAAAAGAGATCAAATTTACCTTTCCCGCACTTTAGTATGAACGGCACACCATCCCACCGCTCGTTGCAAATATTAAAGCGAGCCACCGCGAAAGTAGGGGTGACTGACCCCTTGGGTACAGTGGGGTCATCCAGGTACCCCTCCTTGGCCTCCCCCTCACCCTGGGGATCCCCCGCATATTGCCCCAGCACCATGTCGTCCAGGGTCAGGGGTCGGATGCATTTGAGCACTTTAACCTGTTGAGAGAATACAATAATTAGGTAAATACACAATTTTTTGTCCCAAATACTTAAAATGTTTCGTTAATGTTGCACTGAATATGTGATAATAGAAATCACCTTGACCCTTGCAAGATAAATGTCGACCTTAATTCCTGATCAGTAACAGCAAAATAATCTAGCAAAGCTAGCAATTCAGGTCAGACACATTAACCAGATCTTAAAAATATATATATATATTTCGCCAACTAAGGCATCGTCAGTATATCTGAATAAAAACAAACGCAACAGTATAAGAATGAGTCAGAAAACATTAAAATAAAACGTTTTATTTAAACTTTAATGTTTTCTGACTCATTCTTATACTGTTGCGTTTGTTTTTATTCAGATATACTGACGATGCCTTAGTTGGCGAAATATATATATATATTTTTAAGATCTGGTTAATGTGTCTGACCTGAATTGCTAGCTTTGCTAGATTATTTTGCTGTGAATGTTTCGTTAATTCCGTTTTATTTCTTTCAAAGTTATTACTTTATATTTTTTTTTTATTTTGGCTATTTTTACCTTTTTTTAATTAAAATACTACTTTTTACGTTTTGTAGTTGCTGTACAGTTTTTAAAAACCTCAACGTGGGCATTTCTAAATATTTTACCAAAAAAAAATATTTAATTTGAACTATTTGTCAATAAGAACCCCCTAAACAGCATAAAATAATACAAAAATCACCTTTTCGTCTCTGATGTCATCAGCGCTGCTGCTAACAGGTTTTTCCATCGCTGTTAAGGAAAGTACTTGGAAGAGATGATTCTGCATCACATCCCTGTAAATAAAAAATTATAAGTTGTTATTCACATCGGTTCATTCGCGCCCACTGGACATAAAAATGATTCTTTCGTAGGATTATAATAATACTAGGACTACTTTTCGTTTCAAAATTCTAACTTTTTATTATTTTGACCATAGATTTTTTTCTACAGCTATAAATCATAAAAATTGCTGATTTTCATCAACCATGTAAAAGGACCATTTAAACATAAATAATGACATTTTTTTGTTAAACAAGAAAACTACTACTTAAAAGTGAACCATTTATTTTAGTTTTTTCATGAAAAATTCCATTTTACCCAAAAAGAAAGAAATTTTTATTAACTTCTTAAATGGATTAGGTATATACATTTTTCCATTGTTTAAATAAGCAGAGCGAAAATAGAATAATGACATTGTTGCTATAGTTACCTGATGATGCCGAACTGGTCGAAGTAACCTCCTCTTCCCTTTGTTCCGAACGGCTCCTTGAAAGTGATGAGGACACTTGAGATGTTGTTCCTGTTCCAGAGAGGACCGAACAATCGGTTCGCAAATCTGGAAGGAAGTAAACTGTTTGATAATGCTAAGTAACAATATAATAGTATAAACAAGTGTTGTAAACAAGTCATTTTGAAATTACTTAAATCTGAGTCAAGTCATTTCTGAAATAACTCAAGTCCAAGTAAAGTTTAAAAAAATATAGCAAGTCAAGTCCCAGTCAAGTCATTTTACAGCCAGCCATCTCCAAGTCAAACCACTGAAAATGGTAATAAAACGATAAACCATTAAATTTGGTAAACTCGTCCAATTATGAGCAATAATTCAACGAAAAATAAACAAAACAACAGCTTGGAATCGAATCGTTTTATGTGCAAAACTTGCTTTTTAATAAAATAGTAAATATAAACCCTTAATTTCAACCAAAGTCATTCAACTCAAAGACTAAGTTATGCTGTAATTTAACCAAAACGATTTAAATTAAGTTATCGAATTAAGTCATTGTAACACTGGTATATACACACATATGTATTCAACAAAATTCTTTGATTTAGCTTTGATCAACTTCTTATACTAACAGGATGCAGCAGGCAATGGTCGCCGGAGGTCGTGAGTTCGAACCTCACCGCAGGCTAGTTGTTTTTTCTATTATTGATAGACAGATTCGACGAGTCTGCGGTGGCTTTCGGCGTTACAAAATAATAGTTGTTAATTAAGCGACAATGTTTACTACAAAGAAATTGTGTTGCTTAAATTGGCAACTGCTTTATCAGGTCGCAGTAAAAATGATATTTTTTTAAGCGGTTTAACATTTAGAGGTAACATTTACTGAAGAATCGATAATGCAAGCAAGGCAGGCTAGTAAAAAACAACGTTTTCTTGAGTAAGTCTCAGCTCAAAATTACCTGAGAACCATTAAGTTCTGTACCATCTCCTTTCCCAAGTAATGGTCGATTCTGTAAAGTTGTTCCTCCTTGAACAAACTTGAGAGGTGGTTTGAAAGCTCGGCGCTGGAATCGAAATCGCGACCGAATGGTTTCTCAACGATGATTCGATTCCAACCGCTGTAATGCAATATAAACTACGGTTATATAAAGGTAATGGTATGGTAGCTCCGACCTTTGGACAATGATTTAATTTTGATGTAATCATTTTGTCGCTAAGTAGCGATGAAGTTTATGTTGTTGAAAGAGCCTATACATAAAAATATCAGGCTATATTCGAAGACCAATACTGATGATATCGATTTCGTCTGTTACTAGTGTGGTACCGATTCTTGAGTCATGTATGTTTAAAATATATGAAATATAGCGACAGCATAGGCCGAGAGCTTATGGAAGTGGGACCACAAGTAATGTAAGGTTGAGAACCACTGGGTTAGGTTCTAGTTTTCAAAATAACGAGAAAATATACGAGTCGGTATATACTTTTTCACATATTTAGAAAACCATCAACCGACCATTTCGATTTTTATATATGCCGTTAATCTATCTCTCCTGAAATCGTTTTTTTGAATTTTTTTTTTTTTTTTTTTTTGAACGATAACGGTGTTTTGGATGAATAACGCAAAAAAACTACAAACCCGTTGATTTTTTAAGATTTTTTCGCATATTTGAAAATCCAACTGACCATTTTGACATACAGACGCTGTGGATGTTCCTGGTAACATCCTGGAACACAGTGGGAGGTAGGGCCAGGTAGAACACCCGGTTGGCACTGGCGCCGTTGGGCAGGGCCTTGATGGCGGCGTCCAAACGGCCGAAACCGTCCGGTTCCACGTAAGAACCAGCCACGTAGCTCATGCTGTTGAAAAACTGCTCAAGTTTTTCCTTTTCGCTGTCTTTCACCTGTGATGAACGTTAAATGCGTAATACGTGTGTGTGGTGATAATATTATTATATGTTCGATACTTGAATATTATTATGATACAGATTGAAATGTCCGGTATACTTGACATATTTTCGATACCGAGTTTCGATACCGAGTTTCGATAGATTAGACGCAAAATATCGTGATCCGGCGTCATCACTATTCTTAAACACGGCGAATTTTTGCAGGTTGTCAGTTAAAACTTGCTTTATCGTGAACTTTAGTAACCTCCATCTGTTCAGCAATACCATTCTAATTTTTGACAAATTCTACCTTTCAAGGCAGAATTCCTGTGTCGAATTGCAAATCATGATGATATTCCTGTGATAATTTGATAGCAAACCGCCGCTAATTGCCCAAAAGTTAAAAATAATTGCAATAACAAAGACTGCATGAGCATCGAAATAGAAAATGGGAAAATTTCAAATGACAAGGGAAGACAGCAAATACTGGTCAATTCGTTTGTCCAAATCAGAGATAAACAACTATATAAAGCAAAACGAAATTCGAGCTGAACCTATTGCAATAAACTAGGCCTTGGTGGTTATTTCTGCCGGTTTGCGTATGCCGTATATTGCCCTAGTATCGGACGAGTAGCGATACTAACACTCCGTATCGGGCACCGAAGTTATCGGGCATCCCCCATGTCTATATTTAAAACAAACGCATTGTTCATTTTGGTAGCAACTGTTTTACAATTGTATTCAAAATAACAAATTAGTTGAGAGTGGAAAGTTAAGTGATGACACGGAAGAATGTTGGATTTAGGGCGAATTGATTGCTTTAAGAGCCACACGAAAGATACCTTTGTAACAGACACAGGAGGTTGTCAAAAACGTTGTCAAAATTCGGCGAAAGATACAAAAAAAATATCTTGGAATGACAAAGTTCGTGAGTTTAAATTATCGACTCCAAAAATAGCCATTTAAATTAGAGTTTGCGATACAACGAAGCATTTCCAACATTGAAAGGTAAATTTTTAAGAAAAAAAAATCGTTTTGGTCAAATAAGCTGCAAAAAATTACATTGTTTCAATTTCATCTGTTTTGCGTTTTGATCGTGTTAATGACGTCATGTGGTATCGTACCGGACAAGAGAACTCCGTGTCTAAAATATCTGGTATCGGTATTGGAACACTTTTGGATATAGGTATCGGAACACTTTTTTTTTTTAAACACTTCAAGCGGCAACAAATAAGCACTTAAATGAAAGCTCATGTTGCAGGTTATAACAAAACTTGTGTGGTGATATTTTGATGCGGTACCTTCATAAAGGGATGTGCTTTCTCTCGGATTTGAGCGACAGTCATCTTGGACCGGGCGTATCCGATGAAGCGGATGTTGGATGGGAGGAGGTCATCCCGGAAGAGCCACCTGGAGTGGAAGATAAAGAGGGGCTTAGGATCGTGAAACATGAATTCTAATTTTTTTAGGATGCTAGATTCGTCTTCTAGCTTCAATTTTACGCTGGACTTTTTCAAGGTAATTTCAGGCGAGTTGATAATACAAACGGTTTTACAGTTTATTGATACTTATTTTGCCCTCAATTGTTCTGTTATATTTCCCTTTGTATTTCGGAAACCGCTTAGGATGCTTATCTAATTTGTCAGTTATAAATGCATTATATTTCATTTTTGTCAGGTTTAAAAAAATCTAAGATGGAACACATTAACAGGCTGCTTTCATTTTTTACATATTTTTTGACATAATGTGAAAATGAGGATGATTTTTTGAAGGTTCAGTACGAGAGGAGGGCAAAAATAGTTTTTATAAATTTTCCTCGAACTGAAAATCGTAGAAAACACACACATATTCGTTGTGCAGCTGTAAAAATCAGCTGTGCAGTGCGCAACACACCAATCGTAGAACACATGTGTGCGAATATCGAATAACAAAACGACAATCTACGTCATCCGTGCAATATACACAGTTGAGTAGAACAAGATAAAACGCAGTTTTACAAGCTACATGGCGTGCTTGTGAGTGTGTGTGCTTTTACGTGTTATATTTGCATGCATATAAGTGTGTGTGCGTGCGAAATGTGTCTCTGTAATGTAGTTTTTACCAACTTAAAGGGTCATTTGATGGCGTGTGGTGTGCGCGTATCATATTTACGAGAAATTAAGAGACATGGCGTTCGTGCGTGTGTGTGTGTTTGTATGCGTGCGTGCGCGCGTGCGTGCGTGTGTGTATAGTGATGCCAAGTTATGCGGTTCGCAATGTTGATTCTGTTAGCGCATTCAGTCAATAATAAACTAATGTGCAACGTGGGTAGTTGGTGCACGAGGAAAAGCAATCTAAAACCATTGGAAGCAGGTTTCTGCTTGTCAACCACTGCCCCGATGACGCGTTTTTAAACAAGTTAAACTTAAAATTATAAAATAACGTGTTAAACGTCAAGGTCAGAAATTTGTGTGGGGCATATATTTGCTTTGGTGGCATCAACATGCATTGTATTGTGAACTTTTGTAAACTTTTGAAAACTTTTATTTAAACGTCGGTAAGGACCGAAACGTGATGCAATTTTGCTGAATAGGACTGTCTTACACTGATAGACACAATGAAAATAGTGATTTGCGAACGTTTAAAAACGACGGCCCAATGGCGTCGTCGCTTAAAACAACGCATGGGATGCAATTGCAGCAAAGCACGTGCTTCGTGCCGCGTGCAGTGCGCATGTTTAGCGCGTGCTCGACGCATGACAGCGACGTGTTGGGCGCGTGCGGGAAAACTACTACGGAACGCGGGGAACGATTTGTTGATGTGTCTGGCAAATATTTGAGCGCATTACACTTCGGAAATATTACGCATACGAACGAACGTCCGATGTTTCTAGCAATCGTAACACTCACCAATGCGAAACCCAAGTTTTTTTTGCGTTTTTTGAAATAAAAATTGCTGTCAGGAATACGGTGATTAAAAGTTGTCATTGTTTGAAAGCAATTTTCTACGTTTTGCTGTGTTTTCTATGTTTTAATTTTACAAAAACAATTTTTTTAAATAATCACGAATTCATTTTTTGCTACATTTCGCGAAGTTTTAAAGAATAAAGAATCAACTAACGAGACTCAGTCGAATCATCCCCAAAAAACTTAAATTTAAATATAAACAACAATTGCCGGTTGCAATACAAGAAATGGCTTTACAGTAAAATCAATGTTGATTTTTTAACTTTTGGCAAACTCAAACTAATGTGTCATTTACTTCCATCGGGCATCAAAAATGAATTAAAAACCTTTCACCAATCTCGGTATTTTGAGTCGAAACACGACTGAGACGCAGTTCAAAAAACGATTCAAGTCACGGTTGAACTTTCACAGTTCCTGGTAAAACTTGAAAAACAATGGCGCAGAAAATTTGGAATAAAGGCACAGGAAGCAGCTGGCAGGTTATTAATCAGTGAGTGCATTTATGTAACGCAGGAGTCAATTTTTTTTCATTAAGGGCCGGGTAGCTGTAAGGTCTAGCGAACACGGGCGAGTATAAAATTTTGTGTCAAACTTTATCTGAATTATCGTTTAACCGAGGAAATATAAATAACCATGCAACAAAAACTGTTGAGATAAATTGCCGTTCCGTTGAAATTGCCATCCAAATGTTTTTTTGAATTGCACTCGGCAACATTTAAATGAACTTCATCTTTAAGAATAGACTATACCGCGGGTCGGGACGGACATTCAATGAAAAAAAAAAAAAAAAAAAAAAAAAAACTTGTTGAAAACAAGGGAGATTAGATTTTCAAATAAATTTTAGATAAAATGCATTCTAAAGGAATCCGTAAAACAGAAAACGTGCTGCACCTTTGTGATTTCGTAAGGACAATAAAATACGAAAAAAAACTGTATCGCGTTGCTCACGTTTGGATATACGAAAGAAAACGCCATTTGCACCAATCTAAATTGCAATTAAAAAACTGTTGTTTAGCTCTACATATCAGTTATACACAACAAAAAAAAAGTTAGCAACCTTGAAGCGTATAGTCACTGGTCAGTATGATATCGGCACGCTAAGAAAAGACTGTGTACTGTCGACCAACCTTTCACTAAACAAACAAACGAAATATGCGCCGTCATGATTGCGAGGTTACGCTATGACGTGGCACAATTACCTTTAAACGACAAAACACTTTAAGGTACAAAGGGCGACGTTTACCAATTGTAGGAATATAGTCAATCGTTTGTTTAAGGAAAGTAATATAGAATAGAATAGGTCTAATTACGTTGATTGACAGCAGGATGGTCTAACAAAGCTAGCAGGTAATTTCCAACAATACATGTTTAGTACTACATTGATTAAATAAAAGTGTTTTTTTACCGAATGACGATACAACAAAATGTATAACTTTAACAGGGCTTCCTAGGAAAATATATCTTGTGTTGCTCCATCTGTTTTCAACAAGGCTGAATAACTTAAGTTACTGATTATCGCATTTTTTTAAAAAACTCCATCATTCGTTGAAACGTCGGAAATAGTGACGTAATTAACAAGAAAACTCACCATAAAGTGGGGATAATCTTCTTTTTAGCAAGGTCGCCCTAAAAATAAAAAAATAGCATTGGTTTAGTCGGAAGCAAAAGGTGAAGGGTTGTTTATTGAACAAAGGTTGCTCTATTTGAAAGTTTGTCCCTTATTTACCTTCTACATACGATTCAGCGAACAACATTTTTGATAAATGCTGTTCAAAATAAGAAAAAAAAATTAACCAAAACCTATAGCATTTCTATTAACATTAATGTTACGGGGATTTGATAAAAACGTTTTAAGACATGGATAATACAAAGGCATTTTTAAGGAAAAAATTTTTAAGTTGACTAAAAAAATATTATTTTAGGGGTGTGCTTTAAAAACTTTTAGGAAAGTCCTAAACATCACCCCCCAACAAAACAAAATAAAAAAACAGTAGCCCAGGACTTCAACGCCGCCCAACCAGCATGCAAATAGATCCGTTGTGGATTGGCACGAAAATGCGCACATCGCTTCCCCGAAAGGTCGATTTGTTCAGGCGCCACTTGCAATTCCACGCACGCACTTTGCACGCGCATATCACGCCTTTAGGGGGAGTCCGGATCATGGTTTGAGGCGTAATGGAGTGACAAAAAGGTGGGAATGCAGCAAAACCCGCCGAAAACGGGATCTTTGCACATTTAGAAGATTAAAGTGTATAAATGGGATGAAAATGGGCAAAATACCGCTAAAAAATTTGCTGCTTTTGGGGCAACGTAAAATTGCCGAAGGGTATAAATTATAAAACTACACACGTAGAAATGAACGTTGTGTTTGTTTGGAATCCAAGCAACTTGTTTCGTGTCAAAACAAAACAACAGCCTGATAACTGGGATAATTTTAATACATTTTTCAAGGTTTAGTTTTTACTAGGTTAAATTAAGTTCACAAAACGGTGCTGATTTATTTTTTATCTCACTCAAGTTGGAATGCTACTTTCCAAACACGAAGATTGTAAAGCCTGTCGAAACATCCAGCAGAAAAATCCGTTTATATAATCCGGGTTGAGCAAATTTAAAACAATCCTATTGATTACATAACATGTGGGAAAGATCAATCACACGCAAAAACAACGCAAGCCCTATTTGCCGAATTTTATTAATAATACCGTATATACGTAAACAGCGAACGTACAAACTATTGATCGAAATTTCGTCAAACGGCCCTCAAAGCAGCTACTTTAAACCGCTCGTTGAAATACTGAGTAAAATGTTGTGAACCTCGAACAACATTAAGCCAGAAATCGTGATATACAGGTTTCATAACAACTTTTTAAACAGACATATATTACCTAATGTTTGTACTTTTTATCTTGTGCTGATTTAAAACGCTAGAAGATTCCTGATTAAACAATCATGTCGTCTTTTTTAACGATTTAATTTTTTTAGTCGCAATAATAACGCAAACCATACCTTTTAGTTAACCATGCAGTTCGTGTAAAACAGCTTTTAAACGATTCAATATTTTGTAAAACGGATTTGAGTATTTTATCCACCAGTTATTAAGTAACATGGTTATTGCAGAGGCACTAAATCTCAATAGGAAACAATGCACTAAATACTTTAACATCAATCTTTTGAACTAGTTTTTACGCTTAAGTACCGAAATTCCGCAGAGCACTACAACTGCGGGCACTTCTCGATTGCTGCAGTTCGTGTTCGTTGTGCTTGCTGAGTAGTTTGTGTAGCCGGGCTTGACTGCATTCTGTACGTTATTGTTGCTGTCTGATGGCAAACCAACAACAGGTTCGGTCTCTTGAGCCAAAACCATCTTTTCTTGAGCGTATTTTGTCCACTTTGGCCGAAACTTATTCCAATTTGGCCGAAATTTAAGGCCGAATTACGTTGAATCAGAACGTACCACTTTTGACGTATTTTTCTTGGTTAAAACTAACAGCTGTTAACCGTTTTTTTATAAAGTCTTTAGCAAATAACTTTGCTACGCCTGGATTCGCCTGGATTCAAGTTTACCACAATATTACTCAACAAAGTAGAGGCAATTTTTTTTCGCTGACGCTGAAAAAAATCAGCGAAGCAATATACAACTTGGCTGCGCTGGCGGTGGATACTAGTGTAGATTAATAGCAGGTGTTTAGTTACAGCAAGTGCCTGGGGAAAAAGAAATAGGATATAGCAAACCTACAGCAAACAGGCACACATAAGGTATTCGACTTTGTTCGTCAGAACATGGTAAAACAATGGTTCAGTGTTACTTTGCAACTTCTAAGCAATTAACTTGCTCATACTTTTTCAATGGATGTCTAGTTTTTACAGCGAATCCGACGGACTATGCTTTTTCGTCGGCTTTCGATATTAAAATACTGAAATACCCTTCTCTTTACAGCTTAACTAAGGCACCAATTGTTTTAGTTAAAGCTGAACCTTAATTTTTTCGCTAAAATCAGAAACCGCAATTGCATTCCACTTATATATAAATCTACGTTTTATTCTGGTGATATAAATACCTTGTACTATATCTTAAAGGTAAGCTTGCCAATTAACTAATGTGTTACCTGCGATATGCCACTAATGACATTTAGACTTTAACCAATGATAAACAAATCAATCCGACAACCATTTCCTAAGGTCATTGATGCAGCCGCATACAAACCAACTAGGTTAGCAGTGGTTTAACAAGTTATACACACCACACATTGCTTTTGGCTTTAACACCTTGTTGTAGTGAGGTCTGTTGGGCGCTGGTCTAGAATCCTACCACAATTATTGTCAAAGGTGGTGCCTCCTAGTTTATATCGTTAAAATTTTAACTTGTTGGCTCAACAGTTATGGGTTAATGTCGCTGAATATTAATATTCATATTTTTAAATATTACTTTTTTTCAATATTTTTCGCCAAAAGTTTGATTGCTGGTAAGGTGTAACCAATACAAGGACTGTGTAGAAATTTCAACTTTATATCGTCACAACTTTTGGAGATATTGCCCAAAACCGATTCTGGCTCGCCAAGTTCGCCCAGGTAATTATTGTGGGAGGGTCAAGTATTATTATATTCAGTATTTAATAATAATACTTGACCCACCCTAACCTAGAACACTAACCCGCACCCTAACCCAAATAATGTGCGTTGTGGTAGGATTCTAGACCAGCGCCGGTCAGTTGTGTGTGCTACACTTCGCCGGTTAAGCTTTGTACTATACGGCTACAATAGGGCTATATTAAACAGTTTTTTAGGGTATTTATGCTAATTTTGCACCAACACTGGTTAATTTTACAGCCGGTAAATCAGTTTGTTCTAGTATTTTGATCCTGTTTAGGCAGAACTAGTTAAATTGTACACAAATAGGGCAAAATGAAGATATAGACTTGCTTCTTAACTAAGTAATGCTGGACTTCAATTTCTTCAATAAAAAAACGTTGTCCGCTAAACATCTACATACTATTTAAATTGAGGCACACTGGTTACTAACATAAGGACTTCAATTCAAATTAACACAACCCGGCTACTTGTACAGTTAGTCTAACTGCCGAAAGCACACGCGTTCCAAACCTTGTATATTCAACCCTTGTCGCCGACCCACGTGCTCCTCCAAAACGAGAGGAGTGAGAGACAAAGAGCAATAAAGAAACAAGGAGGAGCAACGGAGCGGGGCGATTGTTAGAGTGCCAGCGTCACAATCACGTTTTTGCGTGAGGCCAGTTACAAGGAAAAACAAAATGCAAAGTCACAATTGCTATCACAATAAACGTCTAGGTTTGCGCATTCGTCTTGTAGGTGTGACAAAGCAATTGTCATGTCACGTTGTGACGAGGGTATACGTCATAATTGCGTCAAGCAGCTATCTATAAAGATGCTTAATTTAAATCGATAAATATGCTAATCGTTATGAAGATAAACGAACTAAAAAAAGCCTACTTAGCCCTGCAAAAATTACCAACGCCTTTCTGTAAAAAAATACTAATTACATATAAAATAAATCTAAAAAAATCTGTTTAAAACCGCAAATTTTCTCAGTAAATTTCCTTCTGTTTTATTGACTGAAACCTTTCGTCTGTAAAAATGCAAAAAATCTAATTAATGATATCAATTTGTAATCATCTTTTGTCGTATCCCAAGAATTTCTATCGTAAAAAAGCAACCTTTTTACGTGAATTGTAATAACTTTTAATTGACTATAAGTATTTGGCCTGTAAAGATTGATATCTTTTGTAAAAAATGCTAAAAATTACAGCAATAATTTCTTTACTATTCTTCGTCTGTGGTAAATTTGCAAAGTTAAAGTTCAGGTTCCGGAAAATACCTTAAATGCTGTTTAGCCTTGCTTGCAAGAAACACAAAACCGCGAGTGAGGTCGAATTACGCTACCGTAGTGTTTCTCAACCTTTTTTTCGCGGAGACCCAAACTTTAGCGCAAGTAGAAGCTTTGGCGACACAATTGGATTGTTTGCAAGTTAAATAGCATAATAAGTTTGAAGTTAATTTATATAACTGATGTCTTCTTATTACTCATTTTTTTCAATTTTTTTGAGCAATCATGTTCAGACCAACCTCAATAAATGTAACAACGTGAACTGCTGCAGTCGGTGGGCAACCCAGCCAGATTAAACGTCGATATAAGTTTAGGGCGCGACCCATAGGCTGCAAAACACTGCGCTAAGTGTGTATTAATGAGTCACGTTGTTTCGAACTGCCACACGAGCTATTGTCAAATGTTGTGCACAGAACAATTGCACATATTCGCTTCGTGACAATGGGTTGTTGCACAACAATAGAAAATTGTGACTTTACGAGAATTCGCTTCTTTGGTGAACTTTCGCCAAAATACGCTGAACGGTAAATAAGGCGCGGGTCTAGGATTTGTTTGGGGGGGGGATAGTTTTGTTTTATAGATGACGTCACAAAGATAGGTCATAACGTGTCGTCACTAAGTTACATCTGACCGTGACGTCATAAATAAGTAATCCTATAAACGCTACCCAGTTCTTCTATATACCAGATCGGAGCCGATACTCAATAATCGGAACTCGTCCGATATTACGATGCTATCAGTAAAACGTATTGACGCCAAACACAATTTGGCCTAATACCCCGAAAAGTACGTTCTTCAAGTTTATTTATTTTGCCTGTTCAAGCGTAGGAATGACGTCATTCGGTATCGGGTCGCGGGATATATTCGTGCAAAGAAGTGAGTATCGGTTTAATATATGTATAATACTTATTATGTTAGTTCAATCTATTTAAATTCACGATTTTCCAACACAGTAATATTAACATTCAATATAATAAGCAGAATTAAAGCTGTTTTTAATAAATACTAGCGAAATTCCCAAAGCGCCAATTGCGTTTATTAGAAAATGTTTATTATGTAATTTAGTCCCGGTCATACACGTTGCGTAATTAATTGCTGTGTGCATGGCAAAAGCAATATCTGCGTTGGGATAATTAGCTTTTTTAATGTATTTTTGCGACATGGTGGTTGAATGATCTAATTCCGATCCAAGCTTCGTGATTAAAAGATTATATACTGCATTTTTTGTGAAAAGTATCACATGTTTTAAAGCAAATTCAGTTGAAGTAAATTTAGCCATAAGTAAGCGAATTAACAAACCTTAACTCACACTAAAGATATGTTCAACCTTATCGTAAAGCAGCTGGTATTATGATACAAACAATTTTCTAACTGTGATTGCTCGAATTAAGTTCGTGGACCTGTAATAACACTATTTTTAAAATAGTTTGGTAAAGGATATCTTCAGTAGTTTTTAGACTGTATGCTTCATATATTTCCAGCAATTTTTGCAGCTCAATGTTTTAAAAAAGTTAACTTTAAATATATTTTGTGTGCGTTTTTATTCACGACATTTTTTGCAATTTGTTTATTTGAAAGGCGTTAATGGAATGGAAAAAATAGAACGCCACTTAAAAGCAAAATAAGAAAGACATTTTTTGATTTCTAGTGATATTTTGCGGTTTGATTGACGTTTGTATAGGAACCATAGTCAGTAATAAAATACCTTTATGTGACGTCAATGTTGCAATTATACGAATTTTAGTTTAACGTTTCCAACGTAATTTTTACAGCATCCGAATTAAACATCGAAATTAAAGCACAATTTTTAAAAATGTTTTTTAAAAATAACGTTTCCAATGAAATGTTATAGAATCTGAATTAAAAAATCAAAAATTGAGTAGAAGAGTAATGGATTTATTTGTTAACTTAAATACACATAAGTGACCAGTTTGGCATCTAATTTGTTTTTGTAGTTTGCCCGGACGGTAAATAAATAAATCTATTTACTGTAACAACAAATTAGTGGTAGACAATTACTTACATTTTAAAGTTGTGTCAATGCTGTTTGTTGAGAAAACTGTATTTGGTGAATTTTTATTAAGCCAGGGGTTTGGTTGTATCACCCATGGGTCAAATCTGGCCTGCAGAGTTCCTTTCATGGCTTGTTGTTGTTGCATATTTTCCTAACTAAGATATATATAACACATCTAAAACGATTTGGGCGCAGTTCTAATAACCGAAAGTTTGATGAAATTCCTACTTAAACTGCAATTTATGAAGCTCATAACAGTTTAGTTGCATTGCCATTTACATTTCAATCGTTAAAGTATAATCAACTTTGCCTTTTTATGTATTTTACCAATCTTAACAGTCACCTGGCCCGCCATTGCCAAGCCTCGGAGTCTTCAAGCCCTTTATGGAAAAGTTTGGAGCCCCTATATTAGGCAAATAACAGTTCTTAAGTGTAAATAAATATAGTGATAAAAATAAAAAAATGTATTAAACTCAATCAACGCATGATACAGTTGAATTGAGAAAATTACCACTGACATTTTTAAATAGAGTACAAAACTGACACTTGACATAAACCCGAGTTTGATACTTAATTTTTCATTCCAATACTAATACCTGATATTTTCGATAAAAAGTATAGCCGTTTGATAAATTACGTCATTCCAATAATCTATAATCTTATAGGAATAATTGATCATATTGAAATATGAAACTCAATTTTTCTGGCTTGTTAAAAAAAACTACTTTTATTGTTCATATGCTATATAAAAAAACTATTTTCGTAATATTTGAGTAAAAAAGCTGCATTGGACTAAAAATCATGTCTTAAATGCACAACTTTTAGTGGTATCAGTGCATTGATGCTACAACATCATACCGGCTTTCCTGCTAAACAACCACGCACCTAATAAAACGAGTAAAAAGGTACATTTGCTGTCTGTTTGCATTGTCTGAATGCTTTTAAGTGAGACAAAACTTTTATATTTTCAAATAAGGTTGTTTAAAAACACTATTTTACATTTTTTTTTAGTATTATCCGACTAATAAGTTGATAACACTGGCTATGTTCTGCTTTTAATGTGTTAAATATATATTTTCAATCTAGGGGCTTTAAACATTTTTTAATCAAGACTTCATATATATATATAGATTTCAAAGTTTTCCATATATGATGTACAAGTATAAAGTTTAACCATTTTTAGGATTGAATTTGTTAGATCCATTTTTTAAAAATATTTCATGACTATCATAACATTAATGCAACAATCAAATTACCGATGCTCCAAGTATAATGAAGACGTCAAGTTGTCCAATCCATTCCTTGGTGAGAATTCGTTTGAATCGAGCAAGAATGTCCACTGAGGCTGACTTTTTGGCATCGGTAACAGCGTTGTAAGACATGGCAGGGTAAAATTTGGTTAAAAACCAAAAATTATTGTAAATAACTGCTAGAAAACACAAACATCAATTTAATTTTGACTGAAAAACTAATACTAGTAAAAATGGTGGTTAGTTTTCTTAGATAACTGTATTTTGTACGGTTTCTTAGTTTGCTTAAATCAGCTTCCAAACTACAATGAATTTAAAAAAATTATTAAATATAAAATACAAAACAATATCTTAAAAAATAGAAATGTTTCAACACTATAATTTTTTGCGCTGATCTAGAAAATCCTATCACATTTTCATCTGGGGATTTATATTGCTAACAATATTTGGGACTTCGAGTTAGGGTGCGAGTTTGCAATCGGACAGTTTAAGTATTATTACTATATTTGTTCTCCCAAATTAATTTTCCGCTTGCAATTTCAATTTTGACAACTTGTTTCATTACAGTAAAAAAGTGCTAGGATTCTAGACCATCGCCTAAGTTTTTATTACTACAACATCTACATATATATTTTCACCAATAGTATTCCTACAATTTTGACAAAACACTTGTTTAGGTAACAGAACCTTTTAACTTATCTAAGGTATTCTATTGAATTTGAAAACAGCTGTAAACACAAACCAAACATGCTTCATTTTAATTTATATGAGCCTTGTTTAGTGCTGAATCTTATAAATTAACTACATCCTAAATCTAATCTAGTAACTGTTTTAAACCAGCTAATTTTCCACAAGCCACCACATCAAAAAAGCTTAGAGGAGAAATAATTTATTAAATATGAGTTTTGTGTTCACTTATAAACGCATGCTACGGCATACGAATAACACAGAACCTAGCAGTGCAATTTAAAAAATACCAGACCTGTAATTTAGCAATGCGACCTAGCAATTCCAGCATAAATACACAGTCGCAACCTTAGCCAATTGAAGCATGAAATCTCTAAATATAACCTATACACGTTGATGTAAGTACTATATAACACGCTACATTCCTTTCAGTTCAGCCGTAAAGAGGCTAGGCTGGACATCGAATCAATCACAGAGCTGGGAATTTTGCTGTTTTACTGCTAAGAATAAGGCGTTGTATTTTGTTGCGGCTAAACCGGCGACTCTATTAATCATTACACAGCAGTTTCCGCTACGCTATTTCAGTATCATCATAATGACACGGGAAAATTTGTTTTGTCTGTTGATACAAACTTGTATCACATTTAGGCATTAACTAAGTTGTTTTTTTGTGTAGGTCTTTACTCTACATGTTCAAATGTAAAATCATAATCATATTTTGGCAAAATAGACTGTTATTTAAGTTTACAGTCGCTATTTAAAAGTTTGGAACAATTTAAAAAACATTAACAGCGCCACGCTGCGGATAAACTTATGATCTGCGAACAAACTTAGTCAATAAACTGTCCCGTTACAAATAACGCCACACCTTAATCCGTTGGCCTTATCTTGAGTGTTGTCATACGTTGTTTACAAACGTTAAAAATGGTCTAATTGCTCGTTCGTACTGCTAGTGTTAGCTTTTCGAAATGAGTTTTCTGAAGAGTCTGCAATCTATTGCCATAAGCTTTACATGGATCTGTAGTTTTAATAAAATTTTAATTAGAAATCATCCATAGAAGAATCATAGCCCCCACCTGTGTTACCTTTTACAGATACACGTTTCTTAACACGTTGGAAAAACTAATACAAATAAACGATCACTTTTATACGAAATATAACAAACAAACAAAATCACGTTTTAAAAAAGCAAATGTAAGAAAAACTTGTAATATTTTCAAAACACTGTTAAACTTTATTGGCAGTAAATATCAATGTAGCGGATATATACGCACACGTAAGGCAAACGTTTGAGCATCTATCGCAAAAAAACGACCGAGTTACTGCAATCAGTGGACAATTTCCTAAAGACTATAAATGGCAAAAACGCAAATCTTCTAAACAGCCTACGGTTAGACTTTTTTATGGCACGTACCCTAAAATGAACAAATCGCTATCAGATCTCAGAGTAACCCTCGAGACGGTTTTCAACTTCTAAACGACGGTTTCTCCCAGAAGTAAAAGCAATCAGCACAATGCTAATAGCGATGCCTACACTCTGAAATATAAGCACCCCGTATCTGCCGAAGCTCTGGTACATAAGGCGACCTGTGACTCCAAGACACAAACCAATCACAGTCTGCACTCCGGTGAGCCAAGTGTTGACCAATGACTCATCAACTGGGTAGGTTTGCTGAGTCACAATCTCCATGAGCACGATTTCAACAGTTGCGCTAAAAAGACCGAAGAAAGCCATGCTTGTGAACAGCAACCAGTTGACGTTAAACAAAACCCCGAGGGTTAATCCAACTGTAGAGACCAGTACAGCGCTCATAGTACCCAAGGCTAGCTCCTTGTACTTCTTACACATGTCAACTACGCGTCCACTGACCAGTAAGCCTACAATGCCCCCCAAACTGTACAGGCTCACTACATACCCGCTTAGAACATCGGAACGCACATTGCTTAAACTGCTTGTTGTGATACGCGCGTGCCCAATTATCTCAGGCATCATCATATTATCAAGCAACACCATTTGGAAGACAAGACCCAGCGCAAGAACGCTGAAAACATAAGAGCGGTTCTTTAAAAGAAGAAGGGACTCTCGCAAGAAACTTCGATCCGAGAGATCCTCTACCGCTCCGGACTTAATCTTTTGCGCCCGCGTGGGGGCGCTAGGGGGTCTGTCCGTCATAAAGAAAAAGAGAAAAAGGCAGGCGCCGGCCGAAACGGCCAGAAAACCGCCGTACATCGTCATCAATGACGTGCTTCCAGTTTGTAGAGTGACGTCATCGAGTGTTACGGCGTTGACGCTTGTGTTGGAGTAGATGAGGTGCGCGGGAACGACGTTTCCCACCCCGTTACCGAGGTACATGCCGAGCACGTTGAGGGCGATGGCTGTGCCGACCTGGAAAAAAGTTTAGTTTGGAAGAAATTTAATGTTTTTATTAAAATTAAATTTGTTTAAACAGTGGGAACACTAAACGATATTAAACTAAAAAGCACTGCTTTTTTTTAAATTATTGCGTGAAAATTAAATAAAAAAATTGCAGAAAATTGACTCATTTAAAAATAAGTTGACCCAATCCATAACTCACCTAAAACGCTTAAAAAGATTTAAAAAAGTAAAATGAAATACTTGAACAAGTGAAAAAAACCTTTAATAAGTCAAAAAATACTTGAACGAGACAAAAAATACGGGTACAACACACTACAAAATAAAAAAAAGTAAAAAGAACAAATATACTTAAACAAGTAAAAAAACGAAAAAAAAACATTAAAAGAAATGTCAATCTTATACCTGATTCTCGGGAAACCACAAAACGGCCATAGTAGACGGCAGAGCCACTCCCACAGTTTCAGCCATTCCGCAGAAAACCTGGCCAAGGACGATCAGGGCCATCAGGCGCCGGTCCGCGTGGGCCAGGGTGACCAGGGCCAGGCCTATGGTCGATGTGACGGCCACTATGAGGGTGAGACCCCTGAGACGCACAGAGCCACGGAAAATGAGCCAGGCCAGGGGAGCAGTGATGAAGATGGCGCTGATGTTGCGAGCGTTGGTGATCCAATCCTCCTGTGAGTAAATTTGGAACAAGTATGATATTTGAACTCGGATAGCAGTGCCGTAAAAATGTAATTATTGGTGCTGGTTCAAAACTTGTTTTTCAATCGAATTCTCCTGTGAGCAAATGTTATGTTTTAAATTTTTGTTGTTTTATTGTCCTTTCCTTTGTTCTCAAATTATTTATTCTACTCTTAACCGTGTAGGCTACCTACAATTCTGATGATATTTCGCTCACTTTGATGACCTAACAGTCTTTCGCTGCTCCCTGGAAACTTGTATTTGAACTTGGATAGGAGTACTACCATTAAAAGCTATGAAAATTTCTTATTGTTGGTGTTGGTGCAAAACTTGTGTTTTATTATTCAAGTTTATGTTCCAATCCTCCTGCGAGTAAATTGTGGTGTTTTGAACAAGTGTGAGTTATTTAGTAAACATCTTTTATAAGTGTGCATTTCATAAATTACAGTCAATTCTAACTGATGATGATACAAGTTCTCGAAACGTCTCTCTTAAGATAATGTCGATTTATTTGGATTTGTTATTCATATTAAAGCAACATTACAGATAAGTGGATAGTGTAACTTTACTAACCACTTGTTGTAAAAAAATATGCCGTGATTTTATATAACTCATAATGTGACGCAAGAAAAACACTTTGATAATCACGAGCATTTTTACAGTCATTCACCTGTGAATGCGAAACGCGGAAGAAACTGACGTAAAAGTCGCTGATCTGCCCATAACTTCCATACGAAATGCCTCCGAAGAACTGAAGAACGAAAACTGCAAGAAGTAGACCCCAGCGACGCTTGTACAGCTTGGGGGAACCCCCCAATAAAGGTAGGCCTGGGTCGTTTCCGTTCATTCCGTCATATTTGCCGGTTTCCGTTGTCATTCCGCCGCTTCAAGCAGCAAATCGAACGCGATTTTCCTACTTTATATTTCTATAAATAAAAGGAGTTTAAGTTTGGACCATAATGAATTGAGGTCGTAGGTAGACGTAGAATGAATATAAAAACCCATAGAGAAGTAGGTGGCATTTTTTTAACATTCCAATTAAATCATCACTCATTTTTAACTAGGATTTAAACTTATTATCTAGAAAAGTTAACATTTAAATAATTAAGCTACACATAATAAATTATTGCTAATAAAGTATTTATTTGTATATGATCATTTAGGATTATTTATTTAATGATATTATATGAACATTTGTAAGGCAATAAATACTTTTGTTTTTATTTCTTACGTTATGCTTATTTGTAACTTTTATCTGTTTAACTAGACGTTTTAGAGTCGGTTACACGAACCTACAGATATACCGAAGCTATGTTGCAAAATTTAACTTAAAACCAAACAAACCAAAATATTCAAGCGAAATTAAGTTTATACGAATAAAAATAACTAAAAACATGCAAACAAATAAACTAGAAAAGTCTAACATATAAAGTAGTTGAGCTATACGTATAAATTATAACAAATTATTTATTATTGTGTTTATTTATATATTGGACGACGATTTAAGTTTAATTCTTTATTTATATTATTTATAAACTTTAAACCAAACAAACCAGATCAAATTTAAGTTTATACGAAGAAAAATGACTAAATAAAAACATACAATCAAAGTGAAAACGCTATTAACTGCCATCTAAACCTTCATCAACATGTCTGGTTTAACTACTAACCCTCAGAAAACACAGAATCTCAGCATTGCACAGTAAACCTCGTTTTCTCGTCTTGCCGTTTTTACGCTTTTTGCATTTCTAGCACAGCACGGTTTGGTTTCCCATGAGCTGACCCACTCTCTCAACGTGTTGCACAACCAAGACTTCATCTTGTTTAAACAAGTGATTTGGGTTGTCGGTGTAAGACCATATAAGGAGTGCCCTGTGATGGACACGGTACAATTACAACTTCACCGCCCAGTTACACAGCTTTTAGCACTTCAGAAAACAATTAAAACTTATACCAACACACTGCACGTCCCCTCTTAACTACAGTAGTCTTTTTTTCGGTCTACATATCGAAAAAAGTACGTCTTTTAGCTGAGAAGCTAAATATTTTTCTTAGCGGAACGGCATGGAATTTTGAGAGATGACGTTACAAAATTACGTCATAACGGGATGTCTGAACCAAGTAATATTATTGGAAACCTGAGATGACTATGTTGAATATGAATAAAGAGTTATTCAAAACGTTCAAAATGCTTAATACTTCCGTATGGGCTTTTATATTCTCACTACGTCTTACTACAACCTCCAACTATTATGCTCCAAACCTGAAATTTTGTTTGACGTCGTAAATTTGCTTACAAAATAACTTTATTGTCCCTTTGAATCATTTGCTTCTCATTTTCGTGTCTACTGACTAGTGATTGCAGCTTGTTCTATAGTTTTATCAGTAACTAAAATCTAACAAATTGCTGCGTTTCTCTTGTTTATATTTCCCTTTGCTTTAAATGGGTCAGCGACCTGAATTTTACAAGTGTGTGGCATTTTGTTATCATTGTCTGAACTAATTTAACGACCTTCAAAATACTGTCGCTAAAATACTATAAATATATTTTAGAGTGCTAGTGGTGTCAATGTACATTTAAAAAAAAATTGAGCACACTTAGCTATACTTTAAGCGCACTTCTTCAAACGTTTTTAAAACCAAATTAGATTTGACAGTAACATAAACACTTTAATCTACCCCAAACTACACTATACAGTCTACACAGACGAATATAACTCGTTTTTAATATTTCAACAATAAGCACTCCTGAACTACAATTTATATCTAGATTATGAACTTGTTTAGCGCTTGTACATTGAGCTTAAACTGTTAAATTAAAGAGAATGATAGAGTATTCGCTGGACGCTGGTGCATGTGATTCGCAATTTGCCATTCGACTTTATTTTTCTCGGAAGTATTAAGTGGAGTTGAGCTTTTAACGATTCACTTTCAATCCTTCCTCGCTATTCAACTTTTAAATTTGGTGTTTTAAACTCAATCGACCTCAATAAACAACCAAAGCCGCCGAGATGTACAACTACTTGTTAGTGGGATATGCTAATATATACTAAAGAATGCATTTATGTGAGCAAACTCGTTACTTTAAAAAGGCCTTTAAGGCAATAGCATCGACTTAAATGCCAGGCATAATGTCGCCGTTTTCTTTACGATGGGTTTTTATTGGAACACTTTTTATAAACTAGCAGCATTTTAGATATTTTTTCGTGAGGTGTGGATTTTAAACACACTGAAGGTTTATGTAATTGCAAAGACAAAGTTTCACAAGAAACCATATCACAACAATTTATATTAAGAGTACTTATCAATACACCATAGTGATTACTGGCGTATTTAGGTATTTGATGGTGCAATTGATATTGACATCACTGCCCTGCAAACAGTCGTTCCTGTTTAAATAGCAGAGCTTTTGGCAACAATTTGCTAATCAGCACATCATCAACTGTTTTGTTGAATACAAATCGACAACCTGTCTTTACACTACTGCCAACTTTGCCACCAAATTATGCGTTACTTGCGAGATGCATTTTACTGCGAAGTAAGCTGTTTTATTAAAAGCGGGATGATGCTGAACTTTTGAATGTACAATAAACCTATAAGCGACCTGCCAATATGCACTTTTAAATGCAATGGCAGTTTGTTATAGTTTCGATTTAGTGGAGTCAATGTCCCCTTGTTGAAATATACAATATCAATTGCATTTACATTTCCATGTTTAGGCGATAAACAATTGAATTATCAAGCGATAGTCACCTTAAGAATTAAAATATTTGAATAAAATTTACAAGGCAAAAAATGAAAACAGCCGTCTACCAATTTTTGTAGTGGTAAAATAATGAGCATTCAACAATCAACATGTCTATGGCACTGCGTTTTTTTTTTTTGCACCAAAGAACGCGTTTAGCAATAATTTTGTAATTTATTTTGCAGCAATTTGTTAGGTTTTTCTGGCTGATTTGGCCGACGTAGACGCTAAGTCCTTAGCACTATGCCATACTGGCAATTCTTTTACAGGAGACCTAAAGGATCGGGGGTTAAAGAATCACGGGTTTCTCGTAAAAACGGATCGGTTGTAAAGTAAATACGAAAACTTATGTAAATATTTAACGGGGATTTCTGTTCGAAAAGCACCGTGACGTTTGCACCAGTATAGAGTCAACAAAGTTTCAACAAAGAGTCAGATTTGATTGTGCCGACTTTTTTCAGCTATATCTAGATAGAAAAAAAGTGGTGCTTTAGAATGTTTACTAAGAACTATACGTGGGCAGTTGCACGAGGACACACGGTGGAAAAGTAGGTTTTTACTAACTTTCAGGTTACAAATAAGGTTAGGACGTCTGAGTTAGTCGAATGCTACCTACTTATGAACGGGCAAATATACGTTTAAGTATATTTCTACGTTCGACGTTTAAGTACAGCCTTCAGCATTTATGATACAAGGAAAGAGAACTAAAGAACTGAAAAACGAAACCAGGAAATAAGGTTGCAATGTTGTTTAATTGTAATATGACCGTCGTTTTTTGTTTAATATAAGCCCTGCAAACTACATTTTTAAAACGACAATCAGAGATTTTTTGTTAAAGTTTTAAGAAGATTTTTTATTGGCTTATGAAACGTACAAAGAAAACTACATAAATTGTTATCTGTCAATCCTAGACTCATCTACAGAAACCGCTGCACCCACCAAAGCAATAAACGCCCATATCCACTTCTGCTTCATCGTCTTATCCCACAGATTCTGTGATGATGTCATCAACTTCTGCAATGCCAACAAAAGGTGCTTTAAAAACCAACATAGTTAACAATTGTAACTACAAAAAACAAAAAGTAAATGTTTTTTGAACTCTAAATTATGAATAATAATTGTTCGGAAGTTTGAGCTATGCAATTTATTTTTTTAAATCTGATCGGTGTTAAATCTTCCTTAGTTTGTGCTTTTTAACACATTCATTGCAGCAGTGGAATAAATAGGACGTTGATAAAAGTGGCGACACTGTCAGAAACTCGTCATGCTACTTGCACACAGTAAAAAGAACTCTTAACAAGGGCTTTACAAAGCAACACAGGCTATTGTGGATGTGACTAGTAAACCCAACCAAACAAAAGTTGTTTAACAAAGCCTAAATATAAACATACTGTAATTGTTAGATGTGAGCTACACAGGCTAACACAGGTACGGCCCCGATATTGCCCGAAGTCGTGAGTTGGAACCTCACTCCCTTTTTCGTAGCTTTTGTATTGAAAGTAATTCCTCTCCAGCCTTAAACTTTATCCAAGTGTAGGCTACGGGCGTTCTTGAGGTTATGTCTTTATGACGTCGCATTTTGACATATATTTGTGACGTCATCCCCTCAATAAATCTTCATGTCCACTCAAACGATTCCTGTCGCTCGCTCAAAGTTATTTGTGAAGAGGTTTTCATATATTTTTGGTTATTTTATAACTTACGGATTTACCAAAAAAATACATTTATTTGATTTATTAGTAATACGAGTCTATTTCAGCTGTTTTTCGTTTTTTAATGCGATTGGTTCAAATAAGTTTTTTTTATCTTAGATATTTAAATTTTGTTTTTCTAGCCTGCCTTCTTGATCGACAGGTTTGGTTATATGGATTTTTAGTGTACAATACGTAAGCCGTAAACGTTTGGTCAAAAAGCAAGCTTCAGAAGGGCTAGATCACAGTTGTTGTACATGTGTGTATATCTTTCATTATTAGATGTCGGATTATATTTTCCCATTCTATTGACAAGTTTTAGGTTTACAAATTTCTTTCGGTCGTTGTTTTCTTTTTAGCGAATAAAGTACGACAGTATTTTATCAATGCAAAATTTAGAAATCCATAAGTTTAGCATTATTCAACAACATTTGTGACTTTTTACGTTGTTCAGGTGATTGCGTCACAACTGAACAAATCAGCCTTCCAATCATTCTACTGATCGTATCCCTCGTCATTAACTGCATCCAACTGGTTGTTTTCATCATTTATAGAATGTGAGTAGTTTATGCTAAGCTAGGACGGGTGTCCGATCTTATCAAATAACCCGAAACAGATAATAATCAGAAATTTTTCTTTGAATAACACTCTCCCTGAATCCGAATGGTGAAACAAACGATTCTGGTTGCAAATCAATGATAAAGACTAAGCAAGAAGTCTCCAGAACTAAAATAAGCATTCTTTCGAATTAAGATATTGATGATGCTTTCAGAGAGAAATATATTTATCACGTGACATCCAAACAAACTGATTTTCGCTTTATTAAGTTCTGTACTTCATTTAATCTTTAACCTGTTACAAAGTGATTGTATCGTCTGATTATGGGGTGGTATTAGTGCTGCCTTAGTGCTTTAAAGTTTGAAGTTTTACCTGAAAGGAGCTTTCCAAAAGATCCGTGGCCGAGGGGGTCTTTGCATTGCTGACGAGGTCCAGACGGGGTTCGGGCGCACCGGGACCCACACCTGGGGGTTCCAGGCACACGGGGTCACCCCCGACATCGTCATAATGGCCAAGGGGATAGGGAACGGGTTCCCAATGGCGGCCGTGGTCACCACCCCCAAAATAGCGCGGGAATTCACCGGGGTTCTTCACCGTAGCACGTACGCGGGGAATCCCCTCGCTTAGTGGTTTGAAGTTTCCTAGTTTTCACAATTTCAATGTTGTTTATTTGATAAAAATAATGTAGTTGTTTCAGCCACGTTTTTCCATTGAACTAAGCATTTCTACCATACTCTAAAAAATATAACTAAATCATTAACGACAAAGCAAACCCAGGTTTTACAAACCAGTCATTATAGTTTTGCGTGTTTCAAATTAAACTATTTGTCTATTTGATTATAGTAATGACCTTATTTGGAACCCGATCGGTTAATCGTACATTTTTTTAAGATATTTGTATCGGAATAAAATTTAAAGTATGTTCCTTGATTACCCGCAATAAACTTTTTTAAACAACTAATTGTTTCATATATACTTGTTGCAGAAAAGAAATGCGCTCCAAAGTAGCACGAGAAAAGCACCAAGGTTTGATAAAATGGAGTATTTTTTTATATTTTTTAATACCGTTATAACATGTATAAAATAGGCGCGCAATCTTTCACAACTTGTCTTGTTGGTAGAAAAATTGTGTGATGGTCTGTTTTTATTTTTGGAATATTTTTGTGGTTGTAAAAATATTCTATTAAATTTAGTTAGTGTGCTAGAGTAAAAATGTTGTAAAACAATGATTTAGACGTAGAGAGTAATATTAACAAAAAATTAAAGAACAAATTAGCCAGAAACATTTTCTCTGGTAATTACGGTTTTTAAACAACGTTTAACCTGTTTAGATCGCCTCTTTTAGGGTGAATGCCATTGTGAATATTTTGAAGCATAATGGTTGGAGGTTGTAACAAGAATATAAAGCTCATACAAAAGTAGATATCATTTTACACGTTTTGAATAAATGTAAAATAAATTTGTAATCATTTTTAAAGAGTTTATCGAAACGTTGAACATGATACCTACTTTTGTATGACATTGAGAATAAATGTAGCTCTTGGATAGGGTAAAATCAACGTCAATTCAAGCATGTTTTCAAAGAATTGCTTGTTTGTTTATCTTGATTCAATTCGCGTAATGTTAATCCACAGAGCTTCAGATATCGCCACATTACATCGACGTTGAGTTGGAGGGTGGCCAAAATTTTCAAACAGCAGAATATTGCGTCATTCCACCACCTGAAAGATCTGTTTATATAATCCCTTTCAATTAAACATGTCAGTTCAAAAATAATTTTGTTTTATGAGAAGACGTCGCATAGTGTGCACTAAAAATATGTTCACCTAATAGAAAATTCCATAAAGAAATAGAATAACTTCATAAAAAGTTTAAATGTTTTACACTAAAAATAAAAATAAAAATTGGATTTAAAGTGAACTTTCGCATTTCACATTCCTGCAATTTACCCGGTTATTTGAGAATCCCAAGCAATTTCTATAAAAATAACTGAGACTTGTTTGAATCCATTTACAACGTAGCCTACTTATTATATATTCCGTTAAACCTATTTTAGTTAAAATTTTGGATGCAATCTAAGACTTTGCTTTTAAAAATGCCTCGATACCACAATCGTGCTGTTATTGTATTAACCTCTCTATATACACAAAAATTAACGGTTTGATAACCGTCCTGTATATATTTGCAAGTCTTGTTTCGTATCGCCCTTTCTACTTTTCCTGCATGTTTCTCATAAACTCTGCAAAGTGTAATTTTTGTTGAATTATACAATAAATGCTGTGATTTCAAACAATATGCGGATTTTATTATGAGCCTAATGCATCAAGTCTCCTTTTAAATTAAACGTTTTGAAAATGTAAAACAAACGTAATTTTATTTGTGCTTCTCTAGATTAAACTGAATTTATCTCAATATTTTGAGTTCACTGAAAAACAGTTTTATGAAGCTTACGGAAAGCAAATTGGGTCACAAAAGTGTTGCTGTTATTGCTCGCCGTAAAAATATCACTGACATAAAGTATAATAATAATATTAAAAACATTGGTTTCAGCTGGCTTTAAATCCACCTTTAACTCCATGGCATGCCCCGGCATATTTTCGTGCCATAATTACGAATAGGACAACGTTATCGCCCAGGTGCACTGTCACCGCAACGTAACTCATAAGCGTGAGTAAAAGCAACTGGCAAGTCTTTGGCCGTAAAATTGTATATAGAACGCCATGAAACGTTTTCAATATGCTGAAAACCTATAAACAATTTTTTTAAATTACTGGCCTCCGTTTGCACTGTAATTTGATTTATTTTGGTTGGTATTATCTAATCTGGAACAGAGTAAACTCGTATGAGACTTACACTGTAAAATTTGGAGGTTGTAATAATCCACTTGGGGTGGAAATTTGCAAAAAAAATGGTGTTAGTTTCACCATTATGCGAAAAAAGGTAGAAATAAAACACCTAATCGTGGAATTTTCCACCAATACCAATAGTATGAGATTTATAGCGTGGAAATTTCCACCATGTGATCGCTAAAGCGTGGTGAAAGTCATTGAGAGCACGTAGCCACTTTTCAGGAAGACGATGAAACGGCAAACTTAAAAACTAGGAATGTGCTGTGTTGCATGTAATTGTAGGGCATATCTTAAGCGTAAGATAGACGACCACGAGTGTTGTCTGCTTGTGTTGTATATTTCATCCAGAAGGTCGATTTGGGGTGAAGCAAGAAAGGCCAGAGAAAGTGTTCTGGCCTTAGCGAGAGACTAGGCCGGTTTCTTACGAGAAAACTAGATACAAAGCATATAAGAAGTCATAAGAAAAAGGCAATTGAAACGACACAACAGGAATAAACTCTGTAGTTATAAACGGACCTACAGAATCACTACATATTCAGTTTCTCCTCCCACAGGTGTAATGATAAAAGGAGCATTGCAAGTATCTTAGCCTTTAGTTGCATTAGATATTGGTCCATGCGTTTATCGTCGTTTCAAATATATTTTTGTTTATGTGCTGGCAAGAATTTAAACTCCAACATTGTGCCTCATGTGATAAAAGTTAGCAGATCTCCGAGTAAGACTGACTACGGTTTGTTTGTTCATCCCACACGTACCAAGTAAAGATAAACAAAGATTTGTTTTCAATACAGTTTAGCACAACATTGCGGCCATTTTTGCTGCAAAGATTTTTATTCACCCACGTCCCACGTATTGTAAGGTAAGGAAGCAACTATACGTAAAGAAACCCTGCAACGCACTTAATAAAGCGTTTAAACCCAATTTGTTTAATCAGTGACTGTCATCCATCAAGGAGAACGTAAGAATACTTCATTTTTTCTACATTTCTAATTAGATTCGAAATAAAATAAGTTTCCCAAATTAGATGCGAATTTTAATTACCAAATTCACTAAAACTACAAGTAAACTAAAGAATCAACCGAAATTAGTCGCAAATTTTCTCAAAGCAGTGTAAATGGCGAAAATTGGCGTTTTCGGGCTTCTTAATTAACTTCTATGACTAAAATTTGCTTGTTTTTACATCGGAACTAAAATTCGCTCCCACTAGTTGTATACAATCAGATTAGATTTATAATTATTAGCATACCATTCGAACTATTTCAATCATGCAAATTGAGTGATCTAAAATTTGGTAGAAAGTAACAATTAAGGATGGCCTTGAACTTTTGGGTTTTAGAAAAGAAAAATGTTGTTAATCGTATTATTACTGACTGGTCTAACTGGTGAAACTGCTGCTGTTACTTGGCATAAGTTGGACAACTTGGAATATTACGTTGCTCTTAATGATTCCAAGAACTTTGATGGATCACGTTCTGTTTGTGCTGGAATGAATGCGACTCTTGCTAAAGTCGACTCATCAAAGATTCAGATGTTTCTAACAAACTTCACAGGTATGATCTTGCAATAATTGTTTTGATCAGGATTGTCTAAAATATTGCGAGCATAGTCGGCAAATGTTATTTGTGAACTTTTCGCTGGACAAACTCAATAGGCTATGAATACCCCTGTTGATATTCGTTACATTTGTTTATTGTACATTTTCTTGGTTTTCCAGTGATGGTGTGTAAATATGGAAAACCTCCAAAAGGAAAGCGAAGGTAAAAAGTTTTGGCACCACTAGGTTGTCACAGACTTAGGTTTGAACCCGATCAAATAGTTGTAAGTAATAATATTTATTCTATGCGTATCTTTGTTTCCAGTTCCACGCAAGGGGTTCTACATTGGCTTGAAGCGGGTGGGAAATAGTAGTGAGTTTCGATAGTTGGATGGATCAGCTTTGGTGTATAGGGCGTGGGAAGAGGGTGAACCAAACAACTATCGTGGTAGTAAGGATTGTGCCACCTTTGGGCTTTACTGGCGTAGCAACCTATGGTATGACATTCCTTGTCGAATAACATTCGCCTACATTTGTCAGAGAAGCGTTGGTGAGTGACTTTATGAGAAAGAATAAATTATTATTAAAGGAAAATAGGCGCTCTTTCACTATTGTACGTGAAAAGTTATGCAAAAAAAAAATAATAATACCGCATACCACAACGCATATTGTTTGGGTTAGGGTGCGGGTTAGCGTTTGGGTGAGGGTGGGTCAAGTAATATTATGTTTATTATTAATAATAACTTGACCCACCCTCAACCAAACGCTAACCCGCACCCTAACCCAAACAATATGTGTTGTGGTATGCGGCATTTGAAGAAAAAAAATTTTTTATTAATTTTTACGTACAATAGTGAAAGAGCGCCGAAAAATCGTTTAGTTTGTTTTAGCTTATCGAAATGACTTTGAATCAGTTTATTATATGAGTTAAAAAACAGTTTAACCCCAAAAAAGATGATGTACTTTATACTAAATAAATTTAATTGTAAGATTGGACTATTTTTTTCCATTTCAACCAATAACACTCATTTATAAAATTGTATTAGATCAAACCAATAAAAAAGGCCTAAATTTATCTCCATTACATTTCTACAGTAATACCAACTACCACTGGAGTAATGAAAGCTCAGTCGAGTGCTACGTCATCCAATTACATTACAACCTCTATGATGACGTCATCTACTGGCGCAATCCCTGCAGCCGTCATGCCAACCAACGCAACACCCATTGATGTCAAAACGGATGAGACAAAGAACACTAAACCGGATGAGACAAAGCAACCTACACAAACACATTTCTTATCAACAAGTGAGATTAAGTGAATCTTTCAATACGCGTATACAGATATGTGAATACAGGGTTTACCACTATATGTTTAAAGGGTTAACTTTAATTGGTTTTGCGATAGTATTAGTTTTCAAATGTAAAACGACATGCTGGAAGTAGGTGCGAAAGTAGATTAATTTCATACGATAAAAGTATTTCACTGTAACGCAAGGAATATTTTAGCGATGACGTCACTTAGTTACGTACTGGCAATTATTATTTTAGCAGAACGCCGTTTCACCACTGGTTTGATATATCTGCCCAAGAAACGTCGGTATACTTTACATTTTTAGATTCCGTCGTTTGGATCGCTGTTTTTATTCTGGCACTTTTCATCAACTGTCTTCAATCTGCAGCTGTTCTATTTTATAGAAAGTAAGTAAATTATGTTTTGTTGGGAAGTATAGTAATAACAGAAAGTAAGTAAGTGGTCCTTTGTTGGGAATAATATCTACATCGAGTCTCGCTTTCTCCTTCATTAACCGGAATTTAAATCGTTTAAGTTGCCAAAACTTTAAAAAAATAAGCAAAAAAGTTAAAATAAGCAAAACTAAATTTCGCCCCTAACCTTGGATTAAAGTCTGCTTATCTCCACTTTATTTAATTTAAGTTAAAAAAAAAAATTTGTTCCAGGAAGTATTTGAAAGCGCTTCGCAACCAACCGACTAAAGACAGTAATAAAGGTGATTTATTGCAACAAACTTCATTATCTGTACCGGGTACTCTAATACATAATTACCTTGGTTGATGGGTATGTTGGCCTATAGGGCGTAACAAAAGTAAAAGAAAGCGACAGCAAAAAAACATGCATTTTAAAACTTAACAGGGGTGAACAAAATTAAGGAAATTACGTATAATTGAACAATTTGTATAGCCCCAACAACCTTTGTCAAGTAGTCCATGTAACCTTTTTACCATATTTTGTTGTTTCCTTTGGAAAATATTTATGGTATCCTTAGAAATTTACATTGTGCATATTCGTAATATGTGGTGTGGGTGCAACACATATATTAGCATTTTGCAGCTGATTATCTGCTACTTGTTTATAGCGTAGTTTATGGAGATTACAACTAAATAACAAAATTGTTTCTCATAAAACCACAAATGTAACCCGCATCATATTATATTTTAATGTTGCCTCCATTCCAAAACTGTCGACGCCCCTCAATCTGTAAACCAATATTTTTACCATCAGGAAATCAAACGACTGTACAATACGTCAACGTTGATTTGGTGGGCCAAGAAAAACGTCACAGTCGCGAATATTGCGCAATCGGTTAAGTCATAAAAAAAAAATTTATGTGTTAACAACACTTGGTAAAAGTGGGGAAAGTGATAATAATGTTTATTTAAACCTATATTATGTTTTTCGTCTCCTAAATGTTCTTTGTGCTTTTTGAGCATTTTAAGCCTTGTATGATTAACATCAGCGTTATTTCAATTACTTTATTGAAAAATGCAAATGTTTTCACATGCTAAGGATTAGGAAAATGTTAACGTTTTGCTAACTAGAAATACAAACAAAATGTAATGTGATCATCTACCTGCCACAATAAAGGCATTATTTACGATTCTAAACGAGTGACTCGCAGTGTTGTAATCACTTAAGTCACTATTTTTAAACGACTTGATTTGACTTAAGTATTTTTAGCAAATTAATTGACTTGACTTAAGTCTTTCGGACAAATGAATGAAGTTTTTTCATTAAGCAATTTTAGTCTAAATTGGGTTATTTATCTTAAACTTTGTTGACTTGCTCTAATTATGACTTGACTGGGACTTGACTTGTTATTTATTGAGTTGGAGGTTTAAGTCAGACGAGTTGTATTGTGCGTCACAATGCGTAGTATTACAACACAATAAACCCAGTACTTTACTAACCTCGTGTGTTTCCAGTCGCAAAGTTCCAGTAAGGCCGTTAATTGATTGCTGATATCCACACGGCCTGTATTGAGATGCACTGAGCTTTGTTTGTCATTGGCTTGCAACGGAACATTTGTTCAACCGCACTGGTTTACTATGTGTTTATCCTGCAGTATCGACACTTTTTTTATTATAAAATATAACATGTACTATAAATTACAACTTTTCCTTTTTTCCAAATAAGTAAAAACTAGATACATCTAATAATGACTAAATAAAACTTTTGTTTCTGTTTAAATCGAAAATTGTTTTTGTGCTTTTTGTTTAATTAAAGTGTAAAGCCTTGTACGATTAAAATCCGCGTTATTTCAATAAATTAATGGAAAACATAAAATGTGTTCCTAATCTAAGTAATGTTTAACGTTGTTGTTAATTAGCAACTATTAAAAGTGTTGTTAATATTGCCTGCAACAATAAATAAATTCTTTCATGTTTTCAGAGTGACTTGTGATGAACCTCCCACGTATTATTATTGAAGCAAACCAAGTGGGAGGTTTAAGTCAGACGAGTTTCATTGTGCGTCACAATGCGTAGTATTACAACACAATAAACCAAGTACATAACTTAACCTCAAATGTTCCCAGTCACAAAGTTCTAGTAAGGTCTTTAAATAACCAAATACACGTCCAGTATACAGATTTTAAAAGCTCTGTCACAATTTAATTGTAAATGCATTAATTGATTAAATATATTGGAGCGGAGGCGTTTATTTGTTGTGAATTGTTCTGGCAAAAAAATTCTGTTTACCGGTATAGTTTTATACACTTGCATCAAGATCAGGCATCTACATAAAATATCTACCCTTAATTACTAGCATTGCTAAAACAATGCTGTCACTTATCAGAAGATATGGTCGACTTTTGTTTGCATGGGTCAAAGATATTTCATATGTCTTACATTCAGTGCAAAATTAACACTAATAAAGCCAAACGCCGGAAGCTATGGCCTATGGCAGACTAACCCGAACCAGTCGATCATTGATGTAAGCCAGTGGTCGGCAAACTTTTTTGTCGCGGCCAAAAGTACTCTTTTTAGAGCTATTAAAGGCCCACTACGTAAAACCACTACGAAAACAGTGGCGGATTGAGGATATTTGTTTTTAAGGTAAAGTACGTGGCGCCTCGATTGCCAAAACAGTAACATGCCATAATGTAAAACATAGTATGAAACAAACATTATACGCCCGAAGCGAAGCGCTAAAAATTGGCGTTGTAAAGAAATATAGTTCGACAGGTAGGCTGCTCAGGACCACATTTGGCGCGATGAGCCTAACCACGCTGAGACAATATAAAAGTTTTAAGCCACATGTACATTTATAACAAATGAAATGCAAATGAATGTACGGCTATGTGCAATGAATGTATTGTACGGCTATCACGCGGCCCATAATTCTATGATAACACTAAAATATTAAAAAAAGGCTCTGCGGCCCAAATTTGACGACCACTGATGTAAGCAATGCAGGCTAGGAAAACAACTAGCCCGCAGCGAGGTTCGAACTCACAACCTCGGTCATACCGGGACCGTCGTTCTACCAACTGAGCTACACAGGCTCAAAGAGGAGCGAGCGAGTCGAGAAACAACCATAGCACCGTTACCAACAGCATCCGGTTTGTAAAACTACTCTGTGGTGAGGTTTGAAGTTACGACCTACTTCAACTTTCTTTTGAATAAGGCAAAATATTAACTTTGAACGTATAATTTGTCATTTTTTCTTTTTTTGGTCAAAGTAATGGCAGGTCATGTTTTTAATGTAATTGGGTCGCGCGTCTTAAGCTAATGCAAAACCAAAATCAAACGCAAAACGCTCGTTTTTCGTCTCTTGTTTGCGCAAGGGTCGGCCGTAGGTCGGCTGATTAACAAGTGTGCGTTCGAAACGCTGAGTCAAGCCTTCTTATTTTCTCTCTAAAAATGTCGAGTTGGGCGCAGCTAATGTTTCTCGTTGTTCGCTGTCTGAGCAAATTGTTTTAAAGAAGGTCAACTGTCGAGCGCGTATAAAGTCGCCATTTTTATGTAATGGTGTTACCGCAAAATTATTCTCTATAAGCAAATTCTAAGGCCACGTGTTTAGTGTTTAATTGACACAACTTATTTTCCCACAACAGCAGCTTGTATTTTGCTGACTTGCCACACGGCTCGGCGCAGATGTTGCGCTCATCGTTACATAATAACACCGATCTTCGTTTAAAAACAACTTTCGTTTAGTATTGCACGTGACAAAAGCCTACTTGCAATTTAGCGTATATCCCTGTACAACAGAAAAACTGCGCTGCTGATAGTCAAATTATGATTCTACCCATATCAATCACACATGTTTCGCCGTCTTGGTTTAGTTTGTTGCCTGAAGTTAACGATTGCACACTCATCAAGCGGTTTCGCAGCTGGCGCCTGGCAGGAGTGTCGACGTGGCACGTGTTCGCTTTGCGTCTTACGATTTGCTTTTGCTGGACGTCAATTGTCTCTTTCTGATTAGTTGTTTCCTATTTATAACATCAATAAAATCACTATTTTATGACGTCATTATTAATTCACGTTAGACGGAAGATAGGGGAATTCTATAGTTGAAAATTCGGTTTATAACGTCTGATACTATATGCTCTATCGCAGGACAAACGTTAAAAACTGATCAAAAGAAGCACTAAACCTAGGAAGTTAAAATAGTTTTGCTATTATACAACAGCGATTCATCACCGATGCGCTATGGAAGACTGCCAGGTGGGTTGCAGGTAAATAATAAAAAAGGTAAAATGAGAAAAAATATTTGAATATATAAAACATGTATTGTGTACTTTACTATTAGGCTTAGCTCATCGATTTCACACTTTTAATGGGAACACATAATAAGACCTACAAAGCAAAAATATTAATATCAAAACCAGAATAATCTATAATACGATCCATGGTATTAATATCACCGACATAGAAAAGCTAAATTCGCAGTAAAAACCACAACAGAATTAGATCTAACATTGTCTGAATAAGGTATATAGACCTTATTCTATAGGTCATTCGGACGGATTTAGGTCTTATTTCGATTTAGAGCTATAACGACAACACCTTATTAGGCCTATTCCCAATTGGGTTTTATTTCAACGTTGATGTTGTTCTAAATTCGGTCCTGGTGGCTGGGCGAGGGCCTTTTAAGATATGTAACTATGAAGACTATATGTAATAAAAAATTTCAAGCAATTAAAGTGCGCCCTGAAGTAAACAAGTGTTACATCTCCACGTTCACGGTATACCAGTGTTGTTGTTTAGTAGCCTACGTAACAGTAACCCGACGTAACAATGGTTTTGGAATTGGCTTTGTTATCTCAATTCCTATGTTTGCCGCTCATTTACTAAATAAGTTTGAGAAGTAAGCTGTGCTGTACCTTGTTAAGTAACTTATAGTTGGAATTGTGTTTGACGAAATTTAGACAAATAAGCATATGTAAAAAAACGAATGCAATCGCATAGACCTGCGTCGTAAAAATAATTGGTAAGTTTAATTTACTCTGTAAATACGTTTATGTTCGTTGTTCAGCAGTTGAGTTTCTTGTTTAGAAACCGTGCTTCTGGCAATGTGACACATGAAAGTACTTCGCTGCCCTGTTACGTGCTTCGGGGTGCGGGTTAGCGTTTGGGTGTGGGTGGGTCAAGTATTATTATATTCTGTATTTAATAGTAATACTTAAAAAAAAGTAAAAATTTTGTCAAAATTTACACGTTAGGTCAAAATTTGTCAAATTTTTTTTATTAAAAATCGAATAAAACTGTATTACTTTACAGTCTTTACAATTAGGTAAATGCCTTATTAGTTTTTGTAGATATCTCATACATACAAGCCTCATAAAGTGCACTGAAAAATTGTTGTCAATACATCTTTGTCCACAGATACTTAAATGTAATTGTAATAAAAGGTCAAACTCTTCAAATGCTGGTATCTACCATTTTTATCAAATTGGTAATAAAATCGTGAATGTACTTTGTCTGTACTTAGGTTTGATCTTTGCCAATTTACAAATCTAAAAACTGAGAATAGCAAAATCACTAATTATTGGTTGCAAAGGAAGTTACTCCATTGCGTGAATGCTTCAAGCAAACAGCTTTAGTCGTCCTTGAATACTGGAGTTTGGACTGTTGAGTGCAATCGATTAGCTTGTCAGTTTTGTTGGGAGCTTAGATTGCGACACTTCGCGTGATTAACAGGTGGTTTTGAAGAACAAACACCAGAATCAGGTTACGTGGTTATATTTGTGCATAGGAATTTAAAGGTTTAATCTACAACCTCTAATAGTAGGGCTAGTCGTTACAAAGACAATCACTAACTTGCGAGAATATTTCCGCTCATACAGCTTCATTTGCTGGAATACTGGAGTTTAATCTGTTAAGCAAAACTTTGTTTACTATTGTCCTTGGTGTGACCTTGCTTCGCGCCACTTACATGTTATTTACATGTGTTACAGGATGGTACAAAATACACCAGGACTTGTTGTTTTCAATTTATTAAATATTTCCCTTAGTTCGAAATACTTCACTTTTAAACGAAACCTTATCATTCGTTGCATTTTTGTAGAGATTTTTAAGTCACACTTTTCATGTGATTAGACCAATTTTTAAATACAGAAAAATCCTAGGTCAGCCCTTAATTCACGGTTCTTAAAACTAAATGCCTAAAACAACACATTGTAACAAAGGTATAAGTTAACATTTAGTGCGTCGAGAACTTTCTATGTTTGGGTCAGGCCCGCAAGTAGCAAAATGTTACCGACCCCTGGGCTATAGCTTCCGGGTTCTTAGTGCCATCCACCCAATTTATTAATAATTGACGTCCATGGTTTGATAGCAAAACAAACACTATATGTCTGTAGTTTGCTCGCCAGCCTGAACACAGGTTGAGGGCGTTACGGCGAACTTTACAACGTTAGGCTCTCCGCAGTTTTAATGGAAATCAGAAGTGTTTTACTGAGTGAAACATTTTTTGGGTTAAATGCGTAACTAACCGATAAGTTTGTTTTAAGTAAAGGGCCGACTATTGCTTTGTGCTTATGTGTTAGATTAACAACAACATAAAAATATGAGTTTTAAGAAGCTGGAAAAAGTTTATAAAAGCTTGACGGAATAATTTCAACATGGAAAATTTAGTAAGTGTCCAAATTTTGTGTTTAATTTAGCGTTACCGTGTGATTAATGCATTATCTTTTGAATTCATTTTTTTTTTCAATTTATTATTTCGGTGGTAATCTAAAATTTGTTATTTTAAGTCTTACGTTATGTATTAGTTTGGTACTGATATAACTTTAATATTTGCAGAACGTATCATTCTCTTCCAAACTTGCAGCACTTGACCCAAGTGAGTTTTTAACCAGCAAAGATGAAACTCACTACATTGGCTGCGGAGGTTTTGCTAACGTTCGAATGTGTGAACATCCAAAGCTCGGGAAAGTTGTGGCAAAGTGTTTCGAAATCACAGGAACAAAAGACGTTATGAACAAACACCGCAATGAGTAAGACCGTTGTTTATTTTCCACATTTAATGCCTTGCCGTGTATACCTTGTATATTTTTTTACTAAAATGCAAACCCTCTATTTTTTCGTCAAAATCATTTTTTTTTTGGTTAGCGTTTAAAAGAGAAGCAGATGTGTTGGTTCGAATGACTCATCATCATATTGTAAAAATATATGGCACCACAAACTGGAGGTTTAACCTATTTGCCATTATCCTGGAGTATATTGAGTGTGGAAATCTTGATGGTTTACTCCAATCAAGTGAGGAGATAAGTTGGGATCAACGACGCCTAATTGCCTCGCAAATTATCTCAGCTCTTACATACCTTCACAACCATCCAGATGGTAAAAGTTTTTACCATGGAGATATCAAGCCAGCTAATGTGCTTCTTGACAAGCGCTTAAATGTAAAATTAGCTGACTTCGGTTCTGTAAATGTGGTCACAGCTAGTGGGTGGCAATCAACCACTTTAGATGTGGCAGCAACAACACAACATACCTTGAGCTATTCAGCCCCTGAAGTGATAAAAGGTGGAAACACTGGACCTCCTGCTGATATATACAGGTTGGCAGGTTGTTAAGTGTGTGTTAGTCACAGGTGGAGGGGTTTTGAGTGGACTATATTACATATAAACAGTCCGAGCGTGGACACTCTTGGTGAGACTATCATTTAAAACAGGCTTTTTCCGGTACTTTCAATCTGACAAATCATTATTGCGTACTATAAAATATTTACAAGTCTGCAAAATAGTGGAATACATTATACAGTGTATGTGTATCCTACACTGAATAGTGAATAAATTATATTTTGTTATAAAGAATCAACATGTAAGATTTTTATAAGAAATTTTTCATATACCCGGTTAAAACATAATTGCATATTCCTACATGACGTGTGCCCGTTAAGAGATCTATTTCTCCTGATTACATTATAAATTTGTTTAAAAAATACCCATATTAGGAAATGTTGTAACCCCATTCCTATTGTTATTGGCAGTTTGGGCATGATCTTGTATGAATTGACGACCAGAACAAAAGTCTATTCGGGAACCAAGCTGTCAATCATTGGTCCTAAAATTTTAGCCGGCATCAAACCAGATCTTGCCAAAGTAGAAGAGGTTGAAGCCTGTTTGACAAACGACAGAGATCGAAACATCGTCTCTCTTATGACTAAACTGATGAAGAAATGCTGGAATGGAAACCCAAAAAAAAGACCAACTGCCATAGAAGGTATTTTGCAATCTGTATAGTAACAGTCGGTAACTATATTATGCTTTCTGTATTAAACATTTTAGTTGGAAAATCTTTGGAAAGCCTAAATGAAAATGATTCTCGATTGGAGAGAGAAAAAAGGGCACTTTCGAAGAAGTTAAGGCGACCTCACAAAACAGCTGATCCACTGACAAGCCTGTCAAGTTTCCTTTCACCATTTAGGGAAGCCCCAAATTCCCCCACAGTAACAATGGAAGAAACATGTGAGTTTTGAGCTGTTTATCTGTGTAAGGGTCGCGCAAATTGTTTAATGTAAGAGTCATTACAAGAAAATGCAAACAACAGTGGGCCGCAAAGTCACCAGAGTCAATACTGGTAGCAGTATTTGTTGCCAATTGTGTAATAATTAAGCAAACACGTAATCCCGGTGCCAAATGGCGTACACTGTAAAAACATCCATGTTTAAAAGTAAAAACAGCTAAGTGATGGCATGAATTTAGTTTTACCGTTACGAAAAAGGCTGCGTCCAACGTCAGACAACACCGTAAACCGTTTGAAATAAACTTCTTATTGTTCAAACTGAGATAACAAACGCAAACATTATTATTACATCACAACTAGCTAATTGGTTGCACATATTGGCAGTTCGTAACGGCTGTATTCAACATTATTTTTTGTGAGCGTTAACTTCTCACAATGCCCAAAAGTGGCGTGATGTTTACTGCGCCAAAAGTGGCGTGATGTTTACTGCGTTAAAGCAGGGCATAAAAAAACGCAAAATTTTGCGAAATTTATCTCAATTTTGCGTGGTTAGGCCTACACATAAATAAATCATAATGATGATTTTTTTAAATGTGTTTGCCTCGTGGATAGAACATGTCTATGAAAAATGAATGTGGCAATTCACAAGTAACGTCAGAGGGCTAATAAATATGTAAATATGTTTGAAATTCGCATAACAGTTTCACTTTTGCCTAAACGTTGCACTACGTAGAGCTACACGTTCGGTAAATATAAATTTCATATCATGTTTGAAGTGTGTTTTTTTTATTTTGCTGTGATGGAAAAAGTACATTGTAAAACAGAAAATGCGATGATTGTCCCTTGACTATTGACCACTGATTGTGAATGAAAGTGTTTAACTAAATGCTTTCTTGACTGGCGTGGTATTAAAGTTTGCTGAAGCCGCCTGTTCAGTCGATTGTTTAAACAGATTGGGATGCAAACAAAGTGCGGCGTTGTGTTGTTTCTGTAATGGTACGACAAAACACTCGACTATAGCACACAACACTTTGCTAAGCGTATCATACAACTTTTAAGTGACGAAAACCCGTGACATTTATCGGTCCTGAATTATGAACAAACGTAACCGCGTGTTATTGCTGATAATTTAAAAAGGAAATTTAATATGTCACAAAATAATAATGTTACGGATAGCGTAATATCCTGGTTAGAGTGCTAAATAGTGCGTAAAATGGTTAAACATTTTAATTTCCCTAATCGTTGCACTACGTGGAGCTACACGTTCGCTAAAATAAATGTCATATTACGTGTTTTTTTAGTAGCTTAAAATAGTAAAACAGCAATGGCACTGGCAGCTGGTCGTCCCTATGCTTTTAGCCGCTGATTGGCTGCGAAATACAAAATATTTCCCACAACACCAGTAAAACCTTATATGGAAACGGCCTGTGTGAAAGCAGCAATTAATCGATTGGCATAATTTAAGGAAAATGTGTAATCCCGGTGCCAAATCGTTCTTGGGTGGCCATCAAGTTGTTCCCTGTTAATCCCCATTACATATTATGTTGACCCATAACGTGTCAGTGTGCTCATATCTCGCTTTATAACAGATGATTTAAAATAAGTTGTGGCAATGTCACATGTAACCGAAAGGTAATGTTCTGTATCGTGTCCAAAATAGGTCGTCGAAATACACATTTAAAATAAAACCTTTTAAGGATACAGCCATTGTTGCAGTGGCAACCCTATCAAAATTGAGCGAAAGCCATGGTCGGCCCTAACCAATACGTATTTCCGGCGCCACATCTTTTTCGGGAAGGTTTAGTAAATAGGTGCTAACATAACCGGCTCATACCTAACTTAATGCAGTGGCAGAAAGTTTGCAGCTCTCTGATTAGGTTAAGCACTTCAGTTTTAAACATAATTGTGTCACTAATTGTTGTGTTTAATGTTAAGCTTCGTCTAAGAGTGATGACGTCAAACATCAAAGCACTTCAAAAGGAAATGTTGGGAGATCAAAACCACGTAGACGAGGTAATTTGCTTCCATGCATGTTTTCTTACACCCAATTTGCTGTCAGCGTTGTTTAATGATTAGGATTTGTGAGCATATCACCAACATGAGTTTGTTGTATCGGTATTTGTCCAATGATAGGGTAGTACGGTGCCGATCAGATGTTAAATGAATTTCAGCATTTCATCCATGGGTATTTAACTTCAACACAGGAAAAGGTGGTTTTAAAAAGCTATTTTTGTAATTTTTTAATGTTTTATATGTTTAAGTAAACCGTGATTTATGAGAGAACTCTTGGGTTAGTTGGAGAAATGGATTGTGGCAACTTTTAACAAATTTGTGATTGATAACCACAACAAGCTAAGTTGTTGAATTTTTGCAACTATTTAAACCAAAACGATGAAAATTGTCATTTAAAACTGATACTTTCATTCTCAAAAACTGGTCGGTCATAGCTCTTGAAAATCAGAAACAGCCAATTATTGTCCAGCAGCTGCGAAACCGCTTAGTGTGCAATCGTTAAGTTCAGGCGAAAACTGAACCAAGTATAGGTAAAATAAATGTGATTGATTTTTGTAGAATAATGCTTGGACTATCAGCAGCGCAGTTTACTAAGTTCCATGCACGGAACTAGCGCTAGATTAAAAGCACGTCTCTCGCCACCTGAACTACTAAAATAATTTCGCGGTTACTATTATCACATAAAAATTGCGACTTTATGCCGACGTTTCGATTACCAATACCAGGGATGTCCAACTTTTAGCAGCCGCATTGTCACTTTAAAAATTTCGATGGGCCGCAAAACTTCTAAATTTAATGGGGTGACGTCATAAGTTACGTCATATCGTGACATCATAAAATAACCAACTTATAAACCCCCGCTCTTCGAGAGAGAACTCACGCGCAAATATGAAAGTAGTCTCGACCTTATTTATTATTTTTATTATGGCGAAGCGCGAAAATTTGAGTTTTTACATGTTTGGCTGATATATTTCCTTAACACGGTCCGGAAAAGCCGCAGGTTGGACATCCCTGACCTATACGGTTGAAGGCGTATCATATTGCTGCCTCGTTTCATTATTTTGTTGTTGTTTGGCTGTAGTGTTTATACAACTTTGCAAGCTGCATTTTTCTTGCCCCAAAGAATATTTTTAACCTACCCCTGTAGGTCTTTGGAACGCCTTAGCCTAATAATAATCTTGTCACAAGAACCATATTATGTTTTATTTAATGCCCGGCAGCAACAGTATATCAGTTTTAGTAACCATACATTACAAAAGTTCGAACAAAGTTTTCATAAAAAAAATTGCCTCCCATACAAAGAAACATTCTATGTCACATATTACAAGAAACACATTAAATCCTGTGGTATTAAATTTAGCCAGTTTATATATATTATATATTAATATTTTTTGAGCACTTTGGATGCCTTTAAAGTCTTTTTAGGGTTGCTATTAAATTAAAATTTGGCCTGTGTTTATCAATCATAAAAGAAATAACACTTGCCAAAAATGTTGGTCTGCGAATTTTTTCAAAATAATTGCTTTTCACTAATAATTTAACCTGACTTTCTATTTTGGTTCGTTACCTCATTTATCATATGATCGACCTCGATTGTTCACCGACCTATCGAAATGTAGGACTTCACAACATGTTTCCATACGCCTGTTTTATTCTGTAATTGCACAACAATTTTTGCACTCGTCAGATGACAGGTGTCAATCAGCACTCGTCCGAACGAATAGCACTCGCATTGGGAGCGCGGTTTATGGACAAATTAAATTTTTTCTCAAACGTTCAATACGCCATTTTAAGTAAAATTTCAAATGTGTTAAAATTCATTATTATCAGGGAACTAGAATTTACTAAGCGATTGCAATAATTCGAACCGTATTTTTACATAAACCCGAGCGGTCGTACAGTCAACCGCACCTTTGTTTATACGTTGAATATTCTGCGAAAAAAACTCGACCGTGGGCATATTTTGTGTTCGACAACAGCCCACAGCAGTATACGTACAGTGCCAGATAGTTTGTGTTTTATTCCGACATATTTGTTTTCAAATTTAACAAACGTATTTCGCTTTGAAAAATCCAAATTCCTTGATAAGCGCGCCTTAAAGTCATATTTTGATTTAGCGTAAAAAAAACTTGAGTTACCTTACGTTGGGGAATTATTCATTTTTTTTTGATAAATCAGGAACCTTTAACTCCGGTTTTGAAGGCATTTTAGAACGCGAGGGAACTTTGTTCCAACCAATCAGATCGCTCCAAACTAAGATTCAAACTCGATGTTGTTTTCAGATCCAAAGCACTTTCTCCAGATCGGAGGTGAAAGGTCAGAACAAGACTGCACGAAGTGTGACGTCACCAACAATGACATAACAAGAATGCCGGTAATTTTTTTGTATGTTATAAGCTGAAACGATAACCTCTGTAGTGAGTGGCGCAATGTGAGTGACTTAAGGTTATTTGTCTCGTTAATAAAGGTGAAACCACTGTAATGATCGATTGTAAACACACTCAAAAAGTCATAACAGGCAAATACAAAAAGTTTTAACACTATAACCAAACATAAAAATAAATTGATTATTATTTTTTAACGTGAAACCAAATCGCTGGGTTCCACTTTAAAAGTTCATAGAAAGTTGGTTTATATGTTAAAGGTCAAGCTTTCACAAATAGCTCGGTTGTCGAGATCCAAGCATCATTGTAAATGTTGAAACGATTTCGAGCAGAAACTAAACGAGGGAAGGATTGGATCAAGTTCGGTGAAGGTTGGGGATTGCGTTTTCACATGCGGTGGATCGAAAGGTTTGTTCTCAAACATCGCAAGTTGCGAAATGCTCAAACTCATCACTGGAGATAGTTGGGAGTTCGTGGCTCCAATGCCCGAAGGTCGAAGTTATGCCGCATCTGCTGTTATCAACGGTGAGACATCGTTTGTACTAACTAAAGTTTTGTAATTTTATTGGTTTAATGTAAACATACTGAGATTATGTGAATCCACCACAGCATAAGTGTGGCAATGTTTAAACTATGTACGTCCGATAAAAATACAACCACATACCGCCATCCCTCTACTTAAGGTTAAACACATCAGTATAATAACGTCACAATTACAAACAAATGGCGCCAATTTAAGTCACTGATTTGATTTATGTCGAACTCAAAGTTACTGAATGAGTTTTGTTGTGACCAAAACCACCACTTGCTTCTCAGGTTCAATCCTCGTCTCTGGTGGTTGGGTTGGGTACACTCGTGATTCCACGTGCTTGCTGTATGACGTCACACGCAACTCGTGGTCCAAGTCACGTGACATGAATACTGTGAGGTCAATTCATGCAATGGCGGCTTTGGATGGTAAGATCATTGTTGCGTCATAATATAACTTGATCTAAGCGAGTAACCGGTTTAAAATTTAAAGGCAGACTTAAGTCGGTTCTTGAGGTAATGTACATTTATAAAGTTCATAGTTGTCTGGCATTTAACTCATAATGTAACTTTCGGTTCTTGAGGTAATTTCTGCAGTTTAAATATAAATGTTAACAATGTCACGAACAAACTGCGAATTTTATATTATGTTTATTATGTTAAATTATTCAATGTTTTAAGCCGCATTTTTGCTCTGGTGAGATTTTATCGTTCAAGTGTTGCTCTTGTCTGCAGGTGATTGTTTTTGTTACTTTTTACATTATTATCCCAGGTTCTTAGCTGTTTCGTATGTAACTCGTACGAACTTCAAAAATAACTATATTTTACAGGCAGATGTTGGACCAGTGTCAAAACATCTCTTCAGTTAAGATTTTTAAGAACTGGAAGGTTTCATAACTAGGACCACCTTACATAGAACATATAACTCGTATGTTTTATATCTTGGGCCTGGGGCAGATGGTGTTTTGTGAATAATTAGCAAAGAAGTTGTTTGCCAAAAGTAAATATTTTACATTAAAGCCAGTTACATGGAAATTGTATTCGCCGTTTTCCGAAGCATCGTTTTTTGGGAAAGGGACAACAAGCTGTTGAACTTGCGTATTACAAACATTAAAAAATATTGCAAGGTACGTGGAGAAATACATAAATGCTTTTATTACGACGTGTAATGTTTAGCAAAAGATGTCACCATATTAGGTTTTGGCCGGTTAAACACAGATTTGTGTTTTTTCATCCTCACTTGTTTTTTAAATTGACTATTGATTAGTAGGGAGATTATTTTTTGACGTAAAAAGTAAGAAATTTTGACCAAAAAATAATTTATTTTGACAAAATTTTGACCTGTTAAAACTACATTAATTTAAATAACTTAAGGGTCGTTTTTCACACGTTTTTCATATCGTATATTGCTCTAATGAATATATAATACGGTTAAAATGACTTATAACATAAATCAAAACCAATTTTTTTGTTGATAAAATTAAACGATAAATTTAAAAAAACCGAACGACCAATGTCAAAAAGCTGACTATATTTTTTTTAATTTTGTAAACGATTTATTTGCATTTTTATTCGATTTTGACTTAAAAAAAGTTTGACAAATTTTGACCTAACGTGTAAATGTTGACAAAATTTTGACTTTTTTTGACAAGTTAAAAAATAATCGCCCCATTGATTAGTTACCATTTTTGAAACGTGCTCATTACGTTACTTCAGTGACGTGGCTGTCGTATCCTTAACGAATTAAATAACAGATGTAAACCTGTTGATGAGCGGGGACCACAAAGTGTTGAGAGCCTATAGGATGGGCCACAAGCCATGAAAGGTTGAGAACCACTGTACTAGGCCTTTTCGTTTAATACTATCTATATGTTTTTTTTTCGCTGAACTTATTTCAGCAGAGGAGTTGATACCATGGATGCGGAGTTGGTTAAAAACAACCAGAGTCTGATTACTGTTAAAGTTTACCACCTTAAAGTCGGCAGTGGACTTATATCAGTTTAAACGGGATTCATGCACATCGAAGGTTATTGTTCGCAGTTTATTTAACTGCAAATGAACTACCAACATAAGACGTCCACTGTCGAAACGTGACGTCATTATCTTTTATTATGTCATAAAGCAGCATTGTTGCTTGTTTCACTTCCAGATGTAGTCTATTCCATTGGAGGAGAGGATAACAACTCATACCTCAGTTCATGTGAAAAATACCAGGACGATCGCTGGTTGGAAGTTCCATCAATGAACTATGCAAGGGATGCATTGACAGCTGTTGCATTCGATGGATGCATTTACGCAATCGGGGGTAAGTAATGTGTCTGCAGCGGGAACACGCAATAAGAACTAAAAAGCAACAATACCTGAAGCAGCAAAAAACTGGATTTTGGGGTCCTGTTGTGGGTCAGAAAATGGGTCGATATTTTTAGGGGGGTTAGTACTGCACTTAGGGGTGAGGGTTGGGGTTAGGTAAAATGTTTTATTGGCATGTTTCTGGCCATTTAGTTCAGAGGGATTTAGGACTTATTTCAAATTTTAAGTTTTTACGACTATTAGGTATTGTATATATTTTGCTCTTGTTCCGAACTGTGTTTATTCCAACTTTGATGTAGTTCTTATTTCGATCTTATGGCTGGAGTCCTTGGTAGCATGTTAATGAGATCTCTACAAAATTAATTTGTTAGTGTTAGAGAAATAATCGATTCTATATAACGTCATAAAATGAACATGTGGATATTAACGTTTACACGGTGAGGATATTTTTTTACATGTGCTCATTAAAAGGGAATATTTGTTGTCATTTGTTAATTTTCCTGAGGCTAAACTTAATCAATATTATTGACATTTTTCATCTTAAATTGATAAAAGTATGTTATCGTTACGCACATAACCAAAGTGTCATTTTTCCTGATATTTTATTTTTTTGCTTAAGTCACCACGAAAAAAATGACTTAAACATTTTGGTTATGAGCTTGACGTTATATTTGTTACAGTTACAACTTTATCCAGTACGTTTCTTGCTTGTTTAGGTTCTCCTAGCAAAGCCACAGTGGACCGTTACGACCCAAGAACGAGCAAGTGGAGCGAGGTTGCATCAATGAACGTTGAACGTTATTGGCACGAAGCTTGCGTTTTGCAAGGGAAGATTTACGCCGTGGCTGGGTGAGAACTTTCAAGATTAAACATTTATAGTTAAATTACATTAAATGAGAATTTGTTGACAAAGTAGCTTTCGAATACGATCATGAGTCGCAGCTTTATAATATTATTATGTCATAGAGACTACTATACGTTTGACGAACCAGATATTGATTTTTAAGGAAATTAAATACCGACATCATCATAAGTGATTTTGAATCGACGTATAACATTACTCTCGGCTTTTGAAATTAAAAAAAATATTGCAGTTTCGTTGTTTTTTATTTTTAAGCCCAACATAACAAAGTTGCATTGAATTTAGTTTCAACGAGAAATCTGTTGAAGTTTACGATCCACGCGCGGACAGATGGACTCATTGCTTCGACACACCAGTTGTACGCAACTGGAGCAATGTTGTGGCCGTTTAAACTAAACTTGTCAAACTTAATATTAACAAGGGAAAACAAATTCGAATACTGTTTTTTCTTTAAAGTGTTAACACAATACTTAAAAACCATTCAAAGGACAAAAACAAAATGACTAAAAATTAGTAAAACTACATTAAAAGTATAGCAAACGTTATAATAAATACGGTACAAACAAGTACAATATTTTATCCATAATGGGGGCATGGCCCTGTGTTGCAAGAACGGAGACTATTTTGTGGATTATAAAAATGTTTGCTATGTTCTTTAAAATGTTCGTTTTTACTGCTTGCAATGCAACATTTTCAAATAATTTGTACGTTTTATTTTTTACATGGCTTCGTATTTTTATAAAATGAGAGTGTGTTGTTTGAAATTGTAAATCTTCACTGTAACAAGATTCGCCGTAAAGACACGAGTTGACTACCATTTCCACATCGCCTAATAAATGTTTTGTTGCTATTTGACTAAACCGTTGTTTTCTTTTAAAGTGGTAACATTACAGCTTTAGTTGCACCTGAGTAACATACACTTTAAAGGCTCGTCTTTTTTTGGTACATTCAAAATGTGACAACCTTCTAACAAACTGTATTTTAAGTTATATTCATGAAACTATACAGCATTCAAAAGGTATGGCATACAAACTATATTTTCTACCAATGTTGACTATGTTAAATCAAAAAATGTTTCTTATTTACCGAATGTTATGTTTTAACCCTCTGGGGGATTTTGTTTAACCCAAATGCGCTGTGCATTCTACATCACTCTCGTAAGTAACAGGTTTGGTAACGTAAATAATCAAAATTTCCGCGCTTATTAAACATGAAGATAATATAGTCAGGACATACGAAAGTGCTGTATGTATTTTCAAGCTTCGTGCAAGCTTTTTATGTGGCTTCAATGCAGCCATCAACCTGTGGGGTAATTAGCAGGGGCGGATCGAACAAAGCGGATTGGTTCTTGGTTCATGACGTCACATTATGACGTAATGTAGTGACGCGATCTCAAAAAACTTGGCTCCCCTAACAAAAAATCCTGGACCCGCCCTTGCAAGGCATACTTATCCACCCTAAGCTGGATGGATATAATAAGGTGGGTTTGTCCAAGGATGGGTGTTGGTTTGCCCATCATGCTGCTCATAAAATTGGTTGCCTTTAATAAATTTAAATCAATAAAAACAAGTGGTTGCCTTTACAAGTAAATGAATTAAATGGGAGGGGGGGGTGCTTGCGTTTGTTATTTTTTATGCTATAGCCAAAACAGAAAAAGAAATCCGTCTCGAGTAAAAAATTCAGGAAAACAAAAAGATTTGCCAAAACATGCCAACAAAGCAGATCTGAAATATGAAACCAGCAAAAACTAACTGCAAAATAATAAAACGTATTAGACTTTAAACCTGCTCATAACACGCTATTCACAACATCGATACTAATGGTTGAAGAGTTCAACATTTCAAACAACATTTCTTACCTATCTGGGAAACCTGTCTTACCGAGCGCCTTACTTAATCGGCGTCGGAAACAAAGTGCAATCTGTCTCAAATGTGTTTGTTTATTGATGGTTTTATTTCGTGCAATGGTCTTACTAAGTGCACACAACACACAGTTCTTTCGTCGAAGATCTTTTTTCATCGCGGTTATTTTTTCTTTGCAAAAACGTTCAGTTGAAAGCAAATGTAATAATCCAACTAGGAATACCGCATTAGCTTAAAACAAAATGTCTTTGCAATAAAAAGTTCGTAACGGTTAGAAGAGTTCGTGGCAAATATTCCATCTTGACTTCAACTTGCAGATGTCGTATTTTATCAAATCCTGCAAATTACCATAAACACACGTGCTTGCCGATTACTACGCTAATGGTTCAGAGCTGTGCAGTGTGCTTACAATAAAAGTGCAGTTTTAGGTGAAAAAAGCTCTGAACCAATCCTGACACTTTCTGTTTATCACAAAAACAATAATAAATCTGCAAAACATCTACCATAGAAGGCGTGGCTGTCACGCGAATTTGCCAGTTGCGAATATCGAATGTATTGACTTTTCTTCCAATAAAAAATGTAATTGGCTTGCAATTAGCAACATTAACATTGACAGCGGAGTAACAAGTTTAGGATAAACAAAAGCCTTAATAAAAATGCTTCTAAAACGTTAACGATAAGAAATGGAGCTCATGACCGGACGATAAGCTTTGACAGTAAGACAACCCGTTGTTGGGATTTGTAAAATGGAAAACCAGAATTTCTGACTTAACTGACCAAGGCGCTTTGATGTAGGCCTGCAAGTTTTTAACAGTTCAAATTTAACTGGTTTTCAAGCGGTTTCCTTGCCCAGCAGTTTTATTGCTACCTATTCACGGGGACAGAAGGGAAAATGTAAGTGGGGAATAAATCGCAAGGCAAGGCCTGATTTTGCCACAGACCATTTGTAAATGACATCGGACTACTCCCGTCAACTAATTTGAAAACCAGTTCCTACGGGGACCAGTCATAGCTCCAGGAAAAAGAAAAAGCAAAAACTAAATTTTATTTAAGTTAACACGTTGTTTTAAAGAACGGTTTTAATTGCGCAGCCCTAAAAAGATAACAAAGCACCGTTCCGATTTTTATAAACACCCATTTACCCAAAATAAGGGAAGTTAAAACTGCTGTTTAAAAGCTAAATCCATGGGTGGGGATCCTATACCCTACGCGAGGTTTCGTGCCAATACCGGTTTGTATTGACTTGCGTTACACGGACACAAGATAAGCCCGTGAACACAACCGTCGGAATCTAGCACGAAATTCCCTATTTAGTTGAAACCGCCACACTTCGACGACATCCTACGAAATAAATGGAGGAATATCCCACTATTTGTAACGCAAAGCTAAAAGCAACCTATTTGTTCAAAATGGTGCCACGAGCTCTTCTGTGGGCCACCTACAACGCACCCTGACCTTCTCGTGGCACCAGAACTACGTTGCACCGCCAAGATCAAGCAAGGTTCCCTGCCCGAACTTTGCTTTGACCCAAGCGGTTTCCCTGCGTCAAAAATTATACTAAAGCCTATAAACTCCACAGCCGAGATTGACGCGCGCACCTCGTAATAGTTGTACGCCCCAGTGGCCCCAGTATTAAACGAGATCATCTGAACAAAGTGTACAAACCAGAATAACGCAAATATTCTCAGCACAACTTAACTTAAATATTCTCAGCACAACTTAACTTAAATATTCTCAGCACAACTTAACTTAAATATTCTCAGCACAGCTTAACTTAAATATTTTCAGCACAACTTAACTTAAATATTCTCAGCACAACTTAACTTAAATATTCTCAGCACAGCTTAACTTAAATATTTTCAGCACAACTTAACTTAAATATTCTCAGCGCAACTTAACTTAAATATTCTTAGCACAACTTAACTTAAATATTCTCGGCACAACTTAACTTAAATATTCTCAGCACAACTTAACTTAAATATTCTCAGCACAACTTAACTTAAATATTCTCAGCACAGCTTAACTTAAATATTTTCAGCACAACTTAACTTAAATATTCTCAGCGCAACTTAACTTAAATATTCTTAGCACAACTTAACTTAAATATTCTCGGCACAACTTAACTTAAATATTCCAAACAGCTCAACTTAAATGTTCTCAGCACAGTTTAACTTTAATAATTCAAAAACAAAATAACTTAAATATTTCAAGTACAGGTTTTAAAACTGAAATATTCCAAGCACAGTTTAACTTGACAATAATTAATTTACCTCATAAACAAAAATCTACAACAATCATAACATTACTAAAAATTAAACAAACTTAAAGTTAAACCTATAAACTGCGCAGCAATCGCTAGTACAGTTCACAAAATGAAACTCTAATAAATACAATCTTCCACATAAAAGTTTGAACTAGTAATGGTATTATTGCGTCATAGAGGTAAACAGTAGATTTGTTACGTCATCATAATAACAAGTTTTCATAATATTGCACATAGAAATCAAATACTTTTATCGCCGTAACAGCGACGAAACGCATTTTTCGGCCGACTTGTATTGTTTTGACGAATAGATCTATTTCTACATTTTTTTGATTTATTTTAGCTACACTGCCGGAAACCAAATAGCCGTTTTTTAGAAAGTGGTTATTTCATAGTGTCTAAACAAGTGGTCGACTGAACGCGCCGAAAAATAGTTTAGCATCTATATATTTTTTTGCTAAAAGTGTGTTTGTTTGCCGCAAAGCTTCTGTCCTATTTCCTAGCCTAGATCAAGATTCAGAATTAGAAGCTGGTCTAGAATCCTACAACATTTTTGTCCAGGGGTTTATATTTCTAACATTAGGCTATTTGGGTTAGGATTGATGTTAGCGTTAATGTGGTTTAAGTATTATTATTATTATATTTATTCTGCAGTATTTTTATTTTTTCTTGCAAGTTCGTCAACTTGTTTTGTTACTTTAAAGAAAGTGGTAGGATTCTAGAGCAGCTCCAATAGTTGTTTATTAACAGAAATGTTTGTCAGATGCAAAACTAAGCTAAATTTTATTAAATTTTTAACGACTCCTAAAGCTTACATGTAAATTTTGGTAAAGAATTGTTTTAGATTCCTTGGTTTAACGATAATAATAAAGTCAAATACATCAGCACAAAATTTTAAATACAAGTCGCAACCTTCAATATCTACAGCAGTTATCCGGCCCGAGTTTGCCAATATTGCTTTAATTTTCTTTATGGAAAACATTTTGGTAACCCTGGTTCTAATCACTCGATTTGAACCAATGTTATTTACAAAATATGTGATTACTTGTTTGTGCCCTACAAATGGCATACAACCTTAGTTGGGTAAACAGCCAAATATTTGGAAACAACCTAAAGACTAACTTGAAATCACACAACTTTGGGTCACAACCCATGGCTTGAGAACAATACACAAACTATATTGACAACGTTACACATACTGTATTGCAAAATAATTAAGTGCACTTAAGTCGCTGTTTTTAAATGACTTGACTTAAGTCTTTTGGGCAAATGACTTGACTTGACTTAAGTCATTTGGACAAATGACTTGGGTTAAAATAAATTTTAAATTAAGCAAATTAATTATAAAATTGCGTTATTTAGCCCAATCTTTGCACATAAAAGAATTTGCTTGTTATATGCTGCTTTTATGTTATTTTTGACTTCAGTTGCTCATAATAATCGGAGGAATTTGCCGGTTTTCATTATTTAAAGTTTTTTTTTTTGACAAGGGCTGGACTTGAAGTTGACTTGCTCTAATTATGACTTGACTGGGACTTGACTTGGGCAACCGATGACTTGGACTGGGACTTGACTTGTTATTTATTCAAAAAGACTTCACTTGGACTTAAGTTATTTTACGAATAACTTGACTGGGACTTAAGTCATTTCAAAATGACTTGTTTACAACACTGCTTTTGGGAAACTTATGTTTTGATGAATAGCCGTATTACGTTTTGTTTTTTAATGTTTGAGATATAATTAAACAACCAATTTTCCAAAACGTTTTATATTAACCATTTCATGTTTACTCTCGCCTCTTGCACTAAATATAGAATTTATCATGTTTTTTAACTCGTCATTGTATAAAAGGGACTCAAACCAAACTGAACTTTATGAACCAGTTTTGGGCGAATTTTCCTAATACTGTAAATGAACCTGAACTTTTTTTGCAAGATTTTAAGAAGCCGAACAGGAACTGAACCGAATATTTTGTATGTGAATCTTAACCTAACTCAAACCTGTAAAAAAGTGGTTTAAAATTTTATAAAAAAATGAATATTTATTAAATAAAACTATGCTTGTTTTTCAGATATTTTATTAATGAGCTGCTTTCTTTTTAATATATACATTACAATACTTAGATTTATTGCAAGATAAAATTCTACAATTCTTCTCTTACATTTATTGGACAACATTTTTTATTTAAAGCATCCTTGATTGCATCCGAACCGGAACTATAAACCAGAAGTTTAGAATTGCTCCAAACCAAAACTTAACCACATTCCAAAAAAATCCTTGACACCGAGCCAAAACTGAACCGGAAAAGTCAAATGGTTTGACTGACTGTTATAATGTTATATAAGTTAAAAATTCAGATATTTTACAACACTGTTGATTATTTTGTGTAACATTATTTGCTAATATGTTCTGCAAATGGGTGGAAATGCTTTAAGTAAATGGGTGGAATACATGCTGTCAAGTCAAAGCCAGCCGAAACCGGCAAGTTTGGCCTAAATCAAACTCAACTTTATTTTTCAACCTTCATCGGCCTCTGGTTGTTTTTGAAAGACTCACAGTAAGTGGGAGTTAAAGGCCTAAAGGGGTTTAATTTCTGATGGAAAATATCATTATGTTTAGTATCAAAGCACTTTAACAACTAACAACTTGTTTGGTTCTATGAGTTGTTTCTTGTGGTATTTGCTTCACTGAATATTTTGTTTTTGTTTTTAAAATGGCCACAAAGTCACCTACTGTTCAAACATTCTTATTCTATATTGAAAAGTGATAAAAGTGGGATTGGTAAAAGTCACTACTTGAATAACGAGTTAAACTTTTAGGGGGGTTTTAAAAATCAAATTTCACTTACCTTTTTGCCAAATGCTTGACTTTTTTTTGCAGAAATAATTTTGTTTACAGTTTAAAAAGTGTACCAACAGTAATAAATATTTAGGGCACAAAAGTCCAATCTTATTTAAACTTTCTATTTAAAGGTTGTCGCATCGCTGGTTTTGCTTTGGGTCAAAAAGGCATTCAAGCGAAACAGGTTGGAGCGGACGCAGCCGAAATGTTACTGCGTAATTTGTCGTACGGAAGTTGCGTCAAATTCATGCAAGACCACTGACCAGGTAACAACATTAGAGTTTTAAAGTTGTATCTTTTAAACAGTAAATATTTACAATTGAAAATTTAAAGTTTGTTGTACAGATCATTGATGTTTCTTAGATTAAAAAATATGGTAATTTTTGTGTGTTTCTTGACATTTAATACTCTAAAAAAAGAAGCAGTTTTAATAAAAAAATGTTAAACTTCAATATTTACATTCAAATTGTAATTAGTTTTAAAAGTATTTTTTCCAACTTGACGTTATTTATAAATGGTACAAAATTTATTAGAGTGTGTTGTGATATTTCTTATTATTTTTTTCTTCAGTTGGTAGTTTAGGCCTACATGGCGCTAGCTGCAGGACATTCACAGATCCGAACCGGTCCTATAACATTGCACACCCAAACTGCAGTGCACATTACACAAATGATGACACAGGTGAATTAACTAACCTTATTGGTGATAGTTGCAAATATTAGCTCATATGTGTTTAGCCGAATCATAATGTTAAACAAACCACCAAAAGGTTTCCTAATTCAACACATAATTAATTTCAAATTATGCAAGTTTTTACAATTTTAAGAAGAAATACTTAAGTTTTTTTTGGGTTAAACAATTTTTACTTCAGGCTCAATTTAACATCATTCAAGTTGCACCTCCATCAACTGAAAGTTACATTATCGAGTGTTCTAGTGTCGGGCGTGGAAACCCACATTTGTGAAGGGCAAGAAACTCCACAGAGAAGCTATATTACCTTTATTTCAATTGTGCTTTGAAAACTGCAAACACTGACTGCAATTCGTGTCCACGCTAAATACTGTACTTGTTGAAATGCACTGTTCATGGCATCTTTTCTGTGTTCTTAACCCTTTCCCAACTGTGTGCCTCTTAAAACATTTACTTTTGGACCAAGTTTAAACCTGAAAAATTGACAGAATATTTTGCAAGATGTGTAATTTTGAGCAGTATTTTTGTTTGAACTACAATAATCGCTGGTATTTGTAAATGAGTGCGTACTTTTGTAAAACTAGGGCCATTCTAAAAAAAATAGTGTCGGTAAGCATGATATTATTTACAAGGGTTCGTGACTGATAAGGTTGGGAACCACTTTTTAAATGATGCAACATTGTAGAGTAATATTTGTAAAACCACAATTGATAAAAGATGTTTGTGAGCATCGCCATCTAGAGTAGAAAATTTATCCACAAAACGATTTATTCACCTGAATACATGGATCGACCAGTTTTGTAAATATAGTAAGTCCTGTACCAACACGGATTTTTTTTATTACGCTATAATAAGTTACACGGCGGAAGAAAATGACGCACGAGAGATAAAAGAACACGCAATTTCACTTGCGATAAGTTTGTAGAGAGTAAGTACGCTTGGTGTGGTGAATCATGCTTGTTCGCACAAATATGGAAGCTTGTGTTTCACTGAGAAGTTAAGATAAGATGCTTTTGCCAAAGAAACACAAACCAGGTTAAATTTAATGTTCACTACTTCAATATTATTGCTCGGCAAAAAAAGTTAAGCAAATTTTGAAATATATTACGACCAAAAATTGTTCGCGCTACGCGCGATTTTTATGCGTATTTCTACAATAATTTTCTGCAATGCAAAAGCGTCAGGTGTAGTACCGGTATAGAGCACTTTAGTTCCAAATTAAAATTTAGACTAACTTACAATAAAATTTGTGCTAGGTATACAATAAGTTACAGGCAAAGTATTTCTTCTTGTCAGCGGTATCATAACTTTTAAATAGCCTTTTCAAAAACATCCACAGAATACCTGTAATAAAATTTTGATCATGCCGTTTTGGCAAAGAGAAATAGAATTTACAGACAGCTTTATTATTGCACTGCTGTTAACGGCTAACTATTTTGTAAATTTGTAAGAAATTTTGGCTGCTCACCAAGAACAGTTACCTTTATTGATTCCCTTTATTCTCGCACTAGGTTCATGCTAAATATTATTTGACCTAAAATGTCAATCTCTGGCAACCCTGACTCAAACCATAACTTTAGCAATTATTGTTGTATATAGCACATTTTAGCCTAATTTTGATACAATCCTAGACTAGATTTTTTCCCTATTTGAATTTTGGCAGTTTTAAAATGTGTTTTTTATTTACTCAGGTTTATGAATCATACAATATAATTTGGGGGTCGCGCAGATTATCGAAAACTTAAAAGGGGTCGCGAGAACAAAAAGGTTGAGAACCACTTCTCTAGAGTCTTGAAAAGGTTGGTAGTCACTAGTTTAACGCATGCATTGAACGAAAGTCGTCAACTACTGGAATTTTGTAGTTAAAGCTTCCAGGTTTTTACTGCGATCCGACAACGCGAAAGATGGTTGGCGACCTAGGTTTATGGGGGAAGAGCAAACAATAGGGCTGCTGTAGTTTGCTCGCCAGCCTGAACACAGGTAGAGGGTTTGCGTTACGGCGAACTTTTACAGCGTTAGGCTCGGCGCAGTTTTAGTGGAAATCAGTTGAAGTGTTTTTACTGAGTGAAACATTTTTTGGGTTAAAGGCGCAACTAAGTGATATGTTTGTTTTACTTTTATTTATAAAGTAAAGGGACGACTATTAATTTATGTTTTTTATGTTAGATTAACAACAACATAAAAATGTGAGTTTTAAGTAGCTGGAAAAAGTTGATAAAACTTGACGGAATAATTTCAACATGGAAGATTTAGTAAGTGCCCAAATTTTTTGTGTTTAATTTAGCGCTGCCGTGTAATTTATTCATTGTCTTTTGAATTAATTTTTTTTTAATTTAGTATTTTGGTGGTATTCTAAAATTTGTTATTTTACATCTTATATTAAATATTTGTTTGATACTACTGCCATAACTTTAATGATTATGGTAACATTTATATTTACAGGGCGCATCATTCTCTTCAAAACTTACAGTATTTGACCCAAGTGAGTTTTTAACCAGCAAAGATTTAACTCACTACATTGGCTGCGGAGGTTTTGCTCATGTTCGAATTTGTGAACATCAAAATCTTGGAAAAGTTGTGGCAAAGTGTTTCGCAATCACGGGAACAAAAGATGTTATAAAAAAACGCCTCAATGAGTAAGACCATTGTTTATTGTCAACCTTTAATGCTTTTGTCGTATTTTTTAATAAAACCGCACACCCTATATAATTTTTCTACCAAAATGCAAACCTTTTATTTCTTTGTCAAAATCATTTTTTTTTGGTCAGCGTTAAAAGAGAAGCAGATGTGTTGGTTCGAATGAATCATCATCATATTGTAAAAATATATGGCACCACAAACTGGAAGTTTAACCTATTTGCCATTATCCTGGAGTATATTGAGTGTGGAAATCTTGATGGTTTACTCCAATCAAGTGAGAAGATAAGTTGGGATCAACGACGCCTAATTGCCTCGCAAATTAACTCAGCTCTTAGATACCTTCACAACCATCCAGATTGTAAAAGTTTTTACCATGGAGATATCAAGCCAGCTAATGTGCTTCTTGACAAGCGCTTAAATGTAAAATTGGCTGACTTCGGTTCTGAAAATGTGGTCAAAGCTACTGGGTGGGACTCTACAACTTTAGATGTAGCGGCAACAACACAGAACACTGCACGTTATACAGCTCCTGAGCTGATGGATGGAATTGAAGCCAATCGAGGTGGTCCTCCTTCAGATATGTACAGGTAAGCAAATTATTTAAAAACATATTTTTTTTGGTAATTACCCAGCTAACACACAACGTTTTTTCGACGTTCGGAGTTTTTTTTTAAACTAAGTAAACGTTGTGGGAATGTGTCCAAACGAACGTTAAGAAAATACGTCGAGGCCGTGTTATCAAAACGTAATGTAAAACGTAGCACTAACGTCAACATTAACGTTAAGAAAAACCGCAATGCGACCAAATTTCAACGTCATTTGTAACGTACAAACAACGTTGATTACAGACGTCGATCTTAACATGTTTTACATCATTTTGGACGTCACTTCGAACGTTTGTTGAACGTTATTTTTTAACGTTGCGACGAACCACAACGAAACAAATTTACAACGTCATAGGTGACATGCAAATAACGTTTATTACTGACGTAAAATCTAACATTTTTAGACCGGTTCAGACGTCTTTTACACGTTTAATTAACGCTGTATATTTAACGTTCCGTAAAACTATAACGCAACCAGCTTAGAACGTCATACGTGACGTAGAATTCACGTTCATTTCTGACGTCACAATTAACTTGTTATAGACAAATTTTAACGTAACTTCAAACGTTTGATTAACGTTCTTTCGTAACGTTGAAACAAACCAAATGCAACTTATTTTAAAACGTCATAAATCACGTACAAAAAACGTTGCTTACTGACGTCAAAACTAACGTCTTTTCAGCCACTTTTGACGTCGTTTAAACGTTTTTACAATGGTATTCTTTAAAAAAATTGTGGCGCACCACAATGTAACCTGATTATAACGTCAAAGGTGACGTACGAACAAGGTTAATTACTTACTTCGAGGCTAATAACTTTTTTTAGGCTATTTTGTACGTCAGAGCGAACGTTTTGCTAACATTATTTTTAAACTTTGTGACCACCATTGATGTAACTAATTTACAACGTGATACGTGACGTACAATCAACATTAAATTCTGACATCAAAGCTAATTTCTTGGAGACCAGGACGCCATTTTAAGCTTATAATAACGTCATTTTACCGTTTTGACTAACTACAATGTTATATAATTAAAACGTAAAACGTGACGTAACAACAACGTTACCTTTTGTAACAAGGATAATTTTTTTATGACTATTTTATACATCATTTCTAACGTTTTAATAACGTCATTTCTCAACCTTATTACAAACCTTAATGTAACCAATTTAGAACGTCATAGGTGACGTACATGCAACGTTATTTACTCACGTCAAAGTAAACTTGATTTCATTTCATACGTTGTCGTGAGAAACCACAATGGACCCAATTTAGGAAATCATACGTGACGTACAATCAACGGTGATTTCTGACGTCAAAGCTAACTTATTTAAGACCGTTTTGGATGTAATTTTAAACGTTTCAATAACGCTATTTCTTGACGTTGCGACAAACTATAAGATCCAACTAACTGACAACGTCACGCGTGAAGTATAAATGACGTTGAATTCTAAGGTCAAAGCTAACTTAATTGACAGCACGTGATTTTATTTTGGACGTGATTTTAAGCGTTTTAACAACGTTATTTTTTGGTTTGTAACTAACAACAATGCAATCTAATTAGAACTTCACGTGACGTAAAAACTACGGTAAATACTGACATCGAAGCTTACTTGTGTTTAGAATTAGACTATTTTATACGTCATTTTTAACGTTAATATAACGTTATTTTTCAACGTTATTACAATCTTCAATATAACCAATTCAAAACGTCATACGTGGCGTATATGCAAAAAGCAATGATAACTGTCGCTGAAGAAGGGTATATACCTGACATCGAGGTCAACTTGTTTTAGACTATTTTATACATAAATTAAAACATTTCATTAATATTGTTTAGCGTTGATACAAACGTCAAAGGAACCCTATTAAAACGTTAAACGTGAGGTAGAAACAACATCAATTAGCCTACTTACGTTGAAGGTAACTGATTTAGACGAATTTCCGTGTCATACACAGATTTTTCGACTGTGCTGAAGTACAATCGAATCAAAATGTCATACGTGTCGTATAAAAAACGTTGTTTACCGACGTCAAAACTAACTTTCAAAGTTTTAATTTTCGTTAAATAGAAATGCTCTCTTTTAAGGAATGCGTCGGGATTATGTAGCCTATGTAAAAAATATTTGTTTTTTTCTGTAATGTGTTTTGATTAACTTTTTTAGAAAATGTAAAGAAGTATACTTAGTTATGCTTACATAAAATAGAGATGTGACTTAATTTAAGATAGCATTTTAGTAAGGGTAACATTGTCTTTAGATGAAACAAATCGCATAAAAAGTACTTAGCGCAGCGACCGCTATAGACGCAGTTTCCTGGATAGACAAGAATGTCGCTCCCTGCTGCTTTTTTTCGCGGTTTTCGAACGGCGCGTAAACTCGTGATTGGCCAATATGCGGATGACATCACAGTCCAGTTTGAACATTTGCTATCAGTCAGGACATTGGAATTCAAAATAAGTTTTGGCAGCTCAGCGCTAGAGTGCTCGTTAGATATTTAGGTTGTTTTCCTTAAACCATGAAGATTAGGGTTACATAAAAAGATTAGGCTTTGTTATCAAATATATTTTCAGGTTAAATAGTCTAAGCTGTATTTGTAGTTTTATTTATAACTTTTATTTTAAGTAGGAAAAAAAATAATTTACTGAATAAATGACTTTAAAGCCTCCACTAATTTTCATCTAATATAGAAAAACAAGCTCTATTACCTCTGTGGGCAATTGCATTCTACGGCGAGTGAACACCCAAATTTTTTAGACAATTTTAATGCAAATCTTGATCTTTGTATCATGCCAGCGTAAATACCTTGGGTGTGCATAAAACCCCAAATGAACACTTGAAAATTCATTTCTGAAGATCTCGACTAAAGGCTTGATTAAAAGTTCAAGGTGGGATTTGAAGAAGGGTACACGTTAAAGATATTCCTCATGAACTTGGCTGCTCATCAATATTTACAGGTAAATTAGTGATTAATATTTTCAAGATTTTTGTTAATTATTATATTTATTTGACTCTTACTGTTTTGTTTTATGCTTGCAATTGCCCTAGATGCTAACAACAAAGACTTTAAAATGTATCCTGGCTGCGTTTAAATTTCTTTATTTGGGCAGCAATTTTTTTCAAAACCTACCAGTGATAGTTATACAATGTCACCAAAATTTTAATTTTATATATTTCTGACCAGTCTGCATTCTGTGGACCAGAAGCTACACAGCACAAAACGCTATCACACAATAAGTAAAGGCAAAATAAACATAATATGACAGAATTATTGGGAAAAAATTATACCATAGACTAGTACTAAGAATGGTCTATATTTTTTTAATATAAAAACAAAGTTTAAAAAATGTAAAAAATACTAATATTCATTATTAAATGTTATTATTGGCAAAAAAATGAGATAAAAATTCTTGATACTAAATTTTACCAAACAAATTCAGGTTGCACAAGAAAATACATTAACAGTGATATAAAATTTCTGTACTTGGCTAAATTAATAAATGGCACATGGTTGAAGTGTGTTAGGATTCCAAACGTCTGGATCATAATATTACCAATAGTGAGAACAATTAATCACAAAACACTTTGCTGACATAATAAAAAAATCAAAAACATGAAATAACTATCAGGTTATTTTAAATTTTTTGTTTAAGGGAACCAGTTGGGCATTTATTGTACCATGTAGAAGCACGTGCATCATTGCAATTAGTTTTTTTGGCGTTGCTCATTTCAATTTGGTTTCATAAGGTAAATGAAGTTAAAAGTTATGTTTGTAGTCATTAATCACATTTCCCAGTTAATGCAGCCTAAACAGATGAAAGTTGGATGGGGTTTTCCTTAGCTTGACAAACACATGAGCCATTTTTATAAGGTATATATTCCCCTGTTCGACCCTATAGCCCTAGCAGTCACTTCCCTATTCCCTAATTTTTATATTATTTGCCAACAGCTCTCTCGATGTATCACACACGCATTCAGATTCGGATTAAACTGCTGGATTTTCGTTTTACACCGCTGGATTTGCATTGTTCTTATTTTTTCAATACGTTGTTGTTGTTAACGTTACTTTCCTGTTTTAATGTGCATTGTTTTACGCATAGTCTGTGAAATGCAACACTTTTTAAATTTTGTCTTTTAGACTGTGTTAGTGTAATAGAGCAATTTAAGTAACACTATAAAATTCGTGTGTTTTGCAGGTCCACTGACCAATTTTCTCAGTTTTCTTGTCTTTTTTACACTTCTTTATTGTCAACATTTTTATACCGCCGTGTTTGTTTTACTTCAATACTATATTATTTCTATATTTTCCTGGATGGTAATTGTTTAGAAGATTTAGTAAGAATTTGCAAGTGTAAATAATTACAATCAGATATGTCACAACAAGTATAAGTGTTTTAAAAGTTCAAAAAAATCTTTATTATGTTTCTTTTTTGCGCATTATACCGTAGTTACAAACGTAATTTGTAGGGCACGGAGTCCAAACTATTACGCAAACATAACAATGTGAACGTTTTCAATAACCTAGTTTTACAACGTAGTTTCCAACGTCGCATGAACTTTGTCCGGATCATTTTTACGTAAAAATAACGTCTGTGAACATCGTAATTTGCAACGTCTAATCTACGTTGCCTGGAATAGACACTTCTACGTAAAAACAACGTTCATGATGAACGTATAAATAACGTAGTTGCACAACGTCGCATCTAGGTCGTAAAGTGTCGACGCTTTTACGTGAAAATAACGTTCATGATAAACGTCTAAATAACGTAGTTGCACAACGTCGCATCTACATCGTTTGGTGTCGACGCTTTTACGTGAAAATAACGTTCATGATAAACGTATAAATAACGTCGCTGAACATCGTAATTTGCAACGTCTAATCTACGTCGTCTGGAGTAGACACTTCTACGTAAAAATAACGTTTATGATAAACGTATAAATAACGTAGTTGCACAACGTCGCATCTAGGTCGTAAAGTGTCGACGCTTTTACGTAGAAATAACGTTGGTTGCAACGTCTTATCGACCAAACTTAAACCAAAAATCTACGTCGCTGCGACGTCAAATTGTTAGCTGGGTAGGTAGGTGCTTATAGTTTACCAATGTAAAACAAAAAAGTATTTTAACTTAGTAATTATTTTAAAACAAGTAACACTTTAATTTTTGAATACATCAAAGTAAGATGGTATTGTAATTGACCAGATTGTTTTTATTTTGTAACTTCATAATGGTGCGACTAACAGAAAGCTGATTTTCATGTACACAGTTACGGCATGTTGTTGTATGAGATGATCTCCAGAACCCGGGTCTACGAAGGAGCACAACTTTCCGAAATCATGCTTTCTATTCAAATTTTTAAAGGTGAGAGACCTCGACTCAACAAAGTAGAAGAGGTTGAAGCCTCTTTGACAAACGACAGAGATCGAAACATCGTCTCTCTTATGACTAAACTGATGAAGAAATGCTGGAATGGAAACCCAACAAAAAGACCAACTGCCATAGAAGGTAATTTTGCAATCTTACTACTAACAGTCGGTAATTAAAAAATGCTTCCTGTATTAAAAATTTTAGTTGGAAAATATTTGGAAAGCGTAAATGAAAATGATTCTCGATTGGAGAGAGAGAAAAGGGCAATTTCCAAGAAGTTAAGGCGACCTTACAAAACAGCTGATCCACTGACAAGCCTATCAAGTTTCCTTCCACCTTTTCGGGAAGCCCCAGATTCCCCCACAGTAACAATGGGAGAAACATGTAAGTTTTGAGTAATTTATCTGTGTAAGAGTAAACAAAAGTGGGTCGCAAAATCACCAGTATCAATATCGTGTGTGATATTTAATGTTTTATCACATTGGCATCAGATTAGGTACATAATATGCCACAACGTTTCATTTTTTATCCTAAAGTGTTGCATTAAGCCATTATATGAAATAACATAACTATGTACTTGCACTTCCAGCTGGAACAGTTATACATCCAACTGTATCAAACCTGAACTTCAATCAAAGTACCAACATACAGAAAAGTACTGTCACCGACTCTCACATTGGAGTACATAAAGCTGGTAAATACCTTGGTTTTTTTGTTGTTACAAGATGAAATACCCGACGTTGCCCAGGTTAAATAGATTTGTAACTGATAAAGGACTAGTCACTAATGCACAGTTGTGTACCTGCTATACACTACACCCGCAATACGCGCGATAATTTGTTAAATCAACCTAAGTTTTGCGTGGTTAAACAAAAGTGAAATTTTAAAGCCGTGTATTCTAAGCTATTTGAAAAGCCACCACTAACAAACTAACCATCTATACTTTAATTTGATTTTGACGGTTACGAAAAAGCTGCGTCCAACGTCAGACAAACCCGTAAATCGTTTGAAATAAACATTGCTGACGTGTTTCATGTTAAGCTTCGTCTAAGAGTGATGACGTCAAACATCAAAGCACTTCAAAGGGAAATGTTGGGAGATCAAAACCACAGAGTCAAGGTAATTTGCTTCCATGCATGTCGCCTTACACCCAATTTGATGTCAGCGTTATTTAATATTTAGGATTTCCGAGCATATTACCAACATGAGTTTGTTGTATCGGTATTTGTCCAATGATAGAGTAGTACGGTGCCGATCAGATGTTAAAAGAATTTCAGCATTTCATCCATGGGTATTTAACTTCAACACAGGAAAATGTGATTTTAAAACGCTATTTTTGTCAGTGTTAAATAAAAATTCGCCATGTTTTTAATATTTAAGTAAACCCTGATTTATGAGAGAAATCCTGGGTTAGTTGGAGAAATGGATTGTGGCAACTTTTAACAAATTTTTATTGTTTAACCACAACAAGCTAAGTTGTTGATTTTTTGCAACTATTTTAACCAAAATAGGTAATAAAAGATAAAAATTTTCATTCAAAACTGGTTCTTTCATCCTAAAAAACTGATCGCTCATAGCTTTTAAATGCCGGGTTTTATAATTTGCTTAAACCAGAGGGGCGTATTCAGAGATCCAAAAAGCGGGGGTCCCCAAATTTTCCATCTGGCGTTAATGAATAATGGTGTCATAAATAGGGTAAAATAATCAGAAACACCCAATAGCAACCAACAAAGCGAACCAACCAACAAAGCGATCCTGCCAGGCGCCAGCTGCGTAACTGATTAGTGAACCTCGTTAACAGGCGAAAAACGTAAACAAGACCCCCTGTAATATGTGTGATTGATTTGGGTAAATTCATGTTTTGACTATCAGCAGCGCAGTTTTAAAAAGTTCTATGTGCGGGACAACGCTAATTACAAGCACACCTTTCGCCACCTGCAATAAATCGTTTTTCCCGGGTGTTATTATGCCACAATTAGCGCTATAGGTTGGGTCAATTGAACACTAAACACGTGGCCTTAGAATATGCTTATAGAGAATAATTCTGCGGTAAATCATTATATAAAAATGGCGACTTTAAAACGCGCACGACAGTCACAGTTATACCACGTTTTAAGAGAATCTTCAGTTAAAAAAACTCAACGTTGTTACTCAACATGGGATATTAGCGCAGACAGCGAACAGCGAGGAACATTAGCTGCGCCTTAACTCGACGTTTTTAGCGAGAAAAAAGAAAGAAGGCTTGACTTAGCGTTGTCAATTTTCGAATACACACTTGCTAATCAGCCAACCTAAACGAATGAGGAAAGAGAAAAATATCCTGCGTTTACGGTCGACCCTTGTACAAACAAAAGACAAAAAACGGCGTTTGGCGTTTGATTTTGGTTTCGTTTTAGCTTAAGACGTGCGACCGAATGACGTTAAAAACATTGCCGTTTCGTACAGTGAGTTGAGCCCTGACAAAATGATAATATCACTTACAAAAAGGGGTGTGGTCCGATAAATTTGTAGTTGCACATGTGTGTATTATTAGCGCTTTACGCAACAATTGGGCTTTCGGGTTTTAAGATATAATTTGTTGCAGATCAACAAATTGAGTCCATTAGGTCTGCTAACAGCAGTATTTGCACTCGCCAGATGACAAAGTGGGGTCAATCCGCACTCGCCCCGAGCGAATAGCACTCGCATTGGGGGCGCGGTTTATGGACAAAGTTAAATTTTCTTTTAAACTTAATTCATCACGGTATTTTAAGTAAAGTTTTGAACATGTTAGAATTCACTATTACCAAGGAAAGGGGCACCAGAATTTTTTATAATGTAACCCCGAATTTTAAGGAACCATCGCTCTTATGATTTTCAAACCACGTTATTTTTAGCTGTTCCCTTACATTGAACTAATTCTTTAAAACTTTCCACAAAACGAAGCCTAACCTTACGTGAGGAACTTTGTTCCAACCAATCAGAGCTTTATAACCGATGATTTAAATATTAGTTGTGGCAATGTCACATGTGACCGAAAGGTAATGTTCCATATTGTGTCTAAAATAGGTCGTCGAAATACACATTTAAAATAAAACCTTTCAAGAATACAGCTAGTGTTGTAGTGGCAACACTAATAATAATTAGCGAAGCGATGGTCGGCCCTAACAAGTAACAAATACGCATTTCCGGTGCCTAATATGGTTTAGTAAATAGGCGCTAACCTAACCGGCTCATGTGTAACGTAATGCAGTGGCAGAATGTTTGCAGCTCTCTGATAAAGTTTAGCACTTCTGTTTTAAACATAATTGTGTTACTAATGGTTGTGTTTCATGTTAAGCTTCGTCTAAGAGTGATGACGTAAAACATCAAAGCACTTCAAAAGTAAATGTTTGGAGATCAAAACCACGTAGACGAGGTAATTTGCTTCCATGCATGTTTGCTTGCACCCAATTTGATGTCAGCGTTATTTAATAATTAGGATTTCTGAGCATATTACCAACATGAGTTTGTTGTATCGGTATTCGTCCAATGATAGGGTAGTACGGTGCCGGTCAGATGTTAAAAGAATTTCAGCATTTCATCCATGGTTATTTAACTTAACACAGGAAAAGGTGATTTTAAAAGCTATAACTGTCAGTGTTAAATAAAAATTCGCCATGTTTTTTATGTTTAAGTAAACCCTGATTTATGAGAGAAATCCTGGGTTAGTTGGAGAAATGGATTGTGGCAACTTTTAACAAATTTTAATTGTTTAACCACAATAGGTAATAAAAGGTGAAAATTGTCATTCAAAACTGGTACTTTTATATTTGATACTGGTCGCTCATAGCTCTTAAATGCCGGGTTTTATAATTTGCTTAAACCAGAGGGGCGTATTTAGAGATCGAAAAAGCGGGTCCCCAAATTTTCCTTCTGGCGTTAAACAATAATGATGTCATAAATAGGGTAAAATAATCAGAAACACCAAACTGCAGCCAACAAAGTGAACCGTTAGACGCAAAGCGAACACGTGCGTCTTCAACACTCCTGCCAGGCGCCAGCTGAAAACTGATTGGTGAGCAATCGTTAACTTCAGGCGAAAAACTAAAACAAGACCCTGAAATATATGTGATTGTTTGGTGGAATTATGTTTCGACTATCAGCAGCGCGGTTTCAAAAATTATATGTACGGGACAACACAAGTACGCACTTTCTACTAAGCAAAGATCGTTTTTCCCGGGTGTTATTATGCCACAATTAGCGCTAGGTTGGGTCAATTGAACACTAAACACGTGGCCTTAGAATATGCTTATAGAGAATAATTCTGCGGTAACTATCATTACATAAAAATGGCGACTTTAAAACGCGCACAACAGTCACAGTTATACCAGGTTTTAAGTTAAGAGAATCTTCAGGTAAAAAAACTCAACGTTGTTACTCAACATCGGATATGAGCGCAGACAGCGAACAGCGAGGAACATTAGCTGCGCCTAACTCGACGTTTTAAGCGAGAAAAAATAAAGACTTAGCGTTGTGAATTTTCGAATGCACACTTGCTAATCAGCCAACTTAAACGAATGAGGAAAGAGAAAAATATCCTGCGTTTACGGTCGACCCTTGTACAAACAAAAGACAAAAACGGCGTTTGGAGTTTGATTTTTATTTCGTTTTAGCTTAAGACGTGCGACCGAATGACGTTAAAAACATTGCCGCTTCGTACAGTGAGTTGAGCCCTGACAAAATGATAATATCACTTACAAAAAGGGGGGTCCGATAATTTTGTAGTTGCACATGTGTGTATTATTAGCGCTTTACGCAACAATTGGGCTTTCGGGTTTTAAGATATAATTTGTTGCAGATCAACAAATTGAGTCCATTAGGTCTGCTAACAGCAATATTTGCACTCGCCAGATGACAAAGTGGGGTCAATCCGCACTCGCCCCGAGCGAATAGCACTCGCATTGGGGGCGCGGTTTATGGACAAAGTTAAATTTTCTTTTAAACTTAATTCATCACGGTATTTTAAGTAAAGTTTTGAACATGTTAGAATTCACTATTACCAAGGAAAGGGGCACCAGAATTTTTTATAATGTAACCCCGAATTTTAAGGAACCATCGCTCTTATGATTTTCAAACCACGTTATTTTTAGCTGTTCCCTTACATTGAACTAATTCTTTAAAACTTTCCACAAAACGAAGCCTAACCTTACGTGAGGAACTTTGTTCCAACCAATCAGAGCTTTATAACCGATGATTTAAATATTAGTTGTGGCAATGTCACATGTGACCGAAAGGTAATGTTCCATATTGTGTCTAAAATAGGTCGTCGAAATACACATTTAAAATAAAACCTTTCAAGAATACAGCTAGTGTTGTAGTGGCAACACTAATAATAATTAGCGAAGCGATGGTCGGCCCTAACAAGTAACAAATACGCATTTCCGGTGCCTAATATGGTTTAGTAAATAAGCGCTAACCTAACCGGCTCATGTGTAACGTAATGCAGTGGCAGAATGTTTGCAGCTCTCTGATAAAGTTTAGCACTTCTGTTTTAAACATAATTGTGTTACTAATGGTTGTGTTTCATGTTAAGCTTCGTCTAAGAGTGATGACGTAAAACATCAAAGCACTTCAAAAGTAAATGTTTGGAGATCAAAACCACGTAGACGAGGTAATTTGCTTCCATGCATGTTTGCTTGCACCCAATTTGATGTCAGCGTTATTTAATAATTAGGATTTCTGAGCATATTACCAACATGAGTTTGTTGTATCGGTATTCGTCCAATGATAGGGTAGTACGGTGCCGGTCAGATGTTAAAAGAATTTCAGCATTTCATCCATGGTTATTTAACTTAACACAGGAAAAGGTGATTTTAAAAGCTATAACTGTCAGTGTTAAATAAAAATTCGCCATGTTTTTTATGTTTAAGTAAACCCTGATTTATGAGAGAAATCCTGGGTTAGTTGGAGAAATGGATTGTGGCAACTTTTAACAAATTTTAATTGTTTAACCACAATAGGTAATAAAAGGTGAAAATTGTCATTCAAAACTGGTACTTTTATATTTGATACTGGTCGCTCATAGCTCTTAAATGCCGGGTTTTATAATTTGCTTAAACCAGAGGGGCGTATTTAGAGATCGAAAAAGCGGGTCCCCAAATTTTCCTTCTGGCGTTAAACAATAATGATGTCATAAATAGGGTAAAATAATCAGAAACACCAAACTGCAGCCAACAAAGTGAACCGTTAGACGCAAAGCGAACACGTGCGTCGTCAACAATCCTGCCAGGCGCCAGCTGAAAACTGATTGGTGAGCAATCGTTAACTTCAGGCGAAAAACTAAAACAAGACCCTGAAATATATGTGATTGTTTGGTGGAATTATGTTTCGACTATCAGCAGCGCGGTTTCAAAAATTCTATGTACGGGACAACACAAGTACGCACTTTCTACTAAGCAAAGTGCGTTTTTCCCGGGTGTTATTATGCCACAATTAGCGCTAGGTTGGGTAATTGAACACTAAACACGTGGCCTTAGAATATGCTTATAGAGAATAATTCTGCGTTACAAAAAAAAATAATTCTGCGTTACATAACTATCATTACATAAAAATGGCGACTTTAAAACGCGCACAACAGTCACAGTTATACCAGGTTTTAAGAGAATCTTCAGTTAAAAAGACTCAACGTTGTTACTCAACATGGGATATTAGCGCAGACAGCGAACAGCGAGAAACATTAGCTGCGCCTAACTCGATGTTTTAAGCGAGAAAAAATAAAGAAGGCTTGACTTAGCGTTGTCAATTTTCGAATACACACTTGCTAATCAGCCAACCTAAACGAATGAGGAAAGAGAAAAAATATCCTGCGTTTACGGTCGACCCTTGTACAAACAAAAGACGAAAATTGGCGTTTGGCGTTTGATTTTGGTTTTGCTTTAGCTTAAGAAGTGCGACCGAATGACGTTAAAAACATTGCCGCTCCGTACAAAAAGGAGGTCCGATAAATTTGTAGTTTCGCAAGTGTGTATTATTAACGTTTTACGCAACAATTGGGCTTTCGGGTTTTAAGATAATTTGTTGCAGATCAACTCCATTAGGTCTGATAACAAAAATTTTTGCACTCGCCAGATCACAGAGTGGGTGTCAATCATCACTCGTCCGAACAAATAGCACTCGCATTGGGATCGCGGTTTATGGACAAAGTTAAATTTTCTTTTAAACTTAATTCATCACGGTATTTTAAGTAAAGTTTTGAACATGTTAGAATTCACTATTACCAAGGAAAGGGGCACCAGAATTTTTTATAATGTAACCCCGAATTTTATGGAACCATCGCTCTTATGATTTTCAAACCACGTTATTTTTAGCTGTTCCCTTACATTGAACTAATTCTTTAAAACTTTCCACAAAACGAAGCCTAACCTTACGTGAGGAACTTTGTTCTAACCAATCAGATCGCTCCAAACCAAGTTTTAAACCCGATGTTGTTTTCAGGTCAAAATCACTTTCTCCAGATCGGAGGAGAAATGTCAGAACAAGACTGCACGAAGTATGACGTCACCAACAGTGACATCACAAGAATGCCGGTAACTTTTTTTTCAAGTCATACACAAAGATTTAAATCCGAGGGATTTCTAAATACATTTACCACTGGTTTCAAACGTTTGCCCTAAAACATGTTCACGTATCACCAAGGGCATCACCGACTCCAGTTTAAGAATCCCTGTTTCAAACAGAAAGTGACAATATAAATAATTTTTCATCGAAAACACAATAAAAATGCTTTATGACATGAATTTGTGACGTCATCTCTAAAAACTACATGCCTACCTTGGTTCATGCGAATCAAAAAAATGTTTAAGGGGTCCGCGTTTAAAAATGGTAAGAACCTCTGCAATAGAAATGCTGATACACAAAACTAAAGGTGATAGCATTGGCATTGGTCATGTTCCCATTTGACGCTGTTCATATCTTTACGTGTTTCGTGATTTGCTGGGAAGCTTGTTGTTCTTTATACTATCTATATATATTTTTTCGCTGAACTTATTTCAGCAGAGGACCCTTAGCATTGACATTAGTCATGTTCCCATTTAACGCTATTCACATCTTTATGTGGGTTTCGTGATTTGCTGGGAAGCTTGTTGTTCTTTTTAGTTGGATAATGGTAAAATTATTATAAGGCCATCTTGAGTCTTGTTAAAACCATGGATGCGGAGTTGGTTAAAAACAACCAGAGTCTGATTACTGTTAAACTTTACCACCTTAACGTCGGCAGTGGACTTATATCAGGTTAAATGGGATGCGTGCACATCGAAGGTTATTGTTCGCACTTTATTTAACTGCAAATGAACTACCAACAGAGGACGTCCATTTGTGGTCGTGTCACAATCGCCTTTACAACATGACGTCATTATTTGTCCGTTAGCTGTTTAGATCTTCTATTATGTCATAAAGCAGAATTGTTGTTTGTTTCACTTCCAGATGTAGCTTATTCCATCGGAGGGTGGATTGGAGGATGGAACGGCTCATACCTCAGTTCATGTAAGAAATACCAGGACGATCGCTGGTTGGAAGTTCCATCAATGAACCATGAAAGGAGTGGATTAGCAGCTGTTGCATTCGATGGATGCATTTACGCAATCGGGGGTAAGCAATGTGTACGCAATAAGAACTAAACAGCAACAATATTCAACGCATCTAAATCTATAATACCATAGTATTAAGACCGAGGTCATAACAAAGCCAAATACTCGGTAATATCCACGACAGTATATGACCTAAACCTGTAAACTCATCAGAATAAGCCTAAATGGTCAAAATAACGCCCGAAACTGTGTGGCGAGGGTATGGGACGATCGGGGGCCGTGGGTCAGTCTGACATCGGCCATTTTGGTGTCGACGTTTGGGCGTCCTAGTTTAAACGGCGTCGTGAGGGCGCCCTTGTTTTGGCACCGGATTTTTGGGTCCTGTTTGTGGTTAGAATATGGGTTAGGGTTGATATTTTTTATGGGGAATAGTTCTGTACTTAGGGGTGAGGGTTAGGTAAAATGTTTGATTCTGGCCATTTAGGTCTTATTCCGAGGGATTTGGGACTTATTTCAAATTATACGTTTTTACGACTATTATAGGTATTGTATATATTTTGCTCTTATTCCGAACTGCGTTTATTCCAACGTTGATGCAATTCTTATTTCGATGTTATTAATGGAGTCCTTTGCAGCATGTCAATGAGATCTCTACAGAAATAATTTGCTAATGTTGGACAAATAATCGATTGTATAAAGCGTCATAAAATGAACATGTGGATATTTATGTTTATATTAATATTTACACGGTGAGAATATTTTTTACATTCGTCATTAAAAGGTTTTATTTGTTGTCATTTGTTAATTTTCCTTCAGCTAAACTTATAATCAATATTATTGACATTTTCATCTTAAATTGATAAAATTATATTATCGTTACGCTCATAACAAAGTGCCTAAGTCATTTTTTCAGATTTTTAGAGTTTTTTTCCTCAAGACACTCCGAACAAAATGACTTGGGCACATTGGTTATGAGCTTGACGTTATATTTGTTACAGTTACAACTTTATCCAATACGTTTCTTGCTTGTTTAGGGTATCCTAGCAAAGCCACAGTGGAACGTTGCGACCCAAGAACGAGCAAGTGGAGCGAGGTTGCATCAATGAACATTGGACGTGGAAGGCACGGAGCTTACGTTTTGCAAGGGAAGATTTACGCCGTGGCTGGGTGAGAACTTGTTTCAAGATTAAGTATTGATAAATAGTTAAATTACACTAAATGAGAATTTATTGACAAAGAAATAAATAGAAATTAGTAGTAATTTAATTTTTTCGTCTGCTAAAACAAGGTTCAGAATAATTAGTTTCAGTGAAATATGATAGGCCCTAGTTTTAACAGCTGAAATACGAGTCAACGCTTTTTAATATTATTATGTCATAAAGACAACTAAGTTTAACGAAACAGATAATCGTTAAGTGATTTTGAAACGAATTTATTGACAAAGTAACTTTTATACGAGTCGTAGCTTTTTAGTATTTCTAACCAGATACAACTTTTTATGAAAATTAGTGATTTTGAATCGACGTGTAACATTACTCTCGGCTTTGGAAATTAAAAAAAAGTAATTATTTCTAAATTGTAGTTTTGTTATTTTTATTGTGAATATTTCTATGTAAGCCCAAGATAACTAAGTTGTATATATTGCAGGTACGACGAGAAATCTGTTGAAGTTTACGATCCACGCGCAGACAGATGGACTCATTGCTTCGACACACAAGTTGTTCGCAACCGGAGCAATGTTGTGGCTGTTTAAACTAAATTCAACTTAATATTAACAAGCAGGAACGAATTCGAACATTGTTTTTTTAATTATTCGCGGAACAAAACCAATTAACGTTTCTATATAATTTACTTAGCTGTGTAAGTTTTGTGTTAAGTGGTATATATATGTGATATCTTAATACCTGTATTTGTGATAAAAGAGTGTTGCCCAATTACGGACAAATTATTCAGGGCAGTGCAGTAGAGTTACAAACGTAAAGAAATGCTCGCAATGACCTTTTTGATTTGCCAGTCTCAAGACATAATCGTGAACCTTCATCGCTCATACCTTGTTGTACCTTGTACGTGCCAATATTTCCAAACCCGTGCAACGTGTTTCACACAATGTCATCACAACTAAGTCTAAATGTACGTGTTTAAAACAAACGTTTGTCAGAGCAGCGACTATTTTGTGGATTATAATGTTTGCTATCCGCTTCAAATGTAGATTTTTTCTGCTTTTACAACGCAACATTTTAAAGTTGTAGGCCCACGCTTATATTTTTTTATATTGATTCGTATTTTTTATAAAACGAGAGTGTGTTCTTTGAAATGTACATGTCCACTGTAAAACATTTCGCAGTAAAGAAATATGCAAGAGTTGTTTGCTATTTCCGGCCTGTAGTAGATTCAAAATGTAACAACTTTCTAACAATCGGTATTTTAAGTTATATACACGAAACTATACAGCATTTAAAAGGTATGGCATACAAACTATATCTTCTACCAATGTTACAATGCTGAAAATATTCTAGCATGAACTAACTCAAATCAGCCGAGGTAACGTTGTGCTAATGAAGGTCGAAGATGAGATGTATTAAGGTCAGCTCGACAAGGTTACATGGAAATACAAAAGCAAGTTATGAGAATAAGACAGGCATAGCAAGGGCAAAAAATTGTACGTGCCTAACCCTATAACCATAATTCCTAAATTCCTAAATTCTTAAACCATGAACCCTATTTGAAGCTAATCCCTAAACGAAACGTTTAAATCACATTTGTGTGCCAAGAGACCGCTTTTGTTGTTGTTTTGTTGTTTTTGTTGGGGTGAGGTTGTTTGTGTTTGTTGTATTTTATGCTATGAACAAAACAGCAAAAGAAATCCGTCCCGAGTAAAAAATACAGGAAGACATTCAAAAGATTTACCAAAACATGCCAACAAAACAGATCTGAAATATAAAACCTTTAAAAAAACCTGCAAAATGATAAAACGCATTACACTTTAAACCTGCTTATAACACGCGATACAGTACATCGAAACGAATAGTCAAATAGTTCACACCCTTCCGAACAACTTTCCTTACTCATTTGGGAAACCTGTCTTCCGCGCGCCTTACTTAATCGGCGTCAGAAACAAAAAGTGCATGCTGTCTCAAATGTGCTTGGGTTTATTGAGGTTTTATTTTGTGCAACGATCTTACTAAGTGAAAACACAACACACAGTTCTTTCGTCGAGGATCCACTTTTCATCACGGTTACTTTTCATTGCAAAAAGGTTCATTTCTAATCAAATGCAATGACCAATTTAGGAATATCGCATTAGCTTAAAAAAGAATGTATTTGCAATAAGAGTTCGTAATGGTTATCACAAATACAATAATAAATGTGCAAAACATCTACAATAGAAGGCGTGGCTGCCACGCGAATTTGCCAGTTGCGAATATCGAATACGTAACTTTTATGAAATAATTACAAAATGTTAAATCACAATTACCATCGCCAAACTGGACTGTGGAGTAACACGTTTAGGTTAAACAAAAGCCTTAAAAAAAATTCTTTAAAACAATAACGATAAGAAATGGAGCTCATGGCCGGACGAGAAGCTTTTCACAGTAAGACAACTCGTTGTTGGGATTTCTAAAATGGAAAAACAGAATTTCTGATTTTCCTGATCAAACCGCTTTTACTACCTTATGTACAAGTTTCTAATAGGCCTACGTTCAGATTTAACTGATTTTCAAGCGGTTGCCTTGCCCAGCAGTTTTATTGCTACCTATTCACGGGGACAGAAGAGAAAATTAAAGAGTGGGGAATAAAACTGCAAGGCAAGGCCTGATTCTGCCACAGAACATTTTTAAATTACTTCGGGCTAATCCCGTCAACTATCTTGAAAACCAGTTTCTACGGGGACCAGTCATAGCTCCAGGAAAAAGGAAAAGCAAGAACTAAAATTGATTTAATTTAACACGTTGTTTTAAAGAACGGTGTTAATTGCGCAACCCTAAAAAGATAACAAAACACCGTTCTTATTATTATTAAACACCCATTTACCCAAAATAAGGGAGGTTAAAAGCGCTGTTTAAAAGCTAAAGGGGGGTTGGGGGATCCTATGCCCTACGCGAGGTTTGGTGCCAATACCGGTTTGTATTGACTTGCGTTACACGGACAAAAGACAAGCCCGTGAACACAACCGTCGGAATCTAGCACGAAAGTCCCTATTTAGCTAAAACCGCCACACATCTACGACATCCTACGCAACTTGGTGGCGGCTTACCCCACTATTTGCAACGCGAAGCTAAAAGCAACCTATTTATTCAAAATGGTGCCACGAGCTCTTCTATGGGCCACCTACAACTTACCCTAACCTTCTCGTGGCACCAAAACTACGTTGCACCGCCAAGATTAAGCAAGGTTCCCTGCCCGAACCTTGTTTTGATCCAAGCGGTTTCCCTGCGTCAAAAGAGGTTAACACTAAAGCCTATAAACTCCACAGCCGAGATTGACGCGCGTGACAGCCACTAGTTGTTACAGCACCTCGTAATAGTTCTACGCCCCAGTGACGCATTAAACGAGATCATCCAAACAAAGTTTACCAACATGATGCTTTCCTCTACAGTAAGTCTTCACCAGAGTAACGCAACCCTCCCAAGATTAACATCATCGCCAAGAACTTCCAAACTTGAGAGCAGCTGTAACAGTCAGTATTTTCAACTTCGATCAGCTGATTTTTTATCAACGGAGAAATTTTTTTCGCAGCGCCAATTAAACCGTGGTAAACGGCCTTTGCATATTGACATTTATTTCTATGTTTATTCTGAGAGGGGCGTTTTTACTATGGACAGATCACTTAAAAATACTAAAACATTGTAGAGGAACGACGCATGTCTATTTGTGCTTGTAATTATAGCGTGTTCGCCTGGTAAAGCGTTAAATATTTCACCTCGATACTCATTTCCTTTCGTGGCCGTTCTGGCAAATCCAGCCGGCATTTCAACTCAATTAATCCCCATCGCAGTCGCTCTTGTGCTATATAGTGTCACGCTACTGCTGGATTAAACACTACAGTCAACGATGCATGCCTTACTGGCAACACGTGTTTTTACTGCGGTGTAAGCTCTTTTATTGAAATCGAGCTATGCTAAATTATGTGAATGTACAATAAATCTATAAGCGACCTGACAGTATGCTCTTTAAATTACAATGGCAGTTTGTTTTAGTTTCGATTTAGTGGAGTTCAGATAGTACGGTGGTCATGTCTCACCTGTTGAAATATACAACATTATATTTGTTATTGTTTAATTCGGGTATTCTGAATACGTTTACCGCCAATCCTTTTAAATGTCTACGTCAGTACTGGTGGAAATTAAAATAACAATGACAACAAAGTTTGCGCACTCACCAGATGTACGGTGTGGAGTTTAGTTGATGATTGTACGGTGTGGAGTTTAGTTGATGAATTTTTTAACTTCGTAACAGTTTTTTTGTCTGATTTTTGTAAATTTTGCTTTTGAAAATTCCAGAGAATATTTGTGACAGTTTTTCAACGGGGAAGACCTAAGGAAATTTTAGCAGCTTTGTGTGGGAAATTAGTGTTATTATTTGGAACAAATTAAGAGTTTGTGGTAATACACAGTTCTGTCCTATTTAATACCGAACTTTTTTCTTTTTAGTGGAATTTAAATTCTAACCTTGTGAGTTTTGCGTCGGCGCTTATTTAAACCTTGTTTTTTAAGTTAAGAATTTTTTTAACGGTGTTGTCAATTACAATAAATATGTTTTGTGTTGGTCTGGCTTTCCACATTCACGAGCGTATTTAGGGGGAAAGTGACTTTCCTCCCCCTAACCTTTTGGAGCCACGTAAACTAGTCTGAATTATGTTTCTAGCATGTATTGGTCCATTTCGATCAAATCGGTTTAGTCCAAAGGCGCCGTGCCTCTCATCGCCCCTTGAAAATAAAACTAGCGTGGTTTCCGAGCTGGATGCGCCACGCCATTGTGTCGAGTCGCACGCATTTCCACGTCGAAAGCAAAAAAGGGGGCTCATACGCCTACTTCGAGCCATGCTGCTGTTGTTTTGAATTTTGAGAATCTTAAACGGGCGTTCAAAACCAGTCTATGGCTTCTACTTTAAAAAAAAGTAACTATGATTTCGGTTGGACGTTTACTGTTGACGTGTTTGTAAATAGCAATGCCTGTTTAAAGCACAATAACCTATGTGCACCAATATTATCATAACATAGTTTGGAGCATAATGGTTGGAGGTTGTAATAAGTTGTAGTAATAATATTAAAGTTTATACACCGATATTAAGGCATTTTCGTTTTTCATTCTTCCAACCTAAAACTTGGCAAACGAAATGTGTGATGTTCCTAAGAGTACTTCTTTATACCGTCACATTTTGGCGTAATTTTGTGACGCCACGTTTTGACGTAACTTTGTGACGCCACGTTTTGACGTAACTTTGTGACGCCACGTTTTGACGTAACTTTGTGATGTCATTTCTGTATTTTTTCATGGCTCCCTAAACTATAGTAAAAGTGCTGCTATAGGCACACTTCAATTCTGCTATTTTGGTTTTTGCTTACAGATTTTCACGAATTTCGCAAGTTCTACAATCTTATCTGTTCTTGTGAGGTATTTTGGGTTGTGTAAATAAACCGAAATAAAAGATGTGTTATTAAATTTACAAGTTAAATAAAAAGTACGATTTTCCAGCGTTATTTATTACAAGGAACGAAATAAAGCTTTATGTCAACTAATAACAATGACAACTCTATTGAAAGCGTACTTCTTTGATATTATTTGCCCACGTCTTACGTATCTAAATAAGTGGGAGGTAGAAATGCTCATTCAGTCGCAATGATGATATTGCAACACAATAGACCAGTGCTTCTAAACAGAGAGTGGCGAGTCTTGATGTTTTTATTCTAACATTATTGAAACAAAGACAAAGTATATTCAATAGGCATTAATATGTTAAACTAAAGCAATATAATTCCATTTTCCTAAGTGACAAAAATGTAACTGCAACATTTTATATATAGTTATTCTACCAATGTCAGCAAGATTAAAAAATCTAATTTTTTTAACTAGAAAAAGTAGAGTGCTTAAGAATCCAGCCTTGTCATTCAGTAACAATGTTGTTAGCTGTAATACTTCTAAGTTGTCTGCTTACTGAAACTGTTGCTGTTACTTGGCATAAGTTGGACAACTTGGAATACTACGTTGCTCTTAATGATTCCAAGAACTTTAGTGAATCACGTTCTGTTTGTGCTGAAATGAATGCGACCCTTGCTAAAGTCAACTCGTCAAAGATTGAGATGTTTCTGCCAAACTTGGCAGGTACGATTTTACAATAGTTGTTCATAAACCTTGATGAAACATAATCTATATTCTATAATGTATTCAGAAAACCAATACGAATGAAATAACATTTCCTTGGAGTGAAATAAATTCGTATTGAGAACCTTAAACCTCTATGCTAAACTCAACAAAGGGTGCTTAAGTTCCACCCAAAATAGTGGAACAAAACGGCTATGCCAGAGTAATCTGTGCCAAAAAGGCGGCACCCAATCGTTCGGTTGTTATGTAGAGTTTTACGCGATTTGAGAGTTATTCCGACGGGTTTAAGTTTTATCCTTGTGGATAATGTTGCGCATTTCGTTTAATTTAGGCGCAAGTTTATTTAAAATATATTAAACACACCAAGGTTTTGGGATACTACCATGTAAAAAAATAATTGTGCTTTCTAAGTATATATTTATCCACTGTAGATGTTATTTGTCGTAGTACGTTGTTATAGATAGTTTTCGCATCGACAGGATATACAAGTTCCACGCAGGTTTTATTATTTTTCCCTACGGTGTTGTTTCTTGCGCTCTTTGTATAGATATCTACATCAGGTAGCTAGTTCCGTTGTAAATCTGTAAGTAATCTGTGCCAAAAAAGGCGGCGCGTAATCGTTTGGTTGTTATTTAGAGTTTTAGACGACTTGAGAGTTATTCTGACGGGTTTAGGTTTTATCTATATGAGGATGGTTTTGCGCATTTGGTGTAATTTAGACGCAAGTTTATTTAATATATATTAATCTCGCCAAGGTTTTGTTATACTAGCATTTAAAAAAGTCATAGTGTTTCCTAAGTATATATTTACTCACTGTAGAAGTTATTTGTCGTAGTAAGTTAATATAGATAGTTTTCGCATAGACAGGGTATATAAGTTCCACGCAGGTTTTATTATTTTCCTCTGGCGGTGTTGTTTGTTGCGCTCTGTGTATAGATATCTACATTAGGTAGCTAGTTCTGCTGTTATACACTTTCTGTCTTACATGTTATACTGCGCTATCACAAATAATTTCGCAGATATAATTGCATTATAGGTAGGCATGGCGATACTTGACATTTTATTTCGATACCGATATACGATATTTTGGGCAAAACTTAACGCGATTAATACCTGATGACAGCATAACTATGCTCAAATAAGTATGACAGATGAACGTGAATCTTTCAAATGTGTTTGTTTTAGGCTAAAATTAGCTTTAGATTAAATTGGAATTTTCTTATGCTATTTGTATTACGTTTTTTTGTGTTACAAAAGAGAATTGTGCCGCCAAAGCTTCGCTGTTAGCCTATACTTCGCTTAGTATATTTGGGTCGCCGCGAAAAACGGTTGAGAAACACTGATTTAATACCACCAGGTGTAAGTTGATCGGTAAATATACCAAAGAAATTCCAAAATAACATAGCATATACCAGGAGTGGGCAAATGTATTCAGTAGAAGAGCCATTTGCAGAAAATACCAGAGAGCGTCAAAAAAAGTTAAGAAAACAGAGGTTTGTTTGATTGACTAGCATACGCATAGTTTTCTCGCCACTCTAGATTATAACCTCTGTTTTTATTTTCCAATTATCGTTTTTTGCTAGCATAGAAGTCATCGTTTTTATTTTGCAGTGAATTTAAGCAGACTTAACTGAGCTTACTGTCTTAGCAATGAAATTGCGTTGACCAGGTGTTAACTAACTCTTCGGAATTCGGATCAGGATTGCCAGATTAAAACTTTGAAAAAAATGCCAAACCGTGAATGAAAAAAACCCAGAAAACTCCAAACACTAATCAAATCAATTCAAAACACATAAAAGACTATAAATAATACTATAAGTTGATTTGTAATAAATAACCTTCAAGGTTCAAACTAAACAAAATGAAAATTTTTGTCATTGGAAAAGCTCAGTTATCCTATGATCTTTAGGCGGAAAAGGTAATACTTTTATCAAGTTTTCTATTGAAAATACCTCTGCTTGATGAGCTCTCCCTAAAGCGCGGTATTTGCCAATTTTTTTAGGCTTCCTGCTAGAAGTAATAAAGTGTGGCTTTGCTAACTTAATCCATTTCACTGAACCGTTTGAGCGTCCAATACTTGACGTAAATTTTCTTTGTACTGCTCGCAATTTTTCCAAATGTGTAAATTGTAAAATATCGGGGCTTTTATTTTGTTTATTTGTGATTCGACTAGAAGAGCCACAAAAACATGCCGAAGAGCCGCATACGGCTCGCGAGCTGCAGTTTGCCCACTCCTGGCATAAACACTGTAATTATAACAATATTGATGCAACCTATTGATGATATAACGCGAGCGGCTCGGTTACATGCTATTGTTAACCTTCTATTTTTGGTTACTTCACCTTTAAGGTAGAAAACGCTGATTTGGATCCCAAATCTTGTGTAGAATTCCAAATTTAATTTGGCATCGGATCGGCTTCGATCCCAGTCGGATAAATACCGATAATAACAGTTAGCATTGAGTATCGGCCCCGATTCGATATTATCGGACATCCATAATTATAGGTCTTAATTGTGTCCTCTCCAATTTATTTTCAGTTCCATACAAGGGATTCTTCATCGGTTTAAAGCGAATCGCAAGTGCTGGTGAGTTCCGATGGTTGGATGGAACAGCTTTGCTGAATAACTCGTGGGCGATAAACGAACCAAACAACTATAATGGAGATGAGAATTGTGTCACCATTGGAATTTCCTGGATTACCAACTTACTGTGGTATGACATTCCTTGTGGAACAACATTCGGATACATTTGTCAGAGAAGCCTGGGTTAGTGAATCTTAGAAGAAAAATACCTTTACTTTATAAGCAGTGTAAAATAAAATATTATTTTTTAATTTTTTTGCGGTTAATACGCAACTAAAACATGCATTATCAAAAGATAGATTTCTATTTGACAAAATAATTTAACTCATCGTGCAAAAACAACAAGTTAAAAATACATCACATACAGATAGTTCATTCTAACGTAACTGTATATTTTAAAATATTATGCCGGTTGTTCCGACGATAAGGTTCAAATTTGTAAAGGTTTTTTTAATCCAATATGTTACAGAAAACGTAGAGACTACAGCAGCGGGCCCCGAAACCACTGCTTTATCTTTCCACCCCACAACTACTACAAAGAAAGTGTCAGCTTTTACTTCGTCTCATTTCACCAAATCTACAATGACGCAATCTACTCATCAATCATCGCCTGCTTTGTCAACCAACACAAACAACGTAGAACGTGTGGGTGTAACAACTCAATCTCAACAAACAGAAGTTCTGACAACATGCAACAGTAAGTTAAACTTGTATTAATGACAACAACAATATTAGTAGAAGTTTTTATATATGGCATCTCATAAATTACAATGAGAAAAATTGAAGTGACATTTTTATATTGCGATTTACTTATATTTAAAAAGTGAAATAAATCCGAGCGATAAATTAAATATTTTTAATCAACTAAAGTCAAAACCCTTTAAAAAAAGAATTTTATTTATTGCAAACTAAATGTTAACAACAAAGTCTCGCCCTTGCAAGTTATTCACAACAATAACTCGTAATCAAAGTGACATTTCCTCGGCAAATCTAAGTAAAATTTGTAAATTTTAACCCTAACCTTGTTTAGGTTGCTCTGTGTCAGCTTCTCAATACAACACACCAATTGCTTTACTTGTAGCAGCTCTTGTGATCATCTGCGTTCAACTGGTCGCTGTTGTTTACTACAGAATGTAAGTGGGACTCGAAAATATGTGTTTGTTGTTTTAAACTGACTTTGTCAAAGACGTATAGGGCTTTTATGATTTATTCAATAAAGTCAATTTCTTGTACTTTTATAGGAAGTTTCAAAAGGCACTGCGCTCCCAACCACCACAAGAAAGGCACCAAGGTTGGAAATAAACAACTATTGTTTTTTAGTTTCTCTAAACGTACTTTGATACCAATTAATTCACTGCTGGTAAAAAACTTGTATAAAAATGGATATAAAAAATCATTAAAAAAGTTCGAAGCTAAAGTCTTTATTTTCCATTTCCACAGTTGGTAAGCATAAAACCTCAATAACGACTCAAAAGCTTTTTAATTATTTCTTTGTTTTCTGATTTCGATTATATCTGTTTGCTTTTGATTTACAGAGCTTCAAATGCAACCACAATACGCTAACGTTGATTTGGTCGTCGAAGAAAGGAATCAGAATTCAGAATATTGTAAAATTGGTGAACTAGTTTCACCACAAGACATCGCTCTTTATCAAAACGTCCCAAAGTAAATAATGATTTGACCAAATAATTATTTTACACAAACCAATTTTACAAACTAAAAAAAAATATTTTACACAAACTAATTTGTTAAACTAAGAAACATTTCACAAACTAATTTGTCAAACTATCTGGCACAGGTGTTTTATATAAATTGTTAAGTGGGTTGTTTTATAATTGATTTACTAAGCAAATTTAGATCATTTTAAGGAGTTTTACTATGTGTATAGCAAAATGTAAAGTAAAATAAAGGCTTACTGAAACGTATTTCAGTTGAATTTTTTTAAATATATTTTAAACGTCGTGAGTAAACATGTCCAATGACACTTAATTCCAACACCGATCCCTAAAATGTTGAACCAACTATCGCGATCTGACCCGACACCAAATGTTTCATTACTATCTTAAACAAGCAAAACAAATTGAAACGTTCAATTGTATTTTACCGCTGATTAGGCCACAATTTGCTTAAACGTTAACAAGCTTAGTTTACTTCAACCTACTATTTTATGACAAATTTATATTTTAAGATAAAAATTCTTGTTTCGGATCGAAAACCATGAGCTAGAATTTCAATATTAACTTGATGTCGGAAGCGATACAGTATCGGACATGCACGATATTGTTACCTGGTAAGGAGTATCAGCTCCAATCGATATTATCGAACATCAATACTTGCGTGTATAACTTTTATCGCCAACTAAACCTGCTGTATTAGGCTCCCTCTATCAGTAAGTAATGGCGGCGTTCTTGTACTTATTTCATAAACCTTTGTTTCGTTTGTTTCTATTTTATGACAAATTAATATTTTAAGATAAAGATTCTTGTGTTGGATCGCAAACCATAAACTAGAATTTCAATATTAATTTGATATTGGAAGCGATACAGTATCGGACATGTACCGATATTGTTACTTGGTAAGGAGTATCGCTAACTTTCCTGCGCTCATTTCTAACGCGATTTTCAAAGTTTGCAACCCCCAAAGTAAATGTACTGATATATCATAAGTCAATAGCTAGCATTGAAGTTTCATTTCGACTGGTTTTATTGGATCAAAGCCTGACGACTGTTAAAAATTCTCTTGAAAGTTACAGCTTGGTTCGGCTTTTGATGAAAATATCGAACATCAATACTCGTGCGTATAACCTTATACCGCTAACCAAGCCTGTTGTGTATTAATTAGTGCTATAGCGACGTCCTTGTCCTTATTCATGAACTTTTGTTCCGTAAAATATTTTAGTTGTTATCTTTGTTTGGGTATACTACCCAGTGAGCAAGTCGCAGTGTCATAATGTCATTTTAAAATGACTTCAGGCCAAGCCAAGCATTTTTAAAATATAACAAGTCAAGGTCCAGTCTAAGTCATACGTGAGTCCAAGTAAACCCATAAAGCAATAAAATTAGAAAACTCGCCCGATTATATCAATTGAAATGACTCACAGGAAGTTTGACTGAAGTTCATTGAAAGTGGAGCTGTGCTGAATATTTTGAATTTACAATAAATCTATATGCGACCTGACAGTATGCACTTTGAAATGCAAAGACAATTTGTTTGGGTTAGATTTTGTGGAGTTCAGATAGCACGGTGGTCATGTCCTCCTTTTGAAATATACATTGGAGACCAATAAATACAAAAATAACAACAACAAAAAACACTTGAAGTCATTTCATCTCATTTACATGAAAAAACAATAAGTTTCGAACTCAAATATCAGATAAAAGACCTAACTTAACAAAGTATTTTGACACAATAACTTAAGTCAAGTTACGCCATTTGTCCAAAAGAGTTAAGTCAAGTAACGTTATTTCACCAATTGACTTGAATGCCCTTAAGTTAAGTCATTGACTTAAGTCATCGGCACAATGGTAGGCCGTTACTTTTTCCAACTTTCCTAAACTTTAAAAATGTGCATCTGATGCAAAGCATTTCTGGTGTATCAAGCGTTCGACAGTTCGTTTACTTGTGCTTATGCGTTAAGCATAAAACTACGACTGACTTCAACTTATAGGCTTTTTAATCTAAAATTTGCGGCTAGCGATGGGAGCGATATTTTAGTAAAACGCCACTATAGTTGGTACGTGGCCTTAAAAGGTTGAAAAGTCTGGGTAAAATAAGTTCCACAAACCACAAAACACAACAACAACATGGATTTAAATTAAAATAACAAAACAAGGTTTAAATATGGATTCAAATCGTAGCAAACCGAATAAATATTTCACACAGTAGTTTTTATTCATGACTTACACTTAGTTTGTTACCACAATATTTTGCCAAAGGTTTGTGAAAATTACGCATGGAAGTTTTTATTATAACTGAAAACACTTTTATTATTTTAATTACTTATATATAATATCTTCAAGGGAAAGTCGAGCAATTTTAGTTTACAGTTTAAGTTCCCAGGATAACACTCATAATCGTTAAACGCTCGTTAATAAAATAACATATATACAGTGGAGCTGGAAATAGTAAACGAAAAGTTTTCTGCGTTTAGATTCATTTTTGTTTCTAGTTTACATTTACTGCGTTTGTGCTTTGCTTGAAATAACATGTATTTGTGGGCCGCGTGTTAGTCGTACATTTACTTCACTATATATTTTAAAAGTTGGTGTGGCTAAGATTTTTATTATTGTCTCATCATGGTATAGGCCCACTTTCCAAATGGCTTTGAGACTGCCTGTCAAACTGTATTTTTTGTCAACTTTAACTATATGTTAACGCAAAATTTTCACGCTTCGTGCGTATATTCTTCGTTTTATAGTGTATGTTTTACAATATGGTATGGCGTTTTTTTCTGCATTAAGGCGCCGTGTAGCATGTCGCCTTTTCTTGGTGTCAAGAGCCTGAAGGGGTGGGTCAGATTAATGAGTCTTCATTTATATAATTGCCAAGATGAATCGACCACACTCCTACAAGATTTGAGATGGCCTGTCTTCGTGAGGCCAGACAGGTCCAATTCTTCCTTTAGTTCAGATACATGAACAGTCAATTTTGCTGTCTTCAGTCAAAGCTGTAAAAGCCTCTCTGCACTAGGCAGTCACAAAAGCACTCAAGTTTGCTGTCTGAGTAGAAGCTATAAAAGCCTCTATCTCTCTTTATATTGATTGAACACGCTATTTATAGACGAGAATCAGTTAAGAAAATTTCTGCGATAAAGAAAGATTTACGTCATTAATTCTTATAATACTTAACAAAATATCAAGTGATAACAAGGCGTGGTCTAAACCTTTTTCTCTCGACTCTTATAGACGGAAATAATATTTTTGTCCCAATATGGCTTGAACAAAAGCGCTTCGATCTACATTGCGACGTAACTGGCGTTCGATTCTAAAAATAATGGATTGTTGACAATAAGGCGAATTTCAAAACAAAGCGCTCACATTAAACGGATATACGTAACATCACATACAGCGCTGACGCATAAAAATTGGTGTAACAAGGCATTCGTTGCAAACTCTAGCAAGAGATATCGGCAATCGAATTTAAACAAAAAATTTCATGACGCAACATTAAGGCGATAAAACAAAGAATTAATTTGATGTGCTGACGTGTTGCGACAAGCCTAGGCTGACGCTGTGTGAACTTAGACTCCCTGCTAAATGCAATTTCTACTAAAATATATCTAGTTAAATATAATTTTCTATTTAACTTTGCAATATGGTTATTGTAACATGAGTAACATTTATTCAAATTTCAAAGCAAGATTGACGTAATGCATCCCTCTTACGTGTTTCTTGCGAACGTATTACATGTTTGCGGGTGCCGCCATCCAACCAAGGAGATGATTTAGTGTTAATCTTTTATGTATCAGGTACACATCTAAGGCAAGCGATTATCAACTAAAACCAAATAGACTTAATCATCCATGCTGTGTATGATTTTCTTTTTCACGTAGACTTAAATGTCTGCACAGGAAAACCAAGCTTAAAGAAAAAAAAAAAAACAGTTTAGAAGAGTGCCGAAAACAGCAGTGAAGTGTTTGAATGAATCAGCATCATGAATCTGAAATTTATTTTTTTGGGACGTGTATTTTTAACACAACCGCAATTTATACCTTAAGGTCTTGATAATATGTGCCTCATGACGTCACACTTTGTGACGTCATCGTTAAAATTTTTACCACTCGCCACATACAAAAGCAAAAGATTGAACTGCCGCGGGCCCCTGCCAACGCAGCCTTAAAATTTCTTGCGCTCTAAAAAAAATGTTTGCGCAGTGGAAGATTTTCTTAGAGGGAACTTTGGTTCTTAATGTTGCATCTTCCAACAAAAATTTGTTCAATACAAAAAGTGGTAATAAAGCTAAACCTTTGAAACAATTTATTAAGCAAGGTTGTCTACTTCAATATTTTACCAACTGGTTTATAAACCAGAGCAGCAATGATGCCAATGAAAAAAATTGCAATTATTTTGCCAATTCGTTATAACGAGAAATATTTCGTAACTAAGACGTTACCAAGGCTTTCTACACGTGCAGTGAACCGTATCATACGACCAAAACAAAATGAATTGGTTTAATAAGGAAAGGGATAACCTAACTATGGAGTTGCCACTTATTTGTTTAAATATTTGTTATATATTTACAAGTTAAACAACCTTTCAAGATGGCTGACCAGGTATGTTTTGGTATTAACAGTTTGTTTTTTTTACTTTAACCAGTTTAAAATCTTCAATAATCCTGTACTTTTGAATCACAAACAAATGTTAAGTTAAAGCCTTTAGAACACCTTTGTTAACCCTTTCATAAATTTTCTATAAATTAGGCCTTTAATACTAAGATGCAACAGGACCCCAAACAATAAAGTGAATTTGTGTGTAAATTGTGCAACGTAAAGTGTTTCTGAGTATGTGGTGCGCGTTATGTAGCAACAAGAAAATACTTTATATTTAAACAATTTTTGGCACTGGTCTTGAATCCACCTTTTTTACAGTAAGGTCATTCCATTGCTACTGGTACAGTGGTGGCACCATATGTCGTAGATTTTTTTTAAATTTCATATGTAGAAACTCCGTGCCATTCTATGAAAAGTGATACCAATTTTACCGAAATCTGTCAAATACTTTTTGATATATCAGCGATTGAAAATTGACCTTTTTCAGGCTTTTTCGTGATCGCTCATGCGTAAAAATTAAATGCAAATTTTGTTTGATCTTTTATGAACGTGTTTTAAATGGTAACTTAAAAATTACAAAGCATATCAGTTCTTCAAAATAAGGAGATTATGAAAATATATATTGTTGTATGATTTTGTATCACTACAGGCCACCAAGTGGCTAGTTTCACACATGAGAATTTGTGATCAGTCATGCATGACAAAACTTTGATCACCTATAGCGAAAAATACTCTACTTCGATTTTTTTGCAACTTAGCTTAAATGAAAGGTAATTTTGTTGGCTTTCTACCCTCCAAATATGAAGTGGGATATTTGAGTAGAAATGACAAAATTTGTTTGCTTTGTAATACAATGATGAAAGACGCACTATTATATTGTATAACTATGAAGGATAGTTGTGTGGTGCTTCCAGGAAGTCAAGAAACTTAAAGAAATCTGCTGGTACAAAAATGCACACTACAAGCCAATACATAGACCAATAATTTTAATCAGTTTGTGGAGAAAATTGCCATTAATTTTAATGTTTTGCAGCTGAAACACTTTATGCACAGTCCGTGCACAATAATACATATACTAACACAGAGAAGGATACTATACGATGTTAAGTACAAGTATATATGCAATATGCATATTGGAAGGCACCTCATACTATATTTAAGTAACAGTTTACTGCCAAGAGCTTAAATATTTAACAATGTTATTGCAAATCACTGCCCCTCATTCAGTTCCACCAGGGGCTGGAAACCTTTTTAGCTAAGGGAGCCATAAATGTCAAATATTCTTAGCAGGGCTGTTTATTTTGTTTTTATTTAAAGGACAGAACATAATATGCACCAACATTTAAATAGCTAAGTTTGCACAACTCTGATTATATAAAGAGATTCACTCGGAAGAGCAAAGAAAATTTGCTACTATGAGTAGTAAAAAGGAAATATAAAGTTAGGAAAGGAGTTCTGGCCGCTTGCAATTTTATTCAGGTTTTGCTGCGAAATGATTACTTAGATTTATCTGCAAGCAAGATTCTTTCACCAAAAGAACCATATAGCGCTCAAGCCATAGGTTCCCGACCCCTGAGTTACACAATAATAACAACTGTACAGTATGTTCTAAACAGCCCTTATTACTAAGTAATAACTAATAATACATCTGAAGATTCATCACTCATTAAGGTTGAAAATTTAATGGAAATAAACTTGGGTGCGATTTTCAAATCATGACTGAAATTAGCTGCAATTCACACTACCTGTTACAAAACGCTTATAAAGATGCGCGAGACCAGTAACACCACTTTTCCAAAATCAGGCTTTCATCAGACTTGGAGATGTGGTATTGTCCTCTTGATGTAACAAAATAGGACATTATATGTGGCACAAAAAATGATCCAATGGAAAAAAGCATTGGTCTTGCCTTTGAGGCCAGTAATATGAGTTTTGGTTGCCAAACTGTTTCAAATATTTGTTTTGAAGTGATTCCCAAGGACATGAAATCAGTTTCTTCCATTTGCAAGATGGGTTTCAGTCTGGAAAGACTTTAAAAGGTACTAGACTGTTCCACTACTTCAACTACTGGATGAAGTACTTATAGGAACAAAAAGGACAAGTTGTGACCTTAAATCTGCTGTGCAACCCAAAATTTGTGGCACCACTACACCTCTTTCCATGCCAACCCTTTCTCCTGGTGCTTATGTTGCAGTTGTATACGAGCATGACTGATACATAGGCTTGTTGTCACTGCTAAAGATGATGGTATATATGTCTGCATGTATCTAAAATGACCTGCTCGATCATATTACCGGCCTCAAAGGCCAGACCAAAGCTTTTTTCCATTGGATCATGTTTTCAGTCATGATTTGAAAATCGCACCCAAGCTTATTTCCATCAAATTTTCAACCTTAATGAGTGATGAATCTTTAGATGTATTATTAGTTATTACTTAGTAAAAGGCCTGCTTAGAACATACTATATAGTTGTTATTACTGTGTAACTGAATGAGGGGCAGTGCTTTGCAATAACATTGCTGAAAAATTAAGATCTTGGCAGTTAACTGTTACTTGAACATAGTATGAGATGTCTTTCAGTATGCATATTGCATATATACTTGTACTTAACATCGTATAGTATCCTTCTCTGTGTTAGTATATGTATTATTGTGTGTTTTGTTTGTTAGTAATGTTAGTATATGTATTATTGTGTGTTTTGTTCACCCCTAGCATCTATCTCCAGATTTCATTCACCCTTGTAAAAAAAACTTAAATTGATTTTGTTTTTGGAAATTCACCTGTTCAGTGAACAGCTTAAACCCCCAGAATATCCGCCCTGCTCGCAAGCTATCATCCATTTTTGACGGTTCACCCTTATTCACCCCTGCAAAAATTATTCACCCTTGGGTGAACCATTCACCTAATTAATAAGCACTGGTGTATAGTATCCTTCCTCTGTGTTAGTATATGTATTATTGTGCACGAACTGTGCATAAAGGGTTTCAGTCGCAAAACATTACAACTATTTGCAATTTTCTCCATAAATTCATTAAAATTATTGGTCTAAGTATTGGCTTCTAGTGTGCATTTCTGTACCAGCAGATTTCTTTAAATTTCTTGACTTCCTGGAAGCACCACACAACCATGCTTCATAGTTATACAATATAATTGTGCGTCATAACGCTTTTTCACATTCTACTACAAAGCAAACAAATTTTGTCATTTCTACTCAAATATCCCACTTCATATTTGAAGGGTAGAAAGCCAACAAAATTACCTTTCATTTAAGCTAAGTTGCAGAAAAATCGAAGTAGAGTATTTTTCGCTATAAGCGATCAAAGTTTCGTCATGCATGACTAATCACAAATAGTCATGTGTGAAACTAGCCACTTGGTGGCCTGTAGTGATACAAAATCATACAACAATATATATTTTCAGAATCTCCTTACTTTGAAGAACTGATGTGCATTGTAATTTTTAAGTTACCATTTAAAACACCTTCATAATAGGTCAAACTAAATTTGCAGTTAATTTTTATGCATGAGCGATCACGAAAAAGCCTGAAAAGGGTCAATTTTTAATCGCTGATATCTCAAAAAGTACTTGTATATACGCATGTATAATTAACTAAATTCACAGGAATTGGGGATGCTAATTTTTGACGGTTTCTCGGTATTGCAGCCATTTTGTTTGGATTTGCTTCCTAATATGACTTTAAGGTTTATTCATTAACGACCTCTGTTGTACACAGGGTGCAACCAACCTAATTATATTTCCTGCCGTCTAGCAGCAACTGTATTTCACAAAATGGTTTTAAATCTTTGTCATTTGTCTCACCATGCCAAAATGCTTCGGTTCGCATAAAATATATCTAATAGGCTTTAAATCCTCCAGCTCATATTCTTTGCTGCCCCTCAATGTGTTTTGTAAATTTAACTATTGTTAATGATTTTCACATTTTTTTGTAAATAAGTGAATTTAGCCATAGCAACCCCAAAGCGTGATCTTTCTAAATAAGACTGACCCTTCTAAAGAGCCATGGTTGGTAGGCAAACTCAACCTTAATACGGCTTAATCTCTTTTAAGTATTTGATTGGTATCATTAATGATTTGGAAATTACCATGGCAACATTTGTATTTACAGAACCTGTCATTCTCTTCAAAACTTACAGTATTTGACCCAAGTGAGTTTTTAACCAGCAAAGATGAAACTCACTACGTTGGCTGCGGAGGTTTTGCCCATGTTCGAATTTGTGAACATCAAAAGCTCGGAAAAGTTGTGGCAAAGTGTTTCGCAATCACAGGAACAAAAGACGTTATAAAAAAACGCCTCAATGAGTAAGACTGTTGTTTATTTTCAACATTTATTGCCTTTGTTGTTATTTTTTTCATCACAATATTTGTTGATTTTTTGCTACTGAAATCCCCTAAATGTCAAAATCTTTTTGTTTTTTTTGCTTAGCGTTAAAAGAGAAGCAGATGTGTTGGTTCGAATGACTCATCATCATATTGTAAAAATATATGGCACCACAAACTGGAATTTTAATATAGTTGCCATTATCCTGGAGTATATTGAGTGTGGAAATCTTGATGGTTTACTCCAATCAAGTGAGGAGATAAGTTGGGATCAACGATGCCTAATTGCCTCGCAAATTAATTCAGCTCTTAGATACCTTCACAACCATCCAGATGGTAAAAGTTTTTACCATGGAGATATCAAGCCAGTTAATGTGCTTCTCGACAAGCGCTTAAATGTAAAATTGGCGGATTTTGGTTCTGTAAATATGGTCAAAGCTACTGGGTGGGACTCTACAACATTAGATGTGGCAGCAACAACACAGAACACTGCACGTTATACAGCTCCTGAGCTGATGGATGAAATTGAAGCCAATCGAGGTGGTCCTCCTTCAGATATGTACAGGTGGCAAGTTATTTAAAAACATTTTGATGTAAATTTGGTAATTTTTAGGCAGATGCTTACAGTTTACCAATGTAAAACAAAAAAAGTATGTTAACTTATTAATTCTTTCAAAGAGAATAAAATTTAAAAAAGAATAAAAAATAAGTTTTAAATACATTAAAAGTAAGATAGTAATGTAATTGACCAGGTTTTTTATTTATTAACCTTCTAAATGGTGCAACTAACAGAAACCTGATTATTATGTTCACAGTTACGGCATGTTGTTGTATGAGATGATCTTCAGAACCCGGGTCTACGAGGGAGCACAAGTTTCCGAATTCCAGCTTTCCATTCTCATTTTCAAAGGTGAGAGACCTCGCTTGAACAAAGTAGAAGAGGTTAAAGCCTCTTTGACAAACGACAGAGATCGAAACATCGTCTCTCTTATGCTTGAACTGATGCAGAAATGCTGGAATGGAAACCCAACAAAAAGACCAACTGCCATAGAAGGTATTTCACATTTTGTCTAGTAACAAAAACAATAATTATTTTATGCTTTCTGTGTTTAAAATTATAGTTGGAAAATCTTTGGAAAGTGTAAATAAAAATGATTCTCCATTGGAGAGAGAGAAAAGGGCAATTTCCAAGAAGCTAAGGCGGCATCACAAAACAACTGAACAACTGACAAGCCTATCAAGTTTCCTTCCACCATTTAGGGAAGCCCCAAATTCCCCCACAGTAACAATGGGAGAAACATGTAAGTTTTGAGCTATTTATCTATTTTAGTGTCGAGCAAATTGTTTAATGTTAGAGTCATTGCAAGAAAATGCAAACAACAGTGGGCCGCAAAGTCACCATAATCAATATCGTATGTGATGTTTTATAACATTGGCATCAGAGTAGGTACATTATATGCCACAATGTTTCATATTTTATCCTAAAGTGTTGTATTAAGCCACTATATGTAATAACACAACTATGTACTTGCATTTCCAGCTGGAACAGTTATACATTCGACTCTATCAAACCTGAACTTCAATCAAAGTATCAACATACAAGAAAGTACCAACATACAGGAAAGTACCAACATACAGGAAAGTACCAACATACAGGAAAGTACCAACATACAGGAAAGTACCAACATGCAGGAAAGTACCAACATACAGGAAAGTACCAACATACAGGAAAGTACCAACATCCAGGAAAGTACCAACATACTGGAAAGTACCAACATACAGGAACGTACTGTCACCGACTCGCACATTGGATTACAAAAAGCTGGTAAATACCTTGTTTTATTGTTGTTACCAGATGAAATACCCGACGTTGCCCAGGTTAAAACGATTTTCTAATTGATAAGGGACTAGTCACTAATGCATAGTTGTGTACCTGCTATATAAATACACTACACCCGCAATACGCGCGATAATTTGTGAAATCAACCTGACTTTTGCGTGGTTTAGCAAAATGAAGCAATCTTTAATGCTGTGGGCTCTTCGTCACTATTACATATCACTTTATTCTCGGGTAGGTTTAATGAAGAGGCGGTAAGGCAAACTGCTTCAACATATATCGTCTTTAAAGGTGCACTACATTACACGGTCAGTAAATGCCACACAAAATATTTTTGCTTGTACACCTGCTATATAAAATACATTACAGCTGCAATACGCGCAATATTTTGTTAAATCAACGAAAATGATACACGGTCAGTAAATGGACATTTTTACATTAGGCCAGAGTAAGTTTTTTAAAGCCGCGTATTATAAACTATTCGAAAAGCCACCACTAACACATTAACCATCAAGACTTTTTTTACAGTTATTTTTACAGTTACGAAAAAGCTACATTTTTTTTTAAGTGTTACCGCACCTTGGACAATAATTACAAATTAAACAAAGTTCAATCTAAACAAAAAACATCGCTCTATTTATCATTGTGTCACTAATTGTGTTTCATGTTAAGCTTCGTCTAAGAGTGATGACGTCAAACATCAAAGCACTTCAAAAGGAAATGTTTGGAGATCAAAACCACAGAGTCAAGGTAATTTGCTTCCATGCATGTTGTCTTACATTCAATTTGATGTCAGCATTATTTAATAATTAGGATTTCTGAGCATATTACCAACATGAGTTTGTTGTATTGGTATTTGTCCAATGATAGGGTAGTAAGGTGCCGATCAGATGTTAAATAAACATTATGCAACCAATAAAACATTTAACTATGCGAAAGCTAGAACGCGCTGGTCTAAGATCCTATTTATCTATTTTTAACATAACTTAGTGATAATAAGAACTCTGAGATATGGCTTATGGCAATTGCTCGATTTAGGTGTTTAAAGTGTTAATGGACACGTAACAGTAAGAAGCCATTGAGCTTTGGCGTAAATCACTAAAATTGTTCTCGCGGATCAAAGTATGTTTAGGATACGACCCGTGGCGTGTAGTAGCAGTATTTGTTCGAATTGTGTGATAATTAAGCAAACACGTCATCCCAGTACCAAATGGCATACAACGTAAAAAAAATCCATGTTTATAAGCAGGCTGGCAGAATATTGCCAGGTTTCTGGTGACAAGCATTTTTGGCCTAAATTCTTCGGTTTTTGTTAGCGCCCCTAAACTAAAAATGATGTGGTCGTCTAAGAAATGTATTTTGCTTGCCACGTTGTGGCGATAAACAAGGCTATTATTAAGTGAACTAGTAAACAAAACGTTGCGCCAAAAGCGCAAAATTTTTTTTGACAAGGGACATGCGAAGGTACAACCAGGGGCCTGGGGGTGTACATGTCTAATTTTCTTACAAAAATTTAAAAAGTCCCTCGATGTGGTTATAATGTAGACGTTTGTATGTTACAGCCTTTATATAGTCCAGCTATATACAAAGCACATAAATTCCTGAAAGTGCGTGACATTGAATGAAATGATTACTTAAAACGAACAAAGCTCTATTAAAAATTGTTTATACGACAATTTACACCAATACACCGCTGAATATTTTGTAAAATCTTTTATTCTTGGAAACCTTTTTAAAAAAACGTTCGAGCTCAATTTTTTAGGTGTTTAAAACAAATTGAAAAAAATATTATTTGGATTAATAAGGATAAATTTCCAATTTATATTGCACGAAATATAGATATTGTTACAGTCAAAGTGCAACTTGCCACATTGACACATAGTATGCATATTACCCTTGGGATAGATTTGTTTAAAACAAAGACACATAAACCTATACTTTCCCACAAGTAAAGTAGGATGCGGCCCTTGTGAAAGCAGCAACAATATTAGGCCCGACATATTGTCAAAGGCGCTGTGTCCATAACAAATATTTCCCGGCCAAACATTTCTCGAGTATAGGTTGAACATAAATGTAAGATTCCATCAAGCTGTGGCCTCTTTATAACTATTACATATTATGTTGTACCCTGCGTCATTTGCTTAAACCACGTGTTATTGCTGATGATTTATAAAAGGCAACTTAATATGTTACAAAAAATAATGAACCATTGGAATAGCGCAATATCCTGGCTAGAGTGCTAAATAGTTCGTAAAATGGTTAAACGTTTTAGTTTTCCTAATCGTTGCACTACGTGAAGCTACACGTTCGGTAAAAGAAATTCCATATTATGTGTTTTTTTGGTAGCTTATAATAGTCAAACAGCAATGGCACTGGCAGTTGGTCGTCCCTACGCTAAAAAGTTGTTCTTTGTTAACCACCATTACATATTATGATGACCCATAACGTGTCAGTGTGCTTACATCTCGCTTTATAACTGATGATTTAAAAATTAGTTGTGGCAATGTCACATGCAACCGAAAGGTAATGTTCTGTGTTGTGTCTAAAATAGGTCGTCGAAATACACATTTAAAATAAAACTTAAATTTCTCTTTTTGTGGCAATTTTTGTGTTTTTGTAAATTTTTTTTGGCAATTTTTGTCTTTTTGGGAGGGGGGGCAATTTTTCTCTTTTTGTATTAGTTTGATCTTTTTTTAACATAAAAATTATGAATTTTTTAAATATAACAAAAAATGCCTAAAAAAACTAGATTTCATTTGGATTTTTCTTAGAAAAAATAAAATCCAAAGAGGTTCAAAAAAAGCCTAATGTTTTCAAATTTGGCTTTAAAAAATCCTAACTGGCAAACCTACATAGCTCTTGAGTGCCGGGTTTTATGCTTTGCCTAAACAGGGGCGTATCCAGAAATCCCAAAAGGGGTCCGTCCCGAATTTTCGACTTAGGGAATTCCGTACTTTCCGTCTGACGTTAATGAATAATGATGTCATAAACAGGGTAAGAATAATCAGAAACACCCAATTGCAGCCAGCAAAAGCGAACACGTGCGTCGTCCACACTCCTGCCAGGCGCCAACTGCGAAACCGCTTGATGTGTGTGCAATCGTTAACTTCAATATACGTGGTTTCGAGACTGACTATCAGCAGCGCAGTTTCAAAAAGTTCTATTTACGGACAACGCTAAATAACAATCACACCTTTCGTCACCTGCAATAAGCGAAGAGCGTTTTTCCCGGGTGTTATTATGCCACAATTAGCGCTAGGTTGGGTAATTGAACACTAAACACGTGGTCTTAGAATATGCTTATAGAGAATAATTCTGCGGTAACTATCATTATATAAAAATGGCGACTTCAAAACGCGCACGACAGTCACAGTTATACCACGTTTTAAGTTAAGAGAATCTTCAGTTAAAAACTCAACGTTGTTACTCAACATGGGATATTAGCGCAGACAGCGAACAGCGAGAAACATTAGCTGCGCCTAACTCGACGTTTTAAGCGAGAAAAAAAATAAAAAAGGCTTGACTTAGCTTTGTAAATTTTCGAATGCACACTTGCTAATCAGCCAACCTTAAAGAATAAGGAAAGGGAAAAAATATCCTGCGTTTACGGTCGACCCTTGTACAAACAAAAGACGAAAAACGGCGTTTTGCGTTTGATTTTGGTTTCACTTTAGCTTAAGACGTGCGACCGAATGACATTAAAAACATTGCCGCTTCGTACAGTGAGTTGAGCCCTGATAAAATCGATAATATCACTTACAAAAAGGGGTGTGGTCCGATAAATTTGTAGTTGCCCAAGTGTGTAGTATTAGCGTATTACGCAACAATTGGGTTTTCGGGTTTTAAGATATAATTTGTTGCAGATCGAACAAATTGAGTCCAGTAGGTCTGATAACAACAATTTTTGAACTCGTCAGATCACAAAGTGGGTCTCAATCAGCACTCGGCATGGGCGAACTGAACTCGCATTGCGAGCGCGGTTTATGGACAAAGTTCATTTTCTTTTAAACTTTCATCACGCCATTTTGAGTAAAATTTTGAACATGTTAGAATTCACTATTACCAGGGAAACCCGAATTTTATAATTACAAATGTAACCCCGAATTTTATAGAACCACCGCTCTTACTTTGTTCCAACCAAGTTTCAAACCCGATGTTCTTTTCAGATCCAACGCAATTTCTTCAGATCGGAGGTGAAGGGTCAGAACAAGACTGCACGAAGTATGACGTCACCAACAATGACATCACAATAATGCCGGTAACATTTTGTAGGTTATATGCTGAAACGATAACCTCTATAGTGAGTGACTTAAGGTTATTTGTCTCGTTAGTAAAGCTGAAAACACCGTAATGATCGATTGTAAACTCACCCAAAAAGTCATAACAGGCAAATACATACAGTTTTAACACTATAACCAACCATATGGGCAATAATAAAATTCGAAATTGATTATTCATTTTAAACTACCAAAACGCAGGGTTTCACTTAAAAAGTTCATTGAAAGTTAATTTATCCCGGTTAAAGGTCAAGTTTTTGTAATATCGCCTTCACAAATAGCTCATTTATCGAGATACAAGCGTCATTGTAAATGTTAAAACGATTTTGAGCAGAAACTAAACGAGGGAAGGTTTGGATCAACTTCGGTGAAGGTTGGGGATTGCGTTTTCACATGCGGTGGATGGGGTATCGCAAGTTGTGAAGTGCTCAACGTTATCACTGGAGAAAGTTGGGAGTTCGTGGCTCCAATGCCCCGAGGTCGGTGTTGGGCCGCATCTGCTGTTATCAACGGTGAGACATCGTTTGAACTAACTAAAGTTTTGTAAATTTATGGGTTTAATGTAAATATACTGAGATTATGTGAATCCACCACAGCATAAGTGTGGCAATGTTTAAACTATTTACGTCCGATATAAATGCAACAACATATCGCCACCCCTTTACTTAAGGGTAAACACATCAGTATAATGACGTCACAATTACAAACAAATTGCGCCAATTTAAGTCACTGATTTGATTAATGTCGAACTTAAAGTTAACTGAATGAGTTTTGTTGTGACCAAAACCACCACTTGCTTCTCAGGTTCAATCCTCGTCTCTGGTGGGTATGCTGGGGGCAAGCGTCATTCCACGTGCTTGCTGTATGACGTCACACGAAACTTGTGGTCCAAGTCACGTGACATGAATACTGCGAGGGCAAGTCATGCAATGGCGGCTTTGGATGGTGAGATGACTGTTGCGTCATAATGTAACTTGATCTAAGCGAGTAACCGGTTTAAAATATTAAAAGCAGGTCTAAGTCGGTTCTAGAAGTGTTGCTCTTGACTGCAGTTCTTTGTCTGGTTTGGTTCATTTTTTTACATTATTATCCCGGTTTCGTGGCTGACTAGGATGCAGCTCTACGAACCCCCAAAATACTAGATTTTACAGGAATATGCTTGAATAGTGTCAAAAACATCTCTTCGGTTGGTTTCCTTACTAGGACCACCTTAAAGAAAGTATAACCCAACTTTTGAAGTCCTGACCAAGAACTCATTAAAAACAAACATTCAATAAGTCGCTAACACAAAAACATTGGGAAACACTTGTTCAAACAATAGAGCAATGGTTCTTTAAACTGGGGTTCATGAAAGCCCAATTTAAATATTTGTGTATAACTTGAAAAAAACGATTTTTTAAAAGAAATTATATAATGAAAAAATGCTTTTGGCGCCCCTTTTTTATCTGGTTAATGAGGAACGTGTTTGGTCCGCGGTCTAAAAACATTTACTTGGCCACTGGCTTTAAATGTTTGACCTAAAACTTGTTCTCGTATCATCAAGGGGAACTCCAGTGTCTCACGGACTCCAGTTTAAGAATCCCTGTTTTAAACAGAAAGCGACAATATAAATAATTTTCATCAAAACACAATAAAAATGCTTTATGACATGAATTTGTGACGTCATCTCTAAAAACGTCATGCCTACCGACACCGTGGTTCATGCGAACCAAAAAAATGTTTAAGGGGTCCGGTTTAAAAATTGGCAAGAACTTCTGCAATAGGAATGCTGATACACAAACTAAAGGTGATAGAATTGGCATTAGTCATGTTCCCATTTGACTCTATTTACATCTTTATGTAGGTTTCGTGATTTGCTGGAAAACTTGTTGCTCTTTTTAGTTGGATAATGGTAAAATTATTATAAGGTCATCTTGAGTCTGGTGAGTCTGATTACTGTTAAGAGTCTGATTACTGTTAAACTTTACCACCATAATGTCGGCAGTGGACTTATATCAGTCTAAACGGGATTCATGCACAACAAAGGTAATTGTTCGCAGTTTATCTAACTGCAAATGAACAACCAACAGAAGACGTCCATTTGTGGTCGTGTCACAATCGCTGTCACAACGTGACGTCATTATTTGCCTTTTAGCTGTTTACATATCCTATTATGTCATAAAGCAGCATTGTTGCTTGTTTCACATCCAGATGTTGCTTATTCTATTGGAGGGAGTGATAACAACTCAAACCTCAGTTCATGTGAGAAATACCAGGACGATCGCTGGTTGGAAGTTCCATCAATAAACTATGAAAGGGGTGGATTAGCAGCTGTTGCATTCGATGGATGCATTTACGCAATCGGGGGTAAGCAATGTGTACGCGATAAGAACTAAACGGCAACAATATTCAACGCATCTAAATATATAATACCATAGTAATAAGACCAAAAGTCATAAAAAATCCAAATGCACTGTAATATCCACGACAGTATATTACCTAAACCTGTCGAAATACGCCATAAATTCATTGGAATGAAGCCTAAATCGCCAAATAACGCCTGAAACTGTAAGAAGACGAAATGTGACGATCGGGGGCCATCAGTCTGGCATCGGCCGTTTTGGTGTCGACGTTTGGGCGTCCTAGCTTAAACGGCTTCGTGAGGGCGCCGCTGTTTTGGCACCGGATTTTGGTCCTGTTTGTGGTTAGAATATGGGTTAGGGTGATATTTTTAGGGGAGATAGTACTGCACTTAGGGGTGAGGGTTTGGTAAAATGTTTTATTGGCATGATTCCGGCAAATTTATGTCTTTTTTTGAGGAATTTAGAAATTGTACGTTTTTACGACTATTAAGTATAGTACTGTACTTAGGGGGTGACTTATTTTCGAACTGTGTTTATTCCGACGTTGATGTAGTTCTTATTTCGATCTTATGGCTGGAGTCCTTTGCAGCATGTTAATGAGATCTGTATAAAATTAATTTGTTAGTGTTTGAGAAATAATCGATTCTACACAACGTCATAAAATTAACATGTTAATGTTTACACGGTCAGGATATTTTTTACATGTGCTCATTAAAAGGAAATATTTATTGTAATTTGGTAATTTTCTTGAGGCTAAACTTATTTTAATATTACAACGAATATACTCGGTTATTGACATTTTTATCTTAAATTGATAAAAGTATATTATCGTTATGTTATTTTATTTTTTTGCTTTAGTCACTCCGAAGCACTTTGGTTATCAGCTTAACGTTATATTTGTTACATTTATAACTTTGTTCAGTACGTTTCTTGCTTGTTTAGGTTATCCCGACACACAAACAGTGGAACGTTACGACCCAAGAACGAGCAAGTGGAGCGAGGTCGCATCAATGAACGTTGGACGTGATGACCACGGAGCTTGCGTTTTGCAAGGGAAGATTTACGCCGTGGCTGGGTGAGAACTTGTTTCAAGATTAAACGTTTATAGATAAATAACATTTTATGAGAATTTATTGAAAAAATAGCTTACGAATAAGATCACGAGTCACAGCTGTTTAATATTATTATGTCATGGAGTCTACTATACGTTTAACGAACCAGATATTGATTTTTAAGGAAATTAAATACCGACATAATTAAAAGTGGTTTTGAATCGACGTGCAACATAACTCTCGGCTTTGCAAAATTAAAAAAAAAAATTTAGTTCGTTGTTTTTTATTTTTAAGCTCAACATAACCGTGGTATTGATTTTAGGCGCAACGAGAAATCTGTTGAAGTTTACGATCCACGCGCAGACAGATGGACTCATTGCTTCGACACACAAGTTGTTCGCAACTACTGCAATGTTGTGGCCGTTTAAACTAAATTCAACTTAATATTACCTAGCGAGAATTAATTTAAACAATATTAATATTAACAAGCCGCAAACAAAATCAAACATTGTTTTTTTTCGCGGAACAAAACCAATTAACATTTCAATATAATTTTGTTTCACACAATGTCATCACCACTAACTCTAAATGTAAGTGTTTTAAAAAACGTTTGCCAAAACAGCGATCTTTTTATGGATTATAACGTATGCTATCAGCTTAAAAAAAAGTAGATTTTTCTGTTTTTTAAACGCAACATTTTCAAATAATTTGTAGGCCTACGCTTATATTTTTTTACATTGCTTGTTTTTTTTAATAAAATGAGAGTGTGTTCTTTGAAATTGTAAATATCCACTGTAAAAAATTTCCCAGTAAAGAAATATGCAAGAGTTGTTTGCTATTTCTAGCATGTAGTAGATTCAAAATGTGACAACTTTCTAACAAACGGCGCTTTAAGTTATATACATGAAACTATATACAACATTTAAAAGGTATGGCATACATGCTATATTTTTCACTATGTTAAAGCAAAAACGTTTCTTATTTACCTCAATGTTATGTTTTAACCCTCGGAGGGATTTTGTTTAACCCAAATGTGCCGTGCATTCTACACTCTCGTATAAGTAACATGTTTCGTAACTTAAATAATTAACATTTTCGGCTTTTTAAAACATGAAGATAACCTATTTTATTTCATCAGGACATGTGAAAGCACCGTATGTATATTAAGCTTCGTACAAACTTTTTATATGGATTCGGTGCAGCCATACACTGGTGGGGTAATTAGCAGGGGCGGATCGAACAAAGCGGATTGGTTCTTGGTTCATGACGTCACATTATGACGTAATGTAGTGACCCGATCTCAAAAAACTTGGCTCCCCTATTAAAAAATGGAACCGCTTGCCAGGCATACTTACCCACCCTAAGATGGATGGATATAATAAGGTGGGTTTGTCCAAGCATGGGTGTTGGTTTGCCCATCATGCTGCTCATAAAATTGGTTGCCTTTAATTAATTAAATCAATAAAAACAAGTGGTTGCCTTTACAAGTAAATGAATAAAAGGGGGGTTGCTTGCGTTTGTTATTTTTTATGCTATAGCCAAAACAGAAAAAGAAATCCGTCTCGAGTAAAAAATTCAGGAAAACAAAAAGATTTGCCAAAACATGCCAACAAAGCAGATCTGAAATATGAAACCAGCAAAAACTAACTGCAAAATAATAAAACGTATTAGACTTTAAACCTGCTCATAACACGCTATTCACAACATCGATACTAATGGTTGAAGAGTTCAACATTTCAAACAACTTTTCTTACCTATCTGGGAAACCTGTCTTACCGCGCGCCTTACTTAATCGGCGTCAGAAACAAAGTGCAATCTGTCTCAAATGTGTTTGTTTATTGATGGTTTTATTTCGTGCAATGGTCTTACTAAGTGCACACAACACACAGTTCTTTCGTCGAAGATCTTTTTTCATCGCGGTTATTTTTCATTGCAAAAACGTTCAATTTTAAGCAAATGTAATAATCCAATTTAGGAACATCACATTAGTTTAAAACAAAATGTCTTTGCAATAAAGTGCTCGAAACGGTTAGAAGAGTTCGTCACCAACATTCCATCTTGACTTTAACTTGCAGATGTCGTATTTTATCAAATCCTGCAAATTACCATAAACGCATGTGCCGATTACTGCGCTAATGGTTCAGAGCTGTGCAGTGGCTTACAATAAAGGTGCAGTGTTAAGTGAAAAAGCTCTGAACCAATCCTGACCTTTTTGCTTTTCACATATACAATAAAAGTGCAAAACATCTACAAGGCGCGGCTGCCACGCGAATTTGCCAGTTGCGAATATCGAATGTATTAACTTTTCTATAAATAAAAAATATAGTTAGTTCGCAATTAGCAACGTCAACATCGACTGTGGAGTAACATTTAGGATAAACAAAAGCCTTAATAAAAATGCTTCTAAAACGTTAACGATAAGAAATGGAGCTCATGACCGGACGACAAGCTTGTGACAGTAAGACAATTCGTTGTTGGGATTTCTAAAATGGAAAACTAGAATTTATGATATTCCTGACCAAAGCGCTTTAAAACTATTTGCACAAGTTTAATACGTTCAAATTAAACTGGTTTTCAAGCGGTTGCCTTGCCCAGCAGTTTTATTGCTACCTATTCACCGGGACAGAAGGGAAAATGTAAGTGGGGAAATAAATTGCAAGGCAAGGCCTGATTCTGCCACAGACCATTTGTAAATTACATCGGGCTACTCCCGTCAACTATCTTGAAAACCAATTCCTAGGGGGACCAGTCATAGTTCCAGGAAAAAGAAAAAGCTAGAACTAAATTTGAATTTAAGTTAACACGTTGTTTTAAAGAACGGTGTTAATTGCGCAACCCTAAAAATATCTAAACACCGTTCCGATTTTCATTAAACATCCATTTAGACAAAATAAGGGAAGTTAAAACTGCTGTTTCAAAGCTAAAGCCAGGGGGTTGGGGAATCCTATGCCATACGCGAGGTTTGGTGCCAATACCGGTTTGTATTGAATTGCCTTACACGGACACAAGACAAGCCCGTGAACACAACCGTCGGAATCTAGCACGAAAGTCCCTATTTAGTTAAAACCGCCACACTTCTACGACATCCTACGCAACTTGGTGGCGGCTTACCCCCTATTTGCAACGCGAAGCTAAAAGCAACCTATTTAATTCAAAATGGTGCCACGAGTTCTTCTATGGGCCACCTACAACGCACCCTAACCTTCTAGTGGCACCAGAACTACGTTGCACCGCCAAGATTAAGCAAGGTTCCCTGCCCGAACCTTGCTTTGACCCAAGCGGCTTCCCTGCGTCAAAAGTGGTTAATACTGGGGCCTATTAACTCGACAGTCGAGATTGACGCGCGTGACAGCCACTAGTTGTTACCTCACCTCGTAATAGTTGTACGCCCCAGTGGCGTATTAGACGAGATCATTTAAACAAAATGTACTAACCGAATGCTTTCATCTACAGCCAGTCTTCACCAGTATAACGCAGCCCTCCCAAGAATACCATCATCTCTAATAACTTTTAATTTGGGTATTCTGAATAAGTTTACTGGTAATAACACTATACATGTCTTCGTATTTACTATACCGGTGGAAATTAAAATAATATCAGGAAAAAAGTTTGCGCATTCACCAAATTTACGGTGTTGAGTTTAGTTTATATTTTTTTATTTCGTGACTGTTTGCTCTGATTTTCTTTAAATGTTGGTTTGAAAATTTTAGAGAATATTTGTGACAGTTTGTTCCACAGGAAAGATGTAAGGAAATTTTAAATTTTTGTGGGAAATTAGTGTATTTAAAATAAGTGAAAGGTTTAGTAACCCAGGATATTGTGGTAAATTCCACAGTTCCGCCTTACTTATTACCCGAACCTTTACCTTTTGACATACTTATATATGTTCTTTGATGCACTTGAAGTTTCTTTTGCGTTTTCCAGTTTACGAGAAATAAGTTTTCTGTGAAAAGTCAATACTATTTATCACAAAAAAGACAACCATTTCAATTTGAAAATCGAACACGTTATCAGCGAATGCCCACGACTTACGTATCTGAAATAAGTGGGATGTTAAAATGCACATTCAGACGAAATGCTAATGTTGCAACACACTAGATCCGATAAGAAAAGTTCGGATTACGAAACAAAGATGCCTTTTCAGGCGAAGTATCTTCCTTTTCAAATTAACACCTTTAAAAATAATTAAAGTTTACCTGTTTGTTTAAAACCAAGAAAGGGATAAAATAAATGTCTTTAATGTTAACTATGAAAAAACGGTAACTATTCTGAGAGCTTATTTCCTTCATACTGACTGGCCACGTCTTACATTTCCGCAGCAAGTAGGACGTTAAAACGCACTTTTAGAAAAAAATAAAACCTTTTGCTTTCCATTTTTTGCCTGTGAAATGAGTCACGCACCGTTCACAAGATAAATGTTTTTGTGTGATGACACTTATTTCCGTTGTAGATAAAAGTATTACACCTGTGTAAACGCGTTGATGTAACAGTTCCCGGATGCCAAATAAATCATTTCCGCTTTTTCGTGTCGCCTTTTCTCTTTCATGCAAACTCCCGACTTGTTTAAGCAAAAGCGGTATGTAAATATATACCAGTTAGCGTCAGTTAATACACAGAAAGGTTGTGTTGCTTGCCGGCTTCTGGCTTGCTAAACACCAGCCAACAAACACTGTGTGGATTTGTAATCAGACTCAGACAAATCTTGATTCATTAGGCAAAAAGACATTAAAGAGGCTCATAATTGACCCGCTTGCTTCAAATCGCTGCTTATTAAAAAGTCTACGAGAAAAAATAAACTAAACTAGTTTCAAGAAAATTGTAAGAAGCTTGGTCGTTTTCGTCGTGGTTTATATTTTTATACGTCATAAATAAGGATGTCGGATACTTTTTATCCCAAAACCGATATAATTTTGTATAAAAATCACTTTTAATACCAAATAATTCATTACTATCTTAAACAAGTTAAACAAATTGAAACGTTCAATTGTATTTTACCGCTGATTAGGCCACAATTTGCTTAAACGTTAACAAGCTGAGTTTACTTCAACCTACCATTTTATACAAATTTATATTCCAAGATAACGATTTGTGGGTTGGATCGCAAACCATGAGCTAGAATTTCAATATTAATTTGATATTGGAAGCGATACAGTATCGGACATGTACGATATTGTTTCCTGGTAAGGAGTATCGGCTCCAATCGATATTATCGAACATGCATACTCGCGTGTATAACTTTTTATCGCCAACTAAGCCTGTTGTATTAGGCTCCCTCTATCAGTAAGTGATACAACGGCGTTCTTGTACTTATTTCATAAACTTTTCTTCCGTAAAAACTTTGACTTGTCATTTTTTCGTTATACTAGTCATAGTCAGTAAGTCGCAGTGTTATAAAGACATTTTGAAATGACTTAAAACAAACCCAAGCATTTTTAAAATATAACAAGCTCAGAAGTCATACGTGTGTCCATGTCAACCAATAAACTATTAAAGTACCGATTATTTCACCAATAAAACAGCACTTGTTATCTAATCGTTTTACATGCGAAAAAAGTTTCGTACTCAAGTATTAGTTAAGTCATTTGTCCAAAAGAATTAAGTCAATTAAAGTTATTTCACCAAAGTGACTTAAGTGCCCTTAAGTTAAGTCATCGGCACAATGGTAGGTCGTTAGTTTTTTCAACTTTCCTAAACTTTGAAAATGTGCATCTGATGCAAAGTATCTCATGGTAAATCAAGTTGTATTAATTTGGCAAACAATATTTAATACTTGATTGCGATAAAAAGTTGAAAACGACGACAGAACTGACTGATATTTTTATGGACCTTGCTGTGATGGATTTAATGTTGAGGATGCAGTTTTGTTTTGCGTTCGACAGTTCGTTTATTTGTGCTTATGCGCGACAAATAAAACTATATACGACTTACTTTACCTTATAGGCTTTTTAATCTAAAATTTGCGGCTAGCGATGGGAGCGAGATTTTTTTTTTTTTTTTAAGTTGATAAAAATTAGTTAATGCAACAAAATGGTTTCTTTAGAAACATGGTACTATACGTAACTAGAGTAAAACGCCGCTATAGTTGGTACGTGGCCATAAAAGGTTGAAAAGTCTGAGTAAAATAAGTGTCACAAACCACAAAACAACAACAACAACAACATGGATTTAAATTAAAATAAGAAAACAAGCTTTAAATATGGATTCAAATCGTAGCAAACCGGATAAACTTTTGGTAAGGCCCCCTGGAGGTAGTAAAATCATCAAGAAGAGGAAAATAAAGTCGCGACTTGACTCATGGAAATAATTCTTCGGGTCGAAATACTTCCCATTCAGAAAAGCAACTTATCGTGAATCAAAAAACAAAGTCCATCTCGCCTTCTTACATCGAGAAGTTTCCGATCTGCGAACTATTGCTGCCATCTAGCGGAAAGTTCATGAATAAGCGGCCGTTAGTTTATTACCACAATATTTTGCCGTAGGTTTGTTCAAATTACGCATGGAAGTTTGTATTTTAAAGAAAACACTTTTATTATTTAAATTATGTATAATATCTTCCAGGAAAATTAAGCAATTTTAGTTTACAGAACTACCCTGCCAGAATAACACACATAATCGTTAAAAGTTCTTAATTGAAAGAAATATATATACACAACGTCTAAAAGTTTATTCTGGTTTTAAGTTACATTTGCACCAACAAACAGATTCTCAAACTCAGGCGACACTTTCGAATAAAGAGCGGAGCCGAAAATAGTAAACGGAAAAGTTTTCTGCGTTTAGATTCATTTTTGTTTATAGTTTACATTTACTGCGTTTGTGCGTTGCTTAAATAACATGTAGTTGTGGGCCGCGTGTTAGTCGTACATACATATTGTCTCAGCGTGGTTCAGGCCCACTTGACAAATGGCTTTGAGAGTGTCTGCTAAACTGTATTTTTTGTCAACTTTAACTATATGTAAACGCAAAATTTTCACGCTTCGTGCGTATATTTCTGTTAAATTATATTATAAATGCCGTTATTTCAAACAAAATTTGACTCCTTTATGGGCCATATACGTCACTTACCTTTTAATTGGAGTTTTGTCAATTTAAAACTTATCAATCGTATTTTATTTATTTTTTATACGCTTATTTTGCGCACGAGTTCGTTTAAGAAAAACAAGTGTTTCTAAGTTTGTGACATCATTATAATGACTCTAACTTAAAACATATATCCTGACACTGTTTTCGTAGTGGTTTTATGTGACTGGCTTTTAATAGTTCCGAAAAAAGTATTTTGGACCAGGACGAAAAAAGTTTGCCGACCACTGGTCCAACCGGTTTTCATCATCCATGCTGTGTATGATTTTCTTTCTCACGCAGACTTAAATGTTTACACAGGAAATCCAAGCTTAAAGAAAACAAAATGAGTTTAGAAGAGTGCTGAACACAGCAGTGAAGTGTTTGAATGATTCGGTATCTTGAAACAGAAATTCACTTTTTGTGGACGTGTATTTTGTGTCACTTTGTGATGTCATTTGTAAAATTTTTACGACTCGCCTTATATAAAAGCAAAACATTGCCAATTCAGCCTTAAAACTTCTTGCGCCCTAAAAAATGTTTGCGCAGTGGAAGATTTTCTTAGAAGGAACACTGGTTCTTCTTAATGTTGAATCTTCCAACAAAAATTTGGGCGGTGGCCTAGAATCCTACCACATTATTATTAAATCAACGCACTTTAATTGGGTTAGGGTGCGATTTAGCGTTTGGGTAAGGCCTGTGGGTGGTTCAAGTATTATTACTTTATTTATTATTTAATAATAATACTTGTCCCATCCTAACCCAAATCATGTGCGTTGTGGTAGGATTCTTAGACCAGCGCCCAAATTTGTTCAATACAAAAAGCGGTAATAAAGCTAAACCTTTTTACCAATTGGGTTATAAACCAGAGAAGTTTTATTCGCGAACAGCATAAAAATTTTAACAGTAATCAAAAAACATATTTCGCCAATTCGTTATAGCGAGAAATATTTCGTAAGTAAGACGTTACCAAGGCATTCTTCACGTGCAGTCAACCGTATCATACAACCAAACCAAATTAAATTGGTTTAATGAGAAAAATAATAAACTTACTATGGAGTTGCCACTCATTTGTTTAAATCTTTGTTACATATTTACTTGTAAATTATTTACGGATTGTACATTCTTCCTTTAATAATAATTTGTTTTGATACTGTACCTTTTGCTGGCGAAAAAAGTTTTGAAAAAGTTTTACTGTATGCTGAATGGAAGTAAAATGAGGAACTTCATGTAATTGTTCTACTCCATTATTGGGGTTTATTAAAGTTATATGAGCAATGTAAGACATAACAAGATGGCTTGTGGTTAGTTGATGCAAAGTTAAACAACCTTAAGATGGCTGACCAGGTATGTTTTGGTATTAACAGTTTGTTTTTTTACTTTAACCAGTTTAAAATCTTCAATAATCCTGTACTTTTGAATCACAAACAAATGTTAAGTTAAAGCCTTTAGAACACCTTTGTTAATCCTTTCACAACTTTTCTACAAATTAAGCCTTTAATACTAAGATGCAACAGGACCCAAAACAAAAAGTGCACTTTGTGTGCAAATTGTGCAACATAAAGTGTTTTAATTCTGAGTATGTGGTGCGCGTTATGCAGCAACACGAAAATACTTTATATTTAAACAATTTTGGGCACTGGTCTAGAATCCCACTTTTTTACAGTAATAAAATGAAGTGTTCAGCCACTGGGTTACTGCATATTGTTAGTGAAAATACACCCAAGCAAATCTGACTTGAGTAAACGCGCGAAACTTCTGTATGAAACTAAATTATCTAAAAATGAGTAATAGCCTACTGCTAAAATATTAATACGGGCTTTAAAAAACTTTACTATTTATGAGAAGTATATTAACATAATAGAAACGTTAGTATGGCTCCTGCAAAACTGACGTCACATTTATTCACTCATCACTCGTGTATGACCGAAAATATGTGACCTTAAATCAGGCCTGCACATCTAAAATGGTACAAGGGCCACAACAAAACGCTTAAAAGCCACAGTTCGGCGTTTTGGTCACGTGTATAGTGACGTTAAATTAGGCAATATCGAGTAATATTGCATGTTAAATGCTACACTATCAAACTTTTTAAATATTCAGCTGCGCCCGCACACCAACCAAAAATTGCTCAGTGCTTCAAGTATTCTATGAACGCTGTAAACCTGTAAGGTTATTATAATGTCGTAACTTACAACGTTCGGTAGCCTGGTGGTTTATTTTCAGCCGCGCAAGTTCAAGTCGAAATTTTATTTTCAGCTGCAAAACATCTCCCCAGCGCAATATCCAAAGTTTCCAATCTGGTATACAGATACTGGGTTACTGCATATTGTTAGTAAAAATACCACCAATTTTCACCTTGGCCCAAATTTCTTTGAACCTCTTCAGTATTTAACTTTTTGTATATTCGTTTCAATTGTCGTATTCAGTTCGTGCTGTTAGGTCTGCTTTTATGCTGTCCTGTGTATAAGCATGTCTAATTAACTAAATTCACAGGTTTTGGGGATGCTAATTTTTGGCAGTTTCTAGGTATTGCGTCATTTTATTTGTATTTGCTTCATAATATAACTTTAAGCTTTATTTATTTACGACCTCTGTTGTAAACAGGGTTCAACCAATCCAATTATATTTGCTGCCATCTAGCAGCAACTGTATTTTACAAAATGGTTTTAAATCTTTGTCATTTGTCTCACCATGCCAAAATGCTCCGGTTCGCATAAAATAAATCTAATAGGCTTTAAATCATCCAGCTCATATTCTTTGCTGCCCCTCAATATGTTTTGTAAATTTAACTATTGTTAATAATTTTCACTTGAGAAGGTATGGCATATCTCAACAAGATCTCGTAGGTGCACGGCCGAAATATAGTGGGTTGTCAACACATGTTCAATAAACTTTTCCAAAGTGTCACAAAAAAATTAGGAATCACTGGTTTCATTTATCCATTGCACATACTTTAATAAAAACATATTTATTAAATGCAATTTTTTTTTAAAAAAGGGTATTCAGCCATAGTAACCCCAAAGCGTGATATTCCTAAATAAGACCGACCCTTCTAAAGAACCATGGATGGTAGGCAAACTCAACCTTAATGGGGCTTAGTCTCTTTTAAGTATTTGATTGGTATCATTAATGATTATGAAACTAACATGGCAATATTTGCATTTACAGAACCTGTCATTCTCTTCAAAACTTCCAGTATTTGACCCAAGTGAGTTTTTAACCAGCAAAGATGAAACTCACTACATTGGCTGCGGAGGTTTTGCTCATGTTCGAATTTGTGAGCATCCAAAGCTCGGAAAAGTTGCGGCAAAGTGTTTTGCAATCACAGGAACAAAAGACGTTATAAACAAACGCCTCAATGAGTAAGACCATTGTTTATTGTCAACCTTTAATGCTTTTGTCGTATTTTTTAATAAAACCGCACACCCTATATAATTTTTCTACCAAAATGCAAACATTTATTTCTTTGTCAAACCATGTTTAATTTTTTTGCTCAGCGTTAAAAGAGAAAGCAGATGTGTTAGTTCGAATGACTCATCATCATATTGTAAAAATATATGGCATCACAAACTGGAATTTTAACATAGTTGCCATTATCCTGGAGTATATTGATTGTGGAAATCTTGATGGTTTACTGCAATCAAGTGAGGAGATAAGTTGGGATCAACGACGCCTATTTGCCTCGCAAATTAATTCGGCTCTTAGATACCTTCACAACCATCCAGATGGTAGAAGTTTTTACCATGGAGATATCAAGCCAGATAATGTGCTTCTTGACAAGCGCTTAAATGTGAAATTGGCGGACTTCGGTTCTGTAAATGTGGTCACAGCTAGTGGGTGGCAATCCACCACTTTAGATTTCGCAGCAACAACACAACATACCTTGTGCTATTCAGACCCTGAAGTGATAAAAGGTGGAAACATTGGACCTCCTGCTGATATATACAGGTGGGCAGGTTATTAAGTGTGTGTAAGTCACAGTAGGAGGAGACTTTAGTATATTACATATAAACAACAGTCCGAGCGTGGACACTCTTGGTGGCACTGTCATTTAAAACAGGCTGTTTCGGGTACTTTTAATCTGACAAATCATTATTGCGTACTGTAAAATATTTACAAGGCTGCAAAATAGTGGAATACAAATTATACAGTGTATGTGTATCCTACACTGAATAGTGAACAATACATATTTTTGTAAAGAATCAACATGTAAGATTTTTATTTTAACGAACCTCTCTATATTCCCGGTTAAAACATAATTGCATATTCCTACATGGTGTGTGCCTGTTAAGAGATCTATTTCTTCTGATTAAATTATAAATTTGTTTAAAAAATAACCATATTAGGAAATATTGTAACCCCATTCCTATTGTGATTGGCAGTTTGGGCATGATCTTGTATGAATTGACGACCAGAACAAAAGTGTATTCGGGAACCCCGCCGCCAATCATTGGTGTTCAAATTTTGGGCGGCATCAAACCAGATCTTGCCAAAGTAGAAGAGGTTGAAGCCTGTTTGACAAACGACAAAGATCGAAACATGGTATCTGTTATGATTGAACTGATGGAGAAATGCTGGGATGGAAACCCAACAAAAAGACCAACTGCCATAGAAGGTATTTTGCAATCTGTATACTAACAGTCGGTAATTAAAAAATGCTTCCTGTATTAAAAATTTTAGTTGGAAAATATTTGGAAAGCGTAAATGAAAATGATTCTCGAGTGGAGAGAGAAAAAAAAGCAATTTCGATGAAGTTAAGACGACATTACAAAACAACTGAACAACTGACAAGCCTATCAAGTTTTGTTACATCATTTAGGGAAGCCCCAGATTCACCCAAAGTAACAATGGAAGAAACATGTAAGTTTTGAGCTATTTATCTATTTCAGTGTCGAGCAAATTGTTTAATGTAAGAGCCATTGCAAGAAAATGCAAACAACAGTGGGCCGCAAAGTCACCAGAGTCAATACTGGTAGCAGTATTTGTTGCCAATTGTGTAATAATTAAGCAAACACGTAATCCCGGTGCCAAATGGCGTACACTGTAAAAACATCCATGTTTAAAAGTAAAAACAGCTAAGTGATGGCATGAATTTAGTTTTACCGTTACGAAAAAGCTGCGTCCAGCGTCAGACAAACCCGTAAGCCGTTTGAAATAAACTGCTTATTGTTCAAACTGAGATAACAAACGCAAACATTATTATTACATCACAACTAGCTAAATGGTTGCACACATTTGCAGTTCGTAACTGCTGTATTCAACATCGAAATGTATAAAATAGCGGGCAAAGTTTGTGTTGGTAAACGTTCGTTTTTTCGACCAGGTTTAGGGTATTTTTACAGAATTTAACTTATAAAATTAGGTTTAATGCCGTGTACCAAGATACTTAACTTAAATATCATATCACTGCAGGGCTCCCGGGTAGTAAGACTATAGGTAAAACTACCCAAGTCCGACGTGAGCAGTGCCAACCGAACTCGGGTTGTTTTTTAACCGATCCGTAGTCCTGGTTGCAAGTGCAAAACCAAACAAATAAAAATGTTGGCACGCGAGTTGTATTTTGAGATTATTTATTGACTGGCACACTGCATACGAAAGGTTGCAGACCCCTGGTGTAGCTTATTGTACAACAGCAAAGGCCTTTCAAATTCAAGTCTTTGTTTTGTGAGATTAAATTACATTTTATACTCAGTTGTGTCTAAAATGCAAAAATATATGTTTCCAAAAAAGCAATATTGTGCACTACCAAACTGTATCCAACGTAAAAAAACGCAAAATTTTGCGAAATTTATCTCAATTTTGCGTGGTTAGGCCTACACATAAAATAAATCATAATGATGATTTTTTTTAATGTGTTTGCCTCGTGGATAGAACATGTCTATGAAAAATGAATGTGGCAATTCACAAGTAACGTCAGAGGGCTAATAAATATGTAAATATGTTTGAAATTCGCATAACAGTTTTACTTATGTCTAAACGTTGCACTACCTAGGGCTACACGTTCGGTAAATATAAATTTCATATCATGTTTGATGTGTGTTTTTTTTATTTTGCTGTGATGGAAAAAGTACATTGTAAAACAGAAAATGCGATGATTGTCCCTTGACTATTGACCACTGATTGTGACTGAAAGTGTTTAACTAAATGCTTTCTCGACTGGCGTGGTATTAAAGTATGCTGAAGCCGCCTGTTCAGTCGATTGTTTAAACAGATTGGGATGCAAACAAAGTGCGGCGTTGTGTTGTTTCTGTGATGGTACGACAAAACACTCGACTATAGCACACAACACTTGGCTAAGCGTGTAATACAACTTTTAAGTGACGAAAACCCGAGACATTTATCGGTCCTGAATTATGAACAAACGTAACCGCGTGTTATTGCTGATGAATTTAAAAAAAAAGGCAAATTAATTTAAAAAAGGCAATTTAATATCTATGTTACAAAAAAGTAATGTTACGGATAGCGCAATATTCTGGTTAGAGTGCTAAATAGTGCGTAAAGTGGTTAAACATTTTAATTTCCCTAATCGTTGCACTAGGTGGAGCTACACGTTCGGTAAAAGAAATTTCATATTACGTGTTTTTTTGGTATGAGCTTATAATATAAAAACATCAATAGCACTGGCAGCTGGTCGTCCCTATGCTTTTAGCCGCTGATTGTGTGTAAAATGACAAATATTTAGCCACAATACCAGTAAAACCTCATATGGAAACGGCCTGTGTGAAAGCAGCAATTAATCGATTGGCATCATTTAAGGGAAATATGTAATCCCGGTGCCAAATCGTTCTCGGGTGGCCGTCAAGTTGTTCCCTGTTAATCACCATTGCATATTATGTTGACCAATAACGTGTCAGTGTGCTTACATCTCGCTTTATAACTGATGATTTAAAAATTAGTTGTGGCAATTTCACATGTAACCGAAAGGTAATGTTCCGTGTTGTGTCTAAAATAAGTCGTCGAAATACGCATTTAAAATAAAACCTTTCAAAGAAACACTGTTAATATTTGGCGAAGGCGATGGTCAGCCCTAACAAATACATATTTCCGGCGCCACATATTTCTCGGGATGGTTTAGTCAATAGGCGCTAACATAATCGACTACAACGCAGCTCTGTGATAAACTTTAGCACTTCAGTTTTAAACATAATTATTGTTAAATTGTGTCACTAATTGTTGTGTTTCATGTTAAGCTTCGTCTAAGAGTGATGACGTCAAACATCAAAGCACTTCAAAAGGAAATGTTGGGAGATCAAAACCACAGAGTCAAGGTAATTTGCTTCCATGCATGTTTCTTACACCCAATTTGCTGTCAGCGTTATTTAATAATTAGGGTTTGTGAGCATATTACCAACATGAGTTTGTTGTATCGGTATATGTCCAATGATAGGGTAGTACGGTGCCGATCAGATGTTAAAAGAATTTCAGCATTTCATCCATTGTTATTTAACTTCAACACAGGAAAAGGTGATTTTAAAAATATATTTTTGTCAGTGTGAATAAAAATTCGCCATGTTTTCAATGTTTAAGTAAACCGTGATATATAAAAAAAACTCCTAGGTTAGTTGGAGAAGTGAAATGTGGCAGCTTCTAACAAATTTGGGATTGTTTAACTGTTTTAACCACAACAAGCTAAGTTGTTGATTTTTTGCAACTATTTTAACCAAAATAGGTAATAAAAGATAAAAATTGTCATTTATAATTGGTACTTTTATCGTTGAAAACTGGTCGCTCATAACGCTTGAGTGCCGGGTTTTATGATTCGCTTACCCTACTTTCCGTCTGACGTTAATGAATAATGATGTCATAAATAGGGTAAAATAATCAAAAACACCCAATTGCAGCCAACAAAGTGAACCTTAGACGCAAAGCGAACAGGTGCGTCGTCAACACTCCTGCCAGGCGCTAGCTGCGTAACTGATTGATGTGTGTTAACTTCAAAAAAACTAAAAACAAAAAAGCCAAAAACTAAAACAAGACCCTGAAATATATGTGATTGATTTTGGTAGAATCATGCTTCGACTATCAGCAGCGCAAAAAATGTACGGGACTGCGCTAAATTACAATCACACCTTTCGCCACCTGCAATACTAAGCAAAGAATGCTTTTTCCGTGTGTTATTATGCCACGATTAGCGCAACATCTGCGCCGACCTTTGTGCCAAGTCAGCTAAAATACAAGCTGCGCTTGAGAGAAAATAAGTTGTGCCAAATGCGCACTAAACACTTGGTCTTAGAATATGCTTATAGAGAATAATTTTGCGTAAACTATCATTACATAAAAATAGCCGCGACTTTAAAACGCGCACGACAGTCAAAGTTATACCAGGTTTTAAGTTAAGAAAATCTTCAGTTAAAAAACTCAACGTTGTTACTCAACATCGGATATGAGCGCAGACAGCGAACAGCGAAAAAAATAGCTGCGCCTAACTTGATGATTTTAAAGACTTTAGGGTTGTAAATTTTCGAATGCACACTTGCTAATCAGCCAACCTAAACGAATAAGTAAAGAGAAAAAATATCCTGCGTTTACAGTCGACCCTTGTGGTTCGCTTTAGCTTAAGACGTGCGACCGAATGACATTAAAAACATTGCCGCTTCGTACAAAAAAGGGAGGTCCGATAAATTTGTAGTTGCGCAAGTGTGTATTATAAGCATTTTACGCAACAATTGGGCTTTCGGGTTTAAGAAAATTTGTTGCAGATCAACAAATTGAGTCCAGTATCAATCATCACTTGCCCGAAGCGAAATAAGAGCGCGGTTTATGAACAAATTAATTTTTTTTTAACTTTCATCACGCCATTTTAAGTAAAATTTCAAATTTGTTCAAATTCACTAATATCAGGGATCTCAACCAATCAGATCGCTCCAAACCAAGTTTCCAACCCGATGTTGTTTTCAGATCCAAAGCACTTTCTCCAGATCGGAGGTTACGAGTCAAAACGAGACTGCACGAAGTGTGACGTCACCAATAATGACATCACAATAATGCCGGTAACTTCTTTGTATGTTGTATGCTGAAACGACAACCTCTATAGAAGTGGTCTTCAACCTTTTCAACAAGCGACCCCAATTTGAATAAAATGAAATCAAAATTTACATTGTGACCCCATTTTGTGTCAGATACAGATACAAATAATCCAATTATCGCTGATACAAAGTAACTCAAGCAAATATGCGTAAATTATACACAATTCCAGAGAACTGTGGCTGCACATGTGCACAAAAAATGATTTCAGTTGGTTTGAAATTGCATTCAGTGCGATAAATGTTTTTGCCACTAGTTTTTTGCAAACGCGGCTCCACTTTGCATAAGCATAGCCATATGTCATGTTTACTTCCAAGCGATTCAATGTTACATTTTTAATATTATGCTAATTACGCTAAATCCAGCCCCACAAAGCCATTTAGGTAAACACGGAATAATTGCTTCAATAATATAATTAAAATTAGATAGAGTGGGGTACGTGGTGGATTGCATCAAATTGTATAAGCAGCTCTTAAGAGACTAAAATAGTGTGTGACGTAATCGTAAAGAAAACGAAATACATTGATCAAACAGTAGGAATATAATGAGTTTGGCGACCCCACAAAATTTCTAGGCGACCCACCGGTTGGAGACCACTGCTCTATAGTGAGTGGCACAAGGTGAGTTACTTAAGGTTATTTGTCTCGTTATAAAGGTGAAACCACTGTAATGATCGATTGTAAACACACTCAAAAGTCATAACAGGCGAATACATAAAGTTTTAACACTATAACCAAACATAAAAAGAAATTGATTATTATTTTTTAACGTGAAACCAAATCGCTGGGTTCCACTTTTAAAGTTCATAGAAAGTTGGTTTATATGTTAAAGGTCAAGCTTTCACAAATAGCTCGGTTGTCGAGATACAAGCATTATTGTAAATGTTGAAACGATTTCGAGCAGAAACTGAACATGGGGAGGTATGCATCAACTTCGGTGAAGGTTGGGGATTGCGTTTTCACATGCGGGGGATCGGTTGGTCTCACAACAATCGCAAGTTGTGAAGTGCTCAACGTTATCACTGGAGATAGTTGGGAGTTCGTGGCTCCAATGCCCGAAGGTCGATGGGGCGCCGCATCTGTTGTTATCAACGGTGAGACATCGTTTGAACTAACTAAAGTTTTGTAAATTTATGGGTTTAATGTAAACATATGGAGATTATGTGAATTCACCACAGCATAAGTGTGGCAATGTTTAAACTATGTACGTCCGATAAAATACAACAACATATCGCCACCCCTTTACTTGAGGGTAAACACATCAGTATAATAACGTCACAATTACAAACAAATTGCGCCAATTTAAGTCACTGATCTGATTAATGTCGAACTTAAAGTTAACTGAATGAGTTTTGTTGTGACCAAAACCACTACTTGCTTCTCAGGTTCAATTCTCGTCTCTGGTGGGTATGCTGGGGGCAAGCGTCAATCCACGTGCTTGCTGTATGACGTCACACGAAACTCGTGGTCCAAGTCACGTGACATGAATACTGCGAGGTCAAGTCATGCAATGGCGGCTTTGGATGGTGAGATGACTGTTGCGTCATAATGTAACTTGATCTAAGCGAGTAGGTTGAAATCATTAGAGGCAGGCTTAAGTCGGTTCTTAAGGAAATGTCTGCAGTTCAAATATAAATGTTAATCTTAGGTCGCATTTTTGCTTGGGTGAGATTTTATCGTTAAGTGTTGCTCTTGTCTGCAGGTGATTATTTTGGTTACTTTTTACATTATAATCCCAGGTTTATAGCTTGGAATGCAGACCACTTTAAACAACATTTAAACGAACTTTTGAAGTCCTGGCAAAAAACAACCGCCAAGTTTTGTGGCACTGAAATCCGCTGCTGGCAACTCGTATGTTTAATACCATGGGCCTGGGGCAGCTGGTGTTTTGTGAATAATTAACAAAGAAGCTGTTTGCTAAAAGTAAATATTTTACATTAAAGCGAGTTACATGGCAATTGTATTCGCCGTTATCCGAAACATCGTGTTTTATCTGGAAAGGAACAAAGCAAAAAAGATGCGAACAATATATGCGTTTTCAAACATTAATCTTGACAGCTGGTTAACTTGCGTATTACAAACATTAAAAAATATTGCAAGGTATGTGGAGAAAAACATAAATGCTTTTATTACGACGTGTAATGTTTAGCAAAAGGTTTCCATCCTCAGTTTTCTAATTGATTATTGATTAGTAGGACGATTATTTTTTGACCTAAAAATTAAGAAATTTTTTCCCTGAAAAATTAAAGTTTTGACAAATTTTGACCTAAAAATAATTTATTTTGACCTGTTAGAAATACATTAATTTAAATGACCTAGGCGTCGTGATTCACACGTTTTTTATTCCGTATATTGCTCTAATGAAGATATAATACTGTTAAAATGACTTATAATCTAAATCAAAACTTTTTTTTTTTTTAAATAATAATGAACGATAATTTAAAAAAAATAATGAACGATAAATTAAAAAAACGACCAGTTTCAAAAAGCTGACTATATTTTTTTAATTTTGTAAACGATTTATGTGCAATTTTTTTCGATTTAGACCAAAGTAACCAGAGTCTGATTACTGTTAAACTTTACCACCTTAAAGTCGGCAGTGGACTTATATCAGTTTAAACGGGATTCATACACATCGAAGGTTATTGTTCGCAGTTTATTTAACTGCAAATAAACTACCAACATAAGACGTCCATTTGTGGTCGTGTCACAATCGCTGCAACAACGTGACGTCATTATTTGTCTTTGAACTATTTACATCTCTTGTTATGTCATAAAGCACAAATTGCTTGTTTCACTTCCAGATGTAGCTTATTCCATTGGAGGGTTTAACAACTCATGCCTCAGTTCATGTGAAAAATACCAGGACGATCGCTGGTTGGAAGTTCCATCAATGAACTACGCAAGGAATGCATTAGCAGCTGTTGCATTCGATGGAAGCATTTACGCAATCGGGGGTAAGCAATGTGTTTGCAGCGGGAAAACGCAATAAGACGTACAAAGCAACAATACCTAAAGCAAAAAAATACTATAGTATTCAGACCAACGTCATTATAAATCCAAATACGCAGTAATATCCACGACAGAATAAGATATTAACCTGCCGGAATACTTCTAAATTCATCGGAATAAAGCCTAAAAGGCCAAAATAACGCCATGGTCCGGCATCGGCTGTTTTGGTGTCGATGTTTATGTGGCCTAGTTTGAACGACGTCGTGAGGGCGCCTCCATTTTGACACCTGATTGTAGGGGGGTTCGGTTTGTGGTTAGAAAATCGGCTAGGTTGGTATTTTTAGGGGAGATAGTACTGCACCTAGGGGTGAAGGTTGGGGCTAGTTAAAATGTTTTATTGGCATGTTTCTGGCCAATTAGGTCTTATTTTACCAAAGTGCAAGTATTTTTTTCAGGTTTTTAGATTTTTTTGCTCCAGGCACTCCGAACAAAATGACTTGGGCACTTTGGTTGTGAGCTTGGCGTTATATTTGTTACAGTTATAACTTTATCCAGTACGTTTCTTGCTTGTTTAGGTTTTCCTAACAAACGAACAGTGGAACGTTACGACCCAAGAACGAGCAAGTGGAGCGAGGTTGCATCAATGAACATTGATCGTTATTGTCACGGAGCTTGCGTTTTGCAAGGAAAGATTTACGCCGTGGCTGGGTGAGAACTTGTTGTAAGATTGAACGTTTTTAGTTCAATTGCACTAAATGAGATTGAGACTATTACGTTTAACGAACCAGATAATCGTTTTAAGTAAATTTTTAAGGAAAGAAAATTAGTGATTTTGAATCGACGTGTAACATTACTCTCGGCGTGAAAATTAAAAAAAATTAATCATTTCTAAATTGCAGTTTTGTTATTTTTATTGTGAATATTTCTATTTAAGCACAACATAGCTAAGTTGCATTGATTTTAGGCTCGACGAGAAATCTGTTGAAGTTTACGATCCACGCGCAGACAGATGGACTCATTGCTTCGACACACAAGTTGTTCGCAACTGGTGCAATGTTGTGGCCGTCTAAACTAAACTTGTCAAACTTAATATTAACAAGCAGGAACGAATTCGAACATTGTTTTATATAATTATTCGCGGAACAAAAACAAGTAACAGTTCAATATAATTTACTTAGCTGTGTAAGTTTTGTGTTAAGTGGTATATATCTGTGATATCTTAATATCTGTATTTGTGATAAAAGAGCGTTGCCCAATTACGGACAAATTATCCAGGGCAGTGCAGTAGAGTTACAAAGGTAAAGAAATGCTCGTGATGGCCTTTTTGATTTGCCAGTCTCAAGATATAATCGATAACCTTCATCGCTCATACCTTGTTGTACCTTGTACGTGCCAACATTTCCCAACCTGTGCTACATGTTTCACACAATGTCATCACCACTTAGTCTAAAATGTACGTGTTTAAAACAAAAGGTTTGCCAGAACGGCGACTATTTTGTGGATTATAATGTTTGCTATCCGCTCAAAGTGTAGATTTTTCTGCTTTTTTAACGCAACATTTCAAATCATTTTCAGGCCCACGCTTATATTTTTTACATTGATTCGTATTTTTTTATAAAATTAGAGTGTGTTCTTTGAAATTGTAAGTCTCCACTGTAAAACATTTCGCAGTAAAGAAATATGCAAGAGTTGTTTGTTATTTCCGGCCTGTAGTAGATTCAAAATGTAACAACTTTCTAACAAACGGTATTTTAAGTTATATACACGAAAGTATACAGCATTTAAAAGGTATGGCATACAAACTATATTTTCTACCAATGTTAAAATGCTGAAAATATTCTAGCATGAACTAACTCAAATCAGCCGAGGTAACGTTGTGCTAATGAAGGTCGAAGATGAGATGTATTAAGGTCAGCTCGGCAAGGTTACATGGAAATACAAAAGCAAGTTATTAGAATAAGACAGGCATAGCAAGGGCAAAAAATTGTACGTGCCTAACCCTATAACCATAATTCCTAAATTCTTAAACCATGCACCCTATTTGAAGCTAATCCCTAAACGAAACGTTTAAATCACATTTGTGTTTCAAGAGACCGCTGTTGTTGTTGTTGTTTGTTGTGGGAGTGAGGTTGTTTGTGTTTGTTGTTTTTTATGCTATGAACAAAACAGAAAAATAAATCCGTCCCGTGTAAAACATACAGGAAAACCTGCAACACAAGATTTGCCAAAACATGCCAAAAAAGCAGATCTGAAATATGAAACCTTTAAAAAAACCTGCAAAATGATAAAACGCATTACACTTTAAACCTGCTTATAATAACACGCGATACAGTACATCGAAACGAATAGTCAAATAGTTCCCACCCTTCCGAACAACTTTCCTTACTCATTTGGGAAACCTGTCTTCCGCGCGCCTTACTTAATCGGCATCAGAAACAAAGTGCAATCTGTCTCAAATGTGTTTGTTTATTGATGGTTTTATTTTGTGTAACGGTCTTACTAAGTGAACACACAACACACAGTTCTTTCGTCGAGGATCCACTTTTCATCACGGTTACTTTTCATTGCAAAAACATTCAATTCCAAGCAAATGCAATAACCTATGTAGGAATATCGAATTAGCTTAAAAAGAATGTATTTGCAAATTGCAATAAATAGTTCGTAACGGTCAGAAGAGTTCGTGACCAATATTCCATCTTGACTTTAACTTTTAGATATCGCAGTTTTACCAAATCATGCAAATTACCATGAACACATGTGCTTGTCGATTACTGCGCTAATGGTTCAGAGCTGTGCAGTGGCTTACAATAAAAGTGCAGTGTTAAGTGAAAAAGCCCTGAACCAATCCTGACCTTTTTGCTTATCACATATACAATAAAAGTGCAAAATATCTACAATAGAAGGCGTGACTGCCACGCGAATTTGCCAGTTGCGAATATCGAATGTATTGAATTTTCTTTAATAAAAAATTTAATTGGTTCGCAATCAGCAACATTAACATTGACAGTAAAGTAACAAGTTTAGGATAAACAAAAGCCTTAATAAAATGCTTCTAAAACGTTAACGATAAGAAATGGAGCTCATGACCGGACGAGTAGCTTTTCACAGTAAGACAACTCGTTGTTGGGATTTCTAAAATGGAAAACCAGAATTTCTGATTTTCCTGACCAAAGGGCTTTATAACCTTATTTACAAGTTTATTAACCGAAATCATCCGAACAAAATGTACAAACTGGATGCTTTCCAAAACAGTCAGTCTTCACCAGAATAACGCAGCCATCCTAAGAATGCCATCATCACAAGGAACTTTCAAATTCTTGAGCTGCTGATTTAAATAGCCAGTATTTTTACCTTCGATCAGCTGATTTTCAATCAACGGAGAAATTGCGCACCGCGCCAATTATACCGTGGTAAAGGTCTTTGCATATTAATATTTATTTCTATGTTTATTTCTAAAGGGGTGTATTCACTACCAACAGAGCACTAATAAATAACTAAAACAAACTATGTATGTTATTGTTTAATTTGGGTATTCTGAATACCTTTACCTTCAATACCTCTAAATGTCTACGTATTTACTGTTGAAATTTAAATAGTAATAGGAAAAAAGTTTTCACCAGATGTACGGTGTGGAGTTTAGTTTATAATAACAGTTTTTTGTCTGACTTTTGTAAATTTTGCTTTTGAAAATTTCAGAGAATGATTGTGATCAACGGAAAAGATATAAGGGAATTCTAGCAGCTTTTTGTGGGAAATTAGTATTATTCGAAACAAATAAGAGTTTGAGGTAATACCACAGTTCTGTCTTATTTAATACCCAAACTTTTTTCTTTTTAGTGCAATTTAAATTCTAACCTTGTGAGATATGCCTCGGCGCTTTTTTAAACCTTTCTTTATCATATAAAATTGTTTTCCTTTGTAAAATGTTAAGAAATTTCTAAAGGTGTTGTCAACTATAATAAAGATGTTTTGTGGTCGTCTGGCTTTCCACAACCACGAGCGTATTTAGGGGGCAAGTTACTATTTCCTCCCCCCTAACCTTTTCAAGCTACGTAAACTAGTCTGAATACTGTTTCTAGCATGTATTGGTCCATTTCGATCGAATCGGTTTAGTCCAAAGGCGCCTCTCATCGCGACGGCTTAAAACTGCAACTTCTTCTGTCGGCGGGCGAAATATTGAAAACGTAGTACTTGGCGGGCCGGAATAAGTACTGCCTAAGCTTGCATGCTTTGTGGAATAATGGCGGCTAATGTTGCACGGTACTCTTTAAACACGGCAACACTTTCATTGCACATCAAACATAGGCCAACTGTTTTCTTGCCAAATTAAAGAATAAACTAAGTACAGAACTTAGTAAACCGAAAATTAGTTTGTTTGGATGTTATAAGATAAATATATTTCTATTAGATTATACTGAGTATGCCTTTAGCAGCGAAATATATTTATCTTATAATATCCAAACATTCTTCATCATTTATGTGCAACCAGAAACAGATTTTGTTAAGTTCGACACTCCTTGTCAAACTTACGTTTCTTGGCAAATCCCTTGGAAAATATTTGTTATAAATTCTAAATATACTTTTAACCCAAAACAAAGAATCTAAATCTAAACAAAAAAAAACAAGAACTAAAAATCAACTAATAATCTCAAGCAAGTAGTGGGGGATTGCGGCAGAATGTGGCCGCGGGTCACATTATCATGTACGACCGGAAGATGTCTGCGAGCCGCTCGAAATCTCGTGGCGAATGTTGCCCGCCCCTGACTTGAACGATTTTAAGAAAACATTTGCACGAATTTCTTAAGGTCTACTATTTTATCTATTCTTGTGAGTTATTTTGGCGTTGTGCAAATAAACTGAAATAAAAAATGTGTTGTTAAATAAACAAGTTAAACTAGACGGGGGTGCGGTTGTTGTATATTTTGTCAGGGGGTATATTGTCAGGGCTTAGTGTTTATTTTTATTTTGTTTTAATTTTTTTTTTAAATTCATTTTATTTATTTATTTTTTTTCAATTTTTTTTTTCATATTCATTTTTTAATTTTTATTTTTTATTTTTTTTTTTATGTTTTTTATTTTTTTTTATTTTTTTTTTTTTATTTTATTTTTTTTATTTTATACTTTTTATTTTTTAATACTTTGTATTTTGTATTGTGTATTTTATATTATATATTTCATTATTTGTTTTTCATTTTCCTTAACTTGTTTCTGCAAGCAAAAACAGATATGGGCCGAAAACTTCCCCACTTTGATGCGAAAGGGGTTCAAATATGGCGTAGTATTTGGGGAATGATCGAAACATATATTTGATAAATAGAATTTGCGTAGATAATGTACATGGCCATTTTATTACATTTTGGCCAGAGCTTACGTGTTTTAAAACCAAATATTATCATTCTCCTAAAGACTTAAAATGGTTTAACGCCTATGGTTTGCAATACTTAAAAAAAAAACTTTTACTCGGTAAATTTTTACCATGGCTTGGTCCGAGCAATCACTGTTAAAACAGACTTTAAATCTGTAGTTTCAAACAATATGAAACACACTATTATGTGCCTAATACGCAAACTATTAAATCGAAAGTTTTGCTAGTTGTTTAGGCCTGATATTGGTATGGTGGTTGGAGCAACATGCACAACAGGTACTAACAGAGAGGCGTACACTGCCTTAAGATTTCGCACTTAAATTTGCGGCGGTAAATACACCCTATTGACACTTGATTATTAGGCGAAGCTTATCGCAAAGTAATTGGTCGCCCCAAAAAATGCTGACGCCGCATTGAAAGCAAGCATTATAAATGAGTCGCCGATATTCTGCCTTGAACATTCCTACTCGCAATGCTTCCCTCCGTTAATTGTACGGTGGGTGAAACTTTATTCACGGCCTTATCTCTTTGTGTATTACCGCGACAATACGATGAAATACGATTTGAAGAATATTTGAAAAAATCGTATTTGGAGAATATTTGCTATTTGCACCTGTATAGTATGTTACTCCAATCCAACATATCAACACACAATTTTAAGTTGTGTAGGCCTGGTGTTGATATGTTGGATTAGAGTTGCCACCAGATTTCGCATTTAAATTTGCGGCGGTAAAATAAGTTGTTTCTTAACAGCATTAAGTAATTTTACTAAAGAGAAGCCTCGTTTTAAAATGCAAGTCGCACGAGCCCAGTTTAAGACGTGACACTTCGCACAATGAAAGTCTCACGCGCGGGACAATAAAGCCCAGCAGGCGGTAAGTCGCTTCGTCACTTCACAAGCTGGACAAAGCAAGCGAATATGAACGAATTCTGTATGAAAGTTTTTCTGCTGCTAGATGGCAGTTGTTAGCTACAAAGTGCTAAAACGCAATATTTCAGGTTTTTACCCCCCAAGCAAAGGCCCCTGGGGGTGCAGCCTCATAAACTTTTATAAAGCACCTACATACCACTCTACGCCATGTCTGAAAATTTGAAGGTTCTACGATGTATACTTTTTCTATAAAGCTTCGGACAAAAACCGGTCTGAAACATACCATAGGAAACCAAAAAAGACTAGACGGGGGTGCGGTTGTTGTATATTTTGTCAGGGGATATATTTTCAGGGCTTAGTGTTTATTTTCAATTTTTACTTTATTTTAATTTTTTTTTTTTTTTTAATTTTTTTTTAAATATTTTGTATTGTGTACTTTATATTATATATTTTGTTTTTCATTTTCCTTAACTTGTTTCTGCAAGCAAAAACAGATATGGGCCGAAAAATTCCCCACTTAAGCCTTTGATGCGAAAGGGATTCAAATATGGCGTAGATTTTGGGAAATGATCGAAACATATATTTGATAAATAGAATTTACGTAGATAGTGTGTATGGCCATTTTATTACATTTTGGCCAGCTTACGTGTTTGAAAAACAAATATTATCATTCTCCCAAAGACTTAAAATGGTTTAACGCCTATGGTTTGCTATAGTTTTGCAAACTTTTACTCGGTAAATTTTTACCATGGCTTGGTCCGAGCAATCACTGTTAAAACAGGCTTTAAATCTGTAGTTTTAAACAATATGAAACACACTATTATGTTCTCAATACGCAAACTATTAAATCGAAAGTTTTGCTAGTTGTTTAGGCCTGATGTTGGTAGGTTGGTTGGAGCAACATGCACAACAGGTGCTAACAGAGAGGCGTACACTGCCTTAAGATTTCGCATTTAAATTTGCAGCGGACACTTGATTATTAGGCGAAGCTTATCGCAAAGTAATTGGTCGCCCGAAAAAATGCTGACGCTGCATTTAAAGCAAGCATTATAAATGTGTCGCCGATATTCTGCTTTGAACATCTCTACTCGCAATGCTTCCCTCCGTTAATTGTACGCTGGGTGAAACTTTATTCACGGCCTTACCTCTTTGTGTATTACCGCGACAATACGATGAAATACGATTTGGAGAATATTGGAAACATCGTATTTGGAGAATATTTGCTATTTGCACCTGTTCTGTATGTTACTCCAATCCAACATATCTACACACAATTATAAGTTGTGTATAATAATATAATAAATTATGGCTTTGAAGCGAAGGGGGTTCAAATATGGCGTAGATTTTGGCAAATGATCGAAACATACATTTGATCAATAAAAATTTACGTAGATAATGCTTACGGCCATGTTATTACATTTTGGTCAGCTAGCATGTTTAAAAAGTCAATATTTTCATTCTCTCTAAATGATTTAACGTCTATGGTTTGCTATACTTTTTCCAACTTTTACTGTGTAAATTTTTACCATGCCTTGGTCTGAGCAATCACTGTTGAAACAGAGTTTAAATCTGTAGTTTTGAGCAATATGCAAACACGTTTATGTGCCTAATAAGCCACGTTTTATATTGAAAGTTTTGCCAATTTAAATCCAATAAACGCAAGATTTAATTATTTATGACGCCATGTTATGACGTAGGTTTGTAACGTCGTCGTTAAGAATGCGTTAAACTTAAGCTTTTTGTTGTTGCGGCCCTTGTATAATTATATTTGCTTAGACCTGGTGTTGATATGTTTGAATGGTGCAACAATTACAACATGTGCTAACAGAGATGTGTACACTGCCTGTAGGATTCGCATTTAAATTTGCGGAGGTAAAATATTTTGTGTTGTAAGAGCAATAGGTTTTTTTACTTAGAGAGGCCTCTTTATGAAAGGCAAGTCGCATGTGCATAGTTTTACTAGGCAAGCCACTTCCAATACAAATGTTGCACGCGCGGGACAATAGGGCGCAGCAGGGATGCCAGCAGCCGCCTCGTCGCGACGCGAGCTGGACAAAGCAAGCGAATATGAACGAGTTCTGTATGAAAGTTTTTCTGCTGCTAGATGGCTGTCGTTAGCTACAAAGTGCTAAAACGCAATATTTCAGGTTTTTACCCCCCAAGCAAAGGCCCCTGGGAGTGCAGCCTCATAAACTTTTACAAAGCACCTACATACCACTCTACGCCATGTCTGAAAATTTGAAGGTTCTACGATGTCTACTTTTTCTATAAAGCTTCGGACAAAAGTCGGTCTGAAACAAACCATAGGAAACCATAGGAAACCATAGGAAACCATAGGAAACCATAGGAAACCAAAAAAGAACTAGACGGGGGTGCGGTTGTTGTATATTTTGTCAGGGGGTATATTGTCAGGGCTTAGTGTTTATTTTTATTTAGTTTTAATTTTTTTTTGAAATTGATTTTATTTATTTATTTATTTTTTTTCAATTTTATTTTTCATATTCATTTTTTAATTTTTATTTTTTATTTTTTTTGTGTGTTTTTTATTTTTTTTTTTTATTTTTTTTTTTATTTAATATTTTTTTTATTTTACACTTTTTATTTTTTAATATTTTGTATTTTTTATTGTGTATTTTATATTATATATTTCATATTTTGTTTTTCATTTTCCTTAACTTGTTTCTGCAAGCAAAAACAGATATGGGCCGAAAACTTCCCCACTTTGATGCGAAAGGGATTCAAATATGGCGTAGTATTTGGGGAATGATCGAAACATATATTTGATAAATAGAATTTGCGTAGATAATGTACATGGCCATTTTATTACATTTTGGCCAGAGCTTACGTGTTTGAAAACCAAATATTATCATTCTCCTCAAGACTTAAAATGGTTTAACGCCTATGGTTTGCAATACTTTTGCAAACTTTTACTCGGTAAATTTTTACCATGGCTTGGTCCGAGCAATCACTGTTAAAACAGACTTTAAATCTGTAGTTTTAAACAATATGAAACACACTTTTATGTGCCTAATACGCAAACTATTAAATCGAAAGTTTTGCTAGTTGTTTAGGCCTGATATTGGTATGTTGGTTGGAGCAACATGCACAACAGGTGCTAACAGAGAGGCGTACACTGCCTTAAGATTTCGCATTTAAATTTGCGGCGGTAAATACACCCTATTGACACTTGATTATTAGGCGAAGCTTATCGCAAAGTAATTGGTCGCCCCAAAAAATGCTGACGCCGCATTTAAAGCAAGCATTATAAATGAGTCGCCGATATTCTGCTTTGAACATCTCTACTCGCAATGCTTCCCTCCGTTAATTGTACGGTGGGTGAAACTTTATTCACGGCCTTACCTCTTTGTGTATTACCGCAACAATACGATGAAATACGATTTGGAGAATATTGGAAAAATCGTATTTGGAGAATATTTGCTCTTTGCACCTGTATAGTATGTTACTCCAATCCAACATATCAACACACAATTTTAAGTTGTGTAGGCCTGGTGTTGATATGTTGGATTAGAGTTGCCACCAGATTTCGCATTTAAATTTGCGGCGCCTTTGATGCGAAAGGGGTTCAAATATGGCGTAGAATTTGGGGAATGATCGAAACATATATTTGATAAATAGAATTTACTTAGATAATGCATATGGCTATTTTATTAAATTTTGACCAGCTTACGTGTTTGAAAATCAAATATTATCATTCTCTTAAAGACTAAAAATGGTTTAACGCCTATGGTTTGCTATACTTTTGCAAACTTTCACTAGGTAATTTTTTACCATGGCTTGGTCCGAGCAATCACTGTTAAAACAGGCTTTAAATCTGTCGTTTCAAACAATATGAAAAACACTATTACGTGCCTAATACGCAAACTATTAAATCGAAAGTTTTGCTAGATAAGTTTAGGCCTGATGTTGGTATGCTGGTTGGAGCAAGATGCACAACAGGTGCTAACAGAGAGGCGTAGACTGCCTTAAGATTTCGCATTTAAACTTGCGGCGGTAAATACACCCTATTGACACTTAATTATTAGGCGAAGCTTATCGCGAAGTAATTGGTCGCCCCAAAAAATGCTGACGCCGCATTTAAAGCAAGCATTATAAATGTGTCGCCGATATTCTGCCTTGAACATCCCTACTCGAAATGCTTCCCTCCGTTAATTGTACGGTGGGTGAAACTTTATTCACGGCCTTATCTCTTTGTGTATTACCGCGACAATACGATGAAATACGATTTGGAGAATATTGGAAACATCGTATTTGGAGAATATTTGCTATTTGCACCTGTTCTGTATGTTACTCCAATCCAACATATCTACACACAATTATAAGTTGTGTATAATAATATAATAACTTATGGCTTTGAAGCGAAGGGGGTTCAAATATGGCGTAGATTTTGGCAAATGATCGAAACATACATTTGATCAATAAAAATTTACGTAGATAATGCTTACGGCCATGTTATCACATTTTGGTCAGCTAGCATGTTTAAAAAGTCAATATTTTCATTCTCTCTAAATGATTTAACGTCTATGGTTTGCTATACTTTTTCCAACTTTTACTGTGTAAATTTTTACCATGCCTTGGTCTAAGCAATCACTGTTGAAACAGAGTTTAAATCTGTAGTTTTGAGCAATATGCAAACACGTTTATGTGCCTAATAAGCCACGTTTTATATTGAAAGTTTTGCCAATTTAAATCCAATAAACGCACGATTTATTTATTTATGACGCCATGTTATGACGTAGCTTTGTAACGTCGTCGTTAAGAATGCGTTAAACTTAAGCTTTTTGTTGTTGCGGCCCTTGTATAATTATATTTGCTTAGACCTGGTGTTGATATGTTTGAATGGTGCAACAATTACAACATGTGCTAACAGAGATGTGTACACTGCCTGTAGGATTCGCATTTAAATTTGCGGTGGTAAAATATTTTGTGTTGTAAGAGCAATAGGTTTTTTTACTTAGAGAGGCCTCTTTATGAAAGGCAAGTCGCATGTGCATAGTTTTACTAGGCAAGCCACTTCCAACACAAATGTTGCACGCGCGGGACAATAGGGCGCAGCAGGGATGCCAGCAGCCGCCTCGTCGCGACGCGAGCTGGACAAAGCAAGCGAATATGAACGAATTCTGTATGAAAGTTTTTCTGCTGCTAGATGGCTGTCGTTAGCTACAAAGTGCTAAAACGCAATATTTCAGGTTTTTACCCCCCAAGCAAAGGCCCCCGGGAGTGCAGCCTCATAAACTTTTACAAAGCACCTACATACCACTCTACGCCATGTCTGAAAATTTGAAGGTTCTACGATGTCTACTTTTTCTATAAAGCTTCGGACAAAAGTCGGTCTGAAACAAACCATAGGAAACCATAGGAAACCATAGGAAACCAAAAAAGAACTAGACGGGTGTGCGGTTGTTGTATATTTTGTCAGGGGATATATTTTCAGGGCTTGGTGTTTATTTTCAATTTTTACTTTATTTTAATTTTTTTTTTTTTAATTTTTTTTTTAATATTTTGTATTGTGTACTTTATATTATATATTTTGTTTTTCATTTTCCTTAACTTGTTTCTGCAAGCAAAAACAGATATGGGCCGAAAACTTCCCCACTTAAAATATGACTTTGATGCGAAAGTGGTTCAAATATGGCGTAGAGTTTGGGGAATGATCGAAACATATATTTGATAAATAGAATTTACTTAGATAATGCATATGGCTATTTTATTAAATTTTGACCAGCTTACGTGTTTGAAAACCAAATATTATCATTCTCTTAAAGACTAAAAATGGTTTAACGCCTATGGTTTGCTATACTTTTGCCAAATTTCACTCGGTAATTTTTTACCATGGCTTGGTCCGAGCAATCACTGTTAAAACAGACTTTAAATCTGTAGTTTCAAACAATATGAAAAACACTATTACGTGCCTAATACGCAAACTATTAAATCGAAAGTTTTGCTAGATAAGTTTAGGCCTGATGTTGGTATGCTGGTTGGAGCAAGATGCACAACAGGTGCTAACAGAGAGGCGTAGACTGCCTTAAGATTTCGCATTTAAACTTGCGGCGGTAAATACACCCTATTGACACTTAATTATTAGGCGAAGCTTATCGCGAAGTAATTGGTCGCCCCAAAAAATGCTGACGCCGCATTTAAAGCAAGCATTATAAATGTGTCGCCGATATTCTGCCTTGAACATCCCTACTCGAAATGCTTCCCTCCGTTAATTGTACGGTGGGTGAAACTTTATTCACGGCCTTACCTCTTTGTGTATTACCGCGACAATACGATGAAATACGATTTGGAGAATATTGGAAACATCGTATTTGGAGAATATTTGCTATTTGCACCTGTTCTGTATGTTACTCCAATCCAACATATCTACACACAATTATAAGTTGTGTATAATAATATAATAACTTATGGCTTTAAAGCGAAGGGGGTTCAAATATGGCGTAGATTTTGGCAAATGATCGAAACATACATTTGATCAATAAAAATTTACGTAGATAATGCTTACGGCCATGTTATTACATTTTGGTCAGCTAGCATGTTTGAAAAGTCAATATTTTCATTCTCTCTAAATGATTTAACGTCTATGGTTTGCTATACTTTTTCCATCTTTTACTGTGTAAATTTTTACCATGCATTGGTCTGAGCAATCACTGTTGAAACAGAGTTTAAATCTGTAGTTTTGACCAATATGCAAACACGTTTATGTGCCTAATAAGCCACGTTTTATATTGAAAGTTTTGCCAATTTAAATCCAATAAACGCAAGATTTATTTATTTATGACGCCATGTTATGACGTAGCTTTGTAACGTCGTCGTTAAGAATGCGTTAAACTTAAGCTTTTTGTTGTTGCGGCCCTTGTATAATTATATTTGCTTAGACCTGGTGTTGATATGTTTGAATGGTGCAACAATTACAACATGTGCTAACAGAGATGTGTACACTGCCTGTAGGATTCGCATTTAAATTTGCGGTGGTAAAATATTTTGTGTTGTAAGAGCAATAGGTTTTTTTACTTAGAGAGGCCTCTTTATGAAAGGCAAGTCGCATGTGCATAGTTTTACTAGGCAAGCCATTTCCAACACAAACGTTGCACGCGCGGGACAATAGGGCGCAGCAGGGATGCCAGCAGCCGCCTCGTCGCGACGCGAGCTGGACAAAGCAAGCGAATATGAACGAATTCTGTATGAAAGTTTTTCTGCTGCTAGATGGCTGTCGTTAGCTACAAAGTGCTAAAACGCAATATTTCAGGTTTTTACCCCCCAAGCAAAGGCCCCTGGGAGTGCAGCCTCATAAACTTTTACAGAGCACCTACATACCACTCTACGCCATGTCTGAAAATTTGAAGGTTCTACGATGTCTACTTTTTCTATAAAGCTTCGGACAAAAGTCGGTCTGAAACAAACCATAGGAAACCAAAAAAGAATAGCGGCAAAAACAATATATGTCCCGAAAATAAATTTTCGGCCCATATAATAACGGCAAAAACAAGATATGTCCCGAAAATAAATTTTCGGCCCATATAAATAGCGGCAAAAACAAGATATGTCCCGAAAATAAATTTTCGGCCCATATAACTAGACGGGGGTGCGGTTGTTGTATATTTTGTCAGGGGATATATTTTCAGGGCTTAGTGTTTATTTTCAATTTCTACTTTATTTTAATTTTTTTTTTTTTAATTTTTTTTTTAATATTTTGTATTGTGTACTTTATATTATATATTTTGTTTTTCATTTTCCTTAACTTGTTTCTGCAAGCAAAAACAGATATGGGCCGAAAACTTCCCCACTTAAAATATGCCTTTGATGCGAAAGTGGTTCAAATATGGCGTAGAATTTGGGGAATGATCGAAACATATATTTGATAAATAGAATTTACTTAGATAATGCATATGGCTATTTTATTAAATTTTGACCAGCTTACGTGTTTGAAAATCAAATATTATCATTCTCTTAAAGACTAAAAATGGTTTAACGCCTATGGTTTGCTATACTTTTGCAAACTTTCACTAGGTAATTTTTTACCATAGCTTGGTCCGAGCAATCACTGTTAAAACAGGCTTTAAATCTGTCGCTTCAAACAATATGAAAAACACTATTACGTGCCTAATACGCAAACTATTAAATCGAAAGTTTTGCTAGATAAGTTTAGGCCTGATGTTGGTATGCTGGTTGGAGCAAGATGCACAACAGGTGCTAACAGAGAGGCGTAGACTGCTTTAAGATTTCGCATTTAAACTTGCGGCGGTAAATACACCCTATTGACACTTAATTATTAGGCGAAGCTTATCGCGAAGTAATTGGTCGCCCCAAAAAATGCTGACGCCGCATTTAAAGCAAGCATTATAAATGTGTCGCCGATATTCTGCCTTGAACATCCCTACTCGAAATGCTTCCCTCCGTTAATTGTACGGTGGGTGAAACTTTACACGTTTATGTGCCTAATACACGTTTATGTGCCTAATAAGCCACGTTTTATATTGAAAGTTTTGCCAATTTAAATCCAATAAACGCAAGATTTATTTATTTATGACGCCATGTTATGACGTAGCTTTGTAACGTCGTCGTTAAGAATGCGTTAAACTTAAGCTTTTTGTTGTTGCGGCCCTTGTATAATTATATTTGCTTAGACCTGGTGTTGATATGTTTGAATGGTGCAACAATTACAACATGTGCTAACAGAGATGTGTACACTGCCTGTAGGATTCGCATTTAAATTTGCGGAGGTAAAATATTTTGTGTTGTAAGAGCAATAGGTTTTTTTACTTAGAGAGGCCTCTTTATGAAAGGCAAGTCGCATGTGCATAGTTTTACTAGGCAAGCCACTTCCAACACAAATGTTGCACGCGCGGGACAATAGGGCGCAGCAGGGATGCCAGCAGCCGCCTCGTCGCGACGCGAGCTGGACAAAGCAAGCGAATATGAACGAATTCTGTATGAAAGTTTTTCTGCTGCTAGATGGCTGTCGTTAGCTACAAAGTGCTAAAACGCAATATTTCAGGTTTTTACCCCCCAAGCAAAGGCCCCTGGGAGTGCAGCCTCATAAACTTTTACAAAGCACCTACATACCACTCTACGCCATGTGTGAAAATTTGAAGGTTCTACGATGTGTACTTTTTCTATAAAGCTTCGGACAAAAGTCGGTCTGAAACAAACCATAGGAAACCAAAAAAGACTAGACGGGGGTGCGGTTGTTGTTTATTTTGTCAGGGGGTATACTTTCAAGGTTTAGTGTTATTTTTTTTTAATTTTTAATTTTTTTTTTATCAATTTTTTTTTTAATATTTTTGATTGACTTAATTATTTATTTTTATTTTTCAATATTTTTATTTTTTAATGTTTTTATTTTTATTATTTATTTTTTTTTATTTAGTTTTTTTTTTATTTTTGTTTTGATTTTTAATTTTTTGATTTTTCATTTTTCATTTTTTATGTTTTATTTTTATTTTTATTTTCATTTTTTTTTTTATTTAATACTTTTTATTTTTTAATATTTTGTATTGTGTATTTTATATTATATATTTTGTTTTTCATTTTCCTTAACTTGTTTCTGCAAGCAAAAACAGATATGGGCCGAAAAATTCCCCACTTAACTTATGCCTTTGATGCGAAAGGGATTCAAATATGGCGTAGATTTTGGGAAATGATCGAAACATATATTTGATAAATAGAATTTACGTAGATAGTGTGTATGGCCATTTTATTACATTTTGGCCAGCTTACGTGTTTGAAAAACAAATATTATCATTCTCCCAAAGACTTAAAATGGTTTAACGCCTATGGTTTACTATACTTTTGCAAACTTTTACTCGGTAAATTTTTACCATGGCTTGGTCCGAGCAATCACTGTTAAAACAGACTTTAAATCTGTAGTTTTAAACAATATGAAACACTCTATTATGTGCCTAATACGCAAACTATTAAATGGAAAGTTTTGCTAGTTGTTTAGGCCTGATGTTGGTAGGTTGGTTGGAGCAACATGCACAACAGGTGCTAACAGAGAGGCGTACACTGCCTTAAGATTTCGCATTTAAATTTGCAGCGGACACTTGATTATTAGGCGAAGCTTATCGCAAAGTAATTGGTCGCCCGAAAAAATGCTGACGCTGCATTTAAAGCAAGCATTATAAATGTGTCGTCGATATTCTGCTTTGAACATCTCTACTCGCAATGCTTCCCTCCGTTAATTGTACACTGGGTGAAACTTTATTCACGGCCTTACCTCTTTGTGTATTACCGCGACAATACGATGAAATACGATTTGGAGAATATTGGAAAAATCGTATTTGGAGAATATTTGCTATTTGCACCTGTATAGTATGTTACTCCAATCCAACATATCAACACACAATTTTAAGTTGTGTAGGCCTGGTGTTGATATGTTGGATTAGAGTTGCCACCAGATTTCGCATTTAAATTTGCAGCGGTAAAATAAGTTATTTCTTAAGAGCATTAAGTAATTTTACTAAAGAGAAGCATCTTTTTAAAATGCAAGTCGCACGAGCCTGATAAATAGAATTTGCGTAGATAATGTACATGGCCATTTTATTACATTTTGGCCAGAGCTTACGTGTTTGAAAACCAAATATTATTATTCTCCTCAAGACTTAAAATGGTTTAACGCCTATGGTTTGCTATACTTTTGCAAACTTTTACTCGGTAAATTTTTACCATGGCTTGGTCCGAGCAATCACTGTTAAAACAGACTTTAAATCTGTAGTTTTAAACAATATGAAACACACTATTATGTGCCTAATACGCAAACTATTAAATCGAAAGTTTTGCTAGTTGTTTAGGCCTGATATTGGTATGTTGGTTGGAGCAACATGCACAACAGGTGCTAACAGAGAGGCGTACACTGCCTTAAGATTTCGCATTTAAATTTGCGGCGGTAAATACACCCTATTGACACTTGATTATTAGGCGAAGCTTATCGCAAAGTAATTGGTCGCCCCAAAAAATGCTGACGCCGCATTTAAAGCAAGCATTATAAATGAGTCGCCGATATTCTGCTTTGAACATCTCTACTCGCAATGCTTCCCTCCGTTAATTGTACGGTGGGTGACACTTTATTCACGGCCTTACCTCTTTGTGTATTACCGCAACAATACGATGAAATACGATTTGGAGAATATTGGAAAAATCGTATTTGGAGAATATTTGCTATTTGCACCTGTATAGTATGTTACTCCAATCCAACATATCAACACACAATTTTAAGTTGTGTAGGCCTGGTGTTGATATGTTGGATTAGAGTTGCCACCAGATTTCGCATTTAAATTTGCGGCGCCTTTGATGCGAAAGGGGTTCAAATATGGCGTAGAATTTGGGGAATGATCGAAACATATGTTTGATAAATAGAATTTACTTAGATAATGCATATGGCTATTTTATTAAATTTTGACCAGCTTACGTGTTTGAAAATCAAATATTATCATTCTCTTAAAGACTAAAAATGGTTTAACGCCTATGGTTTGCTATACTTTTGCAAACTTTCACTAGGTAATTTTTTACCATAGCTTGGTCCGAGCAATCACTGTTAAAACAGGCTTTAAATCTGTCGTTTCAAACAATATGAAAAACACTATTACGTGCCTAATACGCAAACTATTAAATCGAAAGTTTTGCTAGATAAGTTTAGGCCTGATGTTGGTATGCTGGTTGGAGCAAGATGCACAACAGGTGCTAACAGAGAGGCGTAGACTGCCTTAAGATTTCGCATTTAAACTTGCGGCGGTAAATACACCCTATTGACACTTAATTATTAGGCGAAGCTTATCGCGAAGTAATTGGTCGCCCCAAAAAATGCTGACGCCGCATTTAAAGCAAGCATTATAAATGTGTCGCCGATATTCTGCCTTGAACATCCCTACTCGAAATGCTTCCCTCCGTTAATTGTACGGTGGGTGAAACTTTATTCACGGCCTTACCTCTTTGTGTATTACCGCGACAATACGATGAAATACGATTTGGAGAATATTGGAAACATCGTATTTGGAGAATATTTGCTATTTGCACCTGTTCTGTATGTTACTCCAATCCAACATATCTACACACAATTATAAGTTGTGTATAATAATATAATAACTTATGGCTTTGAAGCGAAGGGGGTTCAAATATGGCGTAGATTTTGGCAAATGATCGAAACATACATTTGATCAATAAAAATTTACGTAGATAATGCTTACGGCCATGTTATCACATTTTGGTCAGCTAGCATGTTTAAAAAGTCAATATTTTCATTCTCTCTAAATGATTTAACGTCTATGGTTTGCTATACTTTTTCCAACTTTTACTGTGTAAATTTTTACCATGCCTTGGTCTGAGCAATCACTGTTGAAACAGAGTTTAAATCTGTAGTTTTGAGCAATATGCAAACACGTTTATGTGCCTAATAAGCCACGTTTTATATTGAAAGTTTTGCCAATTTAAATCCAATAAACGCAAGATTTATTTATTTATGACGCCATGTTATGACGTAGCTTTGTAACGTCGTCGTTAAGAATGCGTTAAACTTAAGCTTTTTGTTGTTGCGGCCCTTGTATAATTATATTTGCTTAGACCTGGTGTTGATATGTTTGAATGGTGCAACAATTACAACATGTGCTAACAGAGATGTGTACACTGCCTGTAGGATTCGCATTTAAATTTGCGGTGGTAAAATATTTTGTGTTGTAAGAGCAATAGGTTTTTTTACTTAGAGAGGCCTCTTTATGAAAGGCAAGTCGCATGTGCATAGTTTTACTAGGCAAGCCACTTCCAACACAAATGTTGCACGCGCGGGACAATAGGGCGCAGCAGGGATGCCAGCAGCCGCCTCGTCGCGACGCGAGCTGGACAAAGCAAGCGAATATGAACGAATTCTGTATGAAAGTTTTTCTGCTGCTAGATGGCTGTCGTTAGCTACAAAGTGCTAAAACGCAATATTTCAGGTTTTTACCCCCCAAGCAAAGGCCCCTGGGAGTGCAGCCTCATAAACTTTTACAAAGCACCTACATACCACTCTACGCCATGTCTGAAAATTTGAAGGTTCTACGATGTCTACTTTTTCTATAAAGCTTCGGACAAAAGTCGGTCTGAAACAAACCATAGGAAACCATAGGAAACCATAGGAAACCATAGGAAACCATAGGAAACCATAGGAAACCATAGGAAACCAAAAAAGAATAACGGCAAAAACAAGATATGTCCCGAAAATAAATTTTCGGCCCATATAAATAGCGGCAAAAACAAGATATGTCCCGAAAATAAATTTTCGGCCCATATAAATAGCGGCAAAAACAAGATATGTCCCGAAAATAAATTTTCGGCCCATATAATTACGATTTGCTAGCGCTTTTATTTATAACAAAAACGAAATGAAGTAAGTTTTATGACACCTAATAACAATGAAAACAATTTTGAAAACGTACTTACTTGATATTTTTTGCCCACGTCTTACGTATCTAGATAAGTGGGAGGTTAAAATGCACATTCAGTCGCAATGCAAATATTGCAACACTATAGACAAGTGCTTCTAAACAGAGAGTGGCGTGTCTTGATGGTTTTATTGTAACATTATTAAAAAATAAATACGATAAATTATATAGGCAGTAATATAATGAGGTAGCGCGATAGAAACGAATACAAATACTTTCCAAGCGGCATAAATGTTGCTGAAATATTTAACAAATAAATAGTTAATTTACTTAAGTCAGCAAGAAAAAAAGAATATTTTTTAACAACCAGAAAAAAAATGGACAAGAATCCAGCTTTGTCAATCAGTAACAATTGTGTTAGCCCAATACTTCTAAGTTGTTTTAACATTCAGAATAAATAAGAGATAAAAAACAGCCTCGAGATTAAGTAAAAATGTTGATGGTCGTAATACTTCTAAGTTTTCTTCTTACTGAGACTGCTGCTGTTACTTGGCATAAGTTGGACAACTTGGAATATTACGTTGCTCTTAATGATTCCAACAACTTTAGTGAATCACGTTCTGTTTGTGCTGAAATGAATGCGACTCTTGCTAAAGTCAACTCGTCAAAGATTCAGGCGTTTCTAACAAACTTTACAGGTATTTTTAAACACGAAGTTTACGTAAAACTCCGAAGCTGGATTCGCGCATATGTCTTTATTTCAAGTTGCATACAAGGGATTTTAAATTCATGGTTTAAATATTGATTTTGAAGTTTTATTGATGCGAATTTGAACTTTTTCCAGTTCTACGCAAGGGCTTCTACATCGGTTTGAAGCGGTTGGGAAGTAGTAGTGAGTTCCGATGGTTGGATGGAACAGCTTTGGTGCATAATTCATGGGATGGACGGCAACCTGACAACCATGGAGGGATTGAAAACTGTGTCGAATATGGGATTCACTGGACTACTAGTCTACTTTGGAATGACCTACCTTGCAATATTCTCAAAGGCTACATTTGCCAAAGAACTGTTGGTGAGTGACTATCCACCAATTTCTTTTGTTATTTAAGAGATAGTTGAATCATAAAAGGTCGCACATTATGTTATAAGTCCCAAAGTAAAACACTAATTCAGCTTTCACTAGAGAACATATAAAACAAAATGCCTCGTTTCCCAGAAAAACCTTAAGATCTGGTGCTATGGTTAAGAAACCCTTCGGAAGAGAATTTTATGTTTGCATTTACTCTTTTGCATTTAACATAAATATTTAAATTGGATAGTTAAGCTTGTCATTTGTTTAAACAGTTACCCGAGGGTTTAGCACAAGGTTTTTTGAACTTTTTTTATCATGGACCCCCTAATTTTTTTTATAACGTGGACTTACTAAAAAAATTTGGGGAGTTCGCCTGGACCTAGGATTTTTAGAAATGACGTCATAAAAAAGATAGATTTAAGTAACCTGCTGTTTACAGTCCAACAAATGTAAGACTGGAATGACGTCTAAACACTTTTAAGTAAAAGGCGACGAAACTTTTTTTGCAATTAAACACCTTTCTTTTTCAGTTTTTAAATTATACACCAAGATTTCTATTTTGGCTATTAAAAATTAGCACGTACCCCCAAAGGTTTCATGGACCCCATAGGTTAAAAATACTGATTTAGCACATTTATACAGTGATTTCATCTCCGGGCACAACAACGAGCGTTCAGTTCACGTCTGCTCCACTCAATCACCTTACAACATCTATGATGACGTCATCCAGTGACGCGATATCTTCCACTGTTGCCCTGACAACCAATGAACCCCGAACCGACGTCATAACGGATGGACCAAAGAAAACTACGCAAGGTTGAACAGGATTGCCAGCATTTACAATGTTATTTTCGTAATGCACGCACAGAGCGGCTGCATAAGTGATAAGAAAACGTGAACACTAAGCTTTACCCATTTTCGTTATTGTCTACCTTTAATAACTTACTAATAACAGGTAACACCATTGTATGCACACAAGGCAACTTAACAACCACGATATCAAGCGTTCTTCTCGTTCTGGCACTTCTTATCAACTGTCTTCAATCTGCAGCCGTTGTATTTTATAGAAAGTGAGTATTTTGTGCTTGATTGGACCTAGCATGAAAACATGCTTTTTACCAACATTTTGCATTTAGTTTTCTTGCTTTTTTTTAATTTAATAATAAAGATTGTTATGTTTCTTTGTTTCAGGAAGTATTTGGGAGCAGTTCGTGCCCAGCCAAATAAAGAGAAATACGAAGGTAATTTATTGAGCTGATTTATTATTTGTATCCGTAATTTATTCCACTACGTAGGAAAAGTACAAAAAAATAGTCAACAAATCCTAACCGGTTATCCTGTCTATTATACCAATTATAATGGATTGGCCATCATTTTAAAGATTTGCACAATATTTGCAAGTAAATGTCGGTTAAAAACAAACATAGATTAAATACACTTTTCTATGGAGATAAATTCAATTAATTCAATAAAGTTTGACACAAACGTTCTAAAGCTAACTGTGTTAATGAAGGAAATCCAACAAAAGCTCACTGTATTTATCTTCAGGAAATCTAACGACTGTACAATACGTCAATGTTGATCTGGTGGGAGAAGAAAAACGTCACAGTCGCGAATATTGCGCAATCGGTGACGTCATTCCACCACAAGAGGGTTCTGTTTATCAAAACATCCCAAAGTAAACATTTAGTGTTTTGTGAAAACACTCTTCAGAAGTCGTATTTTGTTTAAACATCATTCACTTCAGTTGTAAATACAGTTTAATTTATCATTTATTAATATATCACCTACAATCAATTAAAGAATATAAAAAAAACGCAATGACCTGAAAATTAGCATTTTATTCACTATTAAAATTTAAAAACAATATGAAAAGCAGCTGTGTTTTCTATTCAGCATTGAACGATAGTTGTCCAATATCATTATTAAAAACACACCTTATAAATTATAATGTCAAGCTAGCCATAAGTTAAACTCATAAGTTTTTAAATAATTTTTGTGCATATTTTTAAGGTAAAGGTGCGAATTTTCCAAAGCGACAATTTTTGTTTCTCTGTACCAATTTGATGCAACAATAGTTAAGAAGCTAAGCTGGCAAAAACGCCTAGAGTAATTTGATATACTCATACAAAGCTAACACAGCAACAACAAAGATTTCCTGACAATGCTTGCTAGAAGCAAATTAGCTTCTTAATACCCTCTTGGGAATTCTGTCTTTTACATTCTAGTTGGTTTGTTTTAATCTTAGATTTCTTTAAATATATTTGGAAAGATATTTTGCAAACTTTTCTGGAATTTCTCATTTAATACAAATTTCATAGGTTTTTAAATATATTTTTTTTAAATAAACATTATATCTATGATCACACAACGACATGATTTTTGGCGAAATAAATATGGTTAAGAATGGCAAATAAAAAGCGTTTTTTGTGATACAACGCAGTTTTGACGCTTAAATTTTCCTCGTCTGATTATAGTTGTAAAGTTTTCTTATATTCGTGACTTTTGTGCAATTATTAGTTACCCTTGTGTCATTTAATTATCATTATATCACCACAAATCAAACTAAAATGCAACTAAAACTAGTATAGGATAGTTTAAGCGCTTTGCTAGTTACAAAAACATTTTTGTAATTGCCCACCTGTTATTAAAGCAATCAATTTACTTTGAATAAGTCGAGTTGCATTCAGTGCATTGATGTTCAACCGATGGCTCGCGATAATTAGTTATTGGGTTGACAAAAAAACTTGTCGATTTGTGAACTTCGCACACTTGGTTGTTTTCACCAAACTCATGCCCTATAAATATATCATTTTATGTTAATCTTACAATAGCTTACAGCCACCTAATGCACTGGGCCAAAATACGTTTTAGCCTAAAATGTCCAAGTTTAATATAATTAACGTCATTGTCACCTAGCACACTTAGCAACCCTGATTACTCTATACTTCTTTGTATGTTATGTTTATTATCCCTATAGCTGTCCCAGTAGATAATAATTAATTGTACCTTCGAAACTCTAGCTGGTCTCTGAAGGATTTTCTATTTTCACCGGTCTGGCAGTTTTATTGGTTTTGTGGCTTACAGCGTTTTATTTAAAAAGATAAATTTATTGGCGAATATCGAGTGTTCATTTGCGAAACAGACAAGTCAGTATTTTTTGCCACGACTTGAAAGTTAAAAGCACACAGAAGAGGTTGACGAGCATATTGACGTCAAATATGGTCAGACTGAGATACAGCGAGTAGCTAGCGACCAAGTGTTGGTCAAGCAAGGTGGTGACCAGGTCAGTCACAATACACAAGGATGCGATGGCCGCAGAGCGCTTGGCGATCCGCATAACAGCCCCTGCTGTCTTCCCACTCTGCTGGAAGCGCAGAGGGTATACGAACTGGAAGATCATGAGTCCTTGAGCGAAGAACACCAATACTAAGGCTGTGTAGAGCAGCCAGTGCGGCGTCTCCTCATTGGTCGACGCACAGCCAATCGGTGAGCTCCAACAGCGCTCGTGATAAGCGTACAGCGCGCTGACCACGATGTTGCCGCTCCCGATCACGAGCAGTGACATGTACTTGACACGCGCCGCCCACGCCCCGAGCGCGTGCACACGAGCGATGTTCTCGTAGAGGAAGTGGAGCCGGAACCAGAGCACGAGGTAATAGCCGAGGTAGAAGAAAGCGTAGAACACCACCGACAGATCCACTATGACGTCACACTGGGAGGACGCGATGTGGCTGTAGCCGATGTTAAAAGCGACCTGGCTGCAAATAAGTCGCAGGAAGGCGAAGGCGATGGCAGCAGCTAGACTGGAGTTGACCTTAGAAGCGCCGCGTTCAGTTGGAAGTTGAGGTTGGGTTGATTTAAGACGGTTCCACTTTATGAAGCTGACGCCGATCCACAAGACAGAGGTGATAGCGAGAAGGTTTATCACTTCAGATGCGATCCAGTCTGGTTGGCCAAAGCGCGGTGAAATGTCGCTGCTGAGGTTGGAGCTAATGTTTGTCATTATTATGGTTAAACTTTAAACAGATATATCTGAAAACACATAAGATTCGCTTTAACTCGCCTTGCAAGAAATCCAATACTTTACTTCCACCTATAGTTTTGCTTTTGGGGACGCATTATGAACTTGTCTATTCTGTCAAGTTTTAAAAATTATGATCGTTATTTATTGTTTCCAGAATCTTTCCGGTTTTGTTTGGAAAACAACTAATTTTAAAAAACAACTTTTGAATGACCAAACTGATGTTCTTTTGAAGGACACAGTGTATAAACTTAACTTTAGTTTTAGAATAATATTTAGGACTATACACACAGAGATAGAAACATCGAGATATTTTTTCGTATTCAGGTGACTGTAACAGAATATAAAAAACGGATAAAGAAGATTCACGTCAGTAAACTTAACTTTATTATATAGTAAGGACTATTATAGACAAAATAATTTAAGTTTTCTTTCGAATAACAAAATCTGCCTGAATCCGAATGGTGAAAAACAAACGATTCTGGTTGCACATCAATGATAAATATTAAACTAAGTACAGAACTTAGTAAACCGAAAATCAGTTTGTTTGTATGTAATAAAAAGATAAATATATTTCCCTATAAAGCATCACCAGTATCTTAATTCATTCGAATTATGATAACAAACTGATTTTCGGTTTACTAAGTTCTGTACTTAGTCTAATCTTTATTTTAGACAAATAAAGAAATTTAATAATATCAGGTTCCTGAAGTTAAACATATTCGAATTTGAACAAAAAGCAATTCCGCCTCAAGTCGAAAAGTACTCGCCGAGTAAGCGCAAAAATACTCGTTAGTCAGACGCCTCCCTAAATACTCTTTCTCGACAGCAACGAACTACAGCCTTCGCAGAACAACACACAGAAGCCCAACACTTCATCTAAGCTTAACCACATCTCTCTAACAGCTGATACGTAACTTCCTCTATCTGTCTTAAACTGCGCGTCTATGCTGAGCTAAGGGAAATAGACAATCAGCGAGAGGTTTCGCTTGCATGGAAAGCATCAAAAAGTTTACCATTTTGTCACCGCATTACGCTTATGCTGATGTTAAATTAACAATAGTGGAGGAAGATTAAACTAAGTTCAAAACTTGGTGAATAGAAAATGAGCTAGTTTGAATGTTACAAGATAATTATATTTGACTTCTAAATACATCATTAGTATCTTTTTGCATAGACTCTTCGAAGATTAAAGTTAAGCACTGTGTCAGTGCAATAAAATACTTCTGTTGCCGATTAAGTGGAGGTGATTTTATCGAATATCAGAATCTGCCTGAATTCGAATGATGAAAAACAAACGATACTGGTTTCCATCAATGATAAAGACTAAACCAAAGCACAAAAGCGAAACAAACTGAGAGCAAGAGGTTTCGCTTGCATGGGAAGCACAAAAAAGTTTACCATTGTGTCACCGCATGATGCTTATGCTGCTGGTAAATTGAGAGTAGTGGAGGAAAGGTCAACCCATACTAACTAATGCGTTCCTCGATTTATTATGATTTGTGCAATTTAACCAAAAGGCTTTACAACTGAGATACATAATCTAAACTAGTGTTTTTATTTCTCAATACAGAATGAATTCGAAATTTCTCATGTTTAAAATCATGCACATTTCATATTTTTTAAATTAGTTTTTGGAAAGTAAAAGGTAACTAATTTATTACAGAGACAGCAGTTAACAAATTATTATCGGACGAGTTGTTTTATTTTTGTACAGTAATTTGATTTGAAAATGACTTGCTCTAATAATGACTTGACTTGAGCAACTGATGATTTGGACTGGGACTTGGCTTTTTTAAAAGACTTGACTTTGGCTTATGACTTGCTTACAATCCTGGCCTTTGGTAAATGTATTGCGGTTAAGCGAATAAATGAGCAAGGATGAATAAATGCACGAAAATATGTTGATTTCAAACAAACGCGCCATGCGGTTCAGTAACAGTTTGTAATCTTGTTAACACTGCGTATTGAAGTACACAAGTTTGTTAGTCGGAAAATTTCAATCTGTATATTAGTTTTGCACATACAACAAAATCACAGCGGTAATATGCACTCGGAATTAGAAGTAAATGGCTAGTAACATTTAAAGCAGGGGTTCTCAAACTGGCGTCCGTGTACCCCTTTGGGGCGAGTGGAATAGTTTTGGGGGTACATAAAAAACTAGTTAAAAACTTAGTGAAAAATTAAATTTCTTTTGTTTACTTATTTGACTTTTCATTTCTTGCATGTGCTACATAAACAGCAGGTATCTTAAATCTACTTTTTATGACGCCACATGCCGACCCTGGTCCGCGCAAACCAATTTTCTTCTCTAGTGTTTCGGGTTTTAAAGAATTCAAGAACCCCTGTTTTACACAATAAAGTCAATGCAACAACTAGGGCCCGGAAAAGGCTGTATACTTAACGCAGTAATAATTTTACAATTAGAAGCAACTGGAAATTACTGATTTTTTATAATAATTCAGGGCGAGTTAATTTTGAGGCGAAATGCGACCACATTAGAACGTAAATTTAGAAAATTGTAAAAGTTATGGTTATTTACGAGCATGCAGAAAACGCGATAAAGTGGTTGGTTTTACGCCAGAAATGCCTACAAAAGACGCTATTTTACTTTAAAACTGAAATAACAGCATTTGCCAAAGCAGACTCGCGCTCAAATTGGTGTAATTGCTGACAATGGGCATTAGGTTTACAATAAAGCATAAATTGGCTGATAAATGTCAATACTAACAATCATGAAAATGGCAGCAAGCAGCAACAGGTTTAGTGTGTGTTCGAGAAAGTTGATTTTTCCATTTTTTCCAACTATGATCGTCAACTCAAAAAGCCGTCAAAAATAATTTCTGGTCAAAATGTTAGACTTCAGTGTCCATCAAAGGGTATTCACTAACGTAATAAGAAGATCAAAGCCCATACAGAAGTAGGAAGCACTTTGAAAGTTTTGAACATTTTTTTATTCATTCGAAACGTTCAAAATGATACCTACTTCTGTTACAACCTCCAAACATTATGCTCCAAAGGTATTCACAAACATGCACTAAACACGATAAATTGACAGGTTTTTAAGCTAACATGTCAAAAAGACGGCGAAAATAGAGCTAAAATCAGCAAACTAAAAATGGCCAGCGATTTGTAAAGGTCAAACTTTAAAAAGAAAGACGAATCAGCTCAGAGTCAATTGAACGTCGCAAAATCTAGCGGTTAGGCATTATTAGTGGAATGTTCTTAATATATTTCTTGTATTGGGATATATGAGGTTTTAGGTTGTCCAAACCTTCATTTAGTACTTTGACTAATAATTTTTTTAATAGATTATTTACCCAGCTAAAAAGTAATTTAAATCAATACACATCGCAAATGGGTGTGTGGGTACCCGGCTAACCAGTATTCAAATCAATGTACAATTACAAACACGTGTATGCGTAACCAAGAGATTTGTGCAAATAGCCACTTCCTAAATTATATTGATTAAAGCGCATTTATTATTTGAGAGCTTTTTGTACACAAGGCAGGCTAGTTTGTATAAATACGGGGTTGAGAGTAAGAGCACGCATTCACACCGTGGCTCATTTGTTTATATCGGTCAATATTTAAAGAAAATAAATTTGAAGAAGATAGAGATACCATTGAAATGTAAACCAGGACTTCCTAAACTTTTCGACTTGCTTAAGTATCTTGCTTTGACTTTTTTTTATTTTAACGGTTGCATATGGAAAGTTGCAGAAGTGAAATTTATATAAAAGTAAAACTTTTAGTGCTTTAGGAACAGTCCATTAAAAAGCGGAATTTCCGCGATTGAAAGGATGGCTGCAGTGAAAAAAAAACGGATTTATCCGTCATATGTGGACAAACGGCAGCTACTTAACGGAATAGTCCGCTAAAATCCGAATATTTTTCCAACTTTGAAGGATGTCTGTAACTAAAAGACGGATTTTCATCATTTACGGATAATTGGCAGTGGCCACTTTGCGGAATTATCCGCAACTTTACGCGGAGTGTTCCATGTTTCAGTTGCTGGAGGAAGAAGCGGAACTCGCAAAACTTCCGGTCGATTCTTCCGGGGAACTCTTAACGTCGCTCAACTTTGTCATGATCTTTTTCAGGATGTACTGAGAGAAAAATTTTCAGAATTTAGGAAAATTTTTTTTTTAATTTTGCAAGAAAAAGAATTACGTCGATCGCGTTTAAAATAAACAAATATGTTTAATATGAAAAATAGATTGATCAAATGTTGAGTCCAAGGCAGGATAAGGTGTGGATTAGGTTAAAAAAACGTTTGAATTTGATGAATGCTTTTTACATTTAACTTAAAAGGAAAAAACTTTTAAGAAAATGCGGGGGTATGCAATAAAAACTAATAAATGAAATTATCTTACAAACGAGAGAGAAAAAATGTACGTCTTTGTGCAGTTTAGGACAAGCGCTTACTTCCAACTTAAAGTGATTAATAAGAAAGAATTTTATTTAATAAATATTTAGCAAAAAAAAAACTTTATGAAGAGTATTAAAGCTTAAATGATCGAGTAAACCGACATTATCTTGATGAAAACGTTTCGGTGCGAACTTGCATCATTATCAGTTGCTGGAAAACGCTTTAAAAAACATAAACAAACAAACCAAAAACCTTAACTAGCAATGTGACAAGTATTGGTGTAAATTGCTTTTATTACCTCGGCATTAGCGGCTTCGTGAAAAGATGTGGTTTCAGTAATCAGCTTCTTCCCAAACAACGAACGGGTTTTGGTCTGGACAGAAATAAAACGAGTAAAAATCAACAAGTTTACATTAAAATAAGACATTACGCCAATTTTTTAGAAACAATTACAGTTTTAGGTCACTAACTGCTCGTTTTTGCATACATTTTCCCAATTAAAAAAAACTTTTTCGACTTGTTTTTGCATACTTTAAATTTTATTATTATATTAGTGTAACCAACATTTATTTAAATTAAATAAATAATTTAATAAGCGCATAAATCTACTTTTTATTGTTAATATTTGTTTGTATTATATTTTTTAAGGTTTAATTTAACTATTTAATAAATGCAAATCAGTTGACAAAAATCACTCTTTCATTATAACATAAGGGGTACCTAAAAAATAAATAAAATTCATTAATACACGGCAACGTCATTGTAAAAATCACACAAAGCATTCAAAAAGTCACAAAATTTTGCAAATCATCGCCAAAAAACATGCTCACAAGATCACTCGTGCATAACTTCCGCCATTTGTGGTCTGCAGCGGATCCACTTGGTGAGACAATGCAAAATCATTTACTATGTGTCAAATTAAATCAAATAAAAATCAAGTCGGCTCCAAAAATCACAGTTTTCGTCAATATATACAGATTCGTAACACAACGTAATATTGAACATAAGAGAAAAGGGAAAGGTTTTGATCACAATGACTAAATTGATAAACACGCAATAAATATATTTTTGTAATAAAACAATAAATCTATTTTTTTTTTGTTCGTATTTGTTTAATTCTAAACAAGGTAATCCGGTGACACTATATAAAAACAAATTGTATTGAATTCTCGACAAGCTTTCGCACAACCGTGATTCATCAGGTCAAATTAGGAATAAATAAAGCAGGTTGTGCAAACGCTTGTCGATGATTGAATACACTTTGTCTTTACATATTGCCACCTGATTATCCTAGGATAAATCTAGTGGCGGAGTGTTTGTAACTCTTTTAGAAATTTGCTGGATGATACACTTGGATATTTCTTCAATACTTTGGTCGAAATACAACGTTTGTGAAGATTACACAAAAAGCAGAAAACAGTAACGATGGCTGAAATGATTTAGAAAATCTTGATTTAAAAAAATGGTTGGATTTAGTTAAACATCATTAATCCAAAACGACAAAAATATGTGAATGCAAAACAACAAGTTAACAAGTTGCAATATATAAAATTGTGTTTATAGTCAAATTAGCACCACATTAATGTCAAAAATTAAGACAAAATGTGTGATCGGGGTCACATGGGGTTTTCAGGGGGCAGTAAAAGCAGCATAATTGATATATTATTACATTTAAAAATCTTTGTAGTTTATTTGTGTAATTGATTCGTACATTTGCTTAATCATTTGTTTTTCCTGACTTTTTTTTTACTCTGTAATGTATGAAACATTCGGGTATGTTGGGAAATATAAAATTACGTAGTAAGAATATCAGAGTGCATGCAGAAGTAGGTTTCCATAGTTTTGAGGGAATAAGTGCCTTCTAACCATGTTTAAAATAAATAAAGATGTATATTCGAAATGTTCAAAATGCTACCCGCTTCGCTATGGCTTCAAAAGGGCCAGTGACCGATTTAAGGGACAAAAAAGGCAGAAAAAAGGTTGAAACCAACTTGCCGAAATAATAAACTGCGCAATTCAATTTTTTCCACACTGTAACTACAATTGCATAATTCGTATGTTGTAATGTTAAACACAATGTAACTAAAACAAAAATTCCACCAAGAATAAATAAATTATCAGCCATGACAAAATAAATTAATTTTTTTTTAATATAAAATCAAGAGCTACGCTCTAAAATTTGGGCAACAATAAATACAAATTGTAAAGAAGTTATAAACCACAACACACTGCAATTAACCAATAATTAGATCAAGATTAAATTAGATCAGCCATACAATTTTTTTTTTAAATCAAGCTGTATAGACATTAAGTTGTAATATACAAAACACTTTGATCAAAGAACAGCTTATCAGGGACAACAGACCAATACGAAAACAAATTAACCCCACCACAATTACCCAGCAGCCTTACAAGAATTAGGAAACCGCAAGATGATAACAAATAACGTCACAAACACAGAACAAGTGACGCTGTGACGTAACAAACCTGGTCGTCGACGTCACTTTGCTGCTGCATTTTCAAGTTGGCTTCCCCCGAGTTGTACTGAACCGGGGGCGGTTCACGCGAAAAAAGCCCCTTTTTAGAGAACATGCGCCCGAAGGGGGTCCGGGTGGCCGTCTTGGCCTGACTGGCCACGGTTCCAGCAGCGCTCCGGCCGAAGGAGACGGCGAATCGAGCCAGCTTGAGGGGGTTAAAGTCCTGCTGAAGGGCGTCCAGTTTTTCCTGGCTTTCCTGGCGCAGAATTGACTGCGGATCCTGGGAATTGGTCGGCAACAAAAAATAAAACGCAACTTAAAGAAAAAGACATGCGTTGAACGGAAAACAAGCATTTGGTAGATGTTTGATGATTTAATCGGCGGCCAGAAATGATGTTAGACCTCTGTGAGATGACCGAAAACTTTCAGCTGACAAACGTTATTTCAACGTGTTGCAACATACCAGGGTGAATACCCGTTAAAATGCAATTTTGTTCCGCAAACGCCCGATACTTTTGTTCCGATAGTTGATACTTTTGTCAAATAGCGTTTTTGAATTTTTTTTAATAAAACCCTTTTTATTAATAAACCTTTCAATGTCGTGAAGATCCAGATACGATATTGTCGGATATTTAAACGTTAACTAAAAACTGTTTGCTGTAAAGCAACTAGCCACAATGTAATTCTGGTGGGCTATTCAACGTATTACGTCACAACTCGTAATATTTATTTATCGCATTACGTCACAACTTTTTTCCAATAAGTCATAAATCCGCTTGCGGCGGTAGAGAGGTAAAACCGACAAACTCTAGATGCTAAGTTTGTTGATTGAACGTAAAAATTTTATAATTTTTTTTCTATTTAAAGAGGTGCATCATAATCTTAATATTTATATGCGGTAGGTCCGAGATGTTTTCACACGGATTTTTTGGCACAAGTTAAAACAAGCAATCTTAAATGCAAACGTCATTCCGCGATTTAAACTGGCAACAATCCAACAAATTCGCGATCCCATTGTTGCGCAATCCAGCCCATTGTTGTCTAACAATCGAATGCAGCAATCAGTCCATGCAAAAACTCGCGCAGTTTTGGCAAAAACGAAAATACCTTCAGACGTTTAATCGACGATCTAGGCTTATGTCTCTGTAGCGAAGAAAACAGTTAAAAATATAGGTTTGTCACACTTTTATGTATAATCGATTCTAAGACTTTCGAAAAAAGACTTTTTCGAAGACCTTAAAGGCAAAGAAATTAAGATATATGACAATTTTCAAGAAAAAACGAAAACTATATCTTTGGTAAACTCTTAGTTTAGTGGTAAACACTATTGTTTTTTATCTCGGTAGATAACAACAAAGCACCATAATTCTTGTGGTCCTTTAAAATATTTAAATTGAAAAATATATTTTACATTAAGATTTATTGAAAGTCCTACCGTTATAGGTATTATAGGTAAGAAAACATTAAGTTACAAAGGCAGGGTTGTCACACTTTTAGTGTAACAGAAGAAAAGACTATTCAAAAAAATCAATAGGTTTACAAAGTCCTAAAATTAAATTACCTGATGTTTTCTATATATTTTGAAAACAAAACACTATAAATGCCATGTTAAACACAGTAGCAACTTGTTTAAAAGTTTGTTTTACTACAGCACTCCCATAATTTTAGCTTGAAATAAAATATATTTTTTTGTATTTCGCTGTCAGTTAAAAGAGGTTTTAAAGGTAAGCATTTAAAGCAAAATATAGAACTGAAAAAGACAACATTAAATACACTCTAATACCACAAAAAAGCTTTATGTTTAACTTAAATAATAAATTAGCTTATCAGTTGCAAAAGGTGGAAAAAAGAGTCACAAAATAACAGAAACTTGTGAACTTTTTTAAAACAATAAGAAAATTGTCAGTGACTTTGTATCAACAGACATAACTCTAAATACAAGTAGGCAGCCTAATTGTTGCACGAATTAAACGTTAGTAGTGAAGTGTTAGAAAAAGTTAGAAAACAACTACGGTTTATAAACAGTGAATGAACATTCTCATACGTTGCTACAACATTCATACTGCTACAACTAATGCTGTAGATCAATAAAAACACATTTTTCTCACATCCGTTAAACAAACAATTGGCCCAATGGGTAATCCTAGTTCAGATAACAAAAAAAAAGTTTTTCTCGAAACAACAGTAACGCCTATTAAAGGTTTTAAACGAAAAACATTGAGCAGCCTCACAAAAAAAAAAAAATACTCCTCCACCCTATAAACAAATACATAATAAAGTTAAACCTAAAAAATATATAAAAAGGTAAATTCCTTACTAAAAAATACAAGAACTAAAACCCGTGTTGATATAAAAAAAACTCGTGACCCTACACGGGAAATCCCCGTCTTTGGAACACAGTACAGTGGTGGAAGGTGAAATGACCAAGTTCTCACCTTAATGTTGAACTTGATAGAGTTACGTTCAAGTTGAGGTGGACCTGTAAGCTCCTCGTAGAAACACTTCCAATCACAAGTCCACTGACCAAGTATGTTACCGGTGTGTGTGCTCAGAATCATTCTAAACAAAATGTAAAAGTTGGTTGACAGCCGGAACAAGACTGATTTTTCAAGTTTTCGGATGTTTTTGTTGCTGTGTAATGTACCATTTGTTTTCTAGTCAAAAACCCTCCATAATTATATACCGAACACCTTCGGAAAGGCCATCAGTCTTATTTAGAATCATAGTGCAAACAAACAAGGACAAGGCTAGTAAAATCCAGCCTGTGGTGAAGTTCGAACTCACGACCTCGGTCATACCAGGACTGTCGCGATACTAACTGAGCTACACAGGCTCAGAGGGGAGCAAGTCGAGAAACAACACAGCACAGTTGCCTGTTGCATACCGTTCGTAAAACGAGACTGTGGCGAGGTTCGAACTTACGACCTCGGTCATACCGGGACTGTCGCGATACTAACTGAGCTACACAGGTTCAAGAGGAGCAAGTCGAGAAATGACCATAGCACCGTTGCTTGCTGCATATCAATATGAGTGCATCGCAATTGTTGGTAAGTACTACTTAAACAATTGTGAAGTCAAATTCGTTTTAAATTTAGGAATATTTGTTGTACTCACTTGTCTGTGAGGAGCAGAACTGACTTCCGGTCCTTCTTGGTTGCCACGTGGTCCAAGTACTGGTTGCTTGCTGTAAACTTCCCTCTTTCAATTTCCTGAAACGTTAAAAAATATGTTGGAAATGAAGTTATTCGAAACGTTCCAAATGCTACGTACTTCTGTATGGGCTTTGATATTCTTATAACGTCTTACTACAACCTCCAACCATTATGCTCCAAAGTTAAAAAATACCATTCCCATTTTAGTAAATGTAAATTTTTATTTAAATATACTGAATTAGTTTTGTTAAAACGATGAAAACCTTTACAACGATATTGATTAAAAAACTCAGTTTGGGCTTTTATCTAAAGAGAATGTTATAAATATTTTTCTACGATGGTGCAACATTTCCAAGTTTGTTAAATCGTTGAATTTTTTTTTGTCTTAACACAGAGTCACATAAACGTTTTCGTTGAAAAAACATTAATATCCCGTGTATCTAAATATCTATTTAGTTTAGATTATTATTTACTTAAATCTAGCTTTTTATGGTGTGTTATTAAATATAAAGTAGTATTTAACCTAAAAAGGTTTTAATTATGTAATAGAAGCACTAATACTCTCAAATCTCATCCTTCATTGGTTTGAAATTCCCCAAAACCCCACAAACGAAAAAAAAATGTCGAAGTCAAAACTCTCGCGTCCCGCACTTTATGGTTACTCTGGTTTCTCTTCATAACTCGGATAAATCTTTCGCCTTTTACTAAAGATTTCCGTGGAGAGGAGCATTACAATGAGTCTTTTATAATTTTTCTCCCCCACCATTGTGGGGTTATTAACCCTCAAATTTATCTCGCACGTGAGCAATTTCGTACAATTTTTTGTGCGTTGGAAATTCGAAATTTGTTTCGAATGCTAATATGTATATGTTCTCCGTAAATAAATAGTGGAATAAAAGAAACAATATTTTTGTCGCATTTTGAAACAGTTTTCCAACTGGAATATATTTCATATTCATTTCACATACCTTAAAAAAAGTCAAGGGTTTTCTATGTGTAAAAGAATCATGTTATATTTTCATACGAATAACAATGTTTTTGTCGCATTTTAAAACGGTTTCTTAATGGGAGATTTGTTTTATGTATTTATCGTGAGTAATGATATTAAATTATTCATACGAATACCCCCAGTATCCACACAATCCGATAGAAAGTACAACACATAATGTACCTGTAGTATAGCAGCGCCCTGTGCTCTGCGTAGCGAGTAAGGTTGTATAATCCCCGTACTAGGGTCGATCCACCTTGCTGGACGAATCCTACCCACGTCCTCGCTCATGTCCGCCACCCTGTGGACAGAATAAGCCGTGAGAAAAGGGAAATTAGATTGGGGGTATTATTACGGAAAGCTATACCAAAAAGGTATGTAGGTACAGGATTGGGCATAGGATACGTATTGTGCAAAAAAAGGTATACGCAAAAATATATAGTGTTTCTAAATAGGATCCTGAAACCGGAAAATAGAATATACAGAACTTTGAACAAGTGAATTAATAATAACTTAAGTCCAAGTCAAATCGTTTAAAAATAACTTAAGTAGAATTAAGAAGTAACTCAACTAAAAATAACAAAAACCTAACATATAGGAAGTAATCGAAAGATTCTTGGAATAGCAGAATATGCTTAAATCCAAATGGTGAAAACAAACGATTCTGGTTGCACATTAAATACAAAGATTAACTCAAGTACAGAACTTAGTAAACCGAAAATCAGTTTGTTTGGATGTTATATGATAAATATATTTCGCTACTAAAATAATAAATATAATAAGTATATTGTTTTTCTGAGCAAATTTTTTTACAAAATTATCAAATTTTATAATAAAAAAAAGTAAATGAAGTCATTTATCCATTACAGCACTAATATTTTAGCTTATAGAAAAATCAATATATTGTTGTCAATCATAATAGACTATTTATTTTCTCCGTATGAGCTACCTGTATGTAGTCAAAACGCTGGAGAAAAAAATAAGTACAGAAATAAATTCCTTTTAGTAAATTACGCCTGGAAGCAGGGCTTCGGAGTCAGACTCGGGATTCGAGTAAGACCACGTAAAACTACCCGAGTCCCGAGTCCGACGTGCGCATGCGCAGTATCAAATTTTATACTATTAAGGCGGCAAAGTGTAATTTGTAAAGGTGTAATAGCAAATGGTGAAATATTTTTAAACCATGTAATGCGGGTGGATCAATTATGACACCAAGTCCTGAGTCTTACGTACGCATGCGCAGTTCAAAATTTAAAACTGAAATGGGCACCAACTGTAAATCGTAAACGTGTAATAGCAAATGATGGAATAATTTTCAACCATTTATTGTATGTAAATGAATTATATGACACCCTTATGAGTGGATTGCTGAAAATCCACCTTAACTTACTTAAATTGGCGGAATACGGGCTGTGGAGTCGGAGCCTGATTAGGGACTCGACGAAATCACACATTTGGCCGGAGTCAGAGTCGGGAGTCGGACTCGGGTTTACTTTAATTGCCGGAGTCGGACTCGGGAGTTGGACTCGGGTTATTTTTGCCCGACTCCGTAGCCCGGCTTTAAATAGCATATTTATCAATCATATAAAGTCCAGTATATCTGTGAGGCACAAACGTCCACTTACTTCTGTATTCCCTCGAATGTGCTGCTAGCGAGGTCTACCACCCCACTGACGGGCCGTGCGACCACCCCAATCAACCCCTTGCCGACCCCCTTGAAGAAACCGGCTGCCCCCTCTTTCTTTGCCCCCTCCACTGGCTTGGTGACGATCCCTGTTACCCCACCAACGAATCCCTGGAAAGAAAGTGAAATGTTGATTAGAAATTATATTATGCACAAAGAAAGTTGAGTTCGGGGTGTCGGGATGTCGGGATTTAGTTTCAATTACAGCACTTACAACAAGTTTTAGGGATATAATTTTTGAAAAATATTGTTATTATGATACAATTGAACAATTGTTCCGATATGAATCATCGTCATTTTATGCCTTTTACCGCCTATACGGAAACTAAACGTATTACCTTTTATATACGCCTTTGGCAATGATAGTTTTTTTATCAGATTTTTTTGCAAATTTCTATTTTTGTTTTAATTTTGCGTAATGTGGTTTTCTATTTTTTTTATAAAATGGTTCCAGAGAAAAAAATAGCCACTTTGTTTCATAAAATTAAAGTTTAACCTTAAAATTACCTTTTAACATTTTTTATCGAACATAACGACTAGCATTGTGACGTAACTATAGGTTGTTTACGTTCAAAATCTCACCATAACGAAACCCTTTCCACCTCTCGCCAATCCTTCCTTAACATCAGCTGGTTGTTTGTTCTTCGCTTCCAAACGTTTCTTCTGGAAATCGTCGTCCATTGTCATGCTCGCGATGCCCTTGCCAAGCGCGCCCGTGACCTTGGAAACCGCCCCCGCTGCGCCACCTGGCGGGAAGAATTTATTTATTTATTAGGGATGATTTGTTGATGTTTGTCAAATCGTAAATGATGGGTAAATGCGTTTTACTTTTTTTCTATAGTGGTTTACAGTTAGTATTTCTTGTTACAGCACGAATTTCGCGATAAATTTTAAACTACTAAGTTTGCAACTAAAACCATTTACTATGACGAAACAGGATAATATCATACGATACATGTCAAAATGGTAAATTACGAAGAAAAAACAGATTTTGGAACGAGTTGAGAATGTATCAGATATTCTGCTTAAGTATCAAGTTGTCCACTAACCCACTTCACTTACCCACTGTGTGCCCCAGCAGACTTAAAGCCCCGAGTCCGAGCCCCTCGAAAAACTCCCCTGGACCCTGGATAATCCCCTGGTAAGGTTCGTAGAAGAGACTCGTCACACCTTCGGCGATTCCTGGGTGGACGATAAATTGGGGTTAATAAGGGAAAAATGTAGATGAAACAAAATACAAAGATCAGTTAAAACAGAATTTTGCGGAATGCGGATTTGTCTTTCTATAACAAACATAATCGTTTACAAATCTAAACATTCCAAATACATTATCAAAAACAAAATTTTGGCAAAAGATTACTGTTATGAGACACTTGCTAACAATCTATCTTTAAGACTATATGACGTCATCATCTCACCCATGACGAGTCCGTAGGGGTTGCCGATGACGTCAAGCCCCAGTACAAGAACATAAAGTTGCTTGATCGCTTGTCCTGCGTAGTGAAGTGTAACGGCGCTGGTCAACTGTGACGAGCTCATGAACTGGAACTTCCGCTCGTAATAAGCGAGTCTGTAGGAGTATGACGTAATAAGTAAGTTTGAAAAATGACGAATAAGCAAGTTTGCAAAAATGACGTAATAAGCGAGTTTGCAAAAATGACGTAATAAGCGAGTCTGTAAGTATGACGCAATAAGTGAGTCTGTACAAGTATGACGTAATAAGCGAGTCTGTACAAGTATGACGTAATACGCAAGTCTGTCCGATTATGACGTAATAGGCCAGTCTGTACGAGTATGACGTAGTAAGCGAAAATTTTTGCTTGAAAAATCTAATTCATTGGACAATGGAACACTTTACCCTAATATTGTAATGGACTTTCATAATTTATAACATGAAACGTATATATATATTATACATGATAGTTTATATAACAACGACAAGCCAACATTATAAATCTTCTTCATCGATAAAGTTAGAATCACTCACTTGAAGACGATATCATCCACATCTGACACAGTGACACCGACCGACTGTAGAACAACTGAGAAAGCATTGAAGGGAAGTTTGACTACCTCTGTAGCGCCACCCTGTGACGAGTGTCCCTTATCGTCGCTGCTTTGGTTTTGCATCGAGAAGGAAACATGCACCTGGGAAAAAATGGAAAGTGTGCGAGTGGCTATAAAAACGTTAAGTTGAAAAGCAGATAAATTTCTAGGACAAAACTACTTGTTTTTCAACATCATGCATCATTTATCTATTTAGTTAATTGAAAACATGGCAAAATTCTGCCGCTTCGCAAAGTTATACTCTTCTACAACTCTTGAAAAAACAAGAACAACATTTTTGTAAAATTTGTCAAATCTAATTTTTTTTTCGTTAAGTAATAACTAAATTTATGCTACAAATTTTGCTATTTGCTTGACAAGTTTGCTTAATAGATTAAATGTTACAGGTTAACTTAATAGTTAAAAGTTCAAACCTTAATAGGTGAAAGGTGAAGGTAGTCGTAGAAAACCACGCTGCTTCCTGCTGAGTCATCATCTAAATTTGTTTCACTCAACGCTGTGCTGAGGTCATCTTTGAAGTACTGCAGCTCCTGCCAATAACAACAGATCTTTAACAAACTCATTAAATTGCAATTTGCCGTTAATTTTTTTAATCATAAAAGTTCAAACAATTCTCACATTGTTTTATTAAAATTTTAGGTTCTTTTATTACTAATTTTAAAGCAGCATTAATTTAAATCCATGATATTTCAAAAATTAATTTTGTTTTAGGTTGATAGTTTATAATTACAGTTATATGTGACTGTGAGGGTTGCACAAACCTGTTGTGGTGTGACCTTGACCTCCTCCGCACCAAATATGGGCAAAAGAGCCGAGATTAATCCCTTGTCAAGTTTGACGCTGAACTCTTGGACCAGGAGCTGGAGGTAAAGATCATATTACTAATTAATAATATTCTATCATTAGATTTTGGTTGAAGAAGGTAATATAAAACAGCAATTGGAGAGTTTTTGTTGTATTTTGAACTTTATATAAGAACGGGATTTTTTGCACCAAAAAGTCAAAAAGTCAATATCGATGCTCAAACAAACATACACACACATAATACAAACAAACACACACACACATATTACAAACATAATACAAACAGACAGACATACACACATACATATTACAAACAAATAGACATACAAACAGACATGCACACATAATACAGACAGACAAACATACAAAATACAAACAGACACAATACATAATACAAACAGACACACAAACATAATACAAACAGACACACAGGCATAATATAAACATACATACACACATAATGCAAACAGACATACAAACATAATATAAACAGACATACAAACATAATATAAACAGACATGCACACATAATACAGACAGACATAGAAACATAATACAAACAGACACACATACATAATACAAACAGACACACATACATAATACAAACAGACACCCATACGTAAATATTACAAACAGACACATGTACACAAAGCATCACTCTACTTTGTCAAGCTAAACAACTAGAATTATCAAGTTGTCCAAGTTTACACATAAACACCAGTAGATATAAACCCGACCTGAAGATGCTTTATATGTGTGAAGCTGTGGTTCTCGCTGCTTCGTTGTATGAAGCTGAACTCGACAAAAGGCTTGGGAGTGCTGTCAATCGCTATAGACCGGGGCAGTGGGATCGGGTGAAGCATCACGGGGAAGGTGGCACCCGATATCTGGCTGTCCATCTGCATTCGGTTGATCTGCGCGCAAATATGACTTGAGTGAAAAACTACGGTAAATATAGGTCCAGTAAATACTATTAAAGTTTGGTGTATCTTATTATTATCTTACCAAGTTCTAAATTCAGAATTTTTACTAGTTATTACTACATTTAAGTCCGTTTTGCCCATAATGCGCTTTACATATATTTTAATGGCATGTTGCGCTGTATGTAATAAACTTTACAAATTGTAATTTATTTCAAATTGAACTATGAATGTCGTTGTTGCGAATCTCTTTAACGTGTTCTCTTGCAGAAAATATTTCTGCAAGAAACCAAAAAAGGTACTTACAAAAGGGACGAGATAAGAACAACATCCACGTTCGAATAAATAACAGTTTGAAATAAAACCATAATGTAATAATACCTATGGTCAGAAATTAATTAATAATTTCCCTGATCGTTTTCTGCACTCTCTGGGCTATAACGGTTGACTCCAAGTCTAGCGGCTACTGTGGTATCAGCGCGTGAATTATGCAATGGCCTTGCAAGGGTCATGAAATGACAGTCGGAAATTTTGATAAACAATTCATTAAGGAACGCAGCAGTATTTGTGGCATTGTATAACGATAATCAGGTTGTTGAGGTTCAAAAAAAAAAAATTACAGTCGATCCTTATCCTTTTACATTAAAAATTTTGCCAATTTTAACCAAACAAACGCATTTTTGCGAAATAGACTGAGTTTAAACTGTATATTTGAGCACGGGCCCGCTAAAGAACAATAGGTGTTCTCAAGATATAGTTTTTGACATCACGGTATGACATAACTTTGTGACGTCAAAAAATGTCATGGAATTACGTAAACCTTGCACTAATTAATTAAGGGTAGTGATACCATGTCATCATAGAGAATTTTTGTGCTTAGCAGATAGTACACCACAAGTTGTTTACTTTGGCGTGAACCGACACTTGTGTGTTTGAGCTGGCGAACTGGAGGTAAAGACCCGGGGTGAATGACCGTTGTAGGGGGCAGGAGTGGGGCTTGGTCACCCTCATCTCACCCAGGTGGAACTCGTGCTTGTCCAGGCCAACCAATTCTGCCAAAATACGAAAACTATGTTGGACAATAACATAAATCCACCAAACCCAATTAAATGAAAAGGTGAATAATAAAAAGAGAGCACATACACGCAAAAGGTTTCCAATAAATTTTAAAACTGAAAATCAAATTTTAAATGCTATGAGAGTGTTTATAACATTAGCGATTTACATGAGATAAAATGTTATAACTGTTGTGATTGGAAACAAACTTAAGCAGAAAATTTAAATTCAAAAGCAGAAATCTAAATTTGTACTTACCGATCAGCCCAGAAAAAATGTTTTTAAAAAAAATAAGAGACAAATCTTTTTAAAGCGTAAGATTCTCACCATTTATATTATTGGCGAAACTAGATGATCAAAGTTTAATACTTTTTTTTCAAGTGCTTACCGGGAGTATTTGCACCTGACAGTTTCTTTTGATATTCTGTCTCCAACAACTGACTGAACTTTGTGGCAAGCGGCTTCCAACGACGATTCGGCTTCTCCTCCCAAACAAGACCTGTGGGAAAAAAAAACAACGTCGCTTTTTACCAGTGTGGTAGTAAAAAATGAGGCATAAAAATATACTTATACGACCGAGTTAAGGTCTTCATATATTACAATTCCTAAATAACGGGGTATTCAAAAAAAATAGTGTTTTCCTCAAAAAATTTAGCGCAAAAAACTACTTTATTTTTCTGACATTTAAATCAAACCCACAGAAACAGTTTTACCCACTTACTAGATCTAGTTGCTTTAGTCATTGTGTGGAAAAAAAGAAACTCATGGAAACGGTGTTCCCACTCACCCGAGCTAGTTAGAGCGAGGAAAGCGACTTCTCGATGAGCTGAGCTGTCAGTTAATGAGCAGGCGACCCCGTGTAGAGCCAGTGTGAGCTCGAAGCTGTTCCTCTCGAACTGGAGAGATGCCTGCGCAGATTTAGCGCGATCTTCGCTCGATGTGAAGAGGAGGACGCGTTGTAATCCGTCCACAAACAACACAAAGTACACCTGAACGTGGAGTATATTATTATAATTAGAGATAAAAGATACACTTCGTTCCGTTATGGACATTTTGAGCAAAAATACCCAAACATCTTCATTACTGTCACAATGCGATACTTTGAACTTGACATTATTTCGAAACCAAAACTATTAAAAAAAGAATATCGACCGCCCACAAAACAACACGGAGTAAGCAAATTGTTGTGGATATAGATGAGCCATACTTTGGGCTTTATTTCGATATTTTTGTGGAAAAGTATCGGCCGTTCGATACGATATCACAGGTCGCTATTGTTATGGTCAATGAAAAAAGTTACAGTACAAGCACACCTGCGATGGTGGAATAATGTAATGCTTGTTTGGGAAGCTTAACTAAATCCCAAATTATGCTTTTTCTGGGTAACCCTAAATACTAACCTGTAATAACCTTATTAATGAGATATATTTTGTAACTGATTTTTATCTATTAATGTTAAAAAGGACTTGACTTTGACGTTAGTTTGCAGATTACGTCACTGGCAGTTAAGCCGTTCACTTAAATTACTTCTAACACGGCGCAATCCTAATAAAATATTTACTAAGGTATTTTAATCATAAATCAATATGTGATTTTGAAATATATATTTAACAGCAAATATATATTTAAACAAACAACATGAATTTTGTAGGGCGAGGTGAAATAAAAATAAAAATTTGCGTCAGCCCAGAAACAAAAAACACAGCTAATCACATCAAACCGACAAATCTACACAAAATAACACAAGTTATGCTAAAAGTGCTGCTAAAAATGTAATGTGGTTTGCAAATCAGGGTTGCCACACAGTTTTATAAAATTATTTCATCATTCAAAGACTTCAAACGAAAGGGTAGGTTTTTCAAAACACCTAAAATTCGACCGCTTGGCGTTTTTCTAAATAATTTCAAAACAAAACAGTAAAATTCCACGTTCAGCACAATAACAAAGAGTTCAATTTGTTTTATCAAGGCACTAATCAAGCTACACGTAAAATAAATTGAAATACTTTTCAAAGATTTTGGAAAAGCATAGGGTTTTTTAAGGACTTAATATGTAGATCAATTTAAAGACAATAATAGAGTGTGTGACAACCCTGTAAAACATACCTTTACTAGAAATGTGGTTAATCAATGGTTATTTTTTTAAATCTAATAATAATATGATAAAATCAAGAGAATAAGTTATGCCTGACCAATCAAGTTTATATTCTTTAATCACCGTTGCATTTTGATTGTTGCAAATAATAATGGCTTGAGTTCGCTTTTGAAGGTAAACAAATAAAACAATTGCATTGTTCACCAAACAATGGACAAAACAAAGGACGACAATGAGTGATTGTGGGACGTTGAAAGATGGCGACTTTCATTGCCGAAAAATGTAATGCGTTGTTGAGGAAAGAATCACTCAAATGCAATCATAAGATGTTTTTGTAAATGTGTGATTTCATCGAATGTTTGTGTTAGTATGGAATATAAATTTAGATTAATCCTTTTTAATATTAAATGTTTTAAAAACATAAAAATAAACTAGTTTTTAGTTTAGGTTAGAAAGGTCAAAACAATATCGCATGAAATTATTTAAATAAAGTAGTTAAATTATTTGATTTTTAAAATTTACCACATATATGACTTAAATTTGTCAATCTTTTAGGTTTACATTTTATAAAAAAAAATATCAAATAGGTTTTATAGAAAAATAAAACCTATTTAGGCCAAAAAGTTTTGATCGTAATGGTTAAACGTTTTAGTTAAACGTAGAAGAAATATCAAAGCCCATACAAAAGCAGGTAGCATTTTAAACTTTTCGAATAACGTTAATAAAATAAAAGTGATTAGGTTTTTAAAGATGTTATGTTGTTATTAATGTTTCAAGTTTATTTACCCCCAAAAAAAAATTAACAAAAATATTGGATTGATTTCAGGTAAAATGTTGATTAAGTTTAAAATGGAGTTTATTTATGTTGTTCGAGATTTTATGTTGTGGACGTTTTTAGTTTGAAATTTATAAAAAAAATTGAGTTAAAAAAGTTAAAAAAAACTTTTGTTCAAGCTGAAAAGTTTAAAATATAATGGTTAAAGGTTTTAGTTTTTGTGTTAACGTTTTAAATGCCTTCATTAAAAAGTGATTTAAGATGTTAGAAATCAAGATTTTGCCACGATGGTAGAATAGCAAGTGTGAGTGTTGGCAATGAAAGCAGTTAGCCACCCATGCTACCATTGTACCTTATTACTCCCGCCTGTTGAGCTTATTTTGTGTCGAATCGTCTCAACCAGTTTCTGGCCTCCTGTCTATAGCAACCGAAAAGTTAAACATACAAACCTTATGAAGCAAACCTGTGTGGGATAAACTTTTACCGTTAAGTAAATAACATATTTCCACCTTAAATAGGAACTTTTGTGTGAGCTTTGGTAAGGATTACAAGTACAATACATTTGTGGCAGTTAAAAATCTGGAAGTCAAAACTATCCGACTCTCCAGTAAGAATCACGTTGTCAATGTACATACAAACTTTATCGAATGCAAAGCTGTGTGGGATAAACTTTAAGCATTATATAAATAAGCTATTTCAACGTTATTTTATTTTGCTGAAGAACTAGTGGCTTCTGTGTGTGTTTTGTCATAGTCTAAATTCTACAACTAAAAATGCATTTCTAGCATTTCTGTATGAAACAAATATCAGGATTTCCATTAAAAAAATCATTTGTAGCCTAACTGTACGAAATAAATGTCATGCGTTTTGATATGACTTAAATTTTGAATTGGCACGGTTTAAACAAAAAAAAATTTAACAATAAAAGCAAAAACCCTAAATCAATTGTATCGCGTGGACCAAGGTCGACATAAGGATGACGTCATGAAACAAATAGGCTCAAGAGCCAGCTGTTTGGGGTCAAAGAAATGTGAAACTAAAAAAGCCCTAGTGCATTCAAGGGAAAATTCGCCTAACCTATGTTGCAATTAAACTATTCTCTTAAGAAAAAAATATATATTATTCCTTAATAAATTCATAAAGCAAAACTGTATTTAGGTCATGGACGTAATGAACTAATGGCCCACGGACCCCAGTTTAGAAACACTTCCCTTGAGTAATATTTATTCGTCGTACCACAAAATCCAGCAGTATTTACCTTTCCAGTTGCCATAAAGTTGCCGGTTTGTTCCCTGAACACATCAATTGTTTCCTGGTTTCCCGATGAAGACCTCCAAGTAATTTCCCGCTTCTCATTTGGACTGGACCACAAAATGTGGCGACTACTTCCAGTAAACACCGACTGCTTGCTATCATCCTGCTTGCTCTGCCTGGAAACCATAACGTCAGAGGTTTTTATGACGTAATGACGTAAAGTGATGACGTAAAAGTCTTTGTGACATAAGTCGTAAATGGATGACGTCAGAGTTTTTGTTGCGTAAATGGATAACTGGGGTTTTGGATATCGCTCTTGGTTTTAAGAGAATCTTGTCATTCTACCTTAATGATTGGAGGTGCCATGGCGGGATCTAATGTATAGCGATGATTTCTTATTTTAGTCGACCAAAATGAAACCTTAAATATGTCATAATTTAACAAAAAATATCACCAATATTGATCCGAGGGGTTATTATAATGTTAACACTCTTCGATATAGCTTAATGTTATCAGAAGCATCGTAAAAGCAACAGTTTAGTAAAGGTTAAATAATTGCAGGCCGAGGTCAGAATGTCCTTTAATTAATTAATGTATTTAATATGCATAAATACAAACAGGGTTAGACTTTTTTAAACCAATAACGACAAATAAAGAACAATGTAACAAACATCCACTGATGCGTGGCCCATATTTATTTATCCTAGACCTAGAGCTTTGAAAAATAAAATATAGTTGCCAAAATCTCAATTTTATATCAGAAAACTAATAAAAACAAATCACGTAAGAGGTTCCGAAGAGATGACGTCAGAGTATTTCAAGACGTAAAGCGTAAATTGATGACGTGAAATGTTTTGGAGTGACATAATGACGTAAGGTAATGACGTCAAGAGTTTTTTCAAAACGTAAAGCGTAAATTTATGACCTCAGAAATTTTCATGAGGTAATGAAGTAAAGTGATAGGGTCAGAGTAGTTTTTGTATGACGTCAGAGATTTGGGGACATCAAGTGATGACGTTAGATTTAAGGTGATAATATGACGTTTATGGGATGACATCGGAGTTTAAAGGCGTAATGACGTCAAAGGTTGAAAAAATTGCCAAACGTCACCTGAAGCCCAAACATACTATTTTGCAAAGATATTTAAACATATTACCTTCAGCGCCCAAAATTTACTAATGTTTAAAATATGTGTAAATGGACCCTTTTGGGGAACTTTTAACGTTTGATAGTTTGGGCACGTAAGCACGTGGCAAAAAGTCTCAAAAACAGAACGCATTACAAAATTCAAACAATCAACGTACCAGCATTCGAATGAGAGGTCGAGTGTATCGTTAACGACCAGCAATGCAGAGGCACCAGCAAAGTAGTTACGAAGTGATATTTCAACTGAAGCTTCGGTCACAGCAACTTCAGCGAATAAGGAATGATCTCCGACACGAAGCAAAACACCGCTGTCAAGTTTGTCGAACCTGAGGCAAACATGAAAACAATATTAACTTTCTCGTCTTATGGTGAAATCCTTTATTTTCAAGGGTCTGTGGAAAAAAATTCTGAAAAGCTTGTTTAACTTATTTTATAATATTTTCCTTACATCAAAGCTTCTTGTGATTAATTGTTATGTCCAGGTTTTAGCAATTGAGTTATAATATTCCAAAGAGGAGACATTTTTTAGGCAACAATATTTGTAGCAATAATAAAAAATAAATATTTTTAAAGAAACAACTGCTTTTCTTCTTGATGTGCTAGAAGTTTGAGAAATAGTTCATTATGTATTTCTTTTTTGTGTCTTTTAACATATTTCAGCAGTTCGCTTGATAAAAAATGCGCTATAAAATGTACCTGTTTAATAATTTCTTTCGGAGAATAAATACATACGAATACCTAAATTGTGGCAATTTTAAAATAATATCACATTTAAAATTATTAAATATAATTTTTTTACCAAATATAGTTTAAAAATACAAATTAAAAAAAATTCAGTTAAAAAAAACGAATAAAAATAAAAAAACAATTTTCGCGCAAACCTGAACTTAGTTGAGACCGATGGTTCGTTTCCTTTGACGCGCGCGACGAGACAATGGTCTTTGTTCTCGGGCCACAAGGTCACCTTTTGCCCTTTTTCGACCTTGAGCCACGTGTCAGGGTTGACCTCGCTCAGTTCAAGGTCAAAGTCGGACTTGTTTCGAAGGGAGAAGTAAGGTGTGAATGTGATCAACTTGGTCAGACTAAAGCTTGTGAGAGAAATCTGGATTCCTGGAAATAAGTGGATTTTTTCAGATGTTTTTTAAATCTAACTTTTGTTGACTTTTCCTTTCATCGTTTTGTTTTTAGTTTCGTACTTCATTGATTTCACCGACTTCGCGACTTTAAACTTTGGACCATAGCGCACAGTTGTAATACATTTTTGATTTTTTTAATAATAATTTTTCGTAGTTCATATTGGTATTTAAACCGTTTCGAAAACAATTTTAGGGACATAATAACTGCTTTTAAAGGAACAACATTGGAAACGATAGTCAATGTTTGATTAAAAGGAAATAATTTTATTCAGTAAAACTGTAAAATCACAAAACTTCCTCCGAACGATTAGAACATCATTTACTCGCTGATTATGTCATTATCATCTTGTAAGACCTCAACCCAATTGTAAGACCTCAACCCAAACAGTGACGTCATTCACTCCATAGTGACGTCATTAAAACAACGATGATGTCATTTATACTCATAGATGTAGTTAGTAACCTACTGAAGGCATCTCCTAACCGAGTAATGTCTTGAGGCAATCTGGATGTCCCTCCTTATCACATAAGATATTACTTGAAAACTAATGACGTCACTAACCTAAGGATGACGTCACTAACCTAAGCATGACGTCACTAACCTAAGGATGACGTAAGTACTCACCGACGATGTAGTTGAAGTCTTTAGTCTTGCATACGATGGATCCGGAACTCCCGACAGCGTCGAGCGAGAAACTCTCGCTGAATGAAGAATTGCAAACTCGCAGTTGGAACTTGTTGGCGGATAAGAAGGACTTGGAAGTGTACGAGAATAACATCGCCTCCTGGAACGTTAATACAGGGCTTATCAGGTAAAATATGATTGAGGATCATAATTGCGAAACAGAGGAAGTTCTGACGTTCATTTTTGTATTTATAAATAGTAATTGTAAGAAAAAAAATTTGAGACAAACATTTTAGCCTTTTAAGAGTTGTGTTCTATTGTGACAACTATGTTTGTTGCCAAAATTTCTGTAAATTTGAATTACTCTTATTAAAATTGTCAGAAAATTTTTTCAGTTTTTATTTATTGATTTCATTTAAGTTACACTTGTACTTTCTTTTCAAATTGTGAGAAAAAATAATTATTTGTGGACAACATCGCCTCCTGGAACGTTAATACACCACTTATTAGGTAAAATATGATTGCTAAAATATATCGCTTACTGGAACACAGGTGTTCAACTTGACGTAAAGTGTCAAAAAAATAAGGATCTACCATTTCGGGGTTTAAAGTTGTGCACTGTTGTGATAAGTAGATGTTTTTTGTAACAATAAATTCTGTAAATTTGAATTACGGTAATAAAAGTTGTGAGAAAAATACTTTAGTTTGATTTATTGATTTCTCTTAACTTACACTTGTACTTCCTTTTTATATTGTGAGAAAAAATAGTTTTTTTTGTGACAATGTTTTGGTTCGGAAGTTTATGACACAAGTTTTATTGTATCAACGAATTTTCAGACTTTTTCCATATAACTGTTCATTTAAAAAACACAAACTTTTATTTTAATATAGGCTTTACTTTTTCATTTTCTCCATGTTGGATTGCTTTGTCAGCATTATCATCACTAGCTTTGTAATCGAGGGGAAGCCCCGTCTTGTTAACCAGCCAGTAGGGGCAGTAGAGGGTCACTTGGATCATTCCGTTCTCGTAACCTAAAAAATAAAGCTCCTTAGTTGGATTTCTAGCTTTTTGTAATGTTTCTACAATACAAAACAATCGGGAATTAAAAAAGTCAGTTGCATTAACACAAGCTACAAACATTGTTATGCATTAAATGTAATTATTGACAAACTGCTTTTCATTCAATTTAAACCCTAAATGCATCTCCTCCTCGAATACTTTTTTGCACTTAACACTAACATTTGATATTTAAGCATGATATTCATTTTAAGAAATCGGTTTTAAAATTGTAGTTGTGCGAAGGTAAAATTTAGCACTTATGTTTTTGATATCGCCATTACGTCATTTACTTTAACATTAGACTAAATTATTTTGTTTTAATGGCTACATCATCAAATTACTTATTTGTTTAGCTAGTTTTATTACGTCATCAATTTACTTATTTGTTAAGGTAGTGCCATTACGTCATCAACTTATTACGTCATCAGTTACTTACTTGTTTAGCTAGCGTCATTACGTCATAAACCTATAACGTCATCATTTTACTTATTTGCTTAGCTAGAGCCATTACGTCATCAACTTATTACGTCATCAGCTTAATTATTTATTAGCTAGAGCCATTACTTCATCAACTTATTACGTCATCAATCTACTTACTTATTTGCTTAGCTAGTGCCATTGTCTTCATTGTGTCATTAGTATCGTTAAATATCCACGGAGTTAGTTGGAGCATTCCACTTTTAACTTGAACCGAAGCTTGCCAGTTTGTATTGCGCTGGTTGGGAACCTGGAACAGTTAGAACAACTAGCATCAGGGATTACTGGATGGTAAAGCACATAAGCAGTGACACAATAATTAAATAATCCCTATTTCTTTAAAAATAAGTTTAATTTTGAAAAAAAATATTTTAACCTTTTCCAAAAATGCGGTTCAAAAGCTGACGCAATCATGAAAAGTTGAATATGGATTAGGTCGGCTAAACAATAAGCAAGTTATTATTACAGGAAACTTTTAATATAATCGTTGTTGACGAATTACAATGTTATTTTAATGTAAATGCAATATAAAAAGCAGTTAAAACCACTATACAACACAAGTAAAACAGGAATGGTTTACATTACTGTAACAAAATTGGGGCTGCCACACGCTAAAAAAATAAAGAAGTATAATGCCATGTTCAACACAATAACAAATAGTTAGTTAATAAAGCTTTACGATTGCACTTTCTTTAAACTGCATAAAAAATCAATGCAGGGACTATTTAAAAATTTTGGAAAAACAAGGGTATTTCAAAGACATTTTAATGCGCAAATCCAATAAAAACACTTTTATAGATTCAAAAGACTTTGTGGCAAACCTGTTTCAGTCAATTGTAAGAGTAATAAAACGACGCTAAAAGTAGAAATCATTAAAAAAACGCTCTTTTTATCGATTTTTTTAATGCCTAACTTCAAGGTCAATTTTACCTCAACTTTGATGAAGCTTTTTTCAACCTCAGCATCTAGCACTTGGGTGGTTCCCCCAGCCTGCAACTCCTTGGTGCGGCCTTCGTAGGCGACTCCTGAAACATGGAACTTGACGGGGAAGGGAAGGAAATTGCGGAACGATACGGAAGGACGGAGGTGGACGGAGAGCGAGGGATGATCCGATTTGACACCTAAGATAAAGATTAAAAAACTATCAAATTAAATTGTGTTAGAAATAATATTACAAAAATAAATTAAATTTGTTAGTAGAAAATTTCAGGTTTATAGTTTCTTAAGATCACAGTAAAACGAAAAAAGGAAGTTTATTAAATTAAGTGGAACCTTACAAATCTGGCTCAGTAGTTGTCATATTTTAGAATGTTTATTTATTTTATTTTTTTTGATTTTTAATGTCCAAAATGCCCAAGATTGCTGGGAATAAAACAGGTTTGTCGATTCCAAACATTTCAAATTATTTTTAAATCCAATTGCAACAGACTTGCTTGTTATTTGTTACAAAACGACGTGCCGCGAACTTTTTATTTTTTTTTGGCAAATTGAATGAAATAAAAGAAAGGTAACGTGCAAATAATATGACCTAAAACTGATTTTAACAATGCTAAAAATGCTCAATTTAATTTATAAATCACCATTAGCGTTGAGGTGGTTCTTATCATCAAACTCGAGGTTTACAAACACAGCCTCGGAGTATTTATCTTTAGGGGCACATCGTAGAAACGTTTCGCTGTGGAATCCTGGGGTGGCGAGAACCTCCTTCCAAGAAACCTCACAAGAACCTACTTTCTTGCTGCGAAAAAAGATTTGCTGTTTTAACATATACTAGGACTAGGCTTTGGTTCGATAATACGTTGATATTCATCCAACACTAGGTTCCAGTTAGCAATTTAAATGTTTGACTTTTACAGATGCTGTATTTAAGCAATTCTAAAAGGGGTGCGAGAATTGGTTGGTGACTTGAATGGGGTGCAACAAGGAAAAAGATTAAGAACCAATGACTTAGATATACTGTTGATCCAAAACAAATCACAGACAACATTTTAACCATTACTGGTATTCCTTATCGTATTCCATATGCTATTAATTAAAAACAGTAATACTAAAAGCGAGCTTCTTAATCAAAAAAGAAAACAATTTAAATAAAAATTTAATTTCTATAAAAATTGAGAAATGCAGGGGAAGTTAAACTACAAAAATGTCACCTTGGAACAGTAAACTCCAAACATCATAGTTTGTTGTTGCGAGAAAAGATTGTATAAAGTTTAAACTTTACTTATACTAGGTCTTGGTGCTGTGTTACTCAACATAGGTCGCTACACATAATGTTTTCCCCGTTTGATTTAATTAGGTCAACGACTAAATCAGGGGTCGGCAACCTACGGCCCGCCAATGTAATTCATCCGGCCCGCCGCCTCTTTGACAAACTAGACACGAGTCCATTTCAAATACTTTTTGACTATTTTAAGTACGTAAATGCTAAAAATTTTCCCGCTTTGCGCGAATCATCTTTCTACGTCCGCTTTGTTTACGTTTTGTTGCTGTTTTTACGTACGTCGCTGTTTTTACGTAGGCAGTACGTCACGGACAAACGGAAAACGTATTTAAAAATATTGGACATATATTTTTCAACCATTTTGTTGTTGACAATGTAATAAAAACTCGATAGATATTTAAAAGAACTGCCGGTATACCGAAAAAAATCGCGCTCGCTTTGCTCGCCAAGTCTGCCTGGACTTCAAAAGGTTAACAACCACTGAGCTTTATTAACTAAGTTAACGCGTTTCCTCAAAGCAGTTTTATTACACCTTTTATTAGTAATATGCAAGGAGAGGTGTAAACTCCAATTTTAAACCAAGCAAAGGCTTTATTATCGCTCTTTGCGCCAACACTTTACTGCCTTCTAGAATAAAATTAAACAGGTTTTTAAAGTGCAACAAATCCCTAGGCTCGCCTGATTCACAGTTGTTCTAACATTTTAATAACACATTTTTTAGTTAACATTTTGTGCGGCCCACAAAAACCTTTCTGAGTTTGGTTTTGGCCGCGACTAGAAAAAGGTTCCAACCCCTGGACTAAAGTATTTATTGATGTTGGTTCAGAGCGAGATTCATCCGTAAACCAAGGAAACTACGAAAGTAATACGAAGGCATGGCTCATATTAAATAAATTTGAACTTACTTATGCTGACAACTTTTTTTTTAGTTACAAAAAGTGAATATTCTGTCAAGAGAATTGGGTCGTCAAAGCTTAACGGTTAGTATTTGAGGTCGCACAATAAAAATATCTGTGTCTAATTATTTCATTGACCTTAGTAGCGAATCAAAAATTAAAGACAATATTCCAATCACTACTCAAAATAATTTATAATTTATCCCCCCCCCCCAAAAAAAAAAAAAATTTAAAAAAGTATTGCCCAAAAAATGTTTTATCAAAAAAAAAATGACATTGTCGAAAAAAATACTTGAAGAAAAAATAGGATTTTTGTTCTAGGTTTTTGTGATTATTTTCCTTCATTTATCCGATGTATTTGTCGAACATACTTTTCGATGACAGGTTCAATAAGTACACTCCCGTCTCCCAAGTACTGGTGGGGAATGGCGAACTTCTTGTCCGCTTTGATCAGCCCAAGCTGGGTGAAAGGGGATTTCCGGTAGACCCCCAAGCTGATTGACATGTGGTTGAAAAGAACAACTTTCGATTGAAGCGTAACCGTCCTTATGCCTGGATAAATACAAGAAATGCGCGATAATTTAGGTTAAAAGGATGCCAAACGTTTTTGTTACAATTTACAGTAAACTATGAGAAAAAATCATGCAACCATTTTAAATCTTGAAAATGTAGGTAAATGTTTACCCTTTTAAGTTTAAGTTAACTCTTATACTATTCAAATCTCTATAATTTATACAAACATTATAAAAATATTTAATAGACAATAACAAAAAAATTTATACTATACATAAAATTGTGTTTCAATTTGTTATTAATGATAAAAAACTTTAAAATTTTCTAAAGGCCAAACAATTTTACCTTAACCTATTATATTGCAATTTTAAGAAAACATTTAACTATAGGCTAACAAAAATTGTAAACAAATTAATTGCTATTAAAAAGAATGAAGAAATATAATATTTGAAAAACATAAAGTCTAATTATAAAAAATAACATACCACAAAGAAATATAAACACATATACTTTGAACAATATATACAAAATTTTCCGAAACAAAATAAAAAAATACATAATAAAAAAATTGCACATATAAAAAAATATACCTAAAAATAAAAATATAAAAATAATAGTTATTTTTAACTTGCAAATTAAAATCCACCAGGTTCATAAATAAATATATATACCTAAATGTAATACAAAATTAACTAAAAAACAACAATCTTTATTAATTTACCCGCCACACTTGCCACCAGAACATCAAAAGTAACCGGCTTCTCGTTAATCCGTAGCGTCTGGGTCACGGCCCCTGTGTGCGACACATTCACCCTCGTCACGTGATTCGCGTCGCCGTGCACGCTGATTGTGACGTCATCGCGTCGCGCCATTTTCTCCTGATCAGAGAGGACAGCCCAGAGTCCCTGGTCCCCGGTCTGTGAGTAGTCAAGTCGCAGTTTGGTTCCGCTGTCCAACTTGTACCTGGAATGGATAATATTTTGCGTGGTTAACTTGTTTAATTAAGCATTATGAATTGGTCATACACTACAGCATTTCATTTTGGTTATGATCTTAAATGACGTCATGAATCGACTTATTTCAACCTACAACAACGAGTATCACGTAATTAATATTTTTTACCGATTTTTTTAATTAAATTATAGTTTGGTTCCGGGGCTTAACTTGTACCTAGAATGGGTAAAATTTTTCTAACTTCTTTAATTTTTTGCTTGGTTAACCTGTTTGGGTAAGCAGCATATCACGTTGTTATTCAGTAACGCATTTGACTTTGGTTATGACGTCTTTCACTTATTATGACGTCATTTATTGCCTCAATTTACATCATCACAATTGTCTGAGGTTACGAAGGAAATAAAAAAGCGGTGCGCAAACTTTGGATAAAAAAAGTGATTTTAACAATACGACTAGTAATTTGCAAACTGTGTTTTACAGCTTTAACTTCAACTGGTTACATCACAATACCACGCATTCAAACAAACCAAACCTCACCCGTTATGATGATGATGCGCTTTTCCGACCAGACAAAGCGCCTTCCCGAAGTCGATTGTTACGTCATAGCCGAGCTTGTTCTTGACGACAATGGCGGCGCCGCTTTGCACGTCATCGGCGCCGTCGGCCGCGGTTCCATTGGTTCCTCCGGAACCGCTCAACTTCTGTGTAAGGGCAGCGTCCTTGAACGCCGTACCGAGCCCGTTCACAGCCTGTGTTAAAAGTTGCATTGTTTAAGTATTCCAGTAGAACAATTGGCATTGTCAACTTAACAGTGGACATTATTTGAAGTTATGGTTGGAATAAGGTAATCTACATTTAAATGACATTGTTTCAGTGTTTCAGTAGAAAAACGAGCATTGTAAGCATCATAGTGGGTTTGAGCGTTCCAGAACAATAATTTTAATTATTGTAAACCTCGTTGTGAATAGAGTTTAAAGTAATAGGTGAAATAGGTTAATTTACAAATAAATGGCAGCATTCAAGTTAAACATTAGGCATAAATTAATTTCTTACAATAAAACAAAGTTTTACGAAAAAATTCGATGTTACTAGATTCACCTTAAGTGCTGCGTTGCTGATTGTGGCTTGCAGAAGTTGTTTTGACTCGACACTGACCGACATTAGGGCGGGAAGGTTCGCGTTTACTGCGTCCTCTTCAGTCTGAAACAACACAACACAACTTGATATATCAACACAACTTAATGTAATCAACACAACCTTTAAACAACACAACACAACTTGATATATCAACACAACATAATGTAATCAACACAACCTTTAAACAACACAACACAACTTGATATATCAACACAACTTAATGTAATCAACACAACCTTTAAACAACACAACACAACTTGATATATCAACACAACTTAATGTAATCAACACAACCTTTAAACAACACAACACAACTTGATATATCAACATGATATTAAGAAAAAACTTTTTATAAACAACACAACTTTAGGTATAACAAAAGTAAGATTAAAAAAGCTTGAATAAACAACAAAAGTTGTTGTTCTTTACCTTTATATAAATATAATTGGCGACGTGTGTCGTCATAAATAACAGTAAGAAAATAGTTTTTTGAGAAAAAACATAACAAGGGAACAACATTAATGCAAGGTCAGAACACTTTGGTTGAACGTAAGCATCCTAAATGTGTACCTAGGTTTAAAAAGCTACAGGTTACTAACCGGTTTGCTCTGTTGAATATGAGCTTCCACCTTCCACGGTTCGTACTTTGGCACAAGAGCTCCAGAATCAACCTCAACTGGTTCTATGAGGGGTTCCCACACAGAGAGACTGTCGTTGAAGTAAGCAGTACCAAGGGTGAGGCTGAAGTCACCTCCCATCTCACCACTGCTCCAGTTCGAAACGTTTCCTTTGAGAACATTTGCTTGGTTATTAAACAACATGTAAAAATTAGGAACTGTTTTTAACAATATTGTTTGCCTTTGGAACACAATACACGATTTTTTTAGTAATTTCAATAAAAATACCAAAGCCATAATATTCGAAAAAATCGGCATTCCGCAGCTTACAGACGTTTCAGCAATAACTCATGCCATTATCAGTGTAAGCTGCCATTTTTTGTCCTTTTTTCCTTTCTTTTTATGTTTTATCGCCTTTATCTTCACTTGATTTTTCCACTAATGATGACGTAAGTTATTGCTGAAACGTCTGTGAACAACGAAATGTCGATTTTATCGAATATTGTTTGCCTTGTTTCCTAATTAAAATTGTTGTCTTAAGCGAACTTTCCCTTGAGTGTTTATTATCCTAAAGTGAACTTAAAGTTAAGTAAACTTTTTCGGTTACAATGTAATTGAGTTAACTTACGCCGGCATTTACTTAAATTATATTACTTTTAAGAAAACTTGATGACTTGACTTCTGAAGATTTCGTTTTAATTAATCTTAACTATTATGTAAATTAATGCCGGATTACGATAAAAACCTAGGTTATCTGTTAGTAAACTAATCATTAGGTAATCTAACGCTTAATGAAATGAACCCTGGAGTTATTCATCCATAAGTAAACTAAATATTAAGTGAATTACTTGAAACTTAACCTTTCGAAGTTCAATTGTGGATTTCCTTAACTTTGAGCGGACATACCCTTAAGAGTGCACTCAGTGATGAGTAGGGGCGTAAACAATTCTACTTTTGATGGTCTCACTTTAAAGTAAACTGAACTTTGAGTGACCTTACCCTTAAGTGTGCACTCAGTGATTAGTAAGGGCTTAAGTTAAAACAATCTTACTTTTGATTGAGCTTACCCTTAAGTGTGCACTCAGTGATGAGTAGTGGAACAGTGTGATGTCCCCTCCCAGTCTCCAGTTGTATATGGAGCAATGGAAGGTCGACCTTGGCTGTTTCCTGTTTTGGCGACGCAACTTCAACCGGATCTGATCAAACAAAATTAACGAAACAATCCATAATAAACCGTTGCTATCAGGAAGAGTAATATAAATAAAAAACAGCTCCTCTGGTAATTTTAATTCTTCACCAAGTGAATGACATTCACCCTGAAGAAGGCGATTTGCATAGGTTGCCGAAACGTTGGTAAAGAATTAAAATCACCAGAGGAGCTGTTTTTTGATATATAAAACAAGATATACAGTATATAAAAATACGGCATTTTAACACAAAATTTTTCAAAATTGTCACCAATAATGTTCCGAGGGGTTATGATGCTGACAAACTTCGAATATAGGTTAATTGTTTATCAGACGCACCATAAAAAAGATTATGTAAAATTGTTAAAACAAATGATAATAGCATATTCTGACAACCTTTTTTGGCATCCACTGAAGTGGACTCGTCTCTCATAAACCAAGCTTTTAGATCTTCATTCTAAAAACAAGATTACATTTTATTATCATGTTTAAACTCTATTAGACTGTTTTTGTTAATGTTCAAAGCAACTATACATTAAAAATTAGTGAATCTATTGACTTCAAAAGAATTAGTAGAATGTAGAACAAGTATCTTGATTAACATTCCTTGGTAATTTATATTCCAAGAGTTAAAATACCAAAATTTGACATCACAATTTCAGAGTTTTGGTCACAATTTCAGCCATCCAAAGCGACTTGTATTTGTTGTTTAAAGATAGGGGTGCGAAAATAAACTGCTGAATATAATCTTTATCTATACATTTACTTTTAATGTGATGCGGCTCATGCCCAGATTTTTTAAGATTTTTTTTCTTTTTTTTCTTACGAATTAAATTATAGGAACTTAAACTACTAAAAACACAAAGGAAGATCTTACAATACTCAAAAATCTTCGCTTCCACCAAAAACTGATTTAATTAACCAAAAGCAACAAAATCCATGACATTAGGTTAAAACCAATTAAGCGATTATGAAATACCCCCAAAGATAAAAAAAATGTTAAAAACCAGCATTAAACAAACCTTGATTGGCGACCAGAGGTTCTCGATGAGTCGTGACCTTCGTTCGACCTCCGCCACGTGCTTGCTTTCATCCGCTGGAGGGCTCATGTGAGCAGCTACTTGGCTTATTGTGTTGATGATGATCGGTGAAGCGTTAAGTCGGATCTCACCAACCAATACGTCAAAGTCCTGTGGATGAATGAGAACATATAATAAACTATAGAAAAATATTAAAAAAAATAAAGAAACGAAAAAAATTAACCATAATAAAACAAACGAAATAACATTAATTTTAGAAAATTGTGAAAAGGTATTTAAAAGAATGAATAAAGAAAATAATATACATATTTAATTATTTATACATAAAACATATTTGTCAGAAGAACCCCTTTCTAAAAGAAAATAAAACAGCAAAAAATTACTTATCGAAAATATTTACAAAAATCAAGCTTTAGAAAAAACAAACAAATGAACATTAAAATTAATTTTAAGAAAACAAATTAGAAATAAAGTATCTTTATTAGAAATCTGAAATTCTTTATTAGAAATCTGAAACAACAAATTGTATTAAAATCTTAACAAGCTTTCACACAAACGTGATTTATTTTATACAATTTTTCCTTAAACAGTGGCACCCAAGAGTTAGACAAATAGGGCTATTAACAAAAACTATCGCTAGTGTGTTTGTCATCTGCGGTTACGCGTTAAAGCACAAACAAAATCAGTAACTCTAACTATAAGTGCCTCGCAAAACTTCTACCTGAATATCTTCGGTTATGAGACCGGCGACTTTGATACCGCAGGGAGCCAATATCTTCTTGTGTGTGAACGGGTTGGGAGTGCTACGTAACATCACGTGATTGAACGAACAACCGGTCAGACTCAACTTGGTCAACTCGGCAGAAAGCTGCATAATATGAAGTATAAAAATATAAATGATATAAAGTAAAATTAATAAAAGCTCTGTACATAATAAAAGCAATGGCCGGTAAATTTGAAATTTTCTTTTATAAATACGCCAGGTTGCATTTAATGGTGGTTTTCAAGCAAAAAATAACAAAAGCTGATTAGAAGGATGAAAATGGAGTAAACATACAGAGATGCATAAATATGAAAGATTGTTTTTAGCGACGATTTTAAATAAAAATATTAACAGACGCTATATACATTGTAGGAGCACATGGAAATCGACCAAAAGTTTTTTTTAGTAATTTGTTTTTGTACGTTGGTTTGTTTATATATTTATGGTTTCTAAAACTATTAGGAGTTTCTAGTTTGGTTTGGAATAAAAAAAAAAAAAAAAGTAAAAACGAGGATGAAAAACGCAAACTATAGATTGAGAGATAGGTCTTTCGTTTTTTTTTACATATTAAAACGAAAAACAAGTCAAATGTTTTGAATTCATTTGATCTTTAAATAAGCAACGTATGAGAGATTATAATGTGTTTCCAGAAACATTTTATTCTGGATTACAACATTAAATGATCGCCCAGGTATTTGGGGAAACACCGACTTTTCGTCAAGAACAATGGGAACAATGGCGTCGCTAGGCAACCCACCATCTGCTTCTTGCCGTCGGGGGTGATTTCGAACTTGACGTTTGCTCCCATCCCGAGCACCAGAGCTTCCGATGCGAGAGATCTGACGTCAGTGACCAACACGATCTCTGGCTCCTCTAGTGAGAAGGTTACCTTCAACGACTTCGATCTGGAATTGATTAATTGGTTGAATAATTGGTTGAATAATTGGATAAATGATTGATTGGTAAGTTGGTTGGTTATTTGAAGATTGGTAAATTGGTTGAATAATCGGTTGGAATATTGATTGTTTTTTTGGTTAAATGCTTGGTAGGTTGAACGTTGGTAAATAGGATCATTAATCGGTTGAAAGATTGGTTGGTTAAGTGGTTGGTTGGTGAATTGGTTGGTTGGTTGGTTGAAGATTGGTAAATTGGTAAATTGGTAAATTGGTAAATTGGTAAATTGGTAAATTGGTAAATTGGTAAATTGGTAAATTGGTAAATTGGTAAATTGGTAAATTGGTAAATTGGTAAATTGGTAAATTGGTAAATTGGTAAATTGGTAAATTGGTAAATTGGTAAATTGGTGAATTGGTGAATTGGTAAATTGGTAAATTGGTTGATTAATCGGTTGAAAGATTGATTGATAAATTGGTTAGATTGTAATTAATTGGATGTTTAAAAGATTGATTGATCGTTAAAAATTTGGTTAGCTTGATTCGCAGAAATTTTTGCAACGTAAATGGGCCACGAAAGAAAAAAAGTTTGAGAACCACTGGGCTAGAAGGTTTGTTGATTAACATATTGATGTCGCATCGAGTGCGCGGCACAACCTGATATAAACTTAATAAATGTACAAATACGACATGAGATAATGACGAGTTGAAATATCTAAGGGTAAATGCAACGAATTACTTTTCGTTCTGCACAATTTCTTCCACTTCTTCAATTAGTTTTTCTTCGTTGGACGCAAAAACTTCAACTTCAGTTATGGCCGTAATAATCTCCTCGCCATCTGCTAAAAAAATAAAATAAAACTTGGCGTACTTAACTTAAAGATAAATTACAGAAAAGCGTTTTTAACTGCTAGTGATTTATAAGACCTTGGTTTTCATGAAAGGAACATAATTCCAAATGAACATATGGAAAATTTCTAATAAGGCTAGGAAAATAACAAATATGACAAACCATCGTGTGCACTGTGCAGACTATGAAGCATTTATATCACTATCTAATTCTGCTTAAATTGCGCAAAAAGCAACATGTTCTTACCTCGTTCTAAGCAAAAAAAACTAAAAAAAACGTGAACTATTATTTTTAAACTAGTTTCATCTTGAAAACTTTTTATGTTTTTAAAAACTTTTTTTAATAATCAATTTTAATACCTAAATTTCGCCTATTTTTTTATGTTTTGTTAATGTTTTTGTCCACCGCATATTGTGTTAAACGTACATTTATACCAATAAATGCAAATCTATATATATATTATAAAACACACAGTTAATGCTTGACTCACCAGCTGGCGTGATGCTTTTCGCGGCTTCCTTGGGCTTCATGGGATCCATGAAAAAGCTCACCAGCCGTGATATGAACTCTGCGCTTATGATGGCACTCACGCCGCTCACGGAAGCCGTGATGTCCCTGGAACCATCGGCCTGTTGGGCCAAGTACGCCGAAACTATCTTCACATTGTCTGGATGGATGTGAAAATGTGAACAATTAACATTACCCGAATCGTAGTGAAAATTGCTAGCTTAACAATTTTGATGTAAGCGCTTTATGACTGATTTAATTATGTAAGTATTCTATGAGTCACGGTCAAAGGCCTTGGAATGGACAAAATATGCCGAAACAGCTTAACATTTTTTGGTTATATTTGGAAAAATTTACGTAAAAAATTCTCAGGATTAAAAGAAAATTATATTGAATGTTATAGTTTAGGATTCCAGATATTAACTGTTAACCCCAAAAAACATCAGTTGTTTAAACAGATTACTTTTATAAATTTATTTTTTTAATAAAACAACAAAATTACGATGAAAACTTGAACAATATTTAAGCACAAAATATATATTTTACATAAAAAAAATACAATAAAAATTTTTTTTTTGTTTTATTTCCACACAAAAAAATGCAAAAATTTATATATTTTTTTGAAAAAACGACAACAACAAAAAAATTAAAAAAGAACTCGTACTGCCAAAAAAACAATTTCTATTTTTAAATTTACTAAAATGCAAAACAAATTTCATATAAAAACTCTTACCGTCGTCTGATTTTCTGTTCCGCACAAGTTTAATAATTCCGTCTTTGTGTGAATCTCGCCTGTCAATCAAACCGAGCTCCCCCAAGCAAACGTCGACGTCAGTGGAAGCGTCGTTCCGCATGGTTACCTGTGCAACGAAGCGTAACAGCTCCACCCTGGCTAACGCCACCTTGTGGTTCTTGTCGTCGAACAACTTGAGGTTGACGCTGTCAAGTTGGAAGAAAACCTGCGGCAATATTTTTTGTTTTTGATTAGAATTGTTGTTGATATCTTATAAACGGATTGTTTATCTAAAAACCTGATTTTTTTTCCAAAAAAATTTGTTTGATTTTAAATTACTTCTTTTTGTCAATATTTTATCCCCAACAACCATTTGTTTTAATTTAATCCAAAATTTTTATACTTTTTTCGAACTGTTTTTAACCCAAATTTAGATTGCTTTTTTAAATATTCTTAACAAGGATTAATTCCAGTATTAGGCCTGAAAAAAATACCGTTTGAAAAATATCAATGTTTTTCTATTGACAATTTTTTTCATGCAATATCGATAGCTTGAGAAATATCGTTTAGCCACCAATTAGTTTGCAAAAAAGACTTTTTTATAAATTTAACCAGTTATAATTATGTTTGATTGACTTGCGTATCAAAATAATTGATATGAACAGGAAAAATACTGCTAAGACAACCTTAACCGTCCCACGAACCTTTAGTGTTTCCCATATTTGAGTGACTGCGATTTGCTGCTGAGATTTGGAACCAACGTTTGTTGTTGATTTCTTCGCAAGATCTTTGCTCGGTTCAACTGAAGGCAAAATAAAAGTTGAAAAAAACTCAAGTACGACAAAATATATTGCAAATAAATAAAACTAAAAAAAAAACAAGTATATAAAAACTAAAAGTTTATAAAATTGTGATTAATGTATATCATTTAATGTTAAAAAAAAAAACAGGATTAAAAAAAAATCTTAACGAATAATAGTAAATAGGCAATTAAAATAAAAAAAAGTTGCACAAGGTATTTAATTTTTTACCTTTTAATTTTTTTATCCCTACCTTGCTTCATTTTCAACCAACTGATTTCTAAACGAGGCAACTCAGTGATCAAATGATTTTTACTTTTATTCTAACCTGGTTTTGCGACTTCATTCGGTTGTGATTGCGCAATCTCTCCAGAACCTTCTTTCAGGTTCTGATCCAACACCGTCATCACGCTGCTCAAATCTGATTGGCTCACGCAAAGGTTAATCGGGGGCACTCGGCCGTCGATGGCGACGTCCGCTACTTCATGGAACCAGGTCGCGGATAAATTGCGGACAATCTGCGGATTCACGGATAAAACTGGTTGAATTTTCTCATTACGTTGGAAGGGGTACATCAGATGCTTTCCAGAATCACATAAATATAGATCTTAAAGTAGTAAAGTTGTATTTAAATGCTTTTGAGTAAACGTGGAACTTGATTAAGAATTAAAGTTGTTTTTTATAACTAAAAAAACAAAATTCTCACAAAAAGCTTTAGTTTTTCTATTCCTTAGAAACCAAAAATGTTATCATCGGCAAACTAGAAGTGGAGCAACATTATATTCATTAAATTTATTTCTACACATGCAGTGTCTTGTAACAACACCGCCTAAAATCACGTTGTTTTGGTGAATGGTTAAATGAGTTCACCAAGTTGCATAAAAATAATTTCATAACAGGAAATAAAAAAGTTTAAACCAGTAGTTTAAAAAACTCGTGGCCTACAAATAAAAAACGCCCGGCAAAATATTTTTTTTTAAATGTAAACAATTTTTTTAAAGGCAATCAATAAAAAACTCCCCTTCATTTAAAGATTAGCGAAGGCCTCTTTAATTATGGGCGCATTTCAACTGTAGTTCCAAAAATAAATGCTAATCCAATCTAATCGTTCTTAAGATTTGACTAACAACTTTCCAAATTAACGTTGTTAACATTTCCTATACAATTCAAACATCGTTTAGTGCGATATTAATAAATTCCTACACAATGATAGACTTTAGTGGATCCACTAGTTTTCAACCAACAAATCCAACTCACATCAACTCCAACAGAGACTGGTTCCAGGATTGTGGTTTCAGTGTTGAGTTTAAGTTCTTCATCCAACGAACACGTGGTGATCTTCATGTTGCTTAGTGATATGGTCATGTGATCTGTGACGGCGGGCCCAGTGGAGCCGGTTCCTGCCACCAAAAACTTGTTGGAAACCTGGACAAGAGTTGGTGGTTTACACTTAGAGAGTGGATTTAAGTTTTTAACAGTTAACTGAAGTCGTCAGTTGGCGTTTTATGTAAACTGTATTTATTATTATTACAAACTAAATGAGTGAAAATTGAAGAAAATATTGAAAACAAGCTTAAATCCTAAAAACAATCATGCAACTCACCCTTAAAACTCCCAGATCGACTGCTAGCGCCTCTAGCGAGTGCGAGTTGACAGGAATGACAACGGTTGGTGCGGAAAGTGTGACGTCAAGCGACACCCGGGGGTTCGTCTCCGCCAACTTCATCGCTTCCTCCGCCGCGCGTTCCTTAACAAAGGAGTAAAGTGACGAAACAATGGAAATTGTAAGTACACGAAACATGGCTTAAATTGGTAAAATGTTAAAATTGAATTAGTTTTATGACGATTTCAAGTTTAGGCAGAATTTCTTTACAAGGTTTCTAAGTTTAATATACAATTCAAAATTTTCTTAAGTTTGAAAGAAAACGCAGTTGTGTGCAAACAACTATGCGATCAGTTCAATAAATCTTCCGCAAATTATTAATTAGAAAATTTATATTTTAACTTTTCAAATACTATTAACCAAATATTTCTTTCCAATCTTAAAAAATCAAACCATATAGATTTTTAACTTTACCTGGGCATAAAGGGTTTATTAAGTACACATATAAACATTTCATTTACTAAAATAAACGGATTTTCGAAATGTACAAATATTTTATGAAAAATAGTGCCGCCTTAACAATTTTACAAAAACAAAACTTTTATTTAACACACACCATAGTTAACGAACCTGTGCAGCTGCCCCCGCTTCTATGGCGACCTGCTTCGCTTCTGAGAAGTTTGATGCGAACCCGATCACAGACTGGACGAACTTGTTCAGGAAAACCACCCGAGTTGCTCCCATCTGGGGTAAATAGGGGGTTAAACTTCTACAGCACTTTATGTAGGTACTTAAAGCTTTATGAAAACTAAACACTTATATATATATATAAATCAAAATCAGTAAATTACTGTTAAACGCGGGATTTTTCTCTTATAAATTTTACAAATCCCTAATTATAATGTATATCTAACTCCAAAGCAGTAAATTAATTATTACACATCTTCAATACAATAAAAGTTTCGCAAATCGCAATTTTGTAGAAAAAAAAAAACGATTCGGTTTTAAGATATACCTGATTCGACATAAGTATCTAATAAGATGTTTTTCAAAACTATTTAAGTAAACCAAACTGGATACAAATATCCAACCTTTAATTTTATCCTGGTGTCCACAGCCTCCATGTTGTCCTCATGTCCCTGGGTGGCGCTGTTGTAGTTGGTCAGTTCCAGCACGAACACGTCATTACTGCTGACGTCATCAGTAGTGACGTCATGCCCAACAGCGCCCACGATCCGCTTGTAGCGGGTTTCGGGCGACGAATCGGTGATCGCCACGTCACGCAACCTCGCTTTCAAGTTCATCAACTCTGACGTCATAATGATCGACGCGTGAACCCCTTCGACCTGGGGTCAAGTTCAAAGTTTAAAGGTTAGAGGTTGAAAGGATCAAGTTTAAGTTAAACAGTTCATATATAATACAAATGAAAAGTTCAAATATGAGTAAGTAGCATTGTGTGAAGATTCTAATGGAACAATACGTTTTATCGACGTCATAATGGTTTTGCTTTAACGGTAAACAACTTTTAAAGTTGATTTACAACAAGTTATATTGTGTAAACATGATTGGGATTTAAACATAATTTAAAAGTTTACGCATTGTTGCACACTTCTGCATCAAACAGATGTTTCTAGAAATTACAAACATTTAAAAAATTTATAAAAAAATATATTTTTATATACTTTCTTCAGTAACGCAATATAATAAGTTGAAATTTTCTGTAAGATTTGATGAGAAGATATGTATCTGTTAACAATTACAAGTTTTTACCTAATAGGCTTTGTAGTTGCAGTATATATAAATACTGTGGGTTTATTAATGAGATTGGCGAAAGAAAAAAAAGCTAAAAACGTACTTATTCCATACTAGCACATGCATCAAAGGTACTGCATTGCACGATCACAAACGACTAACTCAACATTACATTTGAAAAGGCATATATGCTTGTCGCAAACTACTCCGCGCCACAATACCCAAAGTTGGCAACCTTCCATGGCGCACCGGGTAACAAGCGGTTTATTGAAGCTTTCCAAACACAATAAAATTATTCTCAAACAAACTGGCTTTCATCAAATTACCTTTAAATCCATGATGAACTTGCGCTCATCCAGTATAGCGATGTCAATGGATGAGAGCTGTGCTTCCACGTGGAGGTTAATGATGCTCTTGTCTTGGGGGATTTCCCTACTGCTGAGAGCACTCACGAAACTTTGATCGGAGAAAGTTCCAATTGTTGCGTCTGGATCAAAGGTCAAAGTTAGAGGTTAAAAGTTCGTTAAAACCAGTGATCACAAACTTTTTTAAATTAATTTTATCTCCGAAAGCTCATAATTATTTGGTGCTGAGAGTCCAAATAAAGACAGTCCCAAATTATTTATGCAGTTCTTGTAACTTGATTTCTGGTCGAACAGTTTAAAGTTTGGTAAAATTAGTGGCCACAACTTAAATATTAATAAAAAATAAAACATTAATAAAATTAAAATAAAATACGGGCTTGTAAATAGTGTGTAGTCAGTAGAACCAAAGCAATGGTTTAACGTATACACAAAAAATGTATAAAATATGAATATTATTGGCTATTCGACCTGTGCGACTAAATAGGTATTCAAGTGTTTAAAGAAGTCAACATGCAACGTTGTTTTTGCAACTAGGAAATGTACTTAATCGGATGTAACTAATCAAAACAAACATTAAAAAGTAAAGTCAACTGCATGATGTAGGTTTGTTAAAGAAATACATACTTAAGTTCATACAATAGTAAAATACGTCCAACCTGCGTTTAAAAGGTTTTGGATTTCAACATAAACCCTTTACTTAACTGTAGCTTAAACAAAGTAATATCTTGGGTACACTACGCACGGATCTGTAATGTAGCTTTATAAAGAATTGCAAAGCAAAAAAGGTCGAGTAGATCGACATCATCTTGATTAAGACGTTTCGATACGAACTTGTATTATTTTCAGTTATAACAAAGTAATGTGTACCACCAACCTGATGCGATGGCCTCCACCTCTTTTGCTATTTCTTCTCTCACTTTCTCCTCCATTCCCACTCCCTCCTCCTCTTTGCTTTTTCCCTGGATGTTGGCGAGAGTTTGGGCAAACTCCATCAGCTTCTTGGTGGCTTGTGCGTGGAGAGAGAGCTTGATCGTTCCGAACCTGGGAGAAAACATCGGGGTTTGAATGGAGAGTTTTACAAGAATTAAGGCTCGGTTGGCTTGGCCGGGTATGCCTTAAATTCGTGGCACTTTACAAAGTTAAAATTAATAGCGGTTAAAAGCATAATGGCTGGAGGTTGTAGTTAGACGTAGAATTAATATTAAAGCCTGTACAAAAGTAAATAGCATTTTGTGAACATTTTGAAGAAATCCTAAGATAATGGTGGTTGTACTTGGGTGTACAATGAATGACGAATGTCCAGACAGAAATAGGCAGCATTTGAAGCTTAGCGAGGTCTCCGTGAAAAATCGTATCACTTACTAAGTTTAAATCAGTGTTTCTTAACAAATACTAGTTGTAAGTTTAACAGCGAAGCTATCAAATCTTTAGGTGAAGCGATTTATAACAATGCGCCTAAACATATAAAAGAAAACTTATTTCTGCAACCACACTAAATTTAACCCATTTTTTTATTTCTTTTACTTTAGCTGCGTTTCACCTGATTTTTATTGAAGCAAAAAATGAATAAAAATACATTTCAACAAGAGCTAGCTGTATCGATTTAATTAGGAAAAACAAATCAAAACTTACGGCAGCCGCAACAATATTGCACTTGCGTTAATTTATTGAACTCAGCATAATACTTAGAATCTTCCGCGTACCACAAGTGCCAACCACATGTTAGCCGATTTAGGCAAACTATTGCTGACAAAACTAGTGCCTACTGGATCGGAGCCGATACCCGATAATATGATAGTATCGGACACTTCAATTTACCAGTGTAATCGCTCAATGTCACACTTTATTAATCAAACCACTGTGATAAGCAGGCCTTACTTGACCAGTATCTTCTGCTCTGTTTTGTTGTGGACGGACTCGAAGTCCGGTGATTGTTTCTTCACTTGTAGAACTTCAACATGGAGAAGATGCTTTGATCCTGGCACAGCACTGGAGTCCAGTAAGTACAGAGGGAAACCTCCGGGTTCGGTGTACTGGAGGATAAAGATGTAAGTTGAATTCAACCTATTCACTTTGCGTGTTTTAGTGTAATTGAGTCAGCAATCTATTACTGGCGGCCAAAGGTGCTTGAGCAAAAGAAACACTGATGTTGTTTCTGTTTTAATAACATCGTTTTGTATGTAATAACACTTTATTCGAATAAAGATATAATTCTAATTAAGGTATTGTTGTGTTACTAATATATTCCTGTACTACATAAAATACGTCAGTGTCAGGTCGGATCCATTCGCTTGCACAATTTTCATATGCATTTTACATGAACAACAAGTAGAAAGTTATTGGAGATTGCATGTTCGCACCAATCCAGTATAATTATTGATTTGACAGTTGTTATGGTCGAGTTGGCACAGTACACCAAATATAATCAATATTTATTTGCAGCTCACAGAAGTATTTTTATATTTAGATTGCTGTTGCACAACCAGCCTATATGCTTCAAATTCTTAGTCTCTTTTCTGTTTTTTCCATATTTGTAACAAAAAAAAATTAGTCTGCAGGCGAAAATTTTCACAAACCTGCATGCATCATTTAAAGTTTTGAAAAAGATGGAAATCTCTGCAAGTGTCCACCAAATAATTGAAAAAAATAAACTAGCCACAAGTGGTTTACGCTACTTTAATGAATATAACAAGTTTTACGAACCTGCATCATTTGGGCTGATATCGAGTTGAGATAAAGCACAACTGTCGTGTCCCAAGTTCTCATTGAGAGGGAGAGGGATATTGTGCCGATCCGGAGCACCAGGAGATCGCCTCCCCCCGAGAGAGTCAGCTCCTCTGTGATGGTGACAGACATCTGGAGACACAGGTGGACAGACAAACATTGGTTGAGGTTAACGATTAGGATAAGGAAATAAGTTAAACATGTGAACATAAGGTCGACTTTCTCGTAGAATCAACATCTATAAGTTTGTTTTATAGTTGCAATAATACAAGATATGCACAATCAGCGTGATAATGGTTTAAGGTTGAAATAGGAAGTTTAATGAAATACGAAGGCTGTATAAATTTGATTATTGTGGTGACTTTTTTGATAAATTTTGATCTATTTAAACAAAAGTTTTAGATGAGCAAACGTTTGAATTAAGAAACCCATATAAGACTGGATTATATTGTATTAAATAGAAATCTTTATCTATATCGTAGGAAATATTTCAAATATATTGGTCATATGTTTCGTCAAACGACCCCATGCTGACCTGTTTGATGCTGAAGGTCAACTCAAGGTCGGTCATCTGTTTTTCGATGGTATCCTGTCGAACCATGGCCTTCTTCAGTGCTTTATCGTCGGCGTCGCTCCTAGATGTGAGGGAAAGTGTTAGTTTAAGTCATGATTGTCGCAATAGTGGAAGTGACAGTGCCAAGTGCCAAAAAGTGACATGTGGGGAATAAGTGAGAGATGCGTGATAGAGTGCGACGAAGGTGCCAATGACCAGTGCCAATGACTAATGATAATGACTTGTGCCAATAACCAGTGCCAATGATAATGACAAGTGCCAATGACAAGTACAAATGACCAGAGTCAGTGACAAATGCTGATGACAAGTGCCAGTGACAAGTGTTAGTGACAAACATCTGTTATATCTGACAAAACCGGATGGCAAAAACCTTACACAAAATAAATGGTCAAGTTTTGATGAGATGTGCGTGTGTCAGGGACAACGTGTTGACAACCTGTGGCATTTACGTGTGCCAGTGACGCGTGTTAGTGGTCAGTGACATGTGAAAATGGCGCGTCTAGTCGCAAAGTGTTGTCCTGTGGCAACTGTATATGAGAACGTTAGAAGAAATGCCTCGTGGCAATGACTTTAACAGTGATAAAGTGATTGACGAGTGCCGTTAGTTAGTGGCATGTGGCAATAGTCACTACCAACCAATAATGGCGGGTTAATATCACACTACTTATTATTAAAAGAAGGAAAAAAGAAAAAAGAAAAATAATTACCCGATGTCTGACTCAGCAGTAAAAAACTCATCTTCGTCTGAATCCAATTCCTTCGATGCTGACTCAGCTAAAGCGTTGGCCAAGGTCATTTCGTTCTTTTCGACCTTGGAGATGGTTTTCCATTGTTTCACAACCTGCAAGAAATATTGAAAAGTTTTACTGGAAAACTGACTATTTTTAAACGTTAACTTAAGGTACGAAATTATTGTGAGACCGATGCTCTATATTTTAAACAGAAAGTACCGCACTCCAATGCAAAACCAAATGATTGTATATGACCGTATTTGCCTAATTCTAAATAGAGGAATCACGTGGCACTATATAAAGACAAATTGTATTTGATTCTCGACAAGCTTTCGCACAACCGTGCTTCATCAGGTCAAATTATAAAAACCCTTTTTGTTTGTTTTGATTGATCTACTTTGACCTGATAAAGCAAGGTTGTGCAAAAGCTTGCCGAGAATTCAATACAATTTGTCTTTATACAGTGGCACCTGATTCCTGTAAAACCAAATTATGTAATTTCTACGCTCAAACAAGCAGAATATATTAAATTGAAAAGTTTAGCTGCCTTTTTCCCATGTTATTGAGCAAAATTTTGCTTTATTGTTTAGAAGTTTATTTACCATCAATTGTTACGCTAGTATTTATTAATAAAAGTACATTTCAAGGTTAATTCAATCATGGCTGATATTTCTATAATAATTGGGTATTGGATCAAAACGGACGAGTACCGATACCACTACTTGGCATCATGTATCGGCTACGATCCGATATTATTATACATGCATACAACTAAATAACACCACTTTACAAGGTTTTATGCTAGATTTTGACGTAAAAGTTTTGCTTCTTTTTATTATTGTTATATGTTTGATTTTTAAAACTATTACTACTCCCACGACAAAACGTATTTGACAACCGACTGGTTATATGAAACAATACAAAATTGGGAGCATTAGAACTATTTTTTTTTTTTTTTGGTTTAAAATTTTGTGTTCTCAAAACCAAGGGGAGTTCCAACTCACCTCCATCTCGGCTTGTTTTTGCTCTGGACCTGGATCCGGAAGAGGGATGCTCTCTCCAAGAGCAAGAGCATCCTGCAACTTCCGCTCCGACATCCGGACGCTCAGGAGAGGGATCTCGCCGTTGATCTTCATCCTGGAAAGAAAAGAAGTTTTTCGTTGAAACTTCGAAGGTTAGCGCCGGCTTTATTTACACATTTTTAGTTTTTATTTGAAATTTTATTTCGTTGTTGCGAAAACATATATAATTTATCCCCTTAAAACAGCAAGTTACTATAAAAAGAAAAGTTTTTCAGTATCGAATTTTAATCATTTTTTTCGTGCTTACTTGGGAAGTGCTGCGTCATTGGTGACCATGCATTTCTGCAGTAGGACCTGAAGGTTGATCGGTTCAAGGACGTGAAGTGATGACGTGTCCAAATTTCGAGCCGATCGCCAATCCTCACCTAAGCAAATAAATCGTAAAAATCACCAATTTTTATAAACTTTGTGGTAGTGAGCTCGACCTCCCCTTAAGCCAGTGTTTCTTAACCTTTTTTTGCCACAAACCAAATACTAACCGTTAGTTTAACAGCAAAACTTTGGCGACTCAATTTATACAATTGAGTAAGAGAATAGCATAAAAAAAGTTCGAATTTAATTAATACGAGTTATGTCTTCGCATTGCTCGGGCAATTTTGTTATATTTTGGAGATTTTTTTCTTAAAGCCATGTAATCTAAAAAATTGCCAACTTCTTAAACTTGAGGTTGTGAGCTCGAATCTCGCCTTGAGCTTTAAAAATGTGCAGGAATGTCCGATAATATCGGATCGCAGCCGATACCCGCTACAAAAATCAATTGCTTGAACTTTGCGGTTAAAAGTTTAAATATCGCATTTTTCCAGTTTTTCCTAACTTTTGTTCGCGGCAAACAAAATACTAAGCGTAAGTATAACAGCAGCTGTAGCGAACCAATTCTACTAACTGAACAGTTTGTAAGAGAAAAAAATATAAAAATTAGAATTTAATTAACATGAGCCATGTCTTTGTACTGTTTTTTCAATTTTCTTATATTTTGGACAAATCTTGCTTAGAACCAATTTCAATAAACCGAGCCATGTGAAACTACTGGCGACCTAATAAAAATTAAACGGCGAATGCCAAGTGATAGTATTGGCGACGATCAGATACCAAATAAATACTTGAATTTCAGCCATTATCGTTTTCGAAATTACATCTTTAATTTGTCAGAAATATTAAATTAATCATCGAAGGTAACTATGCTTCTAAAGCTAAACCAATTTTTGGCCTAATACCCTTCGGATATCAACTGGTTTCGGCAAATTTAATAAATTTAGTAACAACTTGTTAAAAATAAAGATATTTTAAACAAAAAATCAATTTAGAAATACATTATTAAGCATGTAAAAGTTAGGGCTTATAAAAACTCTTAATTAGGATTAAAATGCAATATTAAACCTGATCTTGCCAACAACAGTTGTATTTTTTTCAGGTCGATGGTGAAATTATCATAAACTTTTGATCGCATTTCTTCCAAGTCAAGAGACTCATCCTGGGATTTAAGTCGGCACCAAGTTAAAAAATAAAAAAATTACAAGAAAATATACAACATCCATGCTATTGGAAAATTAATAGTTGGCATAAACATTTAGTTTAGCCACATTCTTCTTACCAAACTTACAAAGCATAACAATAAATGCATCATATTAAAATATAATTTACACAGTGTACATTAACTTAAGAGTTTTCTATGAATAAAACATATATCAAACTGAAATAACGTAGGTAGCAAAAAACTAGTAATGAACAACAGTTTATAGATATGAAAAACTTAACAGTCTGCACTTATATATGTTAGAAATTGATTTTATTCACAAAAGTTCTAGATATGCTTCAAAGTGTACCAAAGCTGATGAACTTTTCCAATTTGATTTTCCCTTTTTTCGGCGAGTTTTTTTCTAAATTCAAGAATATTGGTAAAAATAAAAAGGCTTAAGGTTTCGTTAGTGCGGGGTTAGTAGCCAAATCAACGGCACAACATGCTTCAAAATCGCCGCACTGCTCGGAATATTGTTGAAATATGCCAGTTTTAAACTTTACCAGATAAGAATATTATTCAAAGTATAAGTGGATCAAAAACTGACATAGTAGACTATCAGCGAAACAAAAAATCAACAGCACCCCATTCGGCGAAATCAGGGGTTCTTAAACTTTTTTTAACGCATGCCCCTGACAAAATATTTTTGCTTCGAAGGTCGGCATTAAATTGTTAGAGAAGACGACATGACCCGACGTAATAAAACAAATAAACCTGAAAAAAATGTTGTTTTTAGTCTAACAAATGTGAACCTAAAATAAAGTCTAAACAAATTGACGAAAATGGCGGCATAGCGTTGTGTTTTAATAAACTCCATTTATTTGAAAAATTTATTATTTCTTAAATACATAGTAATATTTAAATTAGGCCTTCATGAACCCCCTAAAACTAGTCCACGTTTCCCCAAGGGGCTAACGGACCCCAGTTTAAGAACCCCTGGGCTAAATAAAGAGAAGCCAATCAAGGAACAAACATGTATTAAAATCACAACTATATGCTGCCAAACAGAAGCCAAACAATGAAACTGAAGACAAAAACTAAATGGCAAATTTAAAGTGCAGCGTAGGAATTTTTACACATGAAACCAAACAATACACGACAACCAAAGTAAATAACATTTGGAAATAGAAGATTCTATGAAACTAAAAACATCAAAACTTAAATTTTAACAAGAATTTATCCAAAACCTTTATGAAAAGCAAAACTTGTCAGGGAAAATTATACTGTGATTGAACACTTAATATAACAAATAAGTGGCCCAAATTATTATAAAATGTTAAACATGTAATTTCTATACTTTATTTCAAAGGAAAATAACTCAAAACACCATCATTTTAGCTTTACAATTTGCACATAACAAACCATTAATTTTTTATTTTTGAAACAGAACTTTGCAAATGTGTCAGACAAAAAAATAATAAAACAACAAAATTCCACACAGCGATACACTTTTAAGCAACTATTAGTTTTGTTGAATGTAAATAAGCACAGCAAGTACATAATGAAGCACAGCAAGAACTTTTGTGGTTCACAAAGTCGGAAAATAAGTTTGCAAAAAATAAAAAATTTGACATACCAAGCAATTTCTAGGTTCATGCTATACATTATTGTGATAAAAGTGAACTAAATATTAGGTAAAAAACAACAAAATTGAAGTCTTAATGGTCGAATTTTGAAATCTCATTTGTGGTGCTATGATTTTTAGAAAATGTAAGTAGCTTAAAAGCAAATTTTTAGCAAAGTTTGTGTAAAATATTAAAGGATAATCTTTTACCTTATAAAAAAAATACAAAATATAAGTCCTACCCTGCCATTTACCAAAATAAAAACGTAATTTCAGTTGAAACACAAAAAGGAATGTTAGAAAATATCATAAAACCTTATTTAGCGCTCTGTATGTTAAAAACAAAATCGGGTAAATGTATCTTTTTGCTTTTTTTAATTTGGATAATAAAGTTAAATAAAGGGTAAATGTAATTAAAAAAAGATGTATATAAAGCCTAGCCTGATTTACTCAATTAAATAAAATGTCCATTGGATTTTATAGAAAAATATACGATATTTGAAAATAAAAAAACATGTATAATCGGCCTGTGTATGAGTTAATTGATTAGTTTTTTATTGTTTTTTTACCGAAGATTTCAATATTTCGCACACTAGGCTGTAGGTGTGTTTTTACTAAAGAAATCGTACCATGAGTGACCCTACTCAAAGGAGTGCGCGTTATGAAAAAATATATGTACTTGAATGAAAAGTGTGTTTCTGTTTCAATATCTTAACTTATTTTATCTTTAAAAATTTTCATTCGGGTATTTGAAGACAAAAACCTGTAAAAAATTGAATTTAGGATTTAAAAGAAAAATTTTAACCTGTTGAAATGTAAAAATACCAATTTTGTCATTACCTCTTTAATTTGCTGCGTCCATGCAAATGCATCTCGCTTCTAAATGCAATAAATAGAACAAGATGCTTGTGATGAAATAAGCTTCGTGCATTAGACTTGTGCATATTCATGCATGCGAAATGCAAACAAGCCATTCACATACACTGTGACTACATTACATGAAATTATAAGTATAAAGTTTTATTGTACTAATAAAAAAACAGACGTCCATTTTAACAATTTTTTTTTAATAAAGCTGACCAGAAATCTAAAATTGAGCTAATTTTATGTACAACATTTTGAATTTAAATGTACTACTCTTTTAAATTCATAAAATCCCTTTAAAAACAATGATACAAATAATAAAATAGCATCATACTTCTATTTATTTAAAGTTTTAAATTATTGTTTTTAGGCCAGTGTTGACACCAGTGGTTCCCAAACTGTGTAAAACGTTCTCCAAAAAATTACATCAAGGGCTACCAAACTAAATTAAACAGCGACACAATTCTAGGTCGCGACCAATGGGTTGAGAAACAACGCTTTATAGTACGCAAATAAACAACACCACGAGATTTTAAGATTGTAATTTCTGCAGCTACTAACTTAACAATGGTAACTTAAACAACAATAATTTATTCTGTACCGACGTTTCGATAACCTATCCAGGTAATCTTCATCAGGGCATATAAACTTGTAACCTTGCAGAGGTATATATATACAGTGAAGAAAAACGACGAAAAAACAGTATATACCTCTGCAAGGTTACAAGTTTATATGCCCTGATGAAGATTACCTGGATAGGTTATCGAAACGTCGGTACAGAATAAATAATTGTCGGAAGAACCCTCTTTATAATTAATATAATGCCTGGCAGCAGCAGTATATTCATTAAACAACAATGTGCCTTAAAAGATTGTTAAGCATAATTTTTTTTAATTTTAATTTTGAGGTTATGCAAATTTAAAATAGGCATTAAAGCAAACATGTGAGACTTAAATACACAAACTTTCTATTTGAAAACTGTTGAGATTTAGGTTTAACCTATCGGATTTTCATGTATTAAGGGCGATTAACAAGTTCTAAAGTTTTTTTTTTCGGTAGACAGAGTGACGCTAATATTTTTTTAAACTGCGCCGCTAGCTGAAAGATTTTGGGAACGACTGAACTAGCTTAAATTGCAGAATGTGTCGGAAACGTAAAGAAACTGCATTTGTTGAACTGCGATATTCATGAAACCGATCTACCACCTCTAACCGATGCCATATCTCACTTGGATCAACCTGTAAGTTTATGACCATTAGGTGCGCTGTAGTTCAAAACTCTTGTTTAAATACTTTACGTTATTTCGTTGATTATCAAGTGGTAAAATTTTTGTTTAGGAGAAAGTATGACATATATAATTTTTTATTTTTTATTTTTTTATTTTTTATTTTTTACCTGCGCCGCTAGCTGAAGGAGTTTGAGAACCACTGGGTTATACAGAAGATAATAATAACTCTTTGCGATAAGAAACTATAGCAGAACATGCACAAAATGTGATTGTTGAAGACATAAACTTACCCCCTTCTTAGACATTGGAGTTCTCCCCTGGTTGTCACTTTCAAGACTTAGTTCTCCCAAGTCAAGAACCAAAACATCTGGGTCGCTAAATTATAAAAACAAAACAGGGTAGTCACATGTGGCCGCTGGAAATTGTTTCATTCTGAGACCACATTTTTTCTATATCCGTTTGCATCAGAAGGAATAGCCAAAGTTAAATATTTAAAAATGGTAAGTGTGTTTAGAATTGATAAAAACATCAAATAATAGTGGGTTCACAACTGATGGTAAATAAACTCCTCAAATTTTGGACATACGCTGGGAAAATTACCTTTAAACTTTTCGATTGCATATATTTTTTTTATTTGAGAAAAGTATTAACGACAATCACATCGGATTTAATGTCGAGTATCGGAAATTCCTAATTGTAATAAAATTAGTTTATTCTTTTTTGGGTTTTGGTATTGGAATGACGTCATTTAGGGTCGGTTAACGATAGTTTTCGTTAAAATATCGTGCATCGGTATCGAAATCAAATGTCAAGTATCGGACGCCCCTAGTCGTAATAAAAATAATTAATTCCATTTTTTTGGTTTCAGCATAGAAATGACGTCATTTGTATCGGATCAAATCGCGATACTTTTTGTCCAAATATAGAGAATCGTTTGAAAATAAAATGCTAAGTACTGGGCATTCCTTAACATTAACCTGGGCCAAACAATAAACAAATGTAAATAAATCAAAATAAGTGAAAAAATCCTATAGATGGTTGCGTCTAAAATCCAACAAACTTTTCAAAGCATTGCAAACAAGCTTGAGGCCCACTGTATTAAACAAACGTAGCAACAGTTGTGTGAGGTTGAATACTTACTCAGTAAAGGCCCCGTTCCTCGGCACCACAACGTATGACGAAGCAAGTCGGATGCCAACCTCCAGCACATTGCGGTTCTGCATCACATGCTGGAGGCCTGTGGCCGTCTGGTCTTTTATTTCATCGTAAGCAGAAGCTGCCACAGTGCGTAGCCTGGAGAGAAATCACAAAAATTGTTTTTATAGTTATCATATGGTTATTATCATGTGATGCGCGGAATTCATATGATATTGCAGCCCATAATTGACATAATCTTGTGATATGTTGTACTCCATAATGGTATCATATGATTATATTCAAGCAATAAAATGTTCCCCATGATGGTTATCATATGAATATGGATATAATCATGTGATACATGTGTACTTCATGATAGTATGCATTTAATCATGTCACACACTGTACCCATGATAGTTATTATATAAATATGAACATAACCATGTGATACTATTTATGTGATAAATGTGTACTTCATGATAGTTATTAGTTTTTGTACCCGATGATAATTATCATATGAACTATAACCATGTGATTCATTTCACTTTACAATGGTTATCTTGTCATATGATCATAAACATAAAAAATTTAATTTTGTGATACGTTGCACCTCATGATAGTTATTATATGGTTAGATTCATGAAATGAACGTTTACTCCATGATAATTATCACATGAGTTACTCACTGTTGAAGCTGAACATTTTCAGGAGGTTGGAAGAATTTCAGCAAATTGTTGATTGTGACCTGGAAAAAAAATAGTGATAAACACAAAAAAGGCCAAAAATACTTTTGCAAATTATCAACGAACGTAACTTTATAACATTCTGGTGAACCGGGAAAATGACTGAATAAAAAAGTCTCTTTTTTTCCCTATCGAAGCAATTATTAAAAAATCAAATTGAATAGACGAAAAAGCATTATGCTTGGTAAGTTTTAGTATTTTACCCGTTTTATTGTTATAACTAAAGGTTTTCCAACAATAAATTGAAAACATTTAGAGCAGGGGTTCTTAAACTGGGGTCGGTAAATTAGTTTTAGAGGGTCCATGAAGGCATAATTGCAAAATTAGTGTATATTTAAAAAGTAATCATTTTTTCAAAGAAAGCAGTTTAATTAAAAACAAAACGGTTTTGCACTGAATGTATTAAGACTCCATATCACTTTCACATTTTTTAGACCAAAATCAACAGATTTATGAAGTTTATTTGTATTGCGACGTCAATTTGTGATGTCATGTTTTGAAAATTTTTGCCTATCGTGGTCCACGCTACGTCAAAAAAATTTTTAGGGGTCCGCGGTAAAAAAAGTTTACGAACCCCTGATTTAGAGTATTAAAGTACTTACAGCGTCATACACGATCTGAAGCGGTTGTGAGTTGACAATAATCCTCTGGTCGCAAACCTCATCGAGGGGATTCACCTCAAATAAAACCGTGAGGAGATGCTGCTTCTCTGGTCTGGATTAAACGAAAGCACAAGGTCAAAGGTAACGTTAGAGGGCAATGTTGAGATGAAGTCAAATTTCAAGGTAATTTTTGAATATTTTGTAAAAATAAAGCTAGAAAGTGCTGCTTTCCTGGTTTGGATTAAGAAAAACACGCACAAGGTCAAAGTTAAGGTTCAACGTCAATGTTATGTACAAAGGTATAAAAATAGGTGAAACAGGAATAGTCAATTTTAACGGTATTTGCAGAATACTCTAACTAGTAAATAGAAGTCACCTTGACCCTTGCAAGATAAATGTCGACCTTAATTCCTGATCATTAACAGCAGAATACAGACACTATTAAACGATCTTTTAAGATGCACTCAAAATATTGTCTGACCTGAATTGCTACCTTTGCTAGAATATTCTGTTGTTAGAGATCAGGAATTCAGGTCGACATTTATCTTGCAAGGGTCAAGGTGATTTCTATTCTCACATATTCAGTGCAACACTACCAATGTTTGCTAAATAATTTTGCTAAAGCTTTAATGAGATACATGTTTCATTTTATCAAAGGTTTTATAAAAAAAAAAAATTTATCCGGTATAGCTGCTTGAAATAAACAGTTTAAAACAAAATATTTAAAGATCAATGGTTTAACGCGGACCTTCATACATTTTAGTTAACATAAAGCAACGGACGCCAAACTTTTTTATTCAGCGATCGCGGACCGGTCTAAGGATTAAATATTGTTGGCCGAAAATAAAACGTTTTTTATTCACCTTTTCAGACTGAATTATTTTTAGACTGAAATTATTATAAAACCAAGAAAATACTGTTTGTTTCAATTGTAAAATTGTGTTAATTGTAAAACTGTTGTCCAGCATTTTTTTCTATTTGCCCGTATAGGTGGTCAAATCGTTGGTACTTTTATAAAATTTGCCAGAAGAACATACATATCTAAATTGGCACTGAGACAAGATTTTAGGATCATTAAGGAATAGGCTGCGGGTCAGTAAAAATAACTCTGCGGACCGGATCTGGCACACGGGCCGTTGTTTGGTGAGCCCTGAAATACAGTATAGACTTAACATTATCTTGTTATACGTACACAACTGCTGAACCGATGTCAGACGACACAATACAGGGTTTATGGGAATCCTGTGTCTGCCCATCAACTTCAAACGAACTCATGTGCGCTGACACGCTGCAATAATTAAAGAAGGGATTATTCTGAGTGTTAGGATTATGAGCATGTTGATTAGAATGGAAATTTTCTCTTCTAATTCTAGCAATAGATACCGCTGTATTCATGTAAGGAACTTCAAAATGTTTGTTTAAACTAAAATATTATTCATCGTAAAACAATAAACAGAAATAAATGAAGAGAAAAAAAAACTTATTTAACTTTTAAGGATTAGACAATAAAAATAATTTTGGTAAACGGTCATATTGCAAAATACTGCTAAAAATAGGTTGTAACTTTTAAGCATAAGGGTGGGATCTTATGGCTTTTGTAGTATCAAAGCCCACGCAGAAGTAACTATTTCAATGTTTCGAATAAATCTTTATTTATTTTCGTCATGACATCATTGATAAAACGTTTAAAATGTTTCCGACTTCTATATGGACTTTCGTCTTAATGTAGTTTTAAGTCTATTTTGTTGATTTTCGTGACAAACAATAGAAACCTTAGTGCTTGTGCTGAAGGTCGTTGCGCTACCAAGGTCGTTACGTTGATCAGCCTCAAACTTAACAAATCATTTGTTGACACCGAAGCATCAGCTAGTTCAACACAAACCTGCAGAAAAGTACATTTTATTAAATTATATTATTGGTATGTACTTGCACATACGTATACAACGAATGACCTTCTAAAGTCATTCGACCAACGATTACAACATTTTATCGAAAAAACATTTGATTGATCTTTTATTATTGACATGTATACTTAAAACTTGCATTTTTTAACATCTATCTTAAGTATTTCACGCAAACGTATGCCAGTCTCATCTGGATTGCGTCATTAGGATGGAAAAAATGATGAAACTAAAACAGACAAGTAAATGTCTTTCAGGTTTTACACGAATTAAGGAAAAATTTACAAGGAAATTTAGCTGCGTCAATTTTGTGTCTCGAATTTCACATTACCGAAATAGTACAGATTAAATTATCAATTGGTATCTGGTATCGGCTTTAATCAAATATTCGAACGTAACACTTTAACAAAAGTTTTATTTCTGACTGTTAAGTTTTTTTGTTTGTACTTTTATGAAAAAGTTCTCGATTTAACTAAAAATTTTCGATCTTTAATTAAAAATACATCCTGTTGGTTTTAAGTCTTACCAATTTAAGTTCAACATTGAGTTCGGTCCCGACATATGACTTTGGAAAGCCACTCTCGTCCATTATTTGACCTTCAGAATATCCGATGGCGGAATATAGACTCGCTTTTTCATCGTCAGTCATCACAGAGTCAAGTCCTGGAAGAAATAACAATAAATAAAAAAATACATTACTGATAAAGCAGCTCAACAATGTCAAGAAAAACAATAACAAACAAGTAATAAAAACAAATTAAACAAAAACAAAAGGTAAAATACGGTATTTTTTAAATACTAGCTGAACGTGTCAATGACAGTTTAGTCAATAGATAAGTTTGGGAATTATCGGTATTTTTTATAAAGTAAGCGTGTCTAGAACGGTTGCTATATAAGGCAATTAAATAGACTAGTGATTTCCCAAACTGTGTGCCTCGATAGATAGTCAAGTGTGCCGCAAAACTTTTTGTAATTTCAGAAAAGAGAGTATTTGTATTTCCAATTGGCATACAATCAAGCAGACTTAAACACGCACTCTGGTATTAATTTCCAGACAGTTACATTATGTTTGTCGTGTGTTAAGGGCGAATGTAAAATGACTCCATTGTTGTTCTGTTACAAGTGTGCAGCGAAATAGTAAAGATTTTTTTAGTGTGCCGTTAGCCAAAGAAGCTTGGGAACCACTGATATAGACCTTTGAACATTTTAAGTTGTAGTTTTCAACTTAGTGGTGGAGCATCATAAAAGATTTATTTAATTATAACCGACATTTGAGATAAAACGAGAAGGACCTAAAAAAGTTGTTAGATTTAGCAGGCCTAAATTTAGTATAAATGACTTTGAACAAATGTTTTATTGCGTGTGTATGACATATCTTAATTTTGGCGTCTAATTATATGTACATATTAACAGCACACGAACAAACCACAATTCACAATAAAAAACTAAATTGTTCTGAATTAATTTGCAATTGTTTTAATCTTCAAAAGTTGTTTTGTTAATTGTGCAGGACATGTATTAGTTGTAACCTTTTTTTAAATTATGTCAAAGATAACAGCATTCAAATAAACTGAACTTTATCGCAGTATCCCAGCAAACCCCAACTTCACCTGCTTTATCATCTCCAGGTTGATCCTTCTTGGATTCCTGAGGTTTTTTCTTGAAGAAACCCGAGAACCATCCACTCCCTCCTGACGCTTCATCCTTCTTCTTCTGGTGGATCGATTGCTTACTGCGGATCGTTTTGCCAGCTCGAACAACCTTCAAAGCATATACAATAAATCATGTTTGACAGAAGTTTTTATGAAATAAATTCTTTGGAGCATATCATTTATGGAGGTTGTAGTAAGGATGAATATCAGAACCCATACAGAAGTAGGTAGCATTTTGAACGTTTTGAATGAATCTTAAGATAATGGCAGTTTTAGTTAGACGTAGAATGAATATCAGAACCCATACAGAAGTCGGTAGCATTTTGTAAAGGTTTAGAATATATATCATATATCTTTATGTTCAAAATGATACCTACTTTTGTTTGGGTTTTGATATTCTTAAATTTAAAGACTTTGCAAAAAAAACTTATAGCTTTTCAATGAATTGCATCCTTAACATGTTTTTTATCTAATTCAAAAAAACAAAACAGTACAAATGCCAAGGTCAACACAATAACAAATAGTTAAAATGTTGTTTTACTCTGGCACTTTACAAACATATAACTTAAGCGCAGAAAAAAGCATAGGGGTTTTTCAAAGACTTTTCCTTATGCAAAACAATTCAAAGATAATAATCGAGATACATTTAAAGATTTAAATACTTTGTGGCCTTCGTGTTAAATATGGTCGCCATACAGCCTGGCGTTTTTGTAATTATTAAATATTTGTAAATCGCATGGTAAAGAGAAGTATTTTAAATAGAATAAAGATTGTGGGAAAATTAGGCATTCTTACTATACTCCAAAACTTTTGGTTCCATGGATTCCGTGGTGGTAAGTTATGGTAATTATTAACAAATGTTGTTAGACTTGAGAAAAATAGATGCTTCACTAAAAGACCAAAGTAGCAACTTAAAAAAGTGTTTTGTTATTTTTTTAGCAACTGTTTATTGCTTTTAAGCATATTAGTATTCAATTTCCAATTGTACAACTGATTTGAATTAAAGTTATGTAGGAGTTTTTCCCAAAAGGATTTAAACAGAAAAAATTGAAAAATTAATATTTTTTTAAGTGTTTTTTTAAATTAAGTATTTATCCGAACCTCAGCTTCAGAAGTTTGTCTTGCAAGGGTGATGTTAAAAACGTCCAAATCATTCTCCATTTTAATCAGCTCATCTTCCAAGCTCTAAAACAAATGTTTGCAAAAAGTGTTTAAATTAAAAAATTTATAAATTTCAGCAAACAAATTTTAATATCAGAAGAAAACCTGGTTATTGTCAAATTTTGTTTTTATTGTCATTTGTTTTGCAAAATCGGTTATAAAATAGTTGTTCATTTTTTTGTCTTAATCAAAACTTATTTCAAACCCAAGACACCATAGTTGAAAGTTGAAAATAATTTATTTTTTTCATGTAAGCAACAACTATTTTTTTTTTCGTATAAAACTATTAACCTGTGATGTTTTTTTTTGCTGCAGCTTTTCTTTGTACTTTGCCTTATATTGCCGAACTTTTTGTCGATGTACTTTAATGTGGTTCCAAGACCAGTAATCGGATCGTCGCACAATTCCTGTTTCCATAACGCTATTGAAGGCATAATGCCACCTGTAAAAAGCAAATGGACAACAAATTAACATTTTTTGTCAAATAAATATACCTTTAATGCAATTGCTGTTGTAAATATAATTTAATCAAAATTTCCACTTTCTATATTTAATCATAGTTTGTAAGGTGTTTTTGCACTTAAGTCAGTCTTATGGATAAATGACTTCGCTTGACTTGACTCAAGTCTTATGGATAAACGACTTGCCTTGACTCAAAGATATTTCATCAAAGGACTTACATTAATCAAATGTATTATTTAAAAATATAACCTGTAACACCATATAGCAATCAAGGATAAGTGTTGTTATAAATGTCACGGTATATTAGGATTAAAATTTGGTTTGCAAAATTAAATCATACAGTAGTGATAGTTACATTACAGGATTAAATCAAGGTAAGTTATTATTAAAGCACATTAACTGTGACAATATAGCTGGTTTGCAAATGAACAGCAGAACTCTATAAATAAAGTAGACATTACAGCAAAACATGATCATATCTAATCTGGGGATATAAAGCAAAGGGGCGTGTCGCCATGATTTGGGGCGTGTCATTTACATATTACACAACAGACAGGAAGCATTTGGGAAGACAGGTTACCTGAGGTCACAATTGGTGGAAGAAGGTTATTTGAGGTCATATGTTGCAGTGTTGTACTACAATTATCAAATTTTAGACATTTAATGTGCAAAAACACATTTCTTTGGCAGGTTTGACGATTGGCACCACCAAATATGGATGTTGCTCTAAAGTTCATTTGATAAACTGATCAACTAAATTTGCCTTTTTTTCAACTGGGTTTGAGAAACAAGCCAAAAGTTTTGAAGAAAATATTGTTTTCAACACTTTATTTATATAATTTACTGAACATTTACCTGTAATTATAAAAATGCTCCTAAAATAACTGGGTTTTTAAAATTATTTATACAAATTGTCTCTTTTAAAAACGATATTTAACAAATGTGGTTGTGCAGCAACTAAATCCGTCAGGAAAGAATTACTTGAACCATTTAGAAAATGCATTTAAATAAATGCTGTTTGTGTTGTTTTTTTAACCATTTCTACAAATACACCTCCCATAGTAGTGAACAACCGCTTTCCATTTTATACTTTAATCGCGCTACAACCAACTTTTTTTTTGCATTAAGGGTAGTTGTGGAAGCATCATATCTTGAGCAAAGTATTTAAAATATGGCTAGCAGATTTGTAACACAGATCATAAATAAACTAGTTTTTTCCCCTTATAAGATTTTCATCAAGTAATTTAGGTGTAGGTAGCACTAGTACAGCATTTTCAGAAACAGCGGGCAAATCACACCAACTAGCTTTTTCTTTTATACCCATTTAATAAAGGGTAAACCAACGGTTTACTGATTAGGGTTGCTAAGAGTTATTTAGTTGTAGGAAGCACTACAGCCTTTTGGGGTAATATGGCTGTTAGACTTGTAACAGTGAGCAAATCATATAAACTTTACCAATTGCCAAACCATATAATGGTAAGACTCTAGTTTTTTCCCCTTGTAAAATTTCAATGAAGGGCAAATCACAGGTTTAGCAACTTACCATAGTTTTGAGTTGTCTTTAACATCCACAGTGGGTCTAAACTTGCGAAACGGAGCGTTGAGGGCCATCTTATCGAAGCTTTCCACCAATTCCATGATTCCGTGGTATTGGTCGTGCATCATTCTCAAGCCTATCTCCTCAAGAACCAGCGAGAGAACGATCTTTGGGGTCGTGGGGTCGCTCTGGGGGTTAGGGTTCAAACGAAGTCGCGCTTGAAGGTTGATCGGCTTTATGACTAAACAATGCAATAATAATTTAAGCAAAAATAAGCGATATACAATTTATTTTTAAATGAAAATAAAGGATATATATATATATATATATTGTAAGACTCTTTTCTTATATATACCAGATTTTTTTTAGATTTATTTTGTGAAATAAAATATATGAACCAACTCTTAATTTTAACATAAACATATAGTTTTACCAATCATCGGATGTACAAAAAATACCATTCATTTTGTAGAGATACTCAATTATTAACAGCACCACTGTTTTAATCAAAATAAATATATAATCTTACTGTATGAAAAATGTGGAGGAATTGAAGTTTTATTTGCGATTGTATCTTTGAAGATTGCTAGCTGCTCTGCCCTCGTCTTTTCTGGAAAGATAAAAACAGTGTAAATACATCAACAAGATTTAAATACAACATAAAACCTAAATAAGAATAAATAAAGAAAACTATAGCTATTTATAACATGTTATTTAGCCATCAATAAAAAATAAAACAAATTTGAGATTTCTTCTTATGGAGATTAGAATAAAATTGCAAATAGGTCCCTCAAAAGATAAGTAGAGTTTAAGTATTTTTTTAATTTGCAAACAGAATATTAATGTTCTTGAAAATTTGTTGCAAAAAGTTTAAGAATCATCTTCTAAAATTGCAAAATCAATATAAATATTTTTAAAAACTTAAAAAAAATAACTTGCAAAATAACTCTGGTTTAGGGGTTTGTGTTGCAGACAAGCTGTTTATTACAGGTGGGTCACTAAAAATGTGTAGTGGCTGGTGGGTCACGGTCTGTGGTTTGCCATCCCTGGTTTAGAGGTTTGTGCTGCAGACAAGCTGTTTATTACAGGAAGGAAAGGTGTGAAGTAGACAGGAAGTAAGTGTGATTACAAATGCATTTCTGCAAACTCGGCAAGATCACACGCTATAAAAAGCAACCGATTATGATGCAATACATAAAGGTGTATCACTAATAACAACAAAGATTAAAAAAGTAAACAATAATTCTGATTTGGGGTAGTTAGCAATAATTTCAACAAAAGTAGAATGTTTCCCTAAAAATTCACACAAAATGTCAGTTGTCAAACAAAATACTAATAAATACACAATACACATATTTGCCTTTAAAATGTGAATTATAATACAATGGCAAATAACACACTTTATTACATTTCTACTGTTCAATTTCCTTTGAACAAGTATTTTTGGCCAAAGTTTGAAAACTACAGAGCATGACAAACTTGTTACAACGAAAAAAATCTGTTAGTTGTTGCAGAGTTTTTAATAAACTATCAAGGGTTGGTATTGAAACAAAAATTTTGCACAACTAAAATGTGCCATTCACAATTTAAGTCAAAGAGTGTAAAACTTAAACATTTGTTGATAATGTTAATTGTCAAATAAGATACATAAAATAAATACTAGGTTTTCCCTTAAAGAAATAAATAGCACTCTTTTCATCAATATATCAAAAATGTGAATATTAATATGTAGTAAAGAGAACAGCTTTTATTATATCGCTCCTAATTATTTAACTTCGAATTAAAATTTAACAAAAGTATTCTAGTCAAAATTTTAAAACTACAGAGCATGACTAACTTATTACAAAAAATGATTTTAGGTTGTTGTACAAAAGAAAGTAGTCAACTATTGGGAAATGGCCAGTATAACAAAAGTATTATTAACTATATTTGTCATTTACAAATTTAGTCACAAACCTGTCAAAAAGTTATCCTGGGCTTGATTCCAGTAAACAGATAAGGAGTCAAGGTCAACCATCTTATAAATGACCTTGACAGATTCATCCAACAGACATGGAATCCAATTCTCATTAGTGGTCTAAAAATAATATGGTTTAATATTGATTTATTGATAAAAAAACGGCATAAATACATACAAGCAAAGAATAAATACTGGCAGCGTTTTAAAGTTAAATGACATAAAAGTTATTTACACAGAATGAAATATATAACAAAAAAAGTATTTTGCACCATCTTTTACCATCATATGTTACTATTTATTTCACATTTTTATTTATTTTTTTATTTTAAATTTTGTAAAAACAAAAAACATCTTGTATAAAAAAAGATATATAAATATATTAACCATGTAAAGCCAAGCCTATTTTTTTCATATTCTCCCATTAACTTCTAAGATGAAATTAGTTTGTTGTCAATAAATTGTTTGTTTGTATTGGTGATCCAACATAGGAATAATCCATATTTAGCATAGAAAACAAACTAATTTCCAGGGGTATAGTTTCAAAACTTAGTTTACTTATATTTATTAAACAGTAAACATACAGCATAAATCGTTTTACTTTTTGAATTAACATTAATAAAGTTTACTTTGCAACTTTATCTACCTCAAAGCTCAGTCCATTGAGTGTCACTCCAAGAGCAAAAGGATGGTCCTTTATCGTCATCTGGAATATAAAACATTTATATAAGGCAATTTTTTCTGTACTCTACTGTTGCCTAAGTTTTACATTGAGTATGCATTTAGCAATAGGCAAACAACTTGAAAGCAAAAATGGAAAATTTATATAAAAATCATGATTTTAAACAACTTAAAAATTTGGCATCGCATAATTGAGCAGCAGTATATCAATATCACACTGCCAGTGTTTCAAACAAGTCATTTCAAAAAGGATTAAGTCCAAGTCAAGTCTCTTGTAAAAATAACCAATCAAGTCCCAGTACTAGTCATCAGTTGCCCAAGTCAAGTCATTATTTGTAGAAGTCCAAGTCAAGTCATTTGTCCAAAAGACTCAAGTCAAGTCATTTAAAAACAGTGAATTAAGTGCACTTGAGTCAAGTGATTTACTTTAGTCATTACACACGACATACTACACTACATTGTACAACTATAAATCAAGGGGGTTAAATTATTTAACATACTGTAATTGTGTTGATAGTAATAAATAACTGACATGTTTTACAGTTTAAGACTAGTAAATTACCATACATGCAAGATGCCACTTGAATACTGTAAATATCTTGCTCAATGCAAGTAACTATGTAACTTGTTTCCTGCATATTACCAGGCCCAAAGTGGTGCTTTTAAATAAAAAAAAGAGATATAGGTCACTCCCAAAAGGGGCTAAATAATCTAATTGTAAGATTCGCATAAAGTTTAATTGGGCAAATTTTTTAAACAAAATAATTTTAATTTTATTTAAATTGGTTTACAAAAAAGGTGTTTTAACCCTTACAGGTAGAATACAATTAATAAAAAAATATTGCTTGTACTGATGTAAAGGCAAAAAGTGGCTAAAAGTTTTGCTGAAAAAACTGTAAATGATAACAGCGTTATTCAGGTGACATCACAATCTAAATAAATACCAACAAGAGACATAAAACAACTCGCTTTCACACGATTTCTATTTATATTGCTTTCTGTTAAGGACGTCATAAGGCCATTTCCAACAATAAAGGGGAAATGCGTTGTTTTGCAACGATCACTTCTCAGAAAAAACACGGTTATAGCTCAACGAAAAGGCCAGTGTGACTAATTGCTGCAAAATGCAGAAGGTAAACAGTAGTTACGTTATATTTTTTTAAAGGCTGATTGCTTTGTTTCAAATAAAATCTAATATATAGTCAAACTGCAATTCAAACATGTTTTGCCTTGTATTCTTTAAAATAGGTTCGTCTGGCATATATATATATTTCTTCAATCAACGTTTCGGCTTACTATACGCGGCAAGCCTTCGTCAGGGACTGACACACGTAGCCAACAGGGCGCAAAAATATATGCCAGATGAACCTATTTTAAATCTACCATGCCTGGTAGCAACAGCATAGTTATTTATGTTTTGCCTTTGCCTTGCTATATAAAGCAAGTAACTTATTGTTTGTACTTGTAAGATATTACCTTTGTATTAAGGGTCAACTTAAATTGCTCTAAAGGCCAAATAAAACCGAATTCACAGTTAAGATTTGCTATTGGCCTCATTATATTGAAACACATTCAAGAGGCACTAAATGAGATAATTAATTAGTCAAAACTGTAAAATATAGAAGACTATTTCTTAAAAACTGTAGAAAACTTCATAAAATTGTTGTTGAGTTGTTTTTAATTTTTATCAAAATTTAGCTTAGAATTGCATCAAACAATATTTCAACTGTATTTAAACTTTATTAGGACAATATGCCACAGGTTGGTAGAATTAACTCTGCAGGGCCTAGTTTGAAGACCCATGGATTAGACATACCTTGTCTTCATATCGGATGTGAATATTCCTGACGTGAATTTGTAGATTCTTGATAATTTGAGTCGCAAGTTTCTCCACGAAACCATCTTTCTTCTCCTCTGTTCCTGGAACAATTACATTCAAATTATTGGGTTACCGGGTTTTTAAAAGTTTAATCTTGGCGTTTAAAGCGCTGCGAAACAAGATGCTAATCAAAGTTTTTAGGCAAACTGTCTTGGGACTTCATCGCTAAAAACTCAGGTTTATTTAAAAATAATTAGGTTGCACATTTGTTCAGCTTGTCACAGCGTGTTTGTTCAATTAATAAAACACAGCTAAAATGTCTAATCTAATTTATTAGAAAATCTGCATGAACAAATTGGATAGGATTATATCTGAATCCCCCACCCAGCCCCTATTGCAGGGTTCTTACACTGGAATCTGTGTACCCCTTTTTCACCCTATTATAATAAGATGATGCAAAAAAGTAAAATTACCTTTAAGTTTCAGAAGTTGTTGCTCTTCAATCGCTTTAAGTTGATCTTGCTTTGCATCTTGTTCTTTCTTTTTCTCCTTTTCAGCATCATACTCAACACCTGAAAAAAGGTAAGTTTAGAATATTATTTCACCTGAAGATAGCTCAAACTGAACAATATTTTTATAGCTTATTTTTATCACAAATTTACAAGTACGCTAGTTTATAGTACTGTGTAAGTTATTCAACATAAATTAAGTGGAAATTAGAAGTGAAAGTGATAACATTAATTACTGACAAAATAGGTTAACAAAGTGATAATATCAGAGAGCTCATATAGAAGTAGGTAGCTATATATTGGGCTTTAGTATTCATACTACGTCTAACTCAGGGGTTCTTAAACTGGGGTTCATGGACCCCTTGGGGGTCCGTGGACTAGTTTTAGGGGGTCCATGAAGGCCTATTTAAAGAACTAGTGTATACTTAAAGTAATTAATTTTTAAACAAAAACACTTTAATTAAAAATTAAACGGTTTTGCACTGAATGTATAGTTAGACTCCATTTAACTTTCACATTTTTCGGACCGAAATAACAGAGTCATGAAGTCTATTTATATTGTGACGTCAATTTATGACGTCATTTTGGAGCATTTCTTGTCTACCGGGGTCCATGCAAAGCAGAAAAAAATTTTAGGGATCCACAGGGAAAAAAGTTTAAGAACCCCTGGTCTAACTAAAACCTCCAACCATTATGCTGCAAAATATATTGAGATTGTGTACATATACATTAGATTTGTATATAGATCTAAATAATAACTTCCTATAGTGTTGCATAGCAGCTGATACAAGGGGTGTTACTAGCACGGCCAGCACTTAAGTGTTATCTGTGTCAATTCATCAAGCACATGATGTGGTGGCTACAAGGGATTACGTGCTTCGATAAAGCACACCTAGGAAATTGATTTTGGCTTACTGCTGTTTGGGACGGTCAAGAGGAAAAGTCCGTCCAATGTCGCCTCAACTGCTTCTTTGTAGAGGTTCTTCCATGGAATTTTCAGGGTCAGTTTGCCTATTCATAATCACACATTAAATTGTTTAAAAAAATTCAATTAACATGTTTGTGCTAAAATGGTAGTCCATTATAAACTAATCAAAAAACAAATGAAGGGGAAGCAGTTATTAAACACAAAAGTACTTAAATAGTTGGGCAATACAGATATTCTTTTTTTGGTATTCTACCGAACACCATTTTTTTTAGCCAACCTATACCCGAAACAAATACCGATTTATTATACATATATAATACTTGTGATATGGTAATAATTTATATTAATTACAAAAAAAAAATGAAAACCAATAACGATTAGTTTATCTACCTATTTAACCATGCAACCCCCATTTTGCATATTTAGTTTGCATGACACTGAACATTATAAACAAAACTATATGTTTAATCAGTCAGCCATAAAATAAAACAAATGAAGAAATCAAAAGAACAAAAATTGGAAATATTCTGGTTTATAAGGAAAAGTGGTATAATATTTTTTATAGAAAAATTTTGAAGAAAATATATATGGGCCTAAAGTTAACCATACCAGTATATATTAGTAAAAGCGGAATATTGGGCAATGGTATGAGTAAATCAAAATATATTGGTATATCTTTATTAAGTAAATAAAAAATATAGTTATCACAAGTAGGTGAACATACCAATATGACCAGATTTGATTTGAACGGGTAGATCCAAGTCTTTCTGCAAGAATAAACAGAGTTACAAAACAGAAACATATCACTATATTTTCATAGAGTTAATATATAACGAATAAATGATTTTCAACATATTTGCAGACATCACAGAATGTTTTTGTGGAAATACTTGAGGTCGACATTGTAAAGCCAAAACATAACTTTTGGAGCCTATGTGTATATAGTTTCACAGTTTGGGACCAATATTAGTAGAGTAAATACAAGTGCATATCAAAATTTATTTTCAAGTAGATATTTGATTCACTGGGTGATTTTAGCTTTTATGAGATTCATTATAAAGCTACATTACAGATTCGTGCATAGTTTACCTAATATTAAACCCGTTTAAGTTCAAGTACTTAATATTAAATCCCTAATAATGAGGTATGAGAATGTTGGTATTAATCATGGATTAACTTACCAGTGCATCTCCTTTAACATGAAGGTTCTCCAGAACTGCATCGCCTGAGAAGGTTTAAACAAAAGATTAAAGCAAATTGCATAATTGGCAAATAAATAATTCACAAGGGTGTTGCACTAAAATGTGCAAAGAAAAGAATACATCAATGCACATTGCACGTGAATATTGTTTGATTCCCAAACTTAGTTAACTAATAACCTTTTGACAAAACTTGAAAATGTATCTTTCATTGGCCACAAAATATAATAAAGTGAAATACATGTAATGAGTACAAAATGATAGTTGTGTAAATAGTATTTTTTTAAATGTTGACAGCAATAAATTTATTACTCATATAGAGATTTTACTGTTGGGTGCACTATGGTCACTCAATGTATAAAAATTGAGCACATGCTGTATGTAAAATTGTGATTGCTAAAGCTGACCACATTGCAACTATACCAGAAGGCATTTTTGGGCTCATACAACAATGTTTCAAAACCTTGCTACTGACAATTTATAATATGCATGGTTGAGATGTTGCACTCGCCCGCTTGCCAATGCGAGCGCAATTCGCTTTGAGATAGTACTGATTGACAGTTGACAACCACCCGCCCGACTGACGAGTGTCCCACAAAACTGGTTGTTGTTTAAGACCTGCTTGACTCATATTTTTGTTGCAAAGACCCAAGTCCAATTATTGCAAGAATCACTAACGATACTGGCTTGCACAATAACGAATTAAACACCTATTTCAACAGTCTAGAAAACAACTGAGGCCAGCCATGCGAGAATTATACAAAATCACTGACATAGGAAGGAGGTAAAATCTAGTAAAGAACATTAAAGTAAGACTTGAATTCCTCGCGAATAATATTTTGTCAGGTGGAGTGTTAATTGGTAAAACCTTGCATGACTGGCGAGTGCAAAATTCCCTGTGATGCATATTTCCAAGTCAAGCACAAAACCTAACAAATTACAGATTTTTAACTTTAAGCGATACTTGCAAACATGCATACATGCCATTGCAGTAGTTTTGGCAGGATCGGACATATTGCAACAGGGTACAGAATTTAAGAAGATGCACCTTGTTGTATATAACATAGGTGCATATTTATCAATTAGTTTTAAACATTTTGCTAAAATTCTTACTGTGTAGCTATGATTTATATAACTATATTACAGTGTTCTAATCTTAGTACATTACCTCCCCATATTCCAAGTTTGAGTTGTGAAGCATCAAGATTTTCGATATATTCCCCGAGATATTTGTTCATCAATTCAACAACTAATGATTCAAACACCATCTTGAGAGTTGATACTTGTATTAACCACAATAGTATTCAGATAAATGTAACCTCTTTGTTTCAGGTCATTTTAGTAATCTTAAAAACATTTACTAATTTGAACAAAAAATATGGTTGGAAATACAATTCTTTATATACATACTTCAATTTCATAAATATGTACCTCAGTTTCATGTACATACTTCAGCGTTTATAAAGGCGCCATTCAACCATTATAATATTAAATGTGTCATTATTTGCATTTTAGAATGGAAACTTTGGATATTACACATGGAAGATGTTTATGCAGCCTAATATTGCATGGCTGTAATAAAGTTATTTCTAAAATTTGTGCGACTGTAAATGAATTACTGAAACGTGTATAAGCGTGACTCAAGTTTGCACTGCTGAATGAATTTTAAAGCAATTTTCTTGTATTGCATGAATAAAATGTAACCAAACTTTCCACTCTCAACTGTATTAAAAAAAAATCTTGAAGGGGTGAATATTTTATACTTATACATATATATATATATATATATTAACATGTCAGAGGTTAAAAAAGTATATAAATTTGCATTTCACAAATTTTTAACAAGCCATATTATTTAAATAGTAACAACATTATATTATAATTTGCAAAATACGCTCTGTATATTTAATGCAATATCAGACAATTTCCCTAAGCATGCTGGTATATTGTGACTTGTAAAACATTACAATTGGTTTTCATAACCTTATATATAGATAAAACAGGTGTATTGCTAAAAGCAAGATCTACAAAGTATGCCTTGCACTAATACTCCAAAAACAAGTAAACAAACTGATATATTCCTTATTCAAAGTTATAGTTTTAAGCATTTATTTTTTAATCTATGTGGATTATAATGTTAACTAATAGCAAAGTTGAAAACAATTTGTTTACTATACTTTAGTTACCTTGATAGTAACTGACCTTTATTGAAAGCAATATCCGCATAAAAGTTAGACAACTTTGACTTTTCGTAAACAGAATCAACAAAACGTGTGAGAATTTACGACAAACTGCGAACGTCTAATTGAAGTATAGTCAGAACGTGCCCACAATACACTAGATGTGCCTGAAGTACGATAAACATTACGGGCTACCCTGCAAAATCGTGCTTTTATGACAGTTTAAGTTTACGTGTGAATATCGCAGTTAAAACAAAACTAACACGCCTTTAATTCACGATTTAAATTTATTAGCAGCTGCAACCTGCAATAAAAGGATAAACAGTGCGCAGTGGTTAAAATTAGCAGAACAAATTAATTAGATCTTAAATTTTATTTTTTGCCACCATAGATCTTAAATTTTATTTTTTTGCCACATAAATTAATATTTCAAACTATTATAAGTAACTAAACATTAAATTAGTATTGCATATTGTAAAAATAAAACATTCATAAATTACGTTCATTGATGTCATTTTTACCCCTGTAGTCATTTGGGAATTACCCTGAGTAAAATCATTTGGTCATGTTTACAGAGTCACATAAAGTTTACATAAGAGGGGTATACCGGTATAAGGTTATATGCCGCAGCTATATTTCTAATTCTACATCGTTACAATAATTTAAATAATCCAGCGCTCTTTTAGTTATAATTTTATACTTCTACAATTTTTCATAAATCTGAAATTGCGATTGAGTTTGGGTTTGGATTCGGGTAGAGTTTGGGGTGTGACAAGTTTGTTTAAATTTTATTCTGGTGGGTTTCGTCTTATCCCAACTTATTGTTAGTCTTATTTTCGTCATACCCTAATGTGTTTTTATAGGCTACTAACGTTAATGTTATACCAATCCCAATCTTGTTTCTAAAGTAGGGCCTACCATTATTAACCGAAAATCTATAGGCTTTGCTATATTAAGGACAACGACTAAAATTTAAGCCAGCAAATACTATTATAATTTTAAAGAATGAGCTCCTTAGCCTACTGGCGTTTTCCCAGCGTTTATGTTATAGCCGTTTTGTTACCAAACAAATATTTTTCAACTGATTTTTTTTACTGTGAAGCCAAATGTAAGAATCCATCAAGCTATGGCATGGCAATCATTTGCGTGATTTAATCAAATATATTAAAAGAAAATTTGTTATAATAAGAGGATTGCGTCTTTGGAATTTATCCTTTGACTTTGTGGGTAAAAATTTCATCCAACCTAACCATATTGTTACATGAAAACAAGGCTGTGGTGTTTGAACTCTAGTTAGACCACCCAAGTCGCGCAACGCAGCTCCATATTCGAAACCAAAAAGGTCGCAAATCGTTAATTATAAAGGTGAGAGAGGATATTGTGAAGTTAATATTAAACCTTTACGTCGGGGTTTCTTAACCAGAGGTGCGAGAACTATTTCAAGGAAGGGCGGGGGGTGCTGACTCAGACCCATAAAATGCATTACTGTATTGATTTTGTTGCTCTGAAAAATGTAGAACTAACTCACATTTTCGTATTGTTTACTGTGTTATCAGTTACTTTAGTTTGTTATTAAAGCAATTCTAGAAGGGGTGCAAGAATTGGTTGGTGATTTAAAAGGTGTGCGATATTCGAAACAAAATGTCCGCAAACCGTAAATTGTAAAGGTAAAAGAGGACATTGTGGAAGATTTTCCAACCACGTATTATGTCTGGATGAGTTATGTCAAACCTCTAAGTCAGGGTATTTAACCAGGGGTGCCCCCAAGGGATACGAAGACTGTGCCAAGGGGGTGTGGGGATTCTGAATCAGACACATAAAATGTATTACTGTAATTTATTTCATTGCTAAGTTAAATGTAAAACCAACACACATTTTGGTATTGTGTTATCAGTTACCTGTACGATGGTTTTGTTATTTAAGCAATTCTACAAGAGGGTGCAATAATTGGTTGGTGATTTGAAAGGTGTGGCAATGAAAAAGCGTAAGAACCACTGCATTAAGTAGATTGCTAAATATCCATCTTAATTTTACTCATGTAAACGCCCTAATCTGGTCCTGGATAGAAAAATATTCGGTAAGAATTGTAATATGATGATGACCAATGAACGTAAGGAAGTGATTTGAAAGTTTTTTTTTTAAAAACGAGGCTGCATCACAAAACAGTTATTGATCAAGGTTTATTGGCAACAGTAAGAAATAAGAGTATAGTACTAAGAGATGGCACAGCCAAAATTTCTTGCAACAAAATCAAGACCTTGAGTTATATGAAGGAATTAACGCACAAAGTAAGAAAAAAAAATGCAACAAACGATATTGTTCAACACTAGAAAGGAGGACTGCAATTCAATTAAATGTAACATTTAGGAAAAGTCGACATTATAGTGAAAATGTGACTTGGAAGGCAAAAAATCATTTTGGAACATCTTCTAAATCAGGCAAGAAAGCGCAATTAAGAACAAATTGCACGAAATAACACAACAAAACAAATGATTATGGAAGTTTGTTTTCGAATATTATCCTACGTTGTAAAATACTTTTCGCTCTCCCAGTAATACAAAGGTAAGGAATTAAACGAAGGTACGACTGACCTTTGAACTTCGGTCAAACAAAGCAACAATTAATGATTAAACCAGTCCAAAAAAGGTGACAATATTTACTTTTCAAAACGATTTCGTTCAGAATGGCGGAAGAATGACCATTTAATTTAAAAAACAAGTTGAAATCAACGATTTTTTACTTAATATGAATCAAGAAACATTTATAATATTTCAAAAAGGTGATTAGGACAAGACCATGCAAAGCAATACTGAATTGCAACATAAGGATCACGAAGTGCACAAAAAGAAAATATATAGTTGCTTCAATCACAATTTACACGCATTATTGCACTTTGAATATGTTTTGGCGACAAAAACTTGCTTCGGGCTCTGAGTCTGCGAGGGTGGATGAGCCGGGTGTTCGTCGGATGAGAGGCGCGTGCAAAACTTTTACACCTGTTGGGGAGCGGACTTCGTCTACCCGAATAACGAGGCGTTCTGTTGCTGGGGCTAAAACAAAACAGCAGATAAAAACCTTTTTGTTTTGAACTTTAGAACGGTGGTTCTCATTTGTGTCTTACAAATATTTTTCTGGACTTAACTTGTAATAGGAATTAAACCAAGTTTCACTGAAATTCGTACAATAAATTTGTTTTGTTTGTTGGAGAAATTGTATTGTTATAGTGAGCGCTTGCTAGTTCAGTAGCCGCATTCTAATGGATGGATGGCGACATCAACTTTCAATTGTAGCAGATGATAGTTAGTATTTTTAAATGATGGCAACAGATCGTTCAATAAATTTGTGCTTTTGGAAAGCCTAGAGGGCTATGTTAAGCTGAAAAGGCTGTTGCACAACTCACTAAACACTAAACAGCTATTTGTATCTTACCTGGTTTGCAAAGTTAAAGGGTTCAGCGGGTGCAGAGTTAAACATGGCGAAGGGGTCTGATGAGGCGTCAGCTGCACCATTAACGGCGCCAGTGGAACCAAAGGCGTCCTGGCCGGCAGACCGCGGCGCCGGAACCGGGGCGTCCATGTTGTTGTTTGCGTCATCAAGGGGAACTCCCCCCACAGATTTTCGCATGTAGCTCTCGAAGTTTGCCGACACGTTCTCGGCGGACCTCGGGGGTGGCTGGGGCGGTTTGGCCATCTGGAAGTTCTTGAACATGTCCTTTTTGTTGCCCGCCGGGGCCGACCCCATTCCAGGAATCAGGCTGGCGAAGGGATCGCTTGGTTTTTTCTCATCGGCGCCATCACTTCCATTTTGGCTCGCGTTCGTCGAAACCGGGGCCATGAGTTGGGCAGTTGGGGCCAGCGCGTCCCCGAATGGGTTCTGGGGGGCCCCCGTTTGGGCCACCACGGCCACAGGGGGCTGCATGGCTCCAGGGCGCGCCGGAACCGCGGGGCTTGGACCACTGGGGAAAGCCCCGTAAGCTGGTTGGGCGGCAGGCGCCTGGAACCCTTGGCCGAATGGGTTGGGGTTAGCGTACCCCGGTTGAACCCCCATAGCTGGTACCCCCTGGGGCTGGAAACCCTGCTGGTAACCCCCCATCTGGCCCCCCATTTGGGGCATTCCCCCGATTTGCATACCTGCCATCTGTTGTTGGTAAGCCGGCATCTGTGGCGGAGCGGCAGCTGGAATTCAATAAGTTTTTGGTAATGACCTTATGGCGTTAATAAAACCCTCGTTATTTTTAAACGTTAGAAACAACCATAAAGAAAAAATGAAAATAAATGTACTCATTGTATAAAAGTTACTTTTTTTAAAAACATTAGAGCTTTTTTTGAGCTTTTTTTTTACAGAAAACATTAGAGCTTTTTCTATATTTTTGGTAAAGGCAATATGCTCATACACTTTTAATATTAAAGGCTGCAAACGTTAGAACTAACCAGAAAGATTTAAACGATGAATTTACTAAAAAATTAAATAAATGTTCTGATTGCATTCTCGTCATTTTAGCAACTACTTTCGCTGTGGTAAAAAAAGTTACAGAAAAAGAGTAAAAAACGATGTTTTTAATTATTTAATTTTTTTTTACAGAAAAATATTTTCATATATTTTTTTAATGGCTTTATGCACATGAACTTATAACAATATTGGCTGTAAACATTAGAACAAACCTGAAAGATTTAAACGTTGACTTTACTAAAAAGGAGAAAAATGAGTTTCTGTTAGCATCACCGAGTTAAAATATGCCAAAAAACTTCCACTTATAACATTTTCGACTTTTAGGAACATATTTTGCTGTTGTAAAGTAATGTTACAATTTTTTTTAACTCTTTAAACTAGTTTTTTACACAAAAAATAACTTGAGCTAACAATATTTCTCAATAAAAGATGTTCTTCAAATGTGAATAATACCTGGAAAGCCTGCTAGAATCTGATCTTTAGTGAGTTTGGCTCCAGGGGTGGCAGCTGGTTGGACAGCTTGCATGTCAAAACCCGCAAGGTCGTCGCTGTACGATTTGTTGCGCGAAGATTGAGTCATTCCTTCGCTCTGTGGGGAATAATAGAGTTAGTTCTTTATTTTTTTCCCTTGGTGTTTTTAAACATACGTACAAGCGTTCGTTATCATTCACCCTGAAGAAGGCGATTTGAATAGGTTGCCGGAACGTTGGTTAACAATTGCAATTACCAGAGAAATTATTTTTTTGGTAGGTTGGTAGTGTGTTTTTATCTTTACGCAAACTATAAAGTTGCATTTAAACTTAGTAGGTTGCCAAAATATTCCCTAAAACTTACACAAATAGTCGATTAAGGCGTAAACAACCACTAAACAATTCGATAAAAGTAAACTATGCATAAAATCATTTGCTATTTGAAAACCATGCAACACAACTCGAAAATCAGCATGCGGAAAAATGCAATACAAACTGTGTTAAAGAAACTGTAACATGCAAAGTAATATGCATCAATACAACAACAAATCAAACGGAAGGTGGACCTGAAAAACAAAACAAACAGACAGTTAGAACAAAACCAGATTCTTGCACGAGAGAGCAATATGTGTTTAATCTACATCAGTGGTTCTCAACCTCTCTTGGCTGCGTACCACTTTGCAGGGGGTTCTAATACTTTTTTTACACATACCCACCCAAAAAAGTTCGTGTTGTAAGGTCAACATGAATATTTTAGCTGAGGTCGCAAATTGACAAAGTAAACTTAACAAAGCTGTTGTTCTCGGTCAAAAAATGTGAAACTCGAATGAGTCTCAATACATTCAGTCATTAAAACGTTTGTTCGTTACTCTTTTCTTTTCGATAATCCAACACTTGAAACACTAAAATTATAATTATACCCCTTAGAACTAGATCACGTACCCGAAAGCGGTCCTTGGACCCCGGTGCAAAAAACCCTGGGCCCTAAACAAAAAAAATGTTATGGACCAAGTCATAAATTGACGTCATAATGCAAGTAGACCTGGAGAAATTGTTTCCTGCCAAAATTATGCGTAACTGAAATAGAGACTAAATATATTCCGTTGAAAAAAACTTTTTTTAACTAAACTCCTTTCGTTTAATAAATTCATTTATTTTTAAGAAATATGCTAATAATTTAATTATAAATTCATGGACCCCCTAACAAAAGTTCACGAACCTCAAAGGATTTCATGGAGTCCAGTTTAAGATCCTTGACGAATGTAGTTTAACTGTTGCGTGCTTAATAGTATCCGATAATAATTTTGCTAAAGTCCTTGAAGATGTAGTATACCGCCACTGCGCAAGTTGTATTATCTCCTTGCAGCAGTTAACTGATCTACAATCTCAGGACCCGAGTTTTACTCCATATTTCACCTACAAGGTTGAGAACCACTGATTTACATTATCAGAGTGTGTGCGAGTGTGCGTGTATCAGAAAGTGTCAGTGTGTGTGCGTACGTGTGTCAGAAAGTGAGTGTGTGTGTCAGAAAGTGTGTGAGTGTGAGTGTGTGCGTGTATCAGAAAGTGTGAGTGTGAGTGTGTGCGTGTATCAGAAAGTGTGTGAGTGTTTGTGTGTGCGGTTACCGTGCTACTACTGTTCCCAGCCAAATAACCATCTAGATCAGAGAGCGTAGAAGCGTAACTGAAGGCCACAGAGCTGCTAGAATCGTTATCTTGTTCGTTTTTCAGCAGCGTAAACGCACAGAAGGGTTTTCTCTTTTTATTGCGGTTCGTGTTTTGCGGAGGTGGTTTAAGTTTTGGGAAGTTACGTTCCAGGTTCCGTGTGTTCTGGATGGAAATTTGAAATAGAATAAATTGATTATAAAAAGGTTAACCAGTAACCTAAATACAGACAAAAACACACTAAATGTCGAAGCATAATGAATGGAGGTTGAAATGTGTCGTAGAATGAATATCAAAGCCCATACAGAAGTAGTGAGCGTTTTGTGAAAATTGCGTTTGTTATATTAATAGCATTATGTTAAATTAAACAAATGTTTTGAATTAAATTGAGTCGGGAAACTTAAAATAAATTGTTAATGCACCAAATAAATTTTGTCAAAGGGCTTTTATTTTCCAGTTATAAATATAAATAAAGAAAACATAATGCAAAATTTCCTGTTGACTTGCAGAAATGCATTTAGAATAACGAGTGAACGTCTATGGCTCACGGAATTCCGAGCTTTATTTTTGTAGCTGTAAATCTTGTTCCAATAAACAGCAATAACGACTGGAATAAAGCAGCAGGTAACCAGAAGAAACCACTGTATGTAAAACTCAAAGTTTAGTTAAAAAAGAAAGAGTTTAAGTAATATCAAAACAAAAACATGCAAAATGCATCTAGTCAGGCAACAAAACAGTCATCTACCGAACAGAAATTCTGCAAAATGCAACGAGGTTATTTCTTTCCAAAGCAACATGTATAAGTTTCCATGCAAAATGCACCTGAATACATTGAAACTTAGTCTAAAGCAACTCATGCCAACCGAAGTAACATGCCTAACATCTTAACCTTTCCAGGGTCACTTTGAGATGATGAGTCAGCATTTTCTGGCGCAGTAGCAAATGATGACTCATCAGTTCCCGATGTAGGGGGTTCCCGGTGTTTTGACGAATCAAAGAAATCGAACCCCAATGACCCCGACGATGACACTGCACTTTTCGAAGGCGGGGTTTCAAACGATGAGTCAGCGTTTTCGAACGAGGCAAAGTTTTGAAACGGTGACTCATCAGAACGAGAAGGAGATATTTCATCCTCAACAACAGAATCCCTTTGTTCGGGAAACGGTTGCCATGGCAATGATCCAGGATTTCTGGTCGGGATCGGAGGTACAATGGCGCCATCTAACGGTGGAAGTTCAGGAGGATCGCAACTTGGAGGTTGGGAGAAAATATCTACACTTTTATCCTCATCTTGCTTCGGAAGATCTTCCTTAATAGCATATTCTTCTCCTTCTGTTGGTATCACAGGAAGAGGAGGTGGAGGGATGGAAGGAGGAAGACTCTCCTCCTCATTTGGGATCGATCTCCGTTTCGGGAGGCGAGGGGGAAGTGGTGGAGGGGCTTCATCGAGAGGAGGGAGCCGGAAGTCCTCCGATAAATCCTCGAATGAAGAAGTTGGAACGGAATCGACGTTCTGAGGAAAGTTGAACTCCCATTGTTGGTGGAAGTCGGTTTGGACTTTTTCTTCCTTTTTATTGTCGCTTGCGATCTCCGCTTCTTTGTTCAATTTACTCGGCCCGTCGATTGAATCTTCGTTCCATTTAAAAAAGTCCTCGTTTTTTACGGGTGAAGGAGTTTTATCTTTGAGTAAGTTGCCGAAAACTTTGCTCACGTCGGCGAACGGATCATCCAGCGGATCTTCGACCGTCATTTCACCGAAAGGGTCGCAATTGTCGAAGACCGTCGATGAGATTACATCGATTGTTTCAGGAGTAACCTGGTTTGTATTTGTTCTCACATCTGTGTCTTTATTAACAGCTGTAGGACTAATACTCGTGGTTGGCATAAACGCGTCATTGAAGAGGTTGCTACTGGAGGTTTCATTGGTCGACGACGGAGTTGGCCACGCTTCTTCGTTCGCTTCTACAAGCGTCGACGGAAGTCTTGAAGTCTCCGATTGTGCAAATTGTGAGGAAGGAGCGTCGTCAAAGCAAGCCCACGTCAAACTTTGAGGCTTCGATGGCGCTTCTGTTGTCGTTAGACTCGTTGTTGAATGAACTGAATCGAGCGAAGTGGTTGAGCTGTGCTTTCGTTCATGGATAACGTCCTCCAGAGAAGCTTCACTCCGCATCTTCTTAAACATCGGAGGATTCTTCGAGTCTTTGTGCGTGACTCGCATCGACAAACTTGACTGCGCTCGGGGTCGCGACCTCGCTATCGAAGCAGGAGGCGGAATTCTCTCACTGGAGTTTGCTCGTAATTCTCCTCGCGACGACGATAAATCCACCGTTGAACAGTTCGAAGCGGAAGAATAGGCGCGGGAGAGCTTGTTGCTAGGCAACCGGTCGCTGCTCGTCGTTGAGGAGCTGCTGGAAGTCCGCTGGAGCCGAGCGGAACCGGTCGGAGAGGAAACGTGGTCCGTGGAAGATGCTTTCTGCATTGGAGACCTTGAGGAGTTTGGAAGAACGCTCGTCGATAAGCTCGGCTGGATTTGTTTGTTCTTGTTTCGCGACTTGCTTTTGTCGGACTTTGAAGAAAAAAGGTTGCTGATCGACAGCGATTTGCGAGGAGTCGACGCTTTGCTGTTTGTGCTCGAGAGCGATGACAATGAGCCATTGTTGTTTGTTGCATTGTCTGTCTGCTCGTCATCGGCGGGGGATTGTGACGCAATTCCTGTTGCCATCATGACTTCTTCGAAAAACGAGTTGTCCATGGGTTTCGTTGTAGCTTCAACGCCATGTGTCGCTAAAACCGGGGAATTGTTTTTCTCGCTCGAAATTTCTTCAGTACTTTTTTCTTCCGTCACGGCCGCAGCTTTTTCCAAACTTTTATTCGATTTGTTCGAGTTGACCCGCGAAATTTTTCCGAACGGAGGTTTAGTAGCAACACCGTTTTCTGCGCTCTTCGGATTGGTTCGCTTCTTTCGATCGGAGCGAAACGCGGGCCAGGGGTGCGATGTGGACCGACCGTGCCATGAAACAACAGACTTTCCGCTGTTTGTGCGACGGAAATCGCCCGGTGAAGTTCGAGTGTCAATTTTGTCGAAAGTTCCCGAAGAACTCGCGAGGCTAAAGTCGCTGCTCAGACTCGAAATGTCGCTCAGGTTCTGGTTTATAAATTGCGCGATAAATTACAAGAAAAGTCGCAAAACCAGGATATTGAAGAATAAATTAAAAACCTAATGTTTAAAAATGAAAAAAAAATATTTGGTAATTTTCCAAAAAGTAAAAGTGTCATTTTTCTTTTAAAAGTAAAGTTGTGTCATTTTTTAACATTTAGGCGGTGTTGAAAAATCTATTTTGAAAACAAATTCCTGGTTTTACTTTTAAATGAATTTCATGGATCGAAAAAACGAAGGTGAAAAATTATCATTTTTCAATATATATAAAAATTGAAAGAAAACCCAACAATAATTAATATTTAATTTTTTAACAAAATTAATAAGCAAGAATAATGAAATATCATGTAACAAAACAAAATTGAAATTATTTTGAACAATTGCTTTAAAAGTAGACAATAAACCTACCTATGATATTGATTTTTTTGGTTTAAACAATGATTACAATTCGATTTCCAGTTTTGCAAGAATAGGAATGAGGTATCATTTCAAAAATTACTTTTGTTAAAAGAATAATTTTTAAACAATAATTTTTTTTAGCCCCTCAAAAAAATTTTTTTGAACAATTAAAAGCAAAGATAATCAGATATTGTTGTTTTTTACTTACTGCAATGCCGAACATATCTGAAGAAGTTGGTGAACCTGGGGTGTCTGGGGATGTTGGGGTGTCCTCTGGCCACGGGTTGAAAGCATCCAGCTCATTCAACTGAAATATAATATGTTTATTGTAGAAATTGTTTGAAATCTTTTTATTTCCATAGGCCAGTGTAGCTGTGTCCAATAATATCGAATTGGAGCTAAAATATACAGAGTGGGCCAAAAGTAGGCTTACAGATATAAAAAGTAGGGTTTGGGTCTTCTCACACACCATTGATGTCAGGTCAGGTGAGCGTGGTGGCCATTCAATGCTACTTAAAAAAGTTTAATAACTGTAAGCCTACTTTTGGCCCACTCTGTATAAGGTGGCATCACTAATATTTTAGACATGTTTTGTAATTCAATGCAGCTATTTCTATTTTGAAAGGTAATTTTATTGAACAACATAGGTTAATAACAGGAGGTAATAAAATAAATTTCATTTTTTATTATGCAAATTTTGGATTATTAACCTAAAAAAGGAACTTTAAATGTTTGAATTTAATCTATGCTGTTTGCTTAAGCACAGTAATGATGTTGTTTGGTATCAGATAGCGCAATATCTGGTATTGAACAAAATGCCAAGTATCGAACATCCATTTTTGAAATAAGACCTAGCACTTTTATTAGACAGTTTTAAGGAATGAAGACAAAAAATCAGAGAGAGGTACAATTAGCACCATATCACAATTCTAGTTAGCTATTTATGCATTTGGTAGATGATTTGCAAAAATTTCTGAAAGAAAAGTAAAAGACCTTCATTTAAGAACTGTTCAACAATGGTAGGCCCCATAAATTTGATGTAACAGGCTACATATAGTTTTATATTTTTTTTTTTAATTTTTAAATGTTTGGTTGACCAAAGTGATTGCTGTAAAGCATTTTATTTTAATCATTATCTCACCTGTAACTTTAAATAAAAAAAATTGTAATATATTATTAAATAATATTTCTCTTAAACATTATATCAAAAAGTGACTATCGTTTATTATTACTGTTTTGCAATTTGGAAAAATTAAATAAAAAACAAATAAACAACATCTAACTATACAAGTGCGCACCACATAGCACATACTACTTATTTTTCAATTAAATAAGGTGTACAATTAGTTTTGTTTATTTATGAATAGCATTTAAAAAAAGTTGTGGTAGCTGCTAATATTTACAAGCTTGTCAAACACTATTGGCCTCAGGGCAAGTTGTACAGTTGCTCTTACAATTCACACACAAGTGCATAAAAGTTTAACTAAATTGCCTTTTAAAGGACATATATATTTATTGCAACATTCTTACTACCACACAACACAAGGCAAGTGGGATATCTCCCTATGAAGTTAACAACAATACATCTGTAATATAAATCAAACACCATAGAAGCCTGGAAGGAAAACTCCTCTCATAACTAGCAACAAAAGGGCCTAGACTTAAAAACCGTTTGTGCAAAGTTTAGTATCTATTACAATGTCATTCCATGTTTATAGAGTTTTATCTATACAGTAGTTTGCTACACAATTTAGTCAGTAAAGAATAAAAACACTAAATGGGTGCTGTAACGCAGTAGAATATGCCTTAATTTGAAAGGCTGCAGCCTACAAATTTACTAACCAGAAATTTGCAATTGACATATATACATATTTTGTGTAAAACCAATGAAATTTGGCTCCTTTCTTTGATATGACAATAAAGCCACAGTCATTTAAAGGTGTTTAAATTTAATTTTACTTTTTTATTTTTTATTTTGTTTTTAAATAAACATACAAGATTTATGTTTTTTTAGTGGTGAGAGTTTGCATTTACAAGTCAGTAAATTTCTTGTGCTATATCAGGGCCAGTCTGGATGACCAAAATTGATATTTAGGTTGTATTGAGCTAGGATTGTGCTTACATAATTTCCGAATACTTAATGAGCAGGATTGCAAAAAAATTTCGGAATAGGTTAGCAATAGGCTCACGCAATTACAATCCTATTTATTATACACAGATATTTAATAGTACAGCAATAAAAAAACAGCAATTTAATAAAATTATTGCGGAACATCTGACTATCTTTCACACTGGGTGAAAACCACTGCTTTACCTCACAATGTAAATTATATTTACCCCTTGCATATCCTGCAGCTGCTGTTCCATCGCTAGCAAGTTGCTTTCTTGTTGTTGTGCCTGCGGAGCCGGACGATTGTTCGGGACAGCGTATGTTTCCTCCTCATTAGGAGACTGCGCAAAAACATAAAAAGTTTTCAAAGATCAAAATTTGGTTTGCTAGACTTGTTTTGAATATAAATCCATTCAAAAGACAGATATAAATGCAATGGTCAACACAGTACGTAAGTTAAAAAAATTGTTTTACTACTACACTTAAGCTTCACATAAAATAAATTCCAAAACTTAAAAAAAAACTTTTAAAAACATAGTTATTTTTACATAAATTTTAATGCGCAAATTAATTTATTTTTTAAGAACTTGTGCCAACCCTGAATTTACAAGTGTATACCATCTGTTTATAAAAAGAGATAAAACACAAAATTATTTCTTAAAATTTTACAGAAATATATATTCCGCCTATAAGGTAATCGTCAGTTTTTCTATGCCCATAATAGCTTTTTAACTATAGTATTATTGGCCTTTTTACATGTTTGTGTTTTGTACAGAAACTGGGTTTATTGGCATAACTTTGTCCACTAAGGTTTTTGACATTTAGTGCTTGATTTTAACAAATTTCGTAAAAACAATAAAATCACACTTCTTGCCAATTAAAAAAAATTACACAGCAAAGAAATGTTTTGGACTGTTCCTTTTTGCAAACCCGACAAAGGACAATATAATGATAAAAAAAAATTGAAAAAAAAACCTCAGCTTTCTGTTTAGCTTCTTCCATTTCTTTTTTCTTCAAATCGTAAACAACTTGGAAAAGATCGCGAAGCGCCAGGACGAGATGTTCAGCGATCTTGGCCGTCTTTATCGCAAAGAAGCTGTGCTTGCCCTCACCGGCGCCGTAGATGTACCCGAAAGCCCGGCGGTCGGTCAAATCACGGGCAATAAATGATATTCGATGAACTGCGTGTTCGTGTTCAACATCCTGCCATAGAAATTAAACTGAATGCTCATTTTGGTTTTGCAGTTAAGAATAAAAAAGGGATCGTCGTAATACAACTTGGCGTCGTTTCTCTAAGCTTAATATTTGTAGGAATTTAACTTGTTCTTCAACCCATGGAAAAAATAAAAAAATCCAAACAAGCTTTTTTTTTAATAAAATCAAAATGAGCTTTTTTTGTTGGCGTGTCTAGTTATTTAATGTTTGTTAAAGATCCAAGTGAAGAAAAATCACTAGAAGAGAATTACAACAATTCTAAGATCAGGTACAGAACCAAGCACAGTCATCATACATATTGCTTTGGTGTTTGTTAAAACTCTGCATGTTTTTCTTATTCTAAAATAAAGACTAGTAGCCAATAAATAACATTTTTTGTAAACATTTAAGATTAATGTATTTCTTGGAATTTAGGATTAAAATGTAAAACTAACCAATGGAAAATGTATGAATGATGTTTGACAGAGTTCACTTTCTAAAGTTGTATAAACTTAATAAACATAAATATATTTTATTTTTTTAATTTAGACCAATGAATGGATTTCTTAATATTTTCGATTAATCTGTCAAACTTGTTAATAAATAAAGATATCTTACTGCTCTAAATTAAGAATAATGCCACTCTTGAAATTTCTGATAAGGTATCAAAGTTTCTAAAAGATGATTAACCCTTTGTTTCAAACAAACATTTTTAATGTTTGCGTATAAAGTAACCAAACACCAAATATTTACGTTTTTTTATATGATTAATAAACATCAACAGAATTGTTGATTAGTGTATTAAAGTGGCCAATATCTAATATTAATGATGATATCTCACTGTCTTGGTGATATCCCTACATTAAAAGCTATTTAAACCATACAACTGCATCCTAAATCATTTAAGATAAGGGATTAATGAAATTATGCAAATAAGACTAAATTCTATTGGGAGTTAATATTAGAATCAGATTGCACTGACAGGCAATTTCAAAGCAGTTTAAATCCTAAATAAGCTCAAAGCTTATTGGAATGCAGACCGCTATAGCTTAATCTTTCCTGTACAACAAACTAAATTCAAATGAATGAAGTATTCTACTTCAGTATCATATAACCTATATATATTGATTTTGAATTATTCTAAGCAGATTATATGGGTACTTAAAGATTTCAAACTCATTTTACTAGACAGATTAATCAAGTATACACTAACACTCACAAGATTAAAATATAAAGCTATGAAAAACACCCCATACGTACATTGGTAATAGGGTTTTAATTTAATTTTCAAGGTGGTTATTAGTAACATAATTTTGCAATCTAAACTATGCACAAGGCAGCAGAAATTCTTTGCATGTTTCGAACATAAGCACTATGAATAAATCATGATTCAGACCTCAAGGCCATCAGCTGTCGCCAAATTAAAATACATCAACACAAGATGATGCACACTAGCTTGCAACCTATGATGCATAAAGGTAAATTAAAATAACAACACCTTAATGTAAAAAATAAGCAAATTGTAAGTACAACAAAATCGCTGGCACTGTTGGCAATATTACAAAAAACATATAAGTCTGACATAGTTAGTTAAGACACTTCTTGCATCTTTGTATACATTTTTTTGTGTTGAATAATCGTTTGTTTACATTTTTGTGTAATGTTGTACTTACATATGAGCAGGTAAGTTTAACAATTCACAGCTAAGGAAGATGTCTCTGGCAATGTTTTCATTGTAGCATAAAAGTAACAGTTAACAGAGTAACACTCAAAAATTCATTTCAATGTAAACAAAACACATTTCTTTCCATGAAATACTAACATTTTATTAAAACAAATATTCAAATGACTGTAAGTGTTACGGACGTAAAATTAAGAAAAAACCTATTACAGCCGTAACAGTTACTAAAATAAAATATTGTGTTTTATCAGTTCATCGCAATACAGTAACAACTCATTAATTACTATTGTTTAAATAAACATTTCTAATGAGGAAAAAAAGGGCCAAAGAAAGATATACATACTAATATATACATAAACTTACCCCGTTTGTTAGATTGATAATGCGCAGTCCTTTCAAGGAAACATTGATGATAATTTTCTGTTTATGTTGGCCCGATGCCAGAACAGCAGCCTAAAAATTAATACAAGCAATTTAACACAGCACCACGACAACAAATGTTTTGGTTGCTCAACAACAATTTAACAGAATAACCTAAGTTTTATGTTTTCGTCGCACTTAAACTTGAAACTAAGTAAGTCAGAGAGCTAAAATTGCCCGAAAAACTTTTTTTTTTGATCAAAACAGAGGTGAATTTTAGCCGGAACAACTATTGAAAAAATTACAGTTTAGCCACTTGGCGAGTTGTGGGTAGGGATGTTCAAAGTAGAATCACTATTTATTGGATTCGATATTCTACTTTGAACATCCCTTGTTGTGGGTTGTTATTTTAGATTACTTTAAATTGATTATGAGTTTTGTAAATACAGCTTATAAAATAGGATTTTAGTTATCAATGTCACACATTATTGTGAGCCATTTTTATTATTCTACTCTAATAAAGATGATCAATACTATTTTAATAGCTAAGTTTATTATGTGTTGTGGTGGTAAACAACAAATACATTTTTGCAAGTGTTGAGCTTACACTAAAACAAGTGAACAGTTTAACACAGATTAAAGCGTAACAAAAATACACATATAAAATGTAAACTTGATAAAATAAATCTCTAAGTAAAAAAAGGTTGAATATATTGTTATCCGTTCAAAATTTGGCGTTAAAATTCATCATAGAGCTACATTACAGAAAGACCAACCTTTAGTTTAAGAATCGAGTCTTGGCACATTTTGTCGCCCCTGGACTCTGGAACATCGTCGATTCCGATAAGTTTTGCTTTGAAACTAGTTCCACTTCCTCTAAAGCGAGCTGTCGAATCCTTGATTTCTTCTGGAAGGTGGGAAATAAGTTGTTTAAATAACTGCCTTTAAATTGTTGAAATGTTATGAAGACAGGAATATTATACAAAGTGATGTAATAAATTACATCATATGCAATTAATAATACATGCATTGGGAGATCTTGTAATGACAATAAGAAATTTGTCAAACATTAGAAATAGTGATAGAGTTGTTGTTTTTTTATTATATTCCATAAATATGAATTTATTTAGCATCATCTTTAAGCGGAATTTTTAAATATTTTTTTAAAACAACCCAAGTAGGAAGCAGTGTTTGTTTTAATGCAACTATTTATTGGTGGTCACTAATCAGTAAATGATGAATTGTCCACACATCATTAGGATACAAAAAACAACATTACTTAAACCTAGTCCCAAAAATAAAACAAACTCCGCAATTTTAAGATAATCTTCTGCTTTAAATATATGAAGAAAAACAAACGGTTTCTTTGCTTCCACCTTGTGGTTTAACAGGTGTGGTCAGAGTCGAACCCGTCCCGTTTGTCGTTTGTTCCGATCCTTGCGATTGATTTGTGTCGAGCTCCATTATAATTTGAAAGTTAAAGAATAAAAAAATACAACAAAAAATTAAACATGGACTGGCTAAAGATGGAAATAAAAGTTGCAATTAAATTACTGTAAATATATTTGGGATTAAAATTAATAACGGATGATAGATTTTTTTCAATTTAATTAGTTTATTAGTTTAGCTGTGCTAAGGTTGTTATATTAAAGGCCTGACTGATATTTTATTAATGACACGAATAGTAATTTTGTAGGATGTTTTTGTACTTATAAACCTGGCTGTTTAAAAAAACTGTTATTCCTAAAAACAAACAAACAAAAAGTATTATTTTTTGTGTAAAAAAAGTAAAACAATTAGTTGGAAACAGCACAAAAATAAGAAACAACAAAAGTATTTTCATCAGGAAAAGGCAGGCATTTTGTTGGTTCATAAACAGCTTTAGGAAATGCATGACCACGGATTTGAGGCCAAACATAGTAAATGTCACTTCAAGAAACACTAAATCAATTATCCAAAACTTCTGACATGTCATGATTGAATGAAGTTATGGCGCTGCGTTGGGGAAAAAGGCGTCATTAGTTTTTTTTTGGGCATGTAGGAATAACTTTCAACTGGTTGAGCCAATAACATAAGTCTGCCTCTTATATATGTATATCTTGATGGGATGAACTTGCATTTAAATTACAACAACCTAATATTCAGGGCTATAAACAACCTAAAATAGTTACAAAACAAATAATTTTGAACTTTCGAATAAAACAAGCATTTTTTAGCATAATGTCTGGAGCTGGTAGTTAAATATTCAAGCCTATATATATTCAAGTAGGTAACATTTTGTAAACATGTTAAAAATGAAAAAAAGAATAATTTAATACGTTCACAAAATGCTACCTACTTCTGCATAAGCTTTGATGTTCTTTCTATTTCTAATTAACACCCAGCCATTATTTTTAAGATGTATTTTAAACGTTTACAAAGTCCGAATAATATTATGTATGAGATTTCATTCTACATCTAAGACACACCCTAATCTATTAATTAAACAGCAATCCTCAAACGTGAGATATTAAACTACATAAAGACTTGTCAAATGGACCAGAAAAGCAACGGCTAATTGCAACGAGCCAACACAAAAGTTAAGCACAGGAGGTTGGTTATCGATTAATAGGAGACCTGAAATAACAGACTGTGTGGTAGCGGGACAGCAAACACACGCACAACGGTACCAGGCGCTGCAGGCTCTGGGCAGGTCCCACTAGCAACTAAACAAATATTGCCTAATCATCAAGCAGTGGAAACAATGAATAAAGCGAACTGCAAAGTAAAGAACAAACTCCAAATTGAACAAGTTTTTATCAACTCAGTGCTTGTGGTCTTATAACTTTTAAAAGACTACAAAAAATAAATTATGCTGATATGATACCAATCTTAAAACTTTTGAAATTAACTTATCAACCAACTTAGTTAACAATTTTTATTTAAACTAACAGATGACCGTAAATTCAATTCAACAAACACTACACATATGATAACACAATACAGCAATGTGTAATGTATATACAACAATTGGTGATATGATATTGTATTATTATGTTCCAGAAATGGCCACCATGTTTAAAATATTTATTTAAATCAACAAATAAACCTTGATTCAATTTTAGAAACATTAGATAACTAAATAAGGCATGTGTATGTAAAACCCAGTCATACAATATTTTCTTATATTGTTAAATAAATTGATTTATAAGTGAGTTTTTATTCACCTCCATTATTTAAAACATTTATATAGACACACATACTAACTTTTCAAAACTAAACGCTTAGATAAAAGGTCAGCATGTTTAAAAAGATTGCCTGTAAAACCTATGACAAGCTAATTCAGACGATTGGCAATGAACCAATGAACTAAGATGAATTGAGGACAACACAAAATTAAACTTAAAGCTTTTCAACACCTTATGATCAAAAGCAGAGTTCAAATTAGAGAACAGAGAAGGGTCAGCAATAAGTAACAAAATATCCATGGCATATCACTTTAAAAATGTTGCATTTGTAATAAGAAACTATAAGGAATTCACAAGCTTTACAAATAAATTTGGCTTTTATCGCAAATGTGCTTAACGTAAATGCAGGTTACACAAAATTGTGTTTGACATTTACAATTAGATATGTATTTTTTCAGTTCTTTAATACATAGATTCTGATTCAGATTCAATTTATTTTGTGGATCTTTTCAAACATTGAAAAACAAAATAACACAAGGACAGTGAAAGGACCGTTCGCTCATCGAGTCAAGCTGGACCTAATAGTACTCTGGTTTATTTAATTTAAAAGCTAAAAATGGTGTGTAACTAAAACTGCCTTTATCTGATGAAACACAATGAAATTATTTAACCAGCCTAAATTACTTGAAACACTAGTTGCAAGAATGTTACAAAATACATAAGAAATTGATAAGAACTTTAGATAAAGGCAGTTTTTTAACAAGCCATATAGTTGTCAAATCTAATTAAAAAAACAATAAAAAAAAGAATCATTCATTTGATCAAAAAACTAAAAAGAGTCAAATATAATTGTTACATACAAATCACTATCCATATGACTTACAACAGAGTAAAGTTGCGTTGTTTGTCTGCTATTTTAGGCGGCTTGCCTTTGTATGTCTCAATAATATTGTCAAATAATGTAGAGTAATGGGTAAACTTAAATATTAACGCCATTACCAAAAAGCTACAAATAGTAGGGTATTTGTATTTAGTACCAACACCTGCTTTAAAATGTCAAGTAACTAGTTCAATAAAATTTCTGAACATTTCTTAATTATCTCCATCTTTAAAAAGGAGAATTTTGCACAGTAAGGACAGATGCTGAAGGTTAAGGCATGGGCCTTTATGCTTTTCACAGCACTTCCTTTAGAGAACTCAGGTGTGCGGCACCAAATTTTCAGGAGAGTCATGTTTTTGCACATCTGCAGAATCCTTTCACTATTAAAAAATTATTTGTATAATTTAGTAATAAGGTGTACATATACTAATGGCTTTAAAATATTTAACAACATTACTATTTTATTTGTAAACAAGAGCAAATTTTAAACTTGCCTAAGGTAAATGTAATTTTCTAAAACTACAACAAATCAAAGAGTTGAGCTAATTATACCAGTTAATAAATTGTACAATATGCATTGCAAGCTTCCAACAAAGATATATAGTTTTAAAATCACAACAAAGGGAAAGAACATTAAAACAAACACCAAAAATATATAGCGAACTATTTCCCTATTTAAAATGTATTTTTACATAATTTAATAAATACGAATTACTTCATTCCCGATTTTTGCAGGGTTTTTGGGCCTGAATTTGACACATGTTACTTATACTTTTAAGCGAATAAAATACTAACAAACAAGGTATCAACATACCTAACCGGCGCTGGTCTAGAATCCTACCACAATTATTAAATCAACGCACAATATTTGGGTTAGGCTGCGGGTTAATGTTTGGGTGAGGGTGGGTCAATTACTATTATATTAATTATCGAATAATAATACTTGACCCACCCCAACGCGAAACGCTAACCCGCACCCTAACCCAAATAATGTGCAGGATTCTAGACCAGCGCCATACAACCTTATACCAGCGCCCTATACAATTGTGTATTTACTAGTAACATGAATTTCGCAAAAATAATACTACAAATGTGTTGTAATAGCATAAAAAGTTTATTTTATACCTAATATGTTGATAACAGTGTGTTAAAGTTAACTAAACGGCCACAAAACGACTTTTAACACCAGTTATCGTAAGTAACACTCACATTCCAACACATTCACACTCACAATGCTGATAGTGCTGACCTCTTTGCATTCTGCGTCATAATTTGGAGTTTGGTCAAGTTACGACCATTTCACGCATGAGCAGTTGCTTCGCGGTCGCTCAAGCAAAGAATGTTCGTATGTAGGACATACTTTGTTCAGCATAGAAACCGTCAAAATAAACTGATTTTTTTGTCGTCTGCCTCAACCAAAGAGATTATAACCTCAACAGTATATATACAGTAACATACTTAATAAATGCCTTCTCGCTATGTTAAAAATGAATGGAGTTATTGAAACATTCACAAAATGCTACCTACTTTTATATTGGTTTTGCTACTTCACTAAGTCTAAAAATCAGATTATTTTTCAAATTATTTTTAACTTTACCTAAATATAGGGCCAAAATAGTGGTTGTCAAACTTTAATAGTAACTTATGTAGCGACCTCCATAATTTATTCAATAATTCGCCATCCGGTGAAAAAAAATATCTTAAAAACGCAAACGTGAATCTATAAAAAACAGTTTAGAATTTCATAACATAAATAAAGTAACTAATTTACAACAAAATTGTTGAAATTGATCAATTGCATTGCTTAATTCCATTTCACAATTTACGTTTAGCTTTAAGTCTAGATTCTTTACACTCCTAGCCCCACTTTAGGAATCAATAGGCTGGACAAAAACTCAGTCTTCGTATTTAGAAATTTATTAAAATAAACGAATGTGCAGAAAAACACCTCAAAACCCCCGTAACACACGTCCTGAGTTTTTCCAGGGGATGAGGTTTAGTCGTAGAAATAGAATTCGGGTTATTGACTACAGTGCTTTGAAAGATCGAAGAAATTAAATAGGAAAATATAGTGGATAACAGTAAAAAGAAAACAAAAAATTAAAATAAGAAAACGGGCAAATAATTCGCTTTTTGCTTAAAAATGTGGCAAATAATAATAAAATCACAAAATAACGCGCAAATTGATAAAATATTGACAAAGCAAAAAAGGCAAAACAAATGAAAGTAACTGAAGTGGCTTTAAAATGATAGATTTGAACTGTTAGGACATCTATAGCACTCCAGAAAATATTGACCCGCTATAGTTTCAGGGGTCATTGACCTGCTATAGTTTCAGAGGTCAATGGCCAGCTAAAGGTTTAGCGGTCAGTGACGTTCTCGTAAATTAGGGGTCATTGACCCGCTAAAAAATAAAAATTCTGTGACAAGTTTCATTAAAATACAAAAAACGTAACATTTTTACCACTATTTCAACATCTTTTTCAAAACACCTTTGCTTTTTACAGAGTTCCTAAAAATTGCAACAAAACACAAAAAGCGCAAAATACACAAAAAGGTAAAATTGAATTGCACCTGGTAAGACAAAAGAACGACAATAAAAACGCTTTTGATAAAAACGAAACAGTTCAAAATAAACGCGCTGTATTTGTCTGTTGGCTTTGCAGTTACAAAACACTTTTAACGTAAATATTTAAATGATGGGTTACTTAGGTGTGAGTGGGTTTGTAATGTGGAATACGCAAGATTAAAAATGTTGAAATATACGCGTCTTGTTCAATAAGATTATCGTAAGTGATTTATTTAAAACACCACCAAGCGGACAACTTTTAATATTTTATTGGTCCTGTGGTGGCGCAAGGGAGTCAGCGGTTCGAAGTGCAAAATATAAAAAAGATACTTTTAATGGATTTACGCATCCATTCCTGTGCACAACTCTCAATGTTTTACTATCGTATAGGTTTCAACTTACAAACACATGATATTTGAACCAGAATTATAAAGAAAAACATGGCAATTTTAAACTAGACTGAAAAATTCAAAAAGAAAACTTTAAATAAAATGTTTTTTTTTAAGTTGCAAATTTTATTTACTAGCAACCGCGTATTTAATTTATACTTGTAAGTTGTAACCAATACCACTTTCGCCGCCACACAGCTTATCAGCGACTCATACACCTTTAGAACAGCATCATGCCAGATTGTCAGTGTTTCTTAACCCATGGGTAGCGACCCAAAACTGGGTGGGCGTTCGACTTGATTGGGTCGTCAAGAAATTACCATATTTAGTATTTTAAATTAATTAATGCTACTGTAATATTTCTTATTTTGTTCACTTTAAGCTCACGATAAGTTCATTGAAGAGATTAAGTTCACCGAAGCTTTGCTGTTAACCTAACGCTCAGAAGTTGGATCGCCCCAATAATGTTGAGAAACACTGCTGTCGTGAGCTTAAGTTAGTCAGCCAACAATTTCTCCGACTTAACATTTCTCGCTTTCCATTGGCCAATCTTGGCACGTAATCGTTTTTCAGAGTGACGTCATCAAATCGTCACCGCGCGCTCAGTGACGTCACAATATAACGCAGAACTTTGATTTGATGTGCGCGGCGCCAGCTGGTCGGACCTTGTTTGACCTTGCGGGTGCCACGTGTGACCTTGGGTTTGACCCCGACACGGTTGAGAAGGTGCTATCCAACCATGACGATTTGGCGCCGTTGGTGGTCACGTGATGCGAAGGGAAGGCCTCTGATTGGCCGCCCTCAGCATTGATCGTTGAAGCGTGAAGGTCGTTTGCCTCGCACATGGCGCACGACCACGTGGTATCGCTGTGATTGTTGTGGTGATTGTGACGACACTTAGCTAGCGCGTGTTCGGTGAGCGCGCGAAGTTTGCGAAGTTCTTCTCCTCCGGCCGGCCCGTACAGCCGCTTGTGGGCGCGCAGGAGCAGGATGCGGTAAGTTCCCACCAGAGCGCTGAACTCATTGATGCGGAACTCCTCGCCCAACGTCAGCTGGCCGTTGCCTGGCAACTGGGGACGACGGGGAATCACCGGGTACGTCATCGTCGCGTCCGAACTCTGCAACATATCACTGTGACGTCACACAAGGTTAAGACCAACACGGCGCAACAACTTTTATGTCATTACTAATATTGAACAGAGCACATTGTGACGTCATATAACAGCGAGGTTTAAATCATAACAAATTTGTGTTTTGGCAAAAAAGGGAAACTGTGGCCTGCTAATTTAATGTGATTAAATGGTTGTAGCACAACAGCTCATTAAGGTGGTTCTCAAGCATTTGTAGTGTACGGTATCCTGCTTGAGATTTGACTAAATACTTAAAGTTGGATTTACAGCTGACAAGTTTTATATTTGGCAAACGGACATATGTGCTGCGAAGGTAGTTAGACCGGATGCAATGCAGTTTGTTGTACTTGTGTATACTTTTAACAACTTATATTCATGAAGGGCTCGAGTTGCACAGAAAGCCAAACTGTGCTCAAGTAACTTAAAGCATTTTTGAGGGGACATTTATTAGGATTTAATTGAACAGAAAAGGCAAATTTCCATCTTAATAAAGTATATGATGTGTTACCCATTTGGGTACACGTGATGCTTAATTAACTAAAAATGTCGCACAAACAAACAAACAAAATAGTGTGTTTTAAATATGTGATTAAATGATTATATAGTACAATCTTTTAATATTTAAAGTTACAAATCACAAACTCTATATTTGGCAACTCAGTTAACAGGTATTCTGTGAAGGTTATCGTACGTGTATTATGCGTTATTGAAATAATCGACAAACAGCTTACTCGACAGTATAACTTGAAAACCACAAGAAAACCTCACGATTCCAAGAAAAAGAATCTCTATTTCGGGAATTGGCGCAAGAAGTGATGGGTTGGGGTTTATTCGAGCGAAACGGGACTTTTTAAGCGTTCGAAAAACCTAAACAAAGTCCCCCCTTAAAACCCCTACAACCCCCTTATCTCTCCGCCGTGTAAATATTCCCAGGGCGGGGCTGGGAACGGTAAATGTCACCGGAATTTCTGGCGTAAACACGAATTTTAACTCAAACGCGAAGCCAAAAATATACCTGTTTAAGATTGGGTTACATACACTGTTCGTGAAACATAAATTATCATCTCTTAGGTTTAACGTTAAAATACAGAATAAGACTTGACCAAGCGTAAAACATTAAAATAGTTTTAGCTTAAAACGTTAAAAAAGGTTTCCGATTTTTTTGTGCAGTCAAAAAACGTTCTTTTTAAGTAGTTAATTAACATTAAGGATAGACCATAAGGCCGAGTATATATTTTTGAACCTAATTAAATAATTTATCCCGCACTGACTGTAACATGAATATGTCGCTTTGAAACGATTAAAGATAGGCGGAATGTAAATGTAAATGTAAACCCAAAAATTATGAAAAACTTTTGTCCCTTCAAGCAAATTTAAAAATATGTCGAGCAGAATATATATAATGGAACTTATTAAAATATTATTTTAAATATTTCCAAAAATATCTGGAAAAAATCGAAAAATCGAAATCAGTTTGTTTAGACGCAAATGTTTTACTTATATGAGGGCATAATTTAGTATTTTATTTCGTCAAATAATAATTTTAAAGTTTTTTGCTAGGTTACTAATGCCAATGTGCATTGAGAATCGTCTGTGGAAATACATTGTGTTAGTGCAAAAAATAATTTCGGAACTTGCTCAATTAGGTGATCTCCAACACTTGGCAACTTTACCTAAATTTGCGAGCTTATTCCAAACACAATAAGCACAAGAATACAAAGAATTTCATGATTCAATGATACTTGAAGCAAGAGACCGTAACATATGAATATATTTGTCAAGAGGGAAGCTTTTTGAGGTTTTAGTTTCCCGAAAAACGTCCAACAATATTCTTCCACTTCACATTAAGTTTGTGTCCTTGACACCGACATTGAACTGCCCCCGAGTGGTGCTTGTAACCCGGATTGTGACATCACAAACACAAAGTTAATTATACAAGTGCTCTCGGGCGCTTCAAGTGTCGGTGGAGGGCTGTACAAAAACTAACGTCTTTAAAAAAATGATGAGGAGAAAATGATGAGCAAAACTTCGCACAAAAGTTTATCTTGGTTACAATGGTTTTCAATATATTTCAAGGTTGGTTATGTAAGTTTAGAACATAGTGGACAAAGGAATAAGGTCGGAAATTGTGAATAAAACTTATCAAGGCGATAGTTATGTTTTAAAAGGTTTATTTTACGCATCTAACTCCTAATATTTATCTCAAAAACTGTGGATTTTCCGCACTTTAAAACACTTTGAGTTGGCATCGTTCATGTTTTTTGTTAATGATGTTAAGATTTTCACATTTTAACTATTAAAAAACATATTTAAAAACCCAACATTTTTAGAGCGTTTTGAAAAGGATGTCTATAAGCAGGAAATCTGAAATTTGGGAAATTACCCTTAGAAATACGAACTAGTAAATAACAATTCTTTAAGATAAAGTAAGATTAGTCGGATATTTCTAAGCTGTATTTTGTTAACTTTACCTCCACGTCCATAACCTAAACACAAAGCGATTGTTAACTACTGTCGCGTCACAGTCAAGTATTGTTCCCGCTAATATTATCGCGTTGTCATGACAACCGTTGACGACTCTGAGTTCAAACGCGACCAAGCATGACAACGGTTCGGACGCACAAGGGCTTGTGACGTAATAATAAGCACACAGTTGATTGTTGGAGTTCTAGAACGCTTAACGCTGCCGCTCGAGTCTCAAACATTTAACTTTGAAGTTGACAGCTGCAAAAAGCTGCAACAAAACTGCAGCGACATTTATTCCAGTTTAATTCCAATATTGTATCGGAACCGATAGCCGATACCAAATCAATATTTCAGCCATGATTTAAACCAAACCCAGCGATGTAACAACTTAGTAACAACTGGAGGTAACAAACCGTTGAAGCAAAGTTTGGCCTAAAATAAATAAATTACCCTTGAACGTTTAATTTAACTATTTTTCTTGTTTGAGCATAGTAATGACGAGCGTATTAATGAGATCGCGATACTAATATTTAAAATATCGGTTTTAGGAATAAAATGTCAACCACGTGTGTGTCCGTGTGTCTCTATATATCAATATATCAATATATTAATGCACCCGTGTGTCCGTGTGTATCAGGGTGTGTCATACAATGGCTAAACAAAATTTTGAGTTGGAAAAATTGGATATCCCCTAATCCGTATGTCGGTCTTTATGTGTCCTTGTTTCTCCACCTGTGTACATTGTACTCATGAATACCTATGTGTCCGTGTATTTGTGCATCTTTATCATTGCGGCCATATATTCCCATATCTATATTTCCTGTATACGCATGTATTTGTGTTTATGTGTCCCTCTTTCTACCTGTATGCATTGCGGCCGTGAACGCCTGTGTGTCTCTATATCAGTATGTTAATACATTCATATGTCCGTGTGTATTTGTGTTTCATTGATGCATCACATAAAAATAACTCGTCGTTAAAAAAAACAAAAAAAAAGTCTAGACGGCTGCATTTTGTTAATTTTATTTTTTATAGAAAATCCCATTTTCTAAATCTTGGTTTTTGTTGTTCAAATTTGAACTTGATTGATTGGATAAAAAAATTCCTAAACCTGTGTGTTCTCACCTCCTTAGCGTGCCATGAGAAGGGCGACTGCCTCTCCAGTGTGGACGATGACTCGAACCTCCTCAGTAGTTCCTGTGTGATTCCCAGCTTATCGAGGTAACACAGCGCGTAAGCTTCTTCGGGTTTGCATTGCTTCAAGTTGATCTGAGTTGGCTCCAGTCTGTAATAATGTAAATGGTTGAAGTAAGATGTTCTTGATATGTGTAAACAATTAAAGTCCCGGTATAAAGTTGCGAGCATTGGCAGGTTTCTGTTTGTCGATCACTGTTCCGCTGTGTGTAGAAACAATAAAACTTAAAGTTTAAAAACCAGATTAAAGTCAGGCGCAGACATTTTTTTGTAAAGAAATATATATTTCGCCTATTCTGGCATCGTCAGTTCCTTTAAGTAAAGTAGATTACATATACAAAGCAAAATAATAATGAAATCATTAAAAAGGTCAAAAAAATTATAAAAGCGGTAGAAATTGGGTAAATAAACAAACTAGGCTGTCAGAAGAAAAGTATGGTTTTCTGAAAGGTGATCTAGAAATTATGCAGTTTTAAATTACTTTACTTACACAAATTATTAGATAAGTAAAATTGTAGTTTACGTATAGGTAACATTTTAGAGTTTTTATTATATTTTGGTGTTACATTCTTAACGTTAAAGTGACGAACCTGTAATAACCCATGGGTTCTGGGTAGCTTGTCCTGGCCAACCATTCGGAAGATCGAATACCGGGGATGTTGAATCTTTCCGAGGGGGTCGACTTCAGGATTCCCCGAATGAGGGCTTTGCAAGCGGATGAGACGTTGGAAGGTATCGTGAACTGGCCCGATAAAATCCGCTTCTTTAATTTCCCGACGGTTTCGGCGCGAAACGGCATCGTTCCTGACACGAGAGGGCGATAAGGAGTTAATTTTAATTAAAAAGGGGCCGCTTATTATGTTAAGGTGATTATAGTGATTATTTGACAAAAACCCGAAAATATATATTCACTATAAGGGATATCCGTTACTTGGCAATGTATTCCAAAACCGACACCCGATATTTTAGAGTTAGACCAAAATCATGGACATCCAATCCACTAAAAAATGACGTCATTACTATGCGTAAATAAACAATATTCTTCAAATTGAAACGTGGAAACGCTTTCTGCGTTACCAGGCAATAAATGGCTTTAGTGCTGGAAAATTCGGTTACATTTCTTGTAAGCATGAATTATCAACAAAAGTTTCAAACGCAAATAATATTTATTCGGATCGGATCGGCACCGATATGAGCCTTATATCGAACACGTACCGATATTTTCGACTTTGCATCGGTAGCGGCTCTAATCCGATATATTATCGGGCAATCCTAAGGTCGGGCTAAAAATAAATCAACAATGACCAAGAGTCAGGGCTTCAGTAAGTGAAATTATTTTTAGAAGCTATGCTTGTTCCAACATTGAACATTGTTGTAGTTCAGTGCTCCTCGACCTATGGGTCGCTGTTTGATTTGGTTGGGTCGCTGACCGCAGTAGCTCACATGTTTATACTAATTGAGATTGGTTCTGAGCAAAATTCTCAATTAGGAAAATTAAAGAAGCAATACAAATTCTGTATAGTTATTAAAATTCGAAAATCTTTATGCTAATGCCTATTTTTTGTTTGCTTACAAGAAGCTAGTTATATTTCGCTTACAAAACAAAAAAAAAATTGGCTCGCCAAAGCTTAGTCGTCATATTTACGTTTAATATTTGGGCCGCCGCGAAAAAAGGTTAAGAAGCACTGTTGTAGTTGAAGGATAAAAAGCAGAAGACACGCCCTAGGTGACACTTCGGTACAGATTTTAATTTGAACGACGTATGCTTGTGGCACCTTTTTAAAGTACTACTTTGTCGCCTGAGGCGTTTTTAGTAAAAAAATTAGCAGATCAACAAATCACTCCAGGCAAACTTGGTTCATGATATTATGACACTAAAGGTGTAGTGTTAGTCTAATGCTGATTTTACAATACCCAGTGCGTTGCTCAAGGAGACCGGGATGCCCGAAAGTTACAAAAGGCAGTCTTTCCCAACCTTTTCGCGGCCACCCAAACATGAAGCGTAAAGGTATAGCAGTGAAGACTAGGCGACCCAATTATCTTCACTAAAATTTTGTAAGCGACAAAACATAAGACATTAGCATAAATACGTTTGATTTTAATCGTTGCGAACCAAAGTCATTAACGTCAAACTGAAAGCACAGGTTTCTTCTCACACCCCAAAAAATAAATTGCAATCGCGTTTTCTTCATCAATTTTATAATGTTTGCCGTGTCATTGGGCGGCCTGTAATAAGCTGGGAATAGATTTTTGGAGGGGAGTGAAGTGAAACGGTGGTGGTTGGATCAGTTCTGACACAAAAGCTGAAACAAAAGCGCTCGGCTTCTTCAGTTTGGACACGCGCAGAATGAACCGTGTCTTAGTTTTGCTAATACGAGAAATCTTGCTCACAAACAGTCGCAATTAACCAAGCCATATGAACTATATAGTCGGTGACTCAAAAAATGGCATAAACCAGTTTAAATTTAATTAATATGAGCCATATATGTTTTCGCATTGCGCAATTTACTCAAGTTTTAGAGAAATCCTGTTGAGAACCAAGCTCCATGAACCTAACAATGTATAACTACTGCAGTTGCGTCTCAACCAAATCTAACGACACAGTTTGGGATCGCGATCAATAGATTGGAAATATATGTATCAGTTTTGACGGTTTTAGGTTAAGGTTTACAAACATCGCCTACTTTGCATATTTCTCCAAATACAACCAATAAGATTGATACATTTATAGAGATGTGTGTCAACAAATGTGATCTAGCCTTTCAAAAATCGTCTGTTTGACCAACGATAAGATCTGACATATACACGGGGCTAACCAAATTCAGTCGATCAATAAAGGGCAGGGTTTGAATAGAACTACAAACATAAAACCGAGATAAGAACAAAATCAACGTCGGAATAAGACCAAAATAAGATATAGTCGAAAATAGGACTAATGCCTTAACAGTCGCAGTACCAAGTACCAACCGACCAACCGTCTTAATTAGGAATAAGTCCTAAACCCGTCGGAACCAGAACTAAATTGTCACAATAAGGCCAATACAACATTTTACCTAACCCCAAACCCTACCCCTAAGTGCATCACTAACTCTTTAAATAATTTTAACCCTAACATTGGACTTAATGCTATGGTATTATAGAATATTCTGCTTTGTTGCATTGTAGGTTTTATTGTGTGTTCATATTTGAACCTGTTGCTTTTTTGGCCTGTTTAGTGTGTTCCGCGCCAACTTAAAGTTTTGGAAATCACTTCAACTAATTTTGTATACTTTTACCTTCACAAAAAATTATTAAAATAGAAGCTACAACATAGATTTTGTAATCAATTTCTTTTAAACCAAGTGGGAACCCTAAAATTCCTGTTGGTAAATGGTCTAGAAAATACTTGGAATAAGACATTGGAACAGCGTTACCTTTACTTTAGGCCAGTGGTTTTCAACCTTTTTTCTTTGGTGGCCCATTTTCGTTGCATAAAAATTCTGTGGCCCAATAAATTTTCATGAATGGACAAACTATAAAAAGGTTTAGAACAAAATATAGCGGAGCATATAACAATAAATTACATTTCATTTACATTTCTACTCAATTCGTCCCCAAGCGATTATTCCTGTAAAATTAGGCATAGTGACACAAATGAAACTAAATTCTTCAATAAATCTAGCTTTTCAAATTGGTCGGTGGCCCATCTAAAAAGTTTCCATGGCCCACTGGTTGAGAATCGCTGCTTTAGGCCATAAAAAAACTATATTTTGCTTATAATGCCAAGCATAGGACACCCCTACTTAAAATTTAGCTTCAACTATTCGATTTCCGCTGACTCACGGTGACTCACCAGTTACGGAGAAGTAGAGCAGAATGCCGAGCGCCCAAATATCGACGCTCTCCCCGTAGTAGAAGGAATCACGGAACAACTCGGGCGCCGCGTAAGGGGGAGACCCACAGAAGGTGGTCAGGGCCTCACTGGAACCATCGGCCTCCGTGCTGAACCCGAAATCACCCACCTGGAACGAAGGGGAAGGTGAGAATCGAACCCGGGGCTCAAAATCACGTTTTAGTAATTTTGTTATGAAATTTGTGAATGTAAGTACTGGAATGGCGGACCAAATATAAAGTTTAACATAAAATAAAGGTTTCTAATAAACTTAACAAACTTTCAACAACTTAACTAAATTCCATAAATCGAGGTACTGAAATGGCGGACCAAAATAAAGTTTTACAGTGATTAGTTCACAAAGGTAAGATAAAATGCTTTAAGAAAAAAAATAGCTTTAATTCTTTTTTCTAATGAAAAAAAATGTTTAACTATTAAACTTAACAAACTTTCAATAACTTAACTTAATTCCATAAATCGAGGTACTGAAATGGCGGACCAAAATAAAGTTTTACAGTGATTAGTTCACAAAGGTAAGATAAAATGCTTTAAGAAAAAAAATAGCTTTAATTCTTTTTTCTAATGAAAAAAAAGGTTTAACTATTAAACTTAACAAACTTTCAATAACTCAATTAAAAAATAACAAATACGCAATCCATAAAATTCAGAAATTGAGATGAACAACCACATTTTATAAATTAAAACACCTTTATTTGAGTTAAGTCCAAGCTAACTAACTGGTCCGCAGGATTTAAGCCAAAAAAACTTAAGCCAAGTCATTTAGAAACAGCATGTTTAGTGCATTTAAGTCGTGTGATTAACTTGAGTCATTTCAACACTGGTACATACTGCAAGGATACACACCGCAAAAACTATGATGTTCGTGAGGTGTGGGAATCGATCCAAAGACCGTGGGAACTTTGTTTCTTTCAAGTGGGTTTTGTTGACACAGTGGCGGAAATATCGATTGCTTCAATTGTGGGTTTAGTGGAGCTTCGTAACAACTCCATAATGTTTTTACTACAACCAGTGTTGTAACACGCCTAATCCCCATTATACTTGACACCACTGTCATAAAACGAAGGTGGCAATGCTTTTTTATTTTTTTTTTGAGATTTGTCCATCACACGAGGATTCAGCAAATTTTATAACACGAGGATGACACTACACAATTTGTAATGATGATTTTGTTAATCACGAAGACTAGTGTGTTTATTGTAACGGTAGTCACTTGAGATTGCCAGTTACAGTATTCAAGCTAAGCAAGGGTATTCGTAACTTACTTTTTCGTCAAGGTCAAATTTTCACAATTATTTTTTCAAATCACCGGTTATAACACTAAGCTTGAGTACTTAATTACACGGGGTGGCACAACACATTATACAGCAGTGGTAAAGAGGCCACAGCTTCATGGCTTCTTACATTTTGTTTAACTATGCTAACTTTAGATCGATTTCGTAAATTATCGCGCTTATTGTAGGCGTAATTAATTTTTCTTTAATTCGCAGGGCCAGTAGTCCAAGCATTTTTTTTCATTTTTTTTTATTTAAGACGGCATAGTGTTAATCTGGTCAATGCGATCTATTTATCTCCGCAAGTAAAACGACAAGGAAAATGTGATTATCAACAAAGAAACTAAAAAGCGATTTATGGGAGACCACGCACAGATCAGTTGTTATCTATCTCCGGAAGAGCTCCTTTCAGTATCTGCTAAGGTAGGCAAACTTTTAGAGGGCGCAGGAAAAAATTGAAAGGTCGCTTCTGTTATTTAAAACACATTTCGTTCCACCATCATATGTTCAAATTTAACGCATCCAGCTCGTATAGAAACGTCTTAATCAAGTTGATGTCGATCAACTCGACCTTTTTGGCTTTGCAATTCTTTATAAAGCATCATTACAGATCCGTGCATAGTCTACCCTAGTTAAAGGTGTTATGTAAAATTTCTATGTACATAAAACACAAATAGCTACGCGCAGACGGAACCTACTAAAATTAGCACAGTCCGGCAGTTATATAGAAATGTGAATGAAGCATGAGACATCGAAATTACCAGCAGCTGCGAGAGGTGTGGGTGTTTTATTGTTACCGAACAATGTTTCTATTATGACTACATATTGGAAACGCCCGCGCTCGCAATACAACAAAGAGAGAGGTGCCAGACTCGCGAGTTATTAATCATACTTAAAAGCTGGAGTGCCCAGCCAGGAGTCTGTGCTGGGAAATGTAAAACTCAACGCTACACATTGTTTCTCATTAAGTGAACTTTTACGCCGATAATTTTGTGCTTGAGGTCACCTACTGACGTATGCCAGTGTTTCTCAACCTTCTGGATTCACTGAACTTTTTGTGAGCTTAAAGTAACAAAAACACAAAAACTACATTTGCAGAAATAAAAGCAAATTTAATGTAACTGCTTGATTTTGTTGCAAGACTTTTATGTTTACTTCAAATTAAAAATGACACCCGTCGATGAAAACGCAATTTGGAGTTTTTACACAAAAAACAACATTTTTCTTATGTATTGTTTTTATTTAGCTGATTGTTTTATTACTACAATCTTTTTACTTGCATACTGTGGTGTTTTTTTCAATTAAAAAAGATTTTTTTTAATTTTAATCACCTTGAATATCGCAAAAACACGTTCGAAGCAAAACGGTGAATTTTATCTTGCAACCATAATTTTTAGCATTTATATTTCCACAAATCCGAAAAACAGTTTAAATATCGTAAATTTAATTAAATATCCGTGAAAGACAATGGTCATATTTATGTTGGCAATTGTCGCCAAGAAGGTCGCATCTTTCAAACCGTGCTCAGTCAACCTTGACACGCACTGACCCGTAAAGATGCGACCAGTAGATTGGCCGATTGTTCACGCACAATACACAATTATGACGTAAATGCAACCCGACCCAAAGGTGGTCTATGTCGTAACGATGTAAACATTGTGTTAAACAAACAACTGCTTCGACTTTCCCATAACACGCATTGTGTCGAAATAAACCAGAAGAATAGAAAATATATTGTGCCCTCAGATGACATTACGTCTTATTTAATTCTATTTCAGAATTTTTTTTTTGGTTGGGGTAAAGACTAATTGTGGTACAAACTTTTGTAAATTTAAAAAATGTTATCAAAAGATCTTGTTTGTCTTCGTTTTCAACAAAAATAATGTTCCTCCGATGAAAAATCTCTAAATGTTGTTACTTTTTTTTTCTTTATTTACAGTATTATACATTCAGTTGACTTTTCGGCACGTTAAGTTAAGCCAAATGACATTTCGGCGACAGAATAATTCGAAACATTTTTCTTGTTAAGGTTTTCCAATGAAAAACACTAAATATATAAGGTGGTAAGCTGCAACATAAATTCGTCTCGTGTCTGTGTCTCTTTTCTTATACTTTTGCTGAATATGCGTAAAATTTTTTACAAAAGAGGTGACAAATTCTTCAAAAAAAACTCATTTATTTTGTAGTTTTTGTTAAGTAGGCCCACGCAATCAATCTGAAGTTAAAAGTTATTTGTACATAATTTATCTTTTCCTTAGTTTTACAGAAATTGTAACAGGTGATTTTTTTCACCATATGCTGGGGAAAGAATCAACAGAAAAACTCCAAATGTTTACAGCCGAAAGATGACTGAATGTCAATATTCATAAATGTGACTTTATTATTTTATTAGTAAATAAAAAAAGTCGCATGTCAAGAATAGTTATGTCACATGAAGTAATGTGTGAAAACTTACTACGCCTGCTAGCAACAGTTTGTATAGCTGGTTTTAATATCCAACGAAGTTAAGCAAGGCGTCAAATCGTCAAATTGTTAAACATGTTTAATTCGATACGTTTCGGCAAAGTTACATGAGGCGAGTTTATACCTTGACGTGTCGCTTTTCCGAGTAGAACACGTTCTCAGCTTTTAGATCTCGATGGATAACTTTGTGTTGGTGCTGGAATGTAGAAACAGAGGAGTTAATCAGTTGAAATCTAACTGTGGTCTGTATATTGTTCAATGCTCATCTACGCACTTTTATTTCCAATTAGTGCTACTTTCAACATTGCCATTATTTTTATTTATTAGTTTATTTTAGTGGACAGCTCTACTCGATGTACATGTCCTTGTGTTATTCTTTATCTTTTTTAAGTTGGTAAGTATGGACAAAAATAAATTGAATCTTGTGGTACAAGAACCGCTGCCAAAAAGCAATTGCCGACTAAAGTCTAAAGCCAACGCTACGCTACTACGCACTGTTATTTCCAATTAGCGTTACCTTCAATATTGTCACTAATTTTTTTTTCATTTCAATGGGCACTGAGCAAATAATCTTTTCGCTGTCCTTGTGTTATTCTTTATGCTATCTATTTTAAGTTTGCAAAGATGCACAAAAATAAATTGAATCTTGTGTTACGACGACCGCGGTCAAAAAGTTATCACCGGCAAGTAAAAGAAAACAAATAAAAAAATGAATTTTTTTTAAATAAATTATATATTTTCTATTTATACGACTGACTGTAAGGTGGTTTTACTGTCCTTGTGTTATTCCTTCATGCTATCTTTTTTAAGTTTGCAAATATGGATAAAAATAAATTGAATCTTTTGGTACAAAGACCGCTGCCAAAAAGCTTTTGTCAGCAAATTAAAAGCAAGCTCTTTGAAAATCAAATTGACATTTTTTAAATAAATTCTTTCTTAAATAAATCATATACATTTTTATTTATATTTATAGCCAGCAATTTTAAATGATATTTTCAACTAACAATTTCACAATAAAGATTAAAGTGAAATAAAAAAATCTAAAAGCATACGTTAAAAGTTTTTTTTTATAATATTTCAATTTGTAATCTAACCATATGCTATTTAACCAATTGTATTTATTCTGAACCTTTGGCTTATTTAATTAACATTTAATCCAATTATACCCAATGACGTAGAATAGATAATATCAAGTATTGTTTGAAGTTAATTTGAACTTTACCAAATGTGAACTGAAATGTCATGTCAATCGTCATTCGATTCTGAGCGCTTGCTGCATCGGGCGAGGGTTATTATGACGTCATACACTTACGCAGTCGACCACAAATGACGTCACGTGTATCAGGGTGTTAAATTATATTTATATGTCTTCAAATAGTTTGAACAAAACTTCGGCAGAATTTTATTTAATCTTTAGCCAAAATGCGTTACCTTTTTTTACAAACCCATATCGCATAATTACAACGATCACTTTTCGCGAATGTTGCGGTTGTAAAAAAGCACAATTTTAATGAAGTCTTTGGTTGAATTGCGTTGAACTATTTAACAAATTAATTCACGAAATTGTAACGACCCTTTTACAGGTTGTTCCGTTTGAAAAGATATTACCTATTTTTTTTACATTGATAAGATGATATATTGTGAAAACATTTAATGGTAAAAAATATATTAATATTGTCCAATGCCATTCGTTTTGCATTTATATTAAATTGGTGCAAGGAAGTTTTCAAAACCTACAATGAAATACCTTATTTTGGAATGTGTAAAATTTTATTTTGAAATGTGTAAAACTTTATTTTGAAATGTGTGAAAGTTCATTTTAAAATGTGTAAAGTGTAAAAACGTGCGCAAATTAGCACTGAAGGTCGTTAATTGCTAAGGCTAAGTAAGGCTTTAATCCCCACAGGCGTCCACATTAGCCAGTGTAACTCACCAGGGATTGCAAGCTTTGAAGGGCCTTATTATCGCTTCAGCGACGCACACAACACTCACTGACTTACACCTCTCTGTGCGTGGGCAAGCAAGCGAGAGAAAACGGTGATTATGACGTCACAACAGGTTTTGTGCGTTTCGAATGCAGGCATCGTCTAATTGCGTTTGAAGCGTGCTACGGTTTAAAGTTATCAATTGCCAACAGGAAGGATTTTTGTTTTTTGAAAGGTGTTTATACCTTTTTCTTTTGAATAAAATGGTTTATTACAGTTAGGTGATTAGGCGAGATGACAAAAAAATCAGGTAGTTGAAAAATAATTCAAAATTTCAAAAACCACAATAAAAAAGGCCTAATACAAATAAACCTTTCCACGAAACAAAGCCTTTTAAAAACTGTAAAAATTAAAAAAAAAATAAAAAGTTCATAATAATTCATCCCCAATTAACATAACCATACCTTTAAAATTACCAAAATAGTCATTGCCAACTCACCATATGTTGGATTGCTGAGACGATCTGAGCAAAGACAATCCTTGCTTCAGACTCTGGCATCTTTCCTTGTGTGGAGAGTCGAGTGAAAAGCTCACCACCACTCGCATATTCCATCACGAGGTTCAGTTTCGTCTCTGTGTGGATCACCTGGTCAAATTCCAATCTTTAATCACCATAAACCAATAAAAACTAAGGCTATTATATATTAAGGGAGGTTATTCTTATACAAGTTATTGGTTTAGGAGGTATATGATTAAAAAATCAAAAATTTTTCGAACTTGCATTTAAATTTCAGTTAAAAGAATCTTGTATTTGAATTTAAGTTTTGTAAGACCATTTGTAAGAAAACGACCATTTTTTCGTGGCAGTGTAAAAACATCTAATCCTTACGAATCAACCAGTTTTGCCTAAAAAACAGATTCAAGTCTAAAGTATTTAAAAACTGTCAATTGAACATTTGTGGGACTGTAATTACTACAGACACAACCAAGCCTAGGTTTGAGATAAATTGTAAAAAAGGTAAACAATATTGTCCAAGCAAATGCCTTATTAAAGGTATGAATTTATCAGCAGTTAACTGAAACAAATTTAGTGATTGACTGCCTTTCAAAAAAAATATTGACATTGTGTGTTTGGTATTGTTGAAATGTAAACAGAATGTGAAGAGTTTGTGCAAAGATACAAAAAAGCACTAATTCATCAACTTTGATTGAGCATAAATCAGTGGCACAGTAGACAAATTGCAATATTATTATGCTATATTATACTTGTATTTTTATTATTCTATTATTCTGGTACAATTTGTCACTAAATTTGCACTTTTTTATTTTTTAAATAAGACAAATGACCTTAAAATCAAGATTAACTAAGTAGAGCCATAAATGTTATAATCTGTGGATGTAAGGTTTATTTTTTATTTGTCTCTGTTGCTTAGCAGAGCACACCAACACTCCCAAGACATAGAAAGTTGTTTGCGCTACAATAAATATCCACGGCAAGCCACTCAACGAACCCTTGAAACGCCTTCATAAAGCGTTATTACTGAACTAACAGAGTGATTGTTACCTCATAGAGATGAACAATGTGGGGGTGATGAAGCTTTTCCATGCTCGAAATTTCACGCGAGAGAAGTCGTTTGGTTTTCTTGTCCATTTTTCTTTTGTCGAGAATTTTAATAGCCACTCTCTCTGTACAATTACAACAAAAATGGATTATTCAGTTTGAAAGCAGCAACACATTTAATAGCTGGTTGGCTAAACAGACATACCCGGTATTTTAATAATTCAATAATGGTCTAACTGGTAATCAATGCATTCAACAATTTCATTCACAAAAGCATTTGAGAATTTCCCCCTTTTCAAGTGTATTATATTATGATACAATAAAATAAACACACTATTTGGTTTTCATATACCATCAGAAATCTATGGTAATGTTTATATGGGAATAGAGTTTAGGCTAGCTTAAAGATTAATGTTGTATGTGTTCAATCATTAGAGATTAGAGATAATATTTTTCTCTGAAAGGTTAAAAACAAAAACATATGAAGCTTTTCCAATATGAAGTCTTTCAAAAATTAACATTTATTTAAGTTTATACAGGAATTCCAAATCAAGGGAGCTGTTAACAAATCGTTTGCATTCAGTTAAAGTGTGAATTAATTCGTTTTTTAAATTCAATTTAACCGAATTGTTTTCAAATTTATTTTAAGGCTTTATGTAAATTTAAAGATTGTACTAATTAAAATTAAAATTTAACTTAATTGATATTTTCAAAAACAAATAAAATTATATAAACCAATTGTAACTACATCTTCTACTTTGAATGAGAGTGTGGACTGTTTTTAAGGTTTTAGTTAAATTTAAAGTTCGTACTGAATAAAATTCTTCAACTGAATTTAAAAAAAAATATAAAAAATTTCAAATGCCAGAAGCTCTGAACAAATTTTGTACTTGTTTAGAGTTTTAGTTCAATTTAAAGTTTGTACTAATTAAATTCTTAATTTAATGTAACTAAAATAATTTTTAAAAACAAATGTAAAAAAATTCAAATACAAGAAGATCTTTACAAATTTCCTTTAGTGTGTGTTTGGTTTATATTTTTATATTTTTTGGGGGGTTTTTAGTTAAATTTAAAGTTTGTACTGATTAAAATTCCTAATTTAATTAAACTATATTTTTAAACAAATTACCTTTAGTGAGAGTGTGGATTATATTTTTGTATTTTTCTTTATTTTACCTTTAGTTAGAGTATGGATTCCCGACCGTACTCGTGAAAAGTTGCCGCTTCCAAGCTCTCCTCGTAGCGTGTAGAAGCCGATTCTCTTCCCAAGAGCGAGTTCCCACTGGATCCGATGATCGCACTGAATCGTTTGCAGGAACTTGTTGTAAGGGGTCGGGGTTCCGTTGGGGAGTTCCCCAACTCCATTGGGGTGAGAGGTCGGGGCTGGAAAAAAATTTTGTCCAAAAATTATTTGTAAAATCTTGAAAGATAAAGCCTTATGCTTGTGAAAATTAAACAACAAAAACAAGTTTAAACCAACATTTACTAAAGTCATTGGAATGTGAGGTTGGGATGAAAAAAAAATAAAACAAAAAGTTGTTTGTAAAATGTTGACAGTTTATACCATACTAAATCTGTATAATGCTTGTAAAATTTGAAAACAACAAACAAATTTTAACTGGAATTTCCTGAAATAATTTGAGAAAATTGATTAATGTTTAAAAAAAAATTGAAACAACAAACAAATCTTGGGTCAGTAAAAAATTGCATTTCCATTAAAATTTTTTTGTAAAATGTTGACAGTTTATACTAAATCTGTATAATGCTTGTAAATTTGAAAATAACAAACAAATTTTAAGCTAATCACCAACAGAAAAACAAAGTTGGACAACAAAAAATCAAGAAAAAAGTAAATTCCAGTTTTACCCAATTTATGGTTGTCCTGGGTTAGGCTTCTTGTTTTTATTTGTCCGTTACTTGTTGGTTGGTGCAGGCCGTTGGATGTTGGTGTATGGAGACCATTTGGAGGGTTGTGGTCAGTCACTTCTGACTGTACTTCACCAGCTTTCATGGTCAATCACATTTGTTTTTTGGATCGGCCAAAATTTTCTGATGATGCAACTATGTAATGCTTTCTTGGTACAGACTACTCCATTTATAATTATTTTAACACAAAGTAGGAACTGGAAATTAAAAATAAATCTGTTTATAACCTTAAACATAGATTAAACGGAATTATTAACACTTAATCATACAGCTTCCAACTAATTATACAAACTATAGTATAAATAACAAATCAACTAAAAAAATAGAATGCTGTAGTAATCAACGTAACCAAAAACTTTAAAAAACAACAACACATAATTCAATACAAACCACATTTAAACAAACGTAACAATTTATCAGTTAGTTTCAGGCTCATGATACAATCTAGTTGTTAAAAATTTTACAAGCGAATTATGCAAACTATACATTCAAGTAGTCCATTTGTTAACACAACAAACCAATTAAAACAGATATAAAACTGTTTAAAATTTAAGCAACCAATGAAACTTTTAAAACTATAATCAATCAAATAGAATACAATACAGACCCAATGTAAATGAACACTATATTATTTAATTTTCCATCTAATTATACAATTTATTTATACAAGTTGTACTTCATCTTATAAAAGTGTTTCTTTCAAAGGCTGATGTCACCACACTTTATTGACATTTTCAATTTTTAAACTACAATGCATAATTTAGGTAGGCTGTGCATGCAGGCTAAACGGGTGTTTAATAAAATATTAATTTAAAGTTCATGCATAAAAGATTAGATGCCACTTAAGTTAAGTTAATAAAGGATTAAGAATTACATTGAAGTAATTAGAATAAGTTTATATAACTGGTTGGTTTTTCATGGATGTCAATTGACAATTTGGGTTTAAATTTAAGTTAATTTTGGGAAATCTTGTACTGCAATTTTTTAAAGTTAATGCATATCAATGGTAGAGATATTGTAAGAATGTGAAAGCCCAAACAGAATTCGGTAGCATTTTGTGAACGTTTCAAATAAATCATAAGATAATGGCTGGAGTTCGATGCAGAATAAATATCACAGCCCATACAGAAGTAGGTAACATTTTGAACATTTCAAATATATAAACTTTTATTTACTTTTAACATGGTGCAAAGGCACTGATTTTAAGTATATATATATATATATAGATATAAATAATTATATATATATATATATATATATATATATATACTGGCAGACTAATGAAAGAGATAAAACACGACACAACTAAGCTAACATTTATTTCTATACAAACAGAATTTTTTATTGATAAGAGTAATAGAATATGTAAACAAAACCAAATGCAAACCATCCAAAGACCCTCTTAAAAACTTACACAATACTATCTAAAGAAACAATGTCACTACCAACTATATCACCAATTTTAATGTATATCCGTTTTGTTGTAAATGACAGCTTATCCATGTTAATAACGCCATCGCTAAAATAATATTAATAGCTAGCCAGTTGCCTGGTAACAGGCTGTATTTATAGAAACATGTCTATATTAAGCACAAAGTCTTGTCATAAAACCGCTTCTACGATCATAATGGTTTACCTTTCACTATATCAATGAGTCATTAAGCTGACAGAATGGGCAATAAGGAAGTCATTGCTCATGGAACATTGTAATCTATCAAAGGATCCTTTTTATCCACAGATGAACATTAATAAATAATTAATTGATGGATCGATGGATAGTCGCTAAAGTACCTTAAAAATGCAATTAAAACTTCTAGCACAAAAGGCTTTATTTAATTACGCATTTATTATTTATTTAAAGCACATAATTTGCATATTGAGCTAACCTTTTAACAAAATTGTCCACATAAACCAGCGGTTCTTAACCTATGGGTAATTACTCACATGTGGGTAATTCTAGGATAGCAGGTGGGTAATCAGCTGAACCAGAATATGTAGAATTATAGATGTAACAAACATTGTCACAGCTGTAAGTGGTAAAGTTGCTTTATTACTCTTTTTTGATGTTTTGAGGCCGTTTAAACTTTAAAACAACCAAACAAGCACAGTGATATTTTATCGTTTTTAGAATTGTTTCGTCATAGTGTTGCTTTAAAATCAAAATCTCGAAAGTTATTAAAGTCAGATTTGCGTTGTGCAGTATCTAAAATCGCCTAATATTACATTGATTGTATACAGACAAGAGCAAATATCTAAGTGACACTGTTGATGTCGTTTTTCACATTAAATGTTGTTTTTGTTGAATTACACTGTTTTATATTTTGATTACATGGCAAAATGCAATATAGATAAAATTAGATTTTGGGTAATGGGACTTTGATCTGGACAGCAATGGGTAATAAGGGAAAAAAGGTTAAAAACTGCTGGCATAAACTGAGAAATCATTATTTAAAAAATAAAACCGTGGTCAAATGTAACTAGTTTCATTTTGAATTTCACGAAAAAAAATGTATTTGCAATTAAAAAAAAAACTTATATGTGTTTGCAATTGTTACACCAAATATTTTCACGAGTCAATAAATGTACAGCATCAAAATGTAATCACAATAACTTTTAAAAGGTTTTCTTTGCTCTGAATTTCAAATATAAGTAAAATTCTAAATTTATTTTTACACTAAACTACAACTGTAGGAAAATAACTAATATATACTTCAAAAACTAACAAATGTGCACCAGTGAAATGCAGTTAACACAAAAATCCCTGAACAAGCTAATTTCTAAATTTTCTACTTCACCCAACTTATCTTAAGCGAAACTAAGCAAAAAGGTTATTTTCATCATTCACATAAATATTGTTTTCCATCTATAACCCTTGTTAAACTTTCAGTGCAAAAATGATTTGCAGCAGACAAGTGAGGACGCTAAACTTGGCACAAAAAGGTCTGAAGGTACAATGAGCAATTCGCTGGGATTTAAGAGGAGTAAGAAAAGGCGATAAGTAAACACAGACAGCTAGGTGCCTTGGTGTGAACGCAAAGCAAAACAGAAAGTTCATCTGCACTGACAACAGTATGGGAACGTGATTGGAACAAAAGGCAGTCGGAAGACGACTGAAATAGCCACGCTACTCCTATGACACATCAATAAGTCTCCAATGAATGGCAGGACGTAAGTAAGCGTCCTGTACTCCAAACTTCTTTTATTAAACACGTGTAAGTGCCGTGCTTAAAGGGCCCGGATAGGTGTTGTTGTAGCCAGGTGTACAATTACATGTCTTAAACCCGAATGGACTGGTTGAGAAATTTTGCGAAACAACAGCAAGCGATTCGCTTACAAACGAGCCAATTAGTTTCACAACTCTGAACACTTTACTTACAGACATGCTGTCTGTTTGTGACGCTCAGAAACAATATATGTGACTGGAAATTCATTATGCTATGAGAGTCTACAAAAACAATTTATCATAAAATATTTTTCACAAATAAATTTTTGTTTGGTATTTTTAATTATTTCCTCAAATTTTAACTAAATATACACATCCAGTTAAGGTAGTAGTAATACAATAACAGGTTGGCCGTCAAGCAAATATATTGCCATATTTTCTGCAATGTTAAGTATGATGGCAAGCAAAGTTTTGTAGATTACCATAAATATATTTCGGCTATTTTATGGCAAAAATGTAGGTAATTTTTCCAACAATAAAAAATAGAGAATGTTTTAAAAAAACAAAGTTAATTGAAATAAAATTTAACAAAAATAACATTTTACGTCTTGAAATAGGAAATATTTTGTTGTTTGCATAATTATGTATATCCCAGTCTGCATTCTGTGGCAATATTTTTACCAATAAATTTGTGTACATGGCTGAATTGGTATATGGCGCACCTAAATTTTGTAAAAAAGGTGTTTGTTGTAGGATTTCCAACCTAAGGTGTGCAAAAAATATAAATTCACACCTGCACACTTTAAAATTTGGATCTGCACCCTCGAGATCTGGTCCGGAAGTGCCATGAAATGAAGACTGGTGGATATCTATATTACAGTACACCAAGAAAATAGTAATTCTTTAACATTTAGGCGGTTTTTACCATTCAATGCAAATTTGCATTTGACTTTCTCTTTTATCTACAAAATCAACAATATTTTATTCAAATCACAGCTAGGTCCATGAAAAAGCAATGTGATAATAATTTTGTAGAATACTTCAACGCTTTACATGTTATCATCAAACCCTGAACATCTGACAGAGGATGAAATCACAACAACTTAAATTGTCAACTTTTAGACAATTTAAAAATAAAATAGATGTGTAATAAAAAAAGAATTAAAACTAGATTAAGCTCTATTTATGTCCCATATTTAAGAATCTCTGAATATGTTCTACAATAAGAAGATAAGATAGCATTCAAGGTTGACTTGCTACATTATGTTTACGATAGACAGCATCACAAAATACCTGAATGAACCGACTTTAATCTAAAACACGAATAGGAAATCGAACAGCGAACATTATCATGAAATTTTGATAAGTAACGAATTAAAACTGCAAATATTCATAAATTTAATCTCCATATTGCATAGAAACATGATGGCAACACACAAGACTTGTCTATTACGCCTTTCATGAAGTACAAACATGGCGAACACTACGCATCTTGCGTCTCTAGCAATAACTACAACAACTCAAGTGATTCTGCGTAGAACTGAAAAAAAGCTTCGCTGTGCCTAGCGACACAATACTGACATCTAGCGGAAGTAAAATTAAAGAATACTAAACAGTAGCGAACAGCTGTCCTAGAATACTACCACATTTTTGTCCGGTGGGTTATATTGCTAACAAAATTGGGTTTGGGTTGGTCAAGTTTTATTATTATACTTATTCTACCACATTTGTTTATTTCTTGCAATTTCAATTTTGACAACTTGTTTCGTTACTAAAAAAAGTGGTACGATTCTAGCTAGATCGCCGCCAAGAATTGTCTCAATTAACTTGTCCGCATACGAAATATCATCTGTGTTTTATTGTATACTATTCAGAAAAAACAAAAACATATATAAGCGTTAGGTTGAACACAGTGAAAGCAGTTAAAAACTTACCTTATTGCGTACCGGTAGTCAAAATATAACTCATGTCTAGTTAAATCAACGCCTATCTATTATATATAGGCGTTGGTTAAATGCACTATAGTCACTAGTCGGTAGAAGTACTTATCGCTTCTTGTTAGGGGCTCTTTTTCTTTTGTTTGATCGTTTGTCTCTTTTTTTCGTTGTGTAATTTATTATCGTGCCAATAAGTAAACAAACAGATAAAAATTCATTTGTCTGGGAACAAGTCGTTAGGTTGGTTAGAAACTTGTTTCGAACCAATTGCTTGCAACATACATTTTTAATTGGAACCAGATATAAAGTTCGAAAACAGAGATTATTTTGTTTGGTTTAGAGTTGGTTTCAGGGTGCACACCTTTCTGAAAATCTGTGCAAACAAAACAAAAGGCAAGTGTTGCAAAGATTTCAGGTGTCTTCAAAACTTTTAATTCGCTTTGCCATCATTATGAAAAGTGATTGTAATCTACAATGAGCAATAGTCTATCAAAGGACATGCTAACTTAAAGGTTCGATAGCTGTTCAGTGGAAAACCCCACAGAAAATATGACAATGTCGAGTGATTAACTAATCGTCTATTAGCGCGTTACTTACAAGTTAGCAATTGCGTTTGTAATTTATTTTAAGCTATTTAAAATTTATCGAAAAATTACATTACGGCAGGTCAGGGGTCGCAAAGTTTTTATAAAAAGGCCGAATAACTGAAAGGATTAAAAATCGCAGTTCGGATTTAAAATTTTATGTCTAACTTTATAAACAATAGCTAAAGAAATATAAATAAATAATTGTAGCTTTATAAAGTTGTCGTTAAGTTTAAAATTTCCTTAAAATTTAGTCTGGAAATGCATCCAACAACATTTGAAGTGTATTTCTATTTATTGGGGCATTATGTCGTAGGTCACATTTTGTTGCTCTACCCGTTGGACATAGCGTTAAAAGTAAGGTGAAACGGCGCTCCGGTTAAATAAGAAAAAAATAGCAGGCCATATCCCACTTTCACAGTTCTTTGTATTTAAACTAAGGTTTCAGTTGCACATTTGTGCACTGAATCGAAAGATAACCTTAGGTTTCCTGACATACTTGCCTTAAGCGTTTTTTTATGACATACTCTTGTGACGTCATTTTTAAAATTTCATGCAACTAATTCTCCTTACTCTTGGGCGAATTATAACGGTTGTTCTGTAACGCGAAATTTGGTCTGGGGCCAAAACTGGTCGGATCAATTTTGGCGTTGGAACAGCCGCTAAAACTGGTCCGGCCTAAACCTAACCCTAGCCAGACCTGTTTTAGCGGCTGTTCCAACGCCAAAATCGATCCGGCCGGACCGATTTTGGCGTGACAGACCCACCTTCCTTCTAAACTGCTTAAATCCACCACACCAACTCTACTATTGTGTTCTTTTAAATCGAAAAATACAACACATGTAAAAAATAATGGGCGCCAAACTGGAAAAGGTTGATATTTGAAGATTCTTTGCATCACGTTATGTACACGACTCACGAGCGACGTCTAGCGGAAGCTACACCTTGGAAAAAGCCGAATATTAAAGCGGAAAAGCCAGGTAAGAATAAACGCGAAGTAAAACGTAAAAATACGGGTTAAAACTACCAAGTCGACTCACACAGGGGAATTTGGTGCAGAAAATTCATAAAAAGTACGAGCAGGTATGTTTATAGCGGGAACCTTTTTGGCCGGCTGAAATTTTTGAAGCACCCTTTCAAAATATAAAGGACTAAGATTGATGATGGGGCACGTGAAGTTAGAAGAACAAAGCCGGAACGACATTGCGTAAAGGCTACGAAAAAATTCATTTATTTTAAACATTGGGCTAAAAATAATTTAAATAGAGTTTTTTTATTCGTGCGATCAAAGCACGGAAACGAGCACCCAAGAGGTTAAATATATTTAAATTTAATCTGTAAAACCCTTTTTCTTGAAGCTAAACTTGAATTTTAAAATGGCTTTAAGGAGTTGGTACATTATTTCTTGAACAAATTATTCGTCCTTTTTTTAGCTTGGGTGAAATTAGCTTGAATTTGAGCTAAATTTGGAAAAAAATATTTATTGCGTTGGAAAATAAGACGTAGAAATATCAAAAAGCCTATTCAGAAGAAGGCAACATTTTTGAACAATCCTAATGCATCATATTTATTATTTTAATAATAAAAAGGGTTTTTTACTCTGTCGAAGAAAAAAAATGTTTTTCTGTCGCCCAAACTAGTATATCACCAATTTTTGGCGGATTTTTTTTATAAAGAGATGCGCACAGTATAATCATTTGAACAAAGACTAATGCAGCATTCTACACAAACAAATGTCGGATGCCGCAAAATGTGGAAATACAATTAAAGGCAGGTTTCTACATGCAATCATATCAAAAACAAAATACACCAAAAACTAACCACTAAATTTGTGGCTAAGGAAACTTTGTTAAATAGGACACACATCTGAGTAAAAAAAACAATTCTAGGTTTGTCAGGGATGTGGATATCTTGTCGAAAAATTCATTTTTAAATCACAAAGACCCCTTATTACGTAGGACGATAATGACGCAATAGACATGCAAGAGAACGGGAAATACAACACACCGGGTGCTTTGGAAAGGTTATTGACGAAATCGGTTGTCATAATCAGGATTGCAGTGAAATAAAGACAAGGCTAGAAGAACAACTAGCCTGCAGTGAGGTTCGAACTCACGACCTCGGTAATACCTGCCGCTTTACCAACAGCCATAGCACCGTTGCCTGCTGCATCCTGTTCGTAAAACTAGTCTGTGGTGAGGTTCGAACTCACATACAACTTCATACTAAGCAACAATCACGAATTTCTTAATTATGCTAAAAATATCGCACTATATACGGTAGTATTGACACTGGACCGATAATAGGTGTGCAATTAATTTCCTAGGGTGCAATTAAGGACTTTTCTGGTTGTTTCACTTCAGCTTTCCCAAGTATGTAAAGCAATAGGCTCAGTCAATTTGATTAAAATCAGGTTTTAAACAGTTTTTAAAAACTTCAACATAGTATGGTAAGTCAAAGGTGGTTAACTTGTTATCCAATTTAGATCTGTGCGTTTGGTTTAACACTTTAAGGAAGATTTAACACTTTAAGGAAGATTAAAACTTATACTAACACGCCAAAATCATTAGGTTGAAGGCTCCACAACCCAGTAAAGTCCTTGTAGCACGAATCCACAGTTCTTGTGTACCTCTTGTCTAAAAAGGTCGCTAAGGCTTCGCATGACGAGGTGTTTGTGGAAGCTATTTACAAGAATTACCTACAAAAGTCCTAAACAAACGCGACTTAATGGTCTCACGTTCGCAACATTGGCACGCTTTTTATTTTTTCGACCTTTATGTTGCATATGAAGCTATTTGAGGCGAATTTGGTAAAAAAAGAGGCGTTTTTTTAGAAATTTCCTAGCGTTAACTTTGCATAGCTGCTCCGTCTTGTTTTGACTTGTATTTTTTCTCCAGTGCTAAGGAACATTTGAGGCACCGCTGGGTCTCTGGAGGAGTTTTTCCCTCAAATCGCTGCGTATTGGAGGCACATTTCCTGCAGACGTCAGTGGGAATTGGAACTGAAAACAACAAACGAATATAAGATTTAAACACAATTTTAAGAACAAAATTCTAAGACATTTGACAGACAATTTACAGCTTTTCAAATAACTAAAATTGCATCACCTACCGTGGTTTAAATATATTTGATATACAAAGTATTGAAGTTCAGTGGTGATGTCAGAAACACAGTTTACTACTTCTACATGGGTATTGATTTTCTCACTACGCCAAAGTTTGCTTTTGCATTTACAGGCTCTGCTACCTTCAATCGCCATTCAATTAATTTGGGGTTCCTTCAAAAGATACATAACGCAGCTTCGTATCGCAAGCACAAATTAATTTGGTATCGTAGGCACTGATACCACCTTAGTATCCGCCTAATTTCCCTACTGCAACTTTATATAGCAAGCATCGGGTCCGGTCAGAATTTAAAAGTATATTTTAATTCGTAATAAGAATGTCAAAGCCCATATAGAAGTAGGCATCATTTCGAACGTTTCCAATAACTCTTTATTCTTTTTCAATATATACCTACTTCTGTATGGGCTTTGATATTCTTATTACGTCTTACTACAGCCTCCAATCATTATACACTAAAGTATATTTTAATTAATTTTAATTTAAATGCCACCTTAGTATCGTGTCCCAGCAGATGTCAAACGTATATTTTAGTTAATTTTTATTTTAATCAAGGTACAACTAGCAGTCTTTACCTTGCTGGTGGCCTTCCCGGTGGAGGAGGTGGCGGTGGGAGGTCGCTATTGATGCTGCTCAAACTTTGGGGGGTTTCCCATTTAGGGGGTAAAGGAGGTTGCGGAGGGGGACCCCCGCTCGGGAGAGGTGGGGGCCCATTTGCCGGGAGTGGGGGAGGGGCGAACGCGGGGTTAGGGGGGTAAAACTGCATTGGGGCTTGGAACCCAGGGAACTGGACCCCAGGGGTCACCATTGTGGGGTAGGGGATGTTTGGGGGGTAAAACCCAGGGGTGATAGTTGGGGGTTGTTGGGGGTAAAAGTTCTCGTTCCACTGTGGGTGTGGTGGCGGGGCGGCCATGTTAGGGGGAACCCCGAGATTAGGGGGAGCCCCTATAGTTTGGGGGTGAGGGCTCATGGAGGGGCGAGGGGGTGTTGGCCCCATGTTTTCGTGGAAGTTGTGGGGTCGGTTACCCCTCCAGCGGGTGGGTGGGCGACCCTCCCAGGATGGCCGCTTGTTGCCCCAATTTCTGCAATACAAGTAGGTGGTATTGTGACAACGTTCTGTTTGAACAATGTGTATTATCAACGTCATTAAGGGGTTTACTTGAGGCAAAACACTGCATTGTAATATAACAGTTACACTTGAATACTTTCGCATTATAAACGCCATAATGGTATAAGTCGCGAACTAAAAATAAATTTTGCATAGTACAATTAAATAAAGCAGAGCAAAATGATTGCTATCTGCCAAAGAGCAATATAATTATTAAGTTGCTTACAAAAACGGGTCATAATTTCCGAGCTATTCAAATTTAATTGTGCTTGTTAAGCTAAGCATTTTAACTTTTCAAACCCGTTTTAAAATGGTATTACCAGGTTCAATTAGCATATATGATAGTGTTTCTTAATTCAGAACAAGTAAATGAGAAAGCTATATATTTTTGTTATTGCAGGGGTTCTTAAACTAGGACAGGGGTGTCCAACAAGCGGCACGCGACCTAATAAAAAATGGCACGCAAGCCCTCCCCCCAAAATACTAAAATTGTTATTTAGCTATTGCTAAAAAAGCTCAATTTGTTATTTAGCCAATTGTCAGAAAATACTAAGTTTGTTATACAGCCAATTGCCATTGTTTGTTCACAATATTCCTTTGTTTGTTAACAATATAAAACAATCGCGGCAATCACAACAATTACTTTTGATATAGTAACATTTACTGTATGGAGGCTAGCATTCACATAATATTATATAGCTTGGTGTGAAGAAACAAAAGTCAGCTCACCGAGAGACACTTTGATGTAGTGATGCGCATTTCTACTAGACAGTTTTTTTTTCAAGTTTAAATAAACGTTCTTATTTTTTGTAAAAAAGGCGCTTTTATGATTAAAAAGAACTGGTTCGGTTACGAAACTTTGGCACAGGAAGAAGTTATAAGATAAAAATTGGCACGCCGGCATGTTTGAGTTGGACACCTCTGAACTAGGGTAATTGAATTCCTTGGGGGAACGTGGACTAGTTTTAGAAGTCAATTAAGGCCTACTTTTATCTTTGTGAATGATTTTAAAAATAGAAATGTAATTATTTTAAAAGTCTTTATACCAGCTTGTGCAATAGCCAAGTACGTGGTATTGTTTAAACATTCCACTCAAACAATACGTATTCTAACGTCATAATGGGGTTTACTTGAGGAAAATCACTGCACTATAATAATACTTAAGGTAAATACCTTCGTTTTTGGGCGTCCCTTGCATGCTGCTGTGGAGTTGGTTTGCCCGCTGTAAAATAACAGTATAGATGTTATTGACAAAACAATTCGTTAAACAGGGGCGATTATGCAATATTACCAAAAAATTATGAACTAAATCACTAACTTCCCTATTAGGTTTGAACGGTCCCGATCGTCCCATATCCTCTACCTACGGTTTCAGGCGTTATTTTGGCCATTTAGGCCTTATTCCGATGAATTTAGGCCTTATTCCGGCAGAGTTAGGTCTTATTCAGACGATTTAGATCTTATTCTGTCGTGGATATTAATGCGTGTTTGGCTTTATTATGTCATCGGCCTCAATACTGTAAATATAAATTATTCTACTTTAGGTATTGTTGCTTCATGGTCTTTTTGTGTTTTACCCAACCATCCTTAGCTAATATTAAGGGAAGTATATAATCACCTTTATCTAGCTTTTATTTTTGTGTTCACGTCAATCAGAAGACGATCACGGATTAAAGCTTTTACAACAAAAAAATCCATCATTGGTGTTAATACTATGATATAGATCATTCCGATTTAGATATTGCTGTTTTTAAACCTTCTCGAGTGATCGCTGAGTCCACCCTTACATGAAGTTACCGGCCGGAGAAAATTTGGCGACCCCTAATCTAGATTTATTTTGTAACTATCCTACATACGTTGTTGTGTCGGAGATGGTTGAGAAACTTCATTCTTTATTTGTGCTGCGGGTTTCGGAGGCTGGGAATTCCCCCAAGTTGGGTTGGCGCCAGGGGTTGTGCTGCGTGGGGGAGCGTTTTGAGGGGGAGGGGTGCCAGGGGTCGTCACTGGTGGGGGAGATGCAAGGGCGACGTCGGTGGATTGCTTTGATGCTTCGGTTGTAATCTGGGAGGTTTCTGGAAAATAATACAATGGGTAAAGTGTAAGATGTTTGATTTTTTGTAGGTTCATTTAACACGCACCAAGAACTTTTTATTCGTTCTTAGTAAAGTATAAAAAAGGTAGTCTATTAACCAGACACGAAAGAAGGATAAGTGCATAATGAGTTAATCAATAGAGCTGGGCAGATGGCAAATAGACATTTACTGAGGCTATTTACCCGGTTCACTAAGTAATTTAAATGAACTACAAAATGAATCATGAGAATTATGCAAAACTCGGGAAAGTTATCTATAAATAGCTGTATTTAGTTTATTGTATGTCCAGTGGAGCAATTAACTGTTTTTCTTAGTAAGCAAATGATACCACTATGGAACAAATTAAATTTTTAAACAAAATTTAGGCAATCGTAGTTATTCCACAACTTTATTGCAACGATAAGATAGAAAGCATTTACTTTAAACAAATCCCAACCTGCCGGTGCAACTTTGGTGCACGCGCGCTGCTTCTTTGTCTTCGGCCATTGTGTTTGTCCAGCCGATGGTGACGTCATAATCTGCTTCTCGTCGGAGCAATCCTGTGGGTCGTTGGAGGAGCTCTTGTCATCCGCGGGAAGATGATCTTCCGCATCAGTAGGAGGAATTTTCTCGCTGCTCGAAACTTGCAGAAGAAAGTCCTCGCTCTTCGCTTTCCCTTCTTCATCGATCACAAGCGGTGCCTCTTCCGGGCTCGCGGCTTCGAGCTCCTTGGCAACCGGTTCCTTAGCAACCGTGTGATCATCGGTCGGAAGCTTAGGAGCGTTGTTAGTAGCAACCGCGATCATGTACGCCTTCTTTTTTGGAGGACTCAGCTGTTGTTCTGTCTCCGGAGCGGAGTCGGTCGCCGAGTCGGCTCTCGTGGTTGTCGGGGAAGCGAAGGAAGGTTTGGTCGGATACTTGACGCTGGTCAGACTCCCGAGGGTCTTCGCTCCCGGGACTTCCTGGTAGACGGATGCGAGAGCAATCACATCCTTGATTGAGGTCTCAGTCGGAGTCAGCGGCGAGAAGCCGTCGTTGCAGAGATACGTGGTTGTCGTGGTAACCGCCGGTTGCTTGATCGCGGATCGAGCGAGGAGGTTGCTATGGTCGAGGCTCCTGGCAACCGCATCCGAAGACACAGGAGGGATCTTCACAGAGAGCGGGAGGACCTTTGGGGATTCCCCGCTGCTCCTGGGAGGAGGTGGAGAAGTGAAAGGAGCGCTTCTCGATCCTCCCACGGAGAGGACTGACATCATGAGGGGCTGCTGAGTGACCCCGGACCCAGGAAACATGGACTGGGTGCTAAAGTGGGGGGTTGAGTGGATGTGGGGGTACAGGGATGCCACCGGGGCGCTCGAGTGGTGCGGGGCCGAGCTGAGGGGCCTCTGGTGCTTCCCCGGTGCAGCGAACCCCGCCGCACCCACTTGTCGCTGTTGGGGCGAGATGTAGCTGGGTGAGGCGGGGTAATGCCTGGGGCTTAAGGGGGACGACAGGGGTGGGTTAAAGTGGGTGTGTAAGGGCGGGGTTATGGGTTGGTGGGGCTCCGTCTTGATGTGCTTCAGTATCGGGGTGACCGGGGGCTTCGGGAATTCCCCAGTGGGGGGTAGGGGTCGTGCCGGGGAAACCCCGCCTTTGTAGACCAAGCTTTGTATGTTGAAGTGTGGTGGGTTATCGAGGGGCGGTCCCATTGACGCTGGGGGCGGGGGGAGTCCCGTGTAGGCGGGGTTAAGGGGCCAGTCGGTCTGGGGAAACCCCGGAACCTGTCCTGAGGCGCCGTGGGCCTTGACGCCGGTGTGCGGCCATGCGGGGGCGGTAGATAGCTTGTTGCTATGGGTTACGAAGGTGGGGTTGAGTAGGGGGGCTGTGCTAGCTGCAGGGGTGTCTGGAGGGGTCACAGGGGAGAATTCTGACGCGGAAAGGAGATGCTGGGCCTCGTGGAGCCGGATCGCTTCTCCTGCGAGCTTGGAACATCGGGATGAGGACTTTTGCTTTTTTCTCTTCACTTGAGGTTGGGGAAGAGTTGTGGATGTTGGTGGTGGATGCTGCTTCTTGCTCTGCATGTGCTCGTCGTAGTTGGTAAGCACCTGAGGTTAGAGGTCGCAGGTCAGGGCGCTATTAGGGGTTAAACATGCGTCCACATAAATATCAGAAGTTTTGTTTACGGAATCCCACTAGGCCAAAAGTTAAAACAGCGGAAATGAAAAATAAAGTGTGTGTTTGATTTTTGGCAACGTTTTTATATACTTTGGAACACAATACACGGGTTTTTTAGTAATTTTAATAGAAATAGTAAAGACATTATACAAGACAAAATCATAAAAATGATTTATCGGATTTACAGGCTTTTAAGTGTATAAAATACACTTTTAGAAAACCTTGTTAAAGTTTTCCTTTACGGGCTTTTAACTAGGCCAAAGTTCAACTCACTTGCTGGACGATCTCCATCGCCTCTGGTGGCAGTTCTTGGTGCTCGGGGGAATCCCCTAGATCGCGGGCTTCATCCGGGACCCTGGGGTGATCTGTTGCCCGTGGCAACCGGGTCAGGGGGTCGGGCGTGTGGCGGTAGTTGCTAGGGTAACCGCCGGTTGCTAGGGGCGCACCGTCACTTGGCAACAGGGAGTTTAACGTGAGGCCTGTGAGGAGGTAATTAGTGTTAAAACGACAAGGCGGTGTGGTTTTGAAGCATTATCAGGATTGTTATTTATTTATCTGCGTCTTTTATTGCGAATCCATATTTTATTTTACATGTTGTTATTTATAAATTTAGTAAATTTTCTGTAAAGGTTGCCTAAATGCTTCTTTACTTAAGCCTAAGGTCTGATTTCTTCAGTGACCAAGAAAACTTGTTAAAAGCAAATTTAGGACCGATATTTGGACGAGTGACATAAGTTTCATTTAATTACACTATCGACCCGGACAAAATCCAAGAAAAAAATCATAAAACGATCTTTCTTCTTCCAGTAACCTATTCAGTTGGAACTAGGAATAAACGACATAAAAATTAGAAACTTAACTTGTTTCAAATTAAAGAAAATTGTGGCAGGTCGACCCTAGTACAGTAATGACGTCATTTGATATCGAATCGGCCAGCCGTTATTTTCGGCCAAAATATCGAATATCGGAATAAAATACAAGTATCGAATATTATTTACTGACCTAGCGACTGAGCCATCCCCATCCCATCTAGGTTCTGATGTTCCAGCATCACCAGAGCGTTCTGGAGCAAGTTGTTCACAGAATCGTCCTTGGAAGCGTCAGTAACCGGTTTCGACTCGGGGGCAGTACCTGGCTCTGTCTTCACCTGTGATGTCATAATTGTGGATTGTTGACTGATATTTCGTCAAGTAGTTGCAGTTTCATGCGAATAACTAAAATTGGCAGGGCCGTTCTGTTTTTTAGAAAAGGGTTCTGGCTTTAGTTCTTCCTAGTTTTATTTTTTGCGAAAAGAAGTAATTAGACTTTTTCAGGTTGTTTCCATTTTGGTTATTTTTTGTTTTTTTAACTTAACTTTTTTTAATTTTCTATAGAGCGTTTTTTTGTAATAACTCATTCCATTGCAACGACAGACATTCCATTCACAACTTTCCAGTTTTGTCGCTAATACGTTTTCAGCACCCACAAGTTATCTACATATACAGGTGAATTGGTGACCCACCATTCGCCAGCTCTGCTGCTGCACGAGCCTCAAGCTTGCATAGAGGTGTTGGAACTGCGCTTGTAGTCCCTGGTTCCTCGCGTGTTCGGCGTTTATCAGCGAGTAGAGGGTGTTAGGGTCGCGAGAGTCGATCTGAAGCTGGAACAAGTAACCACACCGGTAAGATCACAAAAGCAAATGGTGAGGCAAGTCGGAACGGTCCAGAACGGCGTCCGGTAAGTAAATGCATTGTTTAACAAGCTGAAACACTTTAGAAAGTAAGGATCTCCCGCGGACAATAAAATGTAAAAGAAAGATTCTTGTCTTCGTATCCAAAAATCTTAAGACTGTTTATTTATTAAAACACATAAAACATAAAATCATTTCTTAAAATCTTTCAGAAATATATATTACGCCTATAAGGCATCATCAGTTTCTTAATTCATTTGTAGGCATAGTATATATTTCTGAAAGATTTTAAGAAATTATTTTATGTTTTATCTGTTTTAATAAATAAACAGTCTTAAGATCATTGTTTGACAAGTCATGTATTTTTTCACCAGCCAACCCGTCGTTCTCTTGAATGTATTTAAACAAAGGCACGAACTATTTTTTGGTCTGTCGGTTGCTTATGATAAAAAGCTTGAGAAACACTGGTCACATTACCAGTATGCGAAAAGAAGACATTTACCGAAATTATCAAAGTTCCGCTAAGCAAATATAGGTTTAGAATTAGACCGTGTAAAACGTTTATGATTTCACAACCAAAAATGAACAATCCTTAACTACACTCTGGAAAAACAAAAGCTAAAGATCACTTAACATGTTTAAATCTAATTTAAAAAACAAAACACTATAGTTCAAAAATTTCCTTTGATATGTGAGCTTTTCAAACCTATATCTTAAGCTTTGCATAAAATAAATTCAAACACTATTATATTTACATTTTCAATATAACTTTTGGAAAAAACACATGGTTTATCAAATACATATCACAACTATCAATCCAATAAGAAAGACTCTTAAAGTTAAGACTTTGTGGCGACCCTATGAGATAAACAACAACCCCGAACCGACCTCATTGAGTCTAGTTTGAGCGAGGGCTGCGCTTTCTTCAGTGAGTGTCTTCACATCTGCGTGGAGGAGCTGGAGCATCTCGCGCAGCTTGGCTTGCTTCTTCTTCTCCTCCTGAAGTTGGATCGTAAGCTTCTGGAGGAATCCATCTCCCACAGAATCGCACATCAGTCGAAGAACTCGCATCTTCCAACGCTCTGGAAAGAACAAAAGGTTTTTTTTTTTCTTTTTATAGTCTATTTTGACTTTAGTTGATATTTGCAAGGTAAATAAACTTTCTTCTTAGATGTAAAACAGAACCAAGAGCTTTTGTCTGCTTTTTCGGCGAACACTGGATATATTACTGTTTTGGGACTTTTTCTTCAAATCGGTATGGAAGGCAAATATCAAAGCCCATACAAAAGTAGGTAGCACTCAGCATACTTTAGTATAGGCTTTAAATTCTTACTACGCCGAACTAAACCTCCAACCATTACGCTGCTGATTTTTTCTCAAAAGCTCTGAGGAATAAACACTTGTTAGTTGTGGTGTCCCTCGTGCTCTTTAATACAAGGGGCATTGGACTTGTGGCCCACAAAATGCTACATAAATCGACTGCAAAAAGCCATTAAAACAGTAAACCTAACTAAATTCAGTTTTCTGTGTTAAAAAAATAATTTTGAGGCCGACCCTGGCCAAATGTGCCTTTTTTCAGTTACGCACCTTGTCCAACAATCTAAACAATAGTTAGCCTCCGCACAAAAAGTTAAAATAACATACAAAACTCACCAAACATAAAGTCCAGCGCATATATTTGTTTCTTTTTGAGAGCAGAGGCAGGACTTGATGAAGCTGCTGTTATTATTGGTTTGCTTAGTTCAGCAATATTCACAAAGTCACCAGGATCTAACAAAGAAAAACAAAATTAACAGTTAGATATAAAAATATCAAGAAGGCGTAAACCGTGCGTTTTAAAATATGTTTTTTTGTTTTTACTTTTTTTGATTTGTTTTTGCTATGAAAAAAATGTTTTTCCAGGGTTAATAGAGTTCCAAATTACTTCAGACGGTGTAATCATTTGTAGAAACTAACAAACAGATCACATAACTCTTTTAAAACACATTTAAATAAATTACTACAAATTTTAACATACAATAAAAATGCCCTAAAAGTATATATATATAGTTAAAAACATAGTGTTCGTTATGTTGAACAAAAGTAACTGTATTTTTTATCTATTAGGGGTTGTAATAAGAGAAAGGGGCCGAAATGAACTGTAGCTTGCAATAGAAGTTATTTTTTCATGGTGCAAATAAAAAGTTATTCAATAAAAAAAACCTTCAAGTTTCACCTCTAACATCGCTTCCCACGGTTTTATCGTGGAGGAATTGGATGGCCATCATGTTTTCCTCGTTAATCTTCTTCTTCGATTTCCGGGCATCGTTTTGTGCGGATGAGGGCGAGGTTGTTCGGTTTCGCTGCAAAGAAGAAAGCATTATTCCTTGAGCAAACAGTTGGCTTGATTTTTAGTATTGCCTTTAAAATCATGAGATTTTTGGAATTTTGAGTTTTACATTCCACCACTTCTGTAAAGTATTAATATCTATACATCATTTAATAAGACTTTACACTGCAGCTCTGGGGGAAAAATAATGGCAACCTAAATTCCATTAACAAATTTGGCAATATTAAAACAGCATAAGTTAGAAAATGGTGTGGGTGCAGACTTTAATTAAAAAAATTGTAACCATATATGCAAAGGTTTACTATATTGTACATTTGCATTAAAATTGCATTTTAAATATAGGAAGGACTTTCAGTAATATCAATTCTTGCATGACATGTTACACTTGTGTAATGGTGAAAGGTGAACCTTTTAAAAAGATCCCTAACCGGATGGTCGCCTTTGTTTTGTTTACAAAAATAAATGTCTCTGCACAGATATTGCAAATTTCATCACGTTAAAAGAAAATTGTACAACTGATTTTTATAAAACCTTGGAATTTGAAAGAATTTTAGATTTTAACACATTTTGTATTTTACAAAAAAGTTTTTTTTTGCAAAGATCACACTAAAAACAATACAGTTAAGAACTATACTTTATATAAAAGTAACATAGAAACCTTAGGTACTGGTTTTCTGTTGCTCCGACGAATTCTCTTTGATTTTCCCGAAGTGGTAATTTCATCAGGAGATTTTATCTAAATAAATAAAAAAACTTTTATTCAAGAAGACTTTACTGACACATAAGGAAAAAACAAGAGCATGTCTGTTTTAAATTTAGCAAATAATGATTTTATGCTCCAGTGGTACAATGGGCCAATATACATGGCATTTGCAAGCTTTTATTTAAGTGGCAACATACAATAAGACAATCCAATCTAAACGAGATGGAAAAAATGTTTAAAAGAAAGTTTGACATACAAGCTAAAAAGCAAGTTAACAAAAACTAGATCAATACAGCGTGCTATTAAGAATAAACCACAAATAATGAAGTGCCATGTGCCCACCAATATAATGTGGGCGTCACATGCTTCCCTTAAATGTGGTATATTAAATAAACTGTCCATTAAGAATGAATTAATTATTCATGAACATGGAGCTGTGGTTTAAAGGTTCTGCATTTACCAGCACAATCAAGTCAGGAACATTGCAGGGTCAATTTAATTTGGTAAATTTAAGTCAACTTGGTTATTTTAAAAATCATTCACAAAATTTACCAATGGTTTTATTTTTTGTCTAACTGGAGCTGATAAACAATTTACTTTTAATTAGAAAAAAAAAACTTTTTCACACAAAATTGTACTTTAGGTAATTTATTATTTAAAAAAAGAAAATGAAGTTTAAACAGTCTAAAATATGGTATATTTAACTAATGACTTTTTCTAAACTTTATTAATGCTACTATTGCTAAAACCAATTTGGTTCTATTAAACAGTTGAAAAGATTTCACTAAAACTTTGTGCAACAGCGAATGATTAAGTCACTACAAATTAAAAAAAATAATAATTAAAAAAATGGTTACAAAAACTAACAAAATTAAAAAAAATATATAAAAAAGATTATATTTTGTCTAATTTATTATTTCGTATCACTAACAAAAAGTAAGTTAATTACACTTTAATATCGTTGATGTTTAAAATTTGCAAAATAATCAAAAAACAAATGCTTAAACTGACCTGAATAAGAAAAAAATTGTTTACTGCCAAAAAAATAAAAAGATTTCATTTCACTAAACCAAAAAGTACCTTTTCTGGGATTGTGTCTTTAACTTCATCAGTTTCTAATGGAAACTTGAGGGTTAATTTTGCTCGCTTCGAGGTATTTTTCGATTTATTTGCAACTCGTTTCGGGGGAGCGTTTGCGCGTTTCTTGTTCAGAGGGGCAACGTACTCATCGGAGGATGACTCGTTTAGGTCGATGCTGTTTTCCGAACCTTCTTGCCCATCGTTTGTCTCTGCGTAATCCGATTCATCATTGTCGTCACTTTCGCTCGATAACTCGCTGACTTTACGACTTTTTTTGGCAGCCGCGGTGATGGAACCTGGACCAGGGGTGGCGGAGCGTGACGATGAACCGCTCTCCTTCTAAACGGAAAATAAAGTTGCATTTAGAACATTATTTTATCAATACAAATTAGTATCATCTTTCAGTTAATGCTCGCATTTAACAAATGATGATACAAGTATGTATCAAATGACCTTAATTTAATATGATTTATTATAAAATATTGTTGTTATTGTATTTTAAGTTGGTTGATCCAAATGGTTGGAATAGAAATGTCAGTATTTTGGAACGAAAATTAAACTCTTTATTTTTCTCCATAATGAATTACAAAGCCAGAAAGGTCATATTCTGTTAATGTAACAATGTGACACAGTTTGTATCGAAACGTCTTAATCAAGATGCTGTCAATTTACTCGACCTTTTTGGCTTTGCAATTCATTATTAAGCTACATTACAGATCCTTGCATAGTGTACCCAAGTTGCATTTAGCAAAAAAAGGCTGGCCAAAAATTTATTTTTTATAATTAATTGTAGATTTAGTGGATTTGAGTAGCAAAAGTCAAGAAAGCCTAGCAAAATGAAAAAGTTAGAATCTATGCAAAGCGATCAAATAACTTGCCTTATTTTTTATCCCATTTAGCTTTTTTCCACCAGGAGACAACTGATCACTTTCATCTAAAAACAAAAAAAATTATAATTTTTAAATATTTGGTGAATTCTAAAACATACATCAAACTACTAGAGCAGTGGTTCTGTGAAATTTCTAATGTTCAAGGGTGCCGATAGGTATTTTAAAATTTCAAAGAATCTAATTTTTGTTCAATTGGTAAGCTTCTTGATCCAACTACTTATGTACGATTAGAGACCATTATATCAAATGACATTTTCCTGCATGTTTTAAGTTGATTATAGTGTTCCAGCTCCATTTATAGTGACATTTCAGTAAAATGCTCAACAGAAATTCCAGTGTGTGCCAGAAATTAATTTTGCCATAAGCCATAAAAGGTGAAGACTCAATTGCCCTGGAGTTCTTAAAACCTACTTGGTCTTGTATTTTCCTTTCCATCTGCTGGGGGATCGAGGTTTAGTTTTCCCGCTCGTATCTGAAAGAACCAAGGTTGAAAATTAACTAGGCAGATATATTACAGCTAAATAATAAATCTTAATCAAGATGATGTCGATCTACTCAACCTCTTTGGCTTGGAATTTCATTATCAATCATCGTACATAGTGTACATAACCTATAATATATTATTTTAGTTTTCATTTTGAGGCTTCTTGAAGAAATCATTATGTCGTGAAAAAATCAACGGTGGTTTTATTTAAACCTGCAATATTTTACCTGTGAATTACTTAAAAGACGAAACTTTGAACAAAGTTCGGAAAAAATGTGAGATATCCTTATTTACTATAAACATTAGAATGTCCTTTTATTTTTACAAAATGCTATCAAATCTATTAAGATCTTCTTAAGAGTTAACAATATTCTTGATTCAATGACATACCATTAGTCAATTTAAATTAATTAACTTTGAATTTAGGAAATTTCGCAAGTTTTGTATTTTGGTGTACAAATATGTCTAGCACAGGATAACATAAAAATTAGCTAGTTATTCTTCATTTTAATTATTAGATGCTAAGTTTAAAGTTTTTACTTCATCTTACCATTTTTATGGACGGACTATTTTCTTTAGATCTGCGGTTCTCGAGCTCAATTTCCTCGCGTAGTTTCGGATCTTTTTGTGAGAGAAAATATCGTTCTAACATTGTACGATCCACAATCTGTGTTGAAGAATATTGTGTTCAAGTTATACAACATACATACATAATTAAATATTAATTTGATAATGAATTGCAAAGCCATAAAGGTTGGGAAAATCAACATAATCTTCATAAAGACGTTGCGATTTGAACTTGTATCGACATAAGTTAAATCCTTTGTGGCTTTGTAATTTATTATCAAGCTACAATACAGATCCTTGCATAGTGCACCCAAATTTTAAGTTACTGTTACAAATTTGTTATTTCTGCAAAAAACAACTTCTTAATTTTATCAATATATGAATTCAATGGTTTGCATTACAAAAAGTTTGGTCAAAATGATTTTTTTCAACATTTTTTTTATTACGTGTACAGTACACCTAAACATCCTATAACTTTTTATATTTAGTAATCATAGACGATCAGTTTTTTTTAGTGACATTGCTAACATATTAAAATAAGGGTAACACATAGTACAAAAAATTACTGAAAGTTTTCCTTGAATATAAACTAATCCCAATATGATTTTACTTTAAAAATTAAAATAGATACAGTAGAAAATGCATTTTTTTGAAAAACAATTAGGTGTAGAAAAGCACAGTGTTGCTTGCTTAATAAAGTCCAGCTCAAGTTAGGTTTAAACGCACCTGTAGGTAGTAAGTAACAGGGTTTGGAGTCCACGAAACTGAACCTCGAAGTGGAGATAACACAGAAACTCTCAGGATTGTACCAATATCTGCAAAATAAATTGACATGAATGAAGGCAACAAATTTATATCATAACTAATACAAATGATGCAGGTTTTGCATTGCCCCAAAAGTTGTCAATGCAACTATACATATTTGAATTATCCATTGAAACTACTGACTTCAACAATGTTATTATATTTTTAAGTGCAATCATTGCCCATTTTGAGCAACTTTCATTGCAATCATATATAAGTTAGCTGTCTATTTGATTCCACTAAAAAGAGGAATTAAAAATTATATTTTTATTTTCCTAAAACTTGAAAATACTGCAACCAAGCCTTAAATTATTACTATGGGTTGCTTTGTGTAAATACGTTTTCTAATATGTTTGATAATAAAAAATATCATAAATCAAGAGTAAAAATAAACAAGTTTTATTTGGAAAAAATCAACTCTTTGATGTATGTCTAGAAAAAGATAGCATAAAAACAAATAAAAATTACAAGCAGAATAAAAAGCACTAATTGTAAAACAAAAGTAGAAATTAGTTTGTCTGTTTGCGCTTTGATATCCTTTGGTCATGGTCATTATGCACAAAAATAAAAAAGACAGTTTATATCCCAATTATAAACAATAGGTTTCCGACTTGAGTTTTACCTGATAGATTCCTGTCTGTTATCCTGAAGTTGACTTGAGCGAATGCTTTTGACGACACGATCCTGCATCCTTCCTTAAGGTTTGCAAACCTCAGCTTAAGTTGGTGATCAACTTCGGGACCGAACGCGTAGTTGTTCACAAAAATAACCCTGGAAATATCAAGTACATGGAGTGTCATGATTACTGGGGATGGCTGGTAATATGAGATCAGAGCCAATACCTGATGCCAAGTGATAGTATCAGGACTTTGTTGGTATAGTAATAAAATGGAAAAAATAAAACAACCTGGAAATATAAAGTTCAACAGAATAGTATATGAAATATCTAACGATATAGTATAGCAAGCTTCACATAGTTTCCCCGATGACAGCTTTTTTTAAACAACCGGATAAAAAAAGACTCGGTGATTTGCTTTAAACGGTTTTCAAAAAAATCTATACGCAATATAATATTCGAGTTTATCATATTAAAAGGGTAACAAAGCAAGGAAACTAGTTAGTTTGCTCCAATGCGCTTTTTAGCAGCAGTTGTATGTGACTGGAAACCTTAGCTGGCCCAATTCATGTTTAACATTATTTTAAAGATTCCTACATTGTCTCTACAATTTGAGACATTTAGGCCTAGAAAAAAAGATGCTCATTCGGTCATTAAACATACGAAGAAACATCAGTAAAGCACTGGTTGGCCATGGTTACTAGGGATCTCCATTACTGATACATGATACCAAGTGATAGTATCAGAACATTGTTGGTAGTATAGTAAAAAAATATTGAAATATAATAAATGATCAGTAACGGCAAAATAGTCTAGCAAAGCTAGCAATTCAGGTCAGACACTAACAGATCTTGAAAGATATATTTTCACCAACAAAGTTTGCTAGCTATTATGCTGTTACTGATAAACAATTGATGTTAAGTTGATTTCAATAATAATATATTCAGTGCAACAATTATAATAAATAAATTCTAAGTTTTTTAAGAACTTGGCAAATCAAAAATTAGTATGTTTTAAGGTTATATGATTAATATATTTCACTCCTATCAGAGAAACAACAGATAAAAAAATTAAACAAAATATATACCAAGAACACTGAAAAGTAAATGGTGAAGAAAAAGAAGAAAAAAAAAACACTATTTAACAAAGCGATGTACTGACAAAGCTTGTGGTAGGAATAATTTTTTGTTTAACTTTTTAGCAAAGATATTCTTAGCAACTTACGACGACTGGGCGATCCTATCTTTCCATTCTTCCTCCAAAAAATCACCAACTTCCAGATTAAAAGGCCGATATTTCTTCCCGTACCAACGCATCCATTTTCTGTATTCACGTTCCATGTTCTAACCAAAAAACATACTTTAAGCAAAAAAATCTTGAAAAAAATTTTAACGTTATGGGGTGAGAATTGCCTAAAAGTAAGTAGTGCCTTTATAACTTAAGTAAAATTGTATATAACTTATTCAGATATAGAAGGACTTATTACCGACTTATTAAGTTAATCCACAAAATAGTATTTTCTCATAGGAGTTTTTTCAACTTGTTCTCTAAAAATGTCATAGGTGAGATAATAAATGCGAGCTCACAAAACAGGTTTTATCATCAACAACCAAGACATTTATATAATATATAATGTGTAAATGTGACCAAGCTATTCTGAAGTCCTAGCGACAAACGATAATGACACCCATTACATCATGTCATTGAGAAGCCTTACCGAAACCAGTAGCCTGGTCAGGATTATGATGCAAGCAAGGAATATTTTTATATTTTAAAAAGAACGATTGAAACATTAATATACAAAATGTGTATTCTGTGATCACGCCCTTCTGGAGCCGTACCGGCCAACAATAACGGAACACCAAATTGCATTTAAAAAAGTATTTCACTTCCGCATTCCAAAAGTGTTTTACTTGAACCATCATTGAGCATGATTCTAACATTATGACTGACCTGTGAGTATTTTGCAGGTAAAGGTGATTTTTCTATCCCAGTGCACATTTTGCAAGGCGAAGCAGCAGCCACTTGTAACACAACCTGACCAACACCTGGAGAAAAAACATGGGAACGTTACAATTTGTAGAAACACAAGGATCATTTTTGTGTAACTTCAACACTAGTGGTTGAATTTTAAAGGTTTATCAAACAGGTTACCGAAACCAATTTATATGTAGGTTTAATGTGACTGGATATTGGTTTTGATATTGCGCTGAACAGTTCAATTTTTTGGTATAAAAAGTATGTAGAGTTTATGAGCGAGACCCACAATTATGGTGGTAATAGTGCTATATAATACCAAAATGCTTTAGAACCACAGTTTGGCATATTGCTATTCGTTATATTTTAAAACCAAAATATATTTGAAAATACATTACCTGCTTTAATCAACATAATGACTTGTTATGCATTGTTTATGCAGACAAAACAAAAATACTAATTTTATACAGCAATTAGATTGAAATTTCATTCGTAAAATTGCAATAAAAAGCGTAGTTCCACCAACAAAATATAAGAAAAATCGCATTATTTTAAGTTATACTGTGATTCACACAGATTCTTAGTATATGATTCACGGTGAATCATTCTAACCACAGAATCTTTGGATCAGACAAATCTTGTAAATATAGAACATGTTTACAGTGACGCGTGGAATCAGAGTTGAAAACCACAATCTCCACTCTGGTGGCATGGAATGATTATGCATTTAATCCGCACACAGAAGCGCTTTATGGTGATGTAAAATGAGAAAATCAAACTTTATAAAAGATATAAAATATACTCCCACAATTCTCTTATAAAAATCCGGTCTGAATACTTATAAAAGTGCCTCTTTACATTTAAATATATCTAAATCACACAGCCAAAATGCCCTTTTAGTCAAGCTAAAAACTTGAACAAAGTTTTAGTCAAGCTAAAAACTTGAACAAAGTTTTAGTCAAGCTAAAAACTTGAACAAAGTTTTAGTCAAGCTAAAAACTTGAACAAAGATTTAGTCAAGCCAAAACTTTAGGTTTAAAAACTAAAACATAAACAAGCAGGGTATTTATTTTTGTTCTTGCAGACAGAATATCTTTTATGCATTGTGGCTTTTCGCAGGAAATGGCATACATCATGTCTGGTGATTGGTGGTAGATCAGACATCAATGTGAATTCCCAGAAAGCATTCGTTTCAGGCAACTAAGCATCACCCAAGTTTTATTTTAATCTTTATTGTAAAAGCAATGGAGTGAATATGTAAAAATTTATCATTTTGGAGTTAATTATTTTTTTCCAACAGTTGATAATTGAAAATGTATGCTGAGCTTTAAGGCATATACATTGAAAATTTTCATTTGAAACATTATTCAAGCAATGTATTTATTGCAATGTTTTTAATTTTTACCCCTTTGAAGAAATATAATACTTTGAGTATATCTCACCACTTCCCAAATCAAGAAAAACATCGTCTTCTGTGAGTTTTAATTCATTCAACATCTGGTCGACCAAATCGAAGGAGGTTTCGCCGTAAACTTCGGGTGAAAATGGTTCGTATTGGTTCAATTTCTCTGGCTCCAACACACTGTGGTTGTACACCTGTGTAAATATCGTTTGATGCTGACTGCATGAATGTATATTGACAGGTTTATAGTTGTTAGTTATAATTTTGCAAGGAAATGGCTCTGTAACAACAGTATTAAACATTAAAATTGGTTCCAATGGCTTGGTATCAAAATACAAAACAATGGCATTAATATGACAAACAATATATGATTAAAAAACACTGCTTTGCAAACTGGATTTGTTATTTAATATAAACTGTGTCATAATTGAAATAGAAAACCAATTACAATTGAAAAAGGGCCAAATTCTTCCCTATATGTTGTATCAAGGACCAAGGTGTTTTGTAAGAACAAGTGAGTTGGTGCTATGGGTGAGTTATTACCCCCTTGTACCAACTTTCACACCCACTAACCTGCTGCATAATGTGCTTGAGGAGTCCTACAGACGGTTGGGTTTGAAGTAATGCAGATTTGCTTGTTCCTTGCCACTATAAATAATAAAACACAAAAAATAAAACAATACTCCTGAAAAAAAAAACATGAATTCTTTTATGGATATTTTTTTTATTTTAAGCATGTTTTGGTAAATATTGTCATGAGACCCATATTTAAAAAAATAATATATTATATTAATGGGACATATTGAGTGCTGCAGAACACATTTTTAAACACATTTGGATAAAACTGACAAAGTAACTAAACAAGACTAAAACATTAACGAGCCACATGCGTCAAACAAGACGTTAAAACTTAATTTACTTAAAACCTTTATATTTCAAATTATACAAGAATGTAAACTTACGCTAGACATTTAACATGTATTGCATCAATAAACCACAATTAAAGTAAATAAATACAAATGTATATATAAAGGGTAAATGGTGATATTGTGTAAAGTTCTTACCAGTTGCAGTATGGAGTCGATCGCTCGGTTGTATTTGTTACAAAGTTCTTTCATGCTGTCAAAACTAAACACAAGATGAAACGATTAGAAACAATAGAACGATGAAACTTGATACAGCGGTTGTTTGGCTGTTATCAAATCTAGCAAGGAGACATTATACACTCACAAATATTCAAATTATAAATATTAATAATCGTTTGGCAAAGCTAACATAAAAATATAAGCTAAAACACATTTTCAATGAGCCAAAAGTTAAATTCGGCCTTGCATTTATATAGTAATTCAATCAAGTAAAAATTTTCAAAAAAAAACTCAAAAATGTTTTACATATTCAGATTCATTCAGATCAGCATACCTGTTGTGTTTAGCAAAAAAATAAACAGATTTAAATTAATCTACATTCAACCATGTATATGTGATGGTTTGTTTTAGCCAAAAACATTACTTGAATGAATTTACTGTGAAAATTGCCTTATACCATCAAAAAATGGCAAGATACTCACTTGTTGGTGTTGTAATCAGCCAGTATGTGTTTCTCCATTGCCATTTCCAAGTCTGGGTAATCCTTGCAAACCCATCTGTGAAAAATATATTGGTTGTTATACAAACGAGTATAGATGTTCAATAAAAATGCATTTGAAGGAGATTCCTGGTTTAAGGTTGTATTATTACTTGCTTAAACAAAACATTAAACAACTAAAAATTTGGGGAGCTGTTCTTGAAAACAGCTAATTAAATATTCAAACAAGGATCAACATACTTTTTCATAAAGGATCCGATAGCCATAAGAAACCGGATAAAAATTTGTGTTAATTTTTTTAATTCATTATCATTAATTTAATCAAAAGTTTGTTTAAAATACATCAAAATTTTAGTTTTGTTTTATTATATATGGGTTTACTAAACATTTTGGTTAATCAACTATTAGTTCTGTCTTGCTTTATTGGGTAAAATAAGTTACTAAACTTACCGAATTGTGTCGATAATTTCAAAGGCCCCATCTCTCTGTTCCTAGAATCAAAACAAAAGCACTGTAACCTTACCTGATAAACTATAAACTATGTTGGCCGAAAAGGCAATAATAAGCCTGGTAGCAACAGTTTACATAAACTATCTTGCCCGGCATTGTGTTTAACTTTTAAGTAAATATTTGCATAACCTGTAAAAGTTATTGACCTTGTAAGGCACTCAGAATAAAATGTGATGGAATTTATGTCTTTTGAGCATTGTAAATGTAAGTTATAATTGAAATAGGTGAGAACAATAATGTTAAAAACCAAAATAAGCAATTTGAGATTCAGAATAAAATAATTTGATTTGATTTGATATGTTGATACTTTACTAGGTAGTTAAGTACCAACGATTGATCCAATTAATGTTGTTGGATAATAATTACATACTTTCAATTTTAATGATACCATAAAAACGTTAGGTCAACCACATGAAGCAAAATAGTTAAGAAAGCTGTAATTACTTACATATCTCGGTAGTGGCCACTTGTAAATCGCCGATTCAGCTCCAGCTGGGCTCTTAAGCCTTAAAACTTGTCCGTCATTATCATTTCCCTTATTCATCTTCCGATAACCTGTAAGAGAGGAAATGTTTTACTGAGAATGACCGACACCGATTACAGCATAAGAAATAAAAAAAATTTATAAGTGAAAATTTTTTATTGGGGAAACTTCCTTTTGTGTTAGAAAGTCTATTTCAATATCAGGAATTTATCACTGAAGAAAGATTTTTTTATTGACTAAAGATGATACTTGGCTGATGTTTTAGGCAGCGAATAAAATATGCCACCAAGTTAGGTCATTAACACCGTTAAACAAAAAAATTAATAATTTAAAAAGTGGAATTTTTTTATTGCAGACTTTTTTTTGCATTATGAAGCCTGTTTCAGCTATTATTGTAGCAGTTTTCCGAATTATTTACCTCTTTTCCGTTAATTGGCTAATATTTTAGGCCAAATTATGTCTTTAATACGGTCAAATAAGTAAATTGATTAAATTGATTAAATTGATAAGAGTAATTTTTTATTGCAGATTTATTTGTTTTTATTATTCCTTTTGGGTTCTGAGCCTATTTATCTATAATTTAAATATATATTATATCACTACTTTATCTAAATAAAGAAAACTCTATGTTGGATTGGTAACCATGGCTGAATCCTATTTATTGACTATTAGCTGGAGCCTAAGTTCATTTGTTGTGGAAATAAGTAACTGCAAACAAGTTGGATTGAAACATTTAAATTAATATGATTGCACATGCACACAAAAACATAGACTTGTAAGTTTACATCTAAACTGCTATTATATAAACACATAAATAGAATTATTTGTGAAGCTGAAAATATTTTATTTGTTGTAGAAACTAAACATATAACATGGCACTGACATTTAAAAAATATAAGCTTGGGAAAACAGCTGATGTTTTTTTCTTATTGTTTAACTTGTGAATATTTATTTTACATATATATCTGTCCTAAAGATGCTAAATTGATTTTAAATATTGTTTGATTAGAAAACACTATAAACCATTCTTAGGAACATGTATTTGCATAACTGATTGCAGTCGATTGTAATTTGGTTTAGGTTGGGCTTGGCAATAATAAATACAAAACTTTTTCAACCACAGAAACATAAATTTACAAAAGTTATTCTTTAATCTGATTGCAGTGAACCTATATGGTGAAATTTAAACACAAGCTTTTTACCCTAAGTTAGGGTTGGAGAAATTTTTCCAGGTGATAGTCAACAAACTAAGATTGGTTTTAGGACAACCATTACTCTGCTATTATAAACACAACACAAAAACAGCAAGATCAAATTTCTTGAGGTGCCAAGTTACTAGCATTCAATAGATTGGCATTTCGTTGAAAAGCTGTACATAGTTTACAGAATGCTACAAACTCAAGTTACTGGTAAGAGTATTATTATCAATGCCCATGAATTATTAGAACTGCAATGCTAAAAACTAAATATATACATATTCAAAATTGAAGATTTAATTTTTTTGGTTTAACATTTACAAAGAGTTTTAGTTGCTCAAAAACACAAGTGTAAAACATTTTTATCATAAAATGCTAATTATCAACAAGGTAACACAGAAATATAATATAAACATATTTTATTCAAAATACAAAACTACAATATCATAAAAAGCATTCAGCCATGTGGCATATAAGGCATCAATATGGCTGATGATTCAGTTGGATTATTCATAGACAACTTGTAAGCAATCCTAGGCTTGTGAAGCTACATTGATACAATAATATTGTTCAGGGGAAGGAAAGCAACATTTTAAAGGAATTGTACGATGATACCATTGTAGTGCCTCAGCACGATTAAAATAGTTTTGTTCATAAAATTTTGGTGCTGTTTAGAATCCTACTAATTTGATTTTTGACAGTAACAAAGCAAGTTGCCATAAATTAAATTGTAAGAAACAAAGTAAATATGGAAAAAATAAATGTAATAATAATAATATTTAACCCACTTAAACCCAAACGCTAACTCGAACCATCACCAAAATAATGTTTGCAATATAAACACATGGACAGAAATGTGGTAGGATTATAAGCTGTCATCAGAATTTCCAATTAATGTCAGATAGAATAAAATAAAACTTACCTGAACAATAATGCTACAAATCCACAAATCTTTCCGACAAATATTTGAACCTTCTTGCAATCAAGGAAATTACATATTCATATACTATCCAGCATCCATGCTAAACAAAAGGTATAATTCGGTAATCATTAGCTTTGAACCACAAACCCATGTATGTTTGCTTGTAATAACAAGATATAAACTTGCACCCAAATAATGCAAACATTGTATATATTTTAAGCAGTTTAATAGTAGTCTGTAAGTGGTTACTAAGTGTTAGAACGGATTGATTTTTGTGTTATTCATACTTAAATTCTTACCAGTGATAGAAACTTTCTAAATACGTTACGTGCTTAAGTTTCTATGCATTACTTATAAGTTCTTTCGGTTACTACATATAACTCTTCATGCACACAACATAACAAACATCAGTTGAATATAGAGCTCTTATTTAGTACATTAACTAAACTTTACATTGCATTTAAAACTTTTGTAAATCATGTTTTATTTAAGCAGAAATCAGTCTGCAATATATCGCAAATGCAATCAAGATTGTATGTACACTTGAGGTTGGTAACTACTACAATTTAAAGACCAATACAAACTAAGCGTAAATTTTCCGCACAATTAAAAAAAATTTGGATATGTACCGGCTGCCACAGAATTATAACAACTAATTTACTTGTTGGAAATCATTTATATACTTGTTACAGTTCAATTGGTTTATTCTGTATATTGGACAGTGAATAAAGTACTTTTAAAAACTGTAAAAGTGTCACTGAAGTTTTGCACGTTTGATCAACGAAGACATTTTGTTGCAATTTTAAAATATGATTGCTACAGGCCAAACTTTCCAATCTTTCATCTAGTAACATCCATGGTAATTGTGGGTTATCATAATGTAGTAATTTGCAATGTTCTACGAATATTAAATATTTTAATGAACTATTTCTATGCAACCAATATTTGATAAAACTTATTGTTGTTAACTCAGTTTGACTGCTGACAGTTAAATATGTGGCGCTCTTTCACTATTGTACGTAAAAATTAATAAAAAAAAATTTTTCTTTAAATGCCACATACCACAACACATATTGTTTGGGTTAGGGTTAGCGTTTGGTTGATGTCAAGTTATTATTAATAATAAACATAATATTACTTGACCCACCCTCAACCAAACGCTAACCCGCACCCTAACCCAAACAATATGCGTTGTGGTATGCGGTATTATTATTATTTTTTTTTGCATAACTTTTCACTTACAATAGTGAAAGAGCACTAAATATGTTACATTGAATAGATATGTCCGCGCTCGTCTAAAATCTTACCACTTTTCGAAACAAGTTGTCAAAAGCAAAATTACAAGAAATACAAATGGGAGAATCAATATATAATAATACATGACCCACCCAAACACTAACACGCTAACCCAAATAATATTAGCAATATAAAACCCTGGACAAAAAGTAGGATACCAGCGCCCTGAGCTGTAAAATGGTAAACTTTTCCGGTGTTGGTCTAGAATCCTACCACAGTTAAGAAATCAACGCACAACATTGAGGTTAGGGTGCGAGTTAGCGTTCGGGTGTGGGTGGGTCAAGTATTATTATATTTAGTATTTAATAATAATACCTGACCCACCCTAACCCAAACGGTAACCCGCTCCCTAACCTAAACAATGTGCGTTGTGTTAGGATTCTAGACCAGCGCCACTTTTCTAAATGTTTTTCTTACAAATTTTATACACTCAACCCATATAACTTGATACCATGAAACATAGAACTGACGCTGTACTCAGGAATGTATTGAACGTATCAAAACAGCGAACTATATTCAGTATGCGTCATTAACTGTATACACTACAACAATGACAGGAAACAGCAAAACGCAATTGTACAACTTCCACCAAACCTTGCAAAATCAAATTTAACCTAACCCTGTCAGGTTTAAAAGCAAACTGCGGACAATAAGTCGTTGCTTTCCTTCCTACAAACTTGAACTTTGATCGAAAGTAACCTTTATACTTGGCAGACTAAAGACAAGTGAAAACCGCAAACCAGAAAATTCAGTTCACTTTACAAAACGAGAGGAACTGCCCGGCATTTTGCGGTATCCTGGATGGCACCGCTCAAATTAGCCGCCATATTATTTCTCAAAAGTATTTTCTAATGCTGTGTAACTTAAAACCAATAATAAACTTTTGCTGGCTAATACCTTATTCAATTGCTGCTAAAGTGTGTACAACATCAATTAAATTAGTTTAGGTGGATGTACGCCAAGAAGTAATACTGTGTCGAAGTTTTTTTTTACGCATGCTTTTTTACATATGCCTCAGGCGCCAAATTTGAAGAGGCGTTAGCCTTGTCCAGTTATAAACGAATGGACAAAAGAATAATTTTAGGTTTCTACATTAAACTTAAACATTTAGTTAAAGTGAAATAGTACTACCGGTACGCTAAAAATGTACAGCATTTCAAAGAAAGCAAATAAGTTTTAAAAAAGTGATACCTGAAACACGTTCTTTTCTCTTTTTTTGTACTACACGTTCAAAAGATGGAACATGAAGTAAGTGAATGGTAATGGTGTAGGACTGTAGGGCATATCATAAATGTATTCCTATTGTCGGCTACTAGGTGTGGTGTTAGCTTGCATTGTTTATTCCATCACAGAAGGACAAGTTGAGGGGAAGCAAGGGAGGCCAGAGAAGTTGGCCTTAGCGAGAGATTTGTGTGGTCTCTGACGAAGAGAGTAGATACAGCAGTATATATTATCAGACACAAGAAGAAGGCAATTGATACAACACAGCAGGGATATATAAATATTTTGATCGAACTTTGAACCATAGGAAATTGACTCTTCACAAAACGCAATTAAAACAACAGATTTTTACTTTATCTTATTACCTTCCCAAGTTTTATATACACAACATAATTTAAGTCAATTACAAACATAAATTAGACAAAAATTATTAAAGACATAGCTAACTAAAAAGCAAATCATCCCACCGAGTCTATTTCAATCAGGCATAATTGTTTTTTTTTTACTTAACACTTCGAAAACATGAATAGCTAGCAAGCAAATCACTCTTAAAGACTTAATTTCTGATTAATCTTTTTGTTGCACTTGTCTTTAGTTTCTTTTTTTTTCAAACTGAAGATCCTTTGCACAAAAAAGTAGTTTACTGGTAAATCGTAATGCGAAACAAATGATAATTATAGATGTTCTAATTGAAATAGGTTCCTTTCGTTATGAACATTCGGCTTGTAAAAGGTATAGCAATGATTCGAATTCTGACAGAAAGAAGTGATTTTATCTTTGTTTTTTTACTCAACACATCGAAAACTTGTATACCAAGCAAGCAAATCACTGTCAAACTTTCAACTTGATCTTATTTCCTCTCGGCCAGTCGTACTTCAAACTTATCTGGAGAAAGAACGATATTAGCCGAGCTTGGATTCATGGAGGGAATTCCCCCGCTCCCCTCCAGCTTGAAGTTGCGAAGAAGCTCAACGAAGAAGAAGAAGAATTCCCTCCTTGCCAACTTCTCCCCAACGCAGAAGCGGGGTCCGATTCCGAAGGCGATTATCTTCCGACTGAAGATGAACCTTCCTTCTTCGTTCAAATGGCGTCCAGGGTAGAAATTTTCTGGGTTTGGCCACAGCTTTGGGTCCCACAGAGCTCCGTAAAGATTGAGTGCGACCTGTGAAGCAACGTTTTATTATAAATGCATTTTAAAAGCAAAATAGGACAGTGTTGGTTCTTGATTGTATGAAATACGCGTATCAAAATTTCAAAAGTATAGTCTCACAACTCACTTACATACATATATATACAGTTAACGTTCAACGGTAACCTACCTTTAAATAACATTGACTTTTTGTAAAAGTTTCTGCCTTTGAATTAAAATCATTTTAGTGTAGCAGCTACTTGCTGGCTAAGTTTCTATCATAGCAGACCAGGCCAGTAAATTATCTAATCTGGAAGGATTTTAACTGTGGACCTCGGTAATAGGACCATGGCCAACTTTAGGCTCATTGGCGAAACTAAGTTGAGAAACAACTACAACACCGTTGCCTGCTGCACACTGTTTGAAAAACCAGCCTGGTGTGAGGTTCGAACTCATGACCTCGAGCATACCGGGCCGTTAGAACTGTCAACTTAGAACGTGAAAAGTTAAGTGATGAAAAAAGTCAAAATTAATCACGTACTATGACGCAATCAAGCCAAGTTAAATGTTGAACCTTATTTAATCTTTCGAAGTATGTTTTTCCTACCGATGTCCCTTTAGGGATCACGTATCCCCTGAACTCTGTGGTCACTGTAGTTTTGTGCCTTCCAACGGGATCAGCAGGTCTGTATCTCAACACTTCTTGTAAGAAGGCGTTTGTGAGAGGAAAATCCTCGTTTCTCGAATCCAAGAGAGGGGTAGATTTACCTAAGAATAGGGTTTATTTATTGGTTCAAATATAAAAGAATGTAGGTAGAGTAGCGATACTATAACTTGGAATGTATCGGCTTGTTGTCTACAGTCTAACTGTAGCCTAAGCTTTTTCTGGTATTACACAAAGACTGTGGAGGCCATTCAAGTCGGGTTGATGGTTCTGGGATAAAAAAAATTATTACTTTTCAACTAACAATCTAAGCCCATACCGGTACAGAAGTAGGTGTCATTTTGAAGGTTTCGAATAATCTTTATTCATTTTTAACATAGAATAAAGAGTTATTCGAAACGTTCAAAATGCTAGCTACTTCTGTATGGGCTTTGATATTTTTATTACGTCTTACTACAACCTCCAAACCGAATATACAAAAAGGGATTTAAAAAATTTTAACGAAGAACATTTTCTTAACGAACTCCAACAATCCCTTGACAGTAAATTCTACCAATTAGAAGACAACGTAACCTTAGAGGAAGAATTTGTAATGTTTATAGATACGTTTAAAAACATATTACGAAAACATGCCCCAATGCGACCCCTAACTAGGAAAGAAAAAAAACTAAAATGCAAGCCATGGATAACACCTGGCATACTAAAATCAATCACAAGAAAAAACAAAATGTTTCAAAAATACTACAAAACAAACGACACTGAAAAGCTCAAGGCATACAAAATATATAATAATCACTTAACAAAAATAAAAACTATGTCAAAACAACTATTTTATCAAAACAAAATAGGCAATAAAAAAGACACAACAAAAATCTGGAAAGTAGTGAAAGAAATACTAAATAACAAAAAGCCTAAACAGGAAATTAAATGTTTATCAGTAAGTAATGATAATGTTACAGATCCTCAAATAATTTCAAACACACTCAACAAATACTTTCAAACAGTTGGGGAAACACTGGCCAAACAAATTCCATCTTCGACCAATGATTTTACAAAATACCTAAAAAATCGACAACAAAACTCATTTTTTCTTTCGGCGACCACAGACTTTGAGGTATCAAAGTACATTGCACTTTTAGACCAAAAAAAAGCAGAAGGACCATACAACATACCAGTAAAATTTTTAAAACTTAGTTCAAAAGTCATTACACCATACCTAACGTATCTGTTTAATAAGTGCATAACTTCTTTCTCCATACCACAATGTTTAAAAAAGAGTCATATAACCCCAGTTCCTAAAGTAAAATATCCCCATTTACCTGCTGATTTTCGCCCAATAACAATAACACCAGTACTGAGCAAAATTTTTGAAAAGATTATTCTTTTTCAACTTACCAAATTTTTTACTAAAAACAATACAATTACACCAGATCAGTTTGGATTTCGCAAAAACCACTCAACCTCATTTGTAACTGCAGCCCTCTATGAAAACATACTACATTCTTTAGATAATGGACAACACCACTGTACTGTATACATGGACCTATCTAAAGCATTTGACACAGTAAATCACTCAATATTACTCAGGAAGTTACAACATTATGGAATTAGAGGGGGGCCTTTAAATCTTTTGGAAAATTTTTTAACAAATCGCCTAAACGCAACAATTACCAGACAATGCAAATCACAATACTTACAAGTAAAATGTGGCTTACCACAAGGTTCTATCCTATCTCCAATATTATTCCAAATATACACAAATGATTTACCAAATGTCACAGACATGTCATGTAAAATGTATGCTGATGATACCATATTTTATGCGGCCTCTCTTGAATCAAAGGACCTACAAAAACAAATGCAACAGGAAATAATTAAAGTAGATGACTGGATGAGGACAAATAAACTATCACTAAATTATACAAAAACTCAATATGTAGTAACACACAATAAAAACCTAAAAATTGCAGATTTTTCACTTCATATAAATAATGTAGAACTCCACAGAAGCAACTCAGTTAAATATTTAGGAATTGTCATGGATGACAAAGTCAACTGGTCACAACACATTACAGCAGTATCATCCAGGGTCTCACAGTCCATTGGAGTACTCTACAAAATTAAACGATACATAAATAAAAACACATTATTATTGCTATACTACGCCTTTATTCACTCCCACCTGCAATATGGAATAATAAACTGGGGACGAGCTAGCCAATCACACCTTCAGCATTTACAAATACTCCAGAACAGAGCATTGAGAGTCATATCTGGAATCAGCAATTACAGTCATATCCATACAAAAACAATCTTCAAAGAAAACAAAATACTACAAATACAAGATATAACACAACTGGAAATTCTTAAATTCATGCACCATTACAAAAATAACTTACTTCCAGCTTTGTTTCAAAATTTTTTAAGACCTATATCTGAGATACATAGGCATAACACTAGACTGGGAGACGCAAAAAATTACTATGTTGAAAAAATACGTAGGATCTCGGGCCAAAAACAGCTTAAATATATAGGACCTAAAATATGGGCAACCTTACGTCACGAACAAAAAAATCTCACCTTCAAACACTTCCAAGACAGTGTGAAATCGCAACTATTGCAATCGTATTAAATACAGCTTTATCATCTTCTATTGATTTTGTTTACTTTCTCACCATGACAACTAAATGTAAACAACGGAGCAGACGCTGCCCGAGGTTTACAAATTGGTCAACAACCATTTTACTTATTATTTACCACTTATTTTATTACTATTACTAATAATTGCCAGCCGTAGGCGAAGTCGCACAGACACGTGCGAAGGCACAGATTTAAAATAAATCCTGCAGTACGTAACCGTTGTATAGTACCTTCTGACCTTATCGTTTTTTGCTAGTTTTACATTGCTTTTTCGTATCCATTTCTTATTTCAAAAATTTATATAAAACCGTTAAAATCTACATACTTTTTATCTACGCACTTTTTGTTTCCAATTATTGTAACTTTCAATATTGCCACTAAATTTATTTATTTTTGAGGGGCAGCTCGACTCGATGACCGAATGGTCCTTTCGCTGTCCTTGTGTTATTATTTATGTTATTTTGTTTTTTTTCGATGTTTGCAAACATGCACAAAAATAAATTGAATCTGAATCTGAATCTCCAACCATTATGCTCCAAACTAACAATCTGTTTTGCGAAACACTAAGTATTGGGAAGGGAAATACTACATAGCCTATCATATAACTACATTCTTAAACTTATGATAACTAACCACTGTATTACCAAGAACACTTATTATTTCATGGACGATTGGTTGATGATATTGAGGGTAGTTGAGCAAGCAGATGATTGCCCAGGATAATTGGGACGAGGTGGTTTCGGTTCCTGCCACCAGAAGGTCTCGTGTGCAAAGGTTTAGTTGCTTCTCCTGCAGTAAAAATTCAACTTGTAGTTCGCCAACCTACATTTTACTTTGGAACACAATACACGGGTTTATTAGAAATTTCAAAAAAAATATTAAAGTGAGGCATGTGGGTTTAATTGCAAGTCTCATTAAACTAATTTGCCTCGGCAATCAACCTCGCTATTGCTTCAATAAGTATTGCTGTTGTCTGATTACAATTCCACACAGTTTGTGTTGGCTATTATGGGCAAACCGGCTGATCCCGGCAAGCTGATCCTGAGAACTGGACTGGTTCAACAGCAGAACAACTTGTAAATTGATCCTGAGAACTGGACTGGTTCAACAGCAGAACAACTTGTAAATTGATCCTGATAACTGGACATTTTATTTTTGTAAGCAATCCTTTTTATACACAAAACTTAGAAGAGAAATTTTCTGTGCGAGAAAAAGATTATGACGCAGCAATGACACGGCAATTGTTACATTATCTAATAGTAATTTCGTCACACGGGTGTTGGCTTATCGCCTTTCTCTCTCAACTTATCTCCTACAAGGAAGTTAGAATCTGTCCATATTAGTACACGAAAAGCGGCTTCTAACTGTAAACACAATTTCAATCATTGTTTTGAGATGCGGCTAATGTGCCAATTCTCAAAGCGGCGATTTTTAAGGTCACACATTTTAGTACAATATAAGGAAGGATATGCGTCACGATATAACATTTATCATGTGTGAAACAGCCGAATGCTTTGTTCTCAGAATGACAGCGAGTGTTTGGTAAAAGGCGTAAAAAAGTGACAAATCATAAAATATTTGATAAATATACAACAGGATGTTTTTGGTAAGGATGCGTTATGACAATTTTGATAATTAGACAAGAAATAATAAAGGGGCGCATGTTTTTGTTATTCGTTAATTACTTAAAACGATTAATTAAACATCTAAAAATGGCCACTGCCACCACAAAAGCAATCATATTCGATAAAATCGACATTTTGCCGTTACAAACGTTTCGGCAATACATCATGCCTTCATCAGTGTATAAAGTTTATACATACTGAAGAACCTATTTTAAAAAATGTTTATACATACTACAAACACAAGTAAAGATAAAAACGATAAAACACACACAAAAGAGGTATACACTTTAAAACGTAGATGAATACTGTCGTTTCACACAATGATACATAGATTAATTGATACAATAGATTTTAATTTATAGTGTATTTTATAGTGCCTGGGACCACAATGAAAACGGCACATTTTAGTTTAGCTGACTAGTAATATATGCTATGGCCCCCGAAGACTGCTTAGCAGTTTTGTAAACAAGTCATTTTGAAATAACTTAAGTCCCAGTCAAGTCATTTGAAAAATAACTTAAGTCCAAGTCAAGTCTTTTGCGAAAATAACAAGTCAAGTCCCAGTCCAAGTCATCTGTTGCCCAAGTCAAGTCCCAGTCATGTCATTATGAGAGCAAGTCAATTTCAAGTCATGTCATTGACATAAAAGTAAATTGTTAAACTATCGAAATTGGTAAACTCGTCCGATCATAAGCAACAATTTAACTAAACAACTAACACAAACGCAACATGCACTTGGAGTGTTTAATGTGCCAAACTTAAAATAATTTTTAATGAAAAACACTTAATTTAATCTCAAGTTATTTGACATAATGACTTAAGTCCAAGTCAAAGTCATTTGACCAAAAGACTTAAGTTAAGTCAAGTCATTTTGGTCAAAAGACTTAAGTCAAGTCAAGTCATTTGAAAACATTGACTTAAGTGCACTTAAGTCAAGTCAATGACTTAAGTCATTACAACACTGCTGCTTAGTGCCCCCCTAAGGGTAATTGAGAAACCGTGATTTAGAAGTTTATTGACGCTAAGTACTTGTTTCACAAAACGTAGTGATTTTAGTACTTTTGGTATGTGTTTATAAAGGGCTGGGATTTTTTGTTAAAAATAAAAGGCAAAATGCATTTATGTTTCACAAACTCTTTTAACTCACGCATAAGTTAGGGTTACTGTCGTTTGCGGCTTGCTTCATCTCACGAAGGTAGGCCCCAACATAATCCCAAGCTTCATCGTCATTTGATTCCAACCGAACCTTGCGCTCATCCAGGAAGATTTGGACGAGATCTGAACAAAAAAACATGAAAAATACAAAAGTCTTAAATTTCATTGTGCAGAATATTTCCTGTGGTTTACAGAGGGAGGTCAGGTCGTAAGTCAGGGGTTCTTAGTCCCTTGGGGGTTTGTGAACGCCTTATTGAAATATGTATATTCAAGAAAGTTATCAATTTATTAAAGAAAACAGTTTAATTAAAAATAAAAGGACTTTGCACTGAGTGTATCTAGACTCATTTCACTTTGGACTTTGTCTTTGTACCCACTTTGTATTTTTGGACCGAAATCAGCAGATTTACAAAGTTTATTTGTATTGTGACAAATTTATAACGCCATTTTTGAATTTTTTTTGCCTTCTGTGGTTCACACGAGCCAAAAAACAAATGTATTAGGGGTTCACGGTAAAAAAAATGTTAAAAAACCTGCCGTAAGCAATCGCTATGCCTCTAAAATACTGAACGGCTGCCTATTTTATTAAATGCTGTATGTCCAAGCATATTTTGTAAAATGATTTTAGTCCAAATGGCATGTAGCCAACCTTTGTAATGTGGGTCGCAAACGAGACAATTGATAAAAAAAACAAGTGGGTCATACTTTAAACCGCATGTTATTAGTTAATTTGCTGCTACATCTTTTATATAAAATATGCTTAGCATGGTAATCCATAACTTTCTTAAAATAGTACATTTAAAAAGAATTAGCATTTACACTAATATTAAAGAAAAAGTGTTGTATACTTTATTAAACTGTTTAAAATTTGGTGTACATAAAAAATGCAGGAATTACGTTTCCATAGGGTTTAGAAATGGTATTTATATAATTTTTGTTTAGTTTGATGCTATACTTTTACAACAGAATATACTGGTTTGTTCGCATTATGCGGTAGGTCTATATGTATCAAGAACCTACCAATCAGCTCGTTGATGTAGGCGATCATTTGATCGTTAGCTTTACGAAGATGCGGAAGAAATCGAAGGTTCCAGAAGGAAACCAACATCAGGACATTGCGAGAAAACTTCGGGTGAATGAGTCTGGAAAAAAATAAAGCAAAAACAAACTGGTTTTATATGGATTTGCTAATAGTTTGCCATACTTTGTACCACAATAACTAAACCAGAGGTTAAAGTAGAATAATTTTCTTACCTAAAAGCATAAATTTTTTTATAAATGACGTCACAAAGTTTCGTCATACGTGACATCTAAATCAAGTAATAATTATAAAGAAGGTTCTTCCGACAATTATTTATTCTGTACCGACGTTTCGATAACCTATCCAGGTAATCTTCATCAGGGCATATAAACTTGTAACCTTGCAGAGGTATATATATACAGTGAAGAAAAACGACGAAAAAACAATGTGGCAAAACGAGGCGAAAAAAGAAAAAGAAAACAAGGCGCGAATAATGTGAAAACGTGAAAACCGGCTGCAGCCTTCTAATGGCCGCTACTGCACAAAAAGTGATAGCAATATAAGCACGTTTTTAGGACACCACAGAAATTTTCATAGTCGAGTTTACAATAGTTCCTCAGTGTTTAATGAAATGATTCGAGTTGGTCAGACGACTCAGACCTCAATAGAGGCCCGAGTGAAATGAATTGTTGCTTATTAACATCTTGTGTTTTATTTTGTTTATATTTTAAATGACACATATATCGGACACCAAAGTCTTAAGTGCTTAAAGGGCATTTAAAGTCATGATCCGGCATTGGTCAAAAACCCCAATGCAGGGGGTGCGACAGGCAGTGTGAAATTATGCCATATTTATAGGCACATTTGTGAAGAATGCATATTTTATTGAAAGCAGCAACAAAAAAGCCATTATTAAATTAATTGATTGTTTGTGTGCTGTAAATATGTTTGAACTTTACAAGGCTGTTTTAATTGCATGCATTCAACATGTAAGTTATAATTACACTACGTTTAATTCGTATTATTACAATTTTATTTACTTCTGTCGGCCATTGTAGACAGGGAGTGCGAGAAAATTTTATGAAAGCTCAAAGGGTACGAACGCTAAAAAGGTTAAGAAACACTGCAGTCTAGCCACTATATTTTCGTTTACTTACATATCGTGCATAATATCGAGGAATCTGTTGAATGGAACGTTTTCGTCCTCGTATCGTTTGCCCAAAAGAACGGTGGATATCACGTTGCCAGCAGCCTTGTACAAGATCGACTGTACAACATTATGCGACTCATTATGGTGATAAATGATTGTTCACGCGGCGATGAACTTCTACAAAGCGAGAGAATTATTTTCCCGAAAAAAAAAATTACCGCCAAAGACACCTGTGTGGGCTTTGACACTTTGCTAAAATCTATACTTTATTTGAAGTTCAATAACCCACTTATCAAGAAGTAACAATATATGAACATCAGTTTGGATTTTTAACGACAAAAACGGCGTTACCATTGGCATTTAAACTGCGTTCAAAGATTATTATTAATTGTAAAGCTGATAATACTTTTTCTACCTAGCGGTCAAAGGTAGCATACATCACAACATTGACGAACTACTGCTAAAACACGTCGAATAATACCGTGGACAAAATTATTTTAACAATGTTATTTATCATATTGTATTGGTAAACGCGTGCAGGGCTGCGGAGTCGCTTTAAAATAACTCGAGTCCGACTCCCGAGTCCCAAGTCCGACTGGAGAACATTCCACCATATGCTATTTCACCTTACAATTTCCAGTAGGCAGCCATATCGGTTTTAAAATTTGGTACTGCGCATGCGCATGTCGGACCCGGGACTCGGGTAGTTTTACGCGGTCTTACTCGAGTGCCGAGTCCGACTCCGCAGCACTGACCGCTATCACTATCACTAGCAAATCTAAAATTATGTTTTCTGTCAATAAGTAGAATACCAGAGGAACGAAACTTTACCGTAATCGCAATCGGTTTTCCGTTCTGCTTCCGTATCTTTTCCATCAGACGATCGGCCTCAGTAGTAAGAATAACGTCCATTTTGTTTTTCCTAAATACCCTTTGGAATAAAATATACGACGTTTTACGTTTATGCCATTGAACATAGGCGTTACATCAGGACAAATCCATTAAAGGCTAACTGGAAGACCTAATTAACTCAAGTTAAATACGATTTTATCGTTAAACAAATAGTTAACTAAACAAGATAAAAAGATAATGAAAACTACACAGGAACATTCTACTATGACACGCCTGAATAGGCGGAATTTGTTTTCATAAAATAAAGAGAAAATATTTAATAACCGTTTATATTTTAATACCCGTTTAGCGCTTGAATCCCAAAGTTGCGGTTTTCCTTGTAGGCGTCATCGTAACGATGAAGTATTCCATAATATGTGGCCACTTGCTTGAAAACCTCAAGTTCGGCTCCACCGCTGAACGCTTTAGGTTGTTGTAATAGAGCCTGAGTAAATATCCATTGAAGTCAGGGTGTTTTAAAATAATGTTTTTCAACACAAAATTGGATCACAGTTCAATTTGGTTGGGTCGCCGACTGCAGTAGCTTATGATTTGATTTATTGATATTGGTTCAAAGCAAGATGTCTCCAAAATTTTGAAAGCTTATTGAGAAGCAATAGGAAAAGTGGCTCACGTTTATTAAATTTGACCTTATTTAATGTGTTTTTTGTGTTTTGTTTTCGTTGAGCTTACAAAAAATCTAGTGAAGAGAATTGGGTCTCCAAAGCTTTGCTGTTAAACTAACGCTTAATATTTGGGTCGCGAAAAAAAATTGCGAAACACTGTTGCAAATGTTTTACATATAAACAAAAAACTAGGTGTGGAACATTTTGTGCCTTACAAAAGCCGTGCGCCCCAAACACTTTTGAATGAAGTGAAGAGGTCCTAGAAATGTTTAAAAATACTTTTGGGACCGTTAAAAAAAAAAAAAAAAAAAAAAAAAAAAATTAGTAATAGTCATTTTATAAAACCAAAAAGTGAGCACTTTTCACAACTTTTTTAAGCACATCTGATTAATTGACTCGAAAATGTTAGGCATTTTCAAAATAAAAAGTGGGCTTTTTTATAGCAATATATTGAGCAAACTATAAATTTGGAATGGCATGAGCTAACCTAAGTAATAGAGTCTAATGTGTAGAGCACAACATCAAGTTTTAATAGTTTAAAGTTTTGTTTTTATGACTCTAACTATGACTTGACTTGGACTTGACTTGGGCAACCGATGACTTGACTGGGACTTGACTTGTTATTTATTCGAAAACACTTCACTTAGACTTAATTAGGCCTATTTCAAAATGACTTGACTTGTACTTAACGCATTTCAAAATGATATGTTTCCAACACTTGCATGTTCATACCTCAGAAATGGACTCGTATGTGTTGAGCACAACCACATCCCTACTTCCCATCCGAACCGACATAACATCCCCGTATCGCTCCAAACTCCACTTCTTGAACATTTCGTGGGGGAGCTTCCTGTGGTACTTCATGTAGGGGAACACCCCGACCACGGGAAATCCCCTGGGGCCCGGGGGGAACCTGGGGTGGGGTCTTTTTCGCCAATACTGGAACGCTGTGACCAGAAGGGTGGCCAGACACGTCCAAGTTACGAAAGAAAACTGATTAAAAACAGTCTCCATTTTCCACCAAATTTTTTTGAGAACTGTTGTAACGGAAAAACTAGTGTAACATTAGGCTCTTACCGGAAAGCATGAATAATGTCAGACATGACGTCACTACATTACGTCATAGCAGGACATTATTAAACTTACATTAAGAAATCTGTCTACATGCAACTGAAATTTTAGTCGAAATTCATTCCAGGAGATTGTAGTGAAGCAATTGGCCGCAAATGAAAAGGAGGTGAAGTAAAAGAACATTGCTTTTTTCCGAACGCGGTAGAATATTTTTTTTTATTCATAAAAATTACACAAAGCCGAAAGCACAGTTAAATATGAAACAGCTTTAAGGCTTTTACGATTAGCAAACTCGATTAAACACAAAACACATTTACATGCATTTCTATCAAACAAACAATAATAAACCAGGATAACGTTTTCACTCTGACAACACAAACTAGCTATTGGCTGAACAGAACAATAACAAAACATCGTGTCGAATGATGTAACTATTATGTTGGTGGTAACTATTAGGCCTAATTCCTTCTTTCTTTGCAAGATAACTGGTGTAGATAAAAGGGCGCTGGTCTAGAATCCTGCCACGCTTTCGTCCGGGGGTTTTATTGCTAACATAATTTGGGTTTGAGTGCGAGTTTTGGGTTTATGTGGGTCAAGTATTAATATTATATTTATTCTCTCATTTTTAATTAATCTTGCAATTTTAATTTCGACAAATAGTTTCGTTACTGTAAAAAAAGTGGTAGGATTCTAGACCAGCGCCGACAAATTTTTGCAAGCCTCTCCTTTGTAAATTTGAATATCTAATGCCTTTTAAATGTGTAGGCATCGCCCAGACGTCTGCGCACGATAAGCACGACTCAAATTACGTGACATATTCTGGCAGAGTTTAGCTGACCTAACTTTACACTGTTTTTCCGAAAACAATACATTTGTAGAACCAGCCAACACGATTTTAATCGCTGTCATTTCTGTACTGCCTTGTCGGGTTTCACCAACGCCTATCTATAATATAGATAGGCTTGTAATATACAACAAAACACCTTAGCACTCTGACAAACTTGCACGAAATAGTCTCAATTTATTATCAGAAAACAGGCTCTTACAAATTTTGCTCTTACCATCTACAAAGCACCTCAACTATAAACATAACCTACATTAGCTCTTAGTCTACAATATAGACACAAAATGGAATCAAAACACTCATATCCTGGTTAAGTTGTGACATTCAAGTTATACTGTAAGGCGTGATGCGTTTTAAAACTATTATGTTGATTTGTTACAAAAGCCCGTAACAGTTTTTGATTAATTCTAGTTTTACAAATTACAATATATAATTTTTCAGCGTAATCTGTGGATGTGCCACAGTTTGGTACAAATTTTGGTGCTGGTCTAGAATCCTACCAAAACGTTAAAATGATTATTAAGCAATGCATAATATGTGGGTTAGGGTGTCGGTTAGTGTTTGGGTGTGGGTAGGTCAAGTAATATTGTTTAACACTATTACTGGACTCACCCAAACCCAAACGCTAACCGGCACCCTAACCCAAATAATGTTCGTTGTGGTAGGATTCTAGACGAGCGCCCAAATTTTACCTTGTTAGTTGTTAATCAAATCAACACACTTATTATTGACCTATAGCTATTCGCTGTTAATCTCAAACTATGTCCTAATAACTGGCGCCAAAAGAATGAAGCTGATACGCCGCGACATCAGCAAGGATTCTTCGGGTCAAGTGACCTTAATAGCAGAGGATGGAGAGGATATGTGGCACACTTACAACCTGCTGCAGACTGGAGACAGCCTGCGTGCCTCTACTTTACGAAAAGTCCAGGTGCGGTCTCGATTACAATCCATGTTACTTTTTGCCATGAGCTCTGGTGTCTTTCCAGATTGATTTTTTATATGTGTGAACAGTTCTAATTTGTACCGAAATTTCTAGAACTGTGACTTTAACAACAATCTCTGTCAGCAATAGGTGATCATGATCTAAATAACTTTGAAAATAAGCAATTGTTTTAACTGTCAAATAATGCATCAAATTAAACTTTAAAATACCTTTTGTAAAACAAAAACAAAATTTTTAAGGAGTTACAACCAAACCAATACCCCTATACAGAAATACATTGATTTATAGAGTTTTGTAAACACAGGAAAATCTAGCTTTAGATGTACTTATGTTAATTAAAAAAATTAATAAGATTTTCAGATTATTTGTGTTACTCTCCAGCTGTATTGTGTGTTACACATCGCGCTGTACCCCTCATTTAAAGAAAGCAAAACTCACTGGATGCTTAAATCCTGTAAATTGTGTTTATTTTTAGGTCGAATCGAACACCGGTAGCGTGGGAAGTAACAGAGTGCGGACAACCCTAACCATCGCCGTTGAAACAATCGACTTCGACTCGCAAGGTTGCTGCCTTCATGTAAAGGGACGTAACATCCAGGAAAACCAGTATGTTAAGATGGGGGCTTACCACACGCTGGACCTCGAACCCAACCGCAAGTTTGTACTGGCCAAAAAATGCTGGGACAGTGTCCACCTGGATCGGATCAATGTGGCCTGCGATCCGTCCCAAAACGCCGATGTGGCTGCTGTCATAATGCAGGAGGGCCTGGCCCATATTTGCCTTGTCTTGGCTAGCATGACCTTGGTACGTGCCAAGGTCGAAGTGCAGATACCACGGAAACGAAGAGGCAACGTTACACAGCATGATAAAGGCGTTGAAAAGTTCTATGAGTCGGTAATGCAAGCTGTAATTCGTCACGTTAACTTTGACGTCGTAAAGTGTGTTCTTGTAGCAAGCCCTGGGTTTGTGAAAGACCAGTTTTACGATTTCATGTTCGCGAGGGCCGTGAAGACCGACAACAAAGCTCTGCTTGAGAACAAGTCAAAGTTTCTGTGCGTCCATTCTTCCACAGGTTACAAACACTCACTAAAAGAAGCACTGACTGATCCTGCAGTGGCTGCGAGGCTTTCCGACACAAAAGCCGCCGCTGAGATTAAGGCGTTACAGGACTTCTACAAAACCCTGCAGCATGAACCGGATAAAGCTTGCTACGGAATGCGACAGCTTGAGAAGGCAAAGGATGCCGATTCTATTGACACTTTGCTCATCACGGATGGCTTGTTAAGATCACAAGATATTGCTTTGCGTAAAAAGCTGGTTGCGATAGTGGACAGTGTAAGGGACAGTGGTGGTGTGGTGAGGGTTTTTTCATCAATGCACATCAGTGGTGAACAGTTGGGACAACTGACCGGTGTTGCGGCTATTTTACGTTTTCCAGTCCCCGGAATGAGTGACTCTGAAAGTTCAGATGAGGACTGATGTAGTTTCTGTGTTAGCTATTTAAAAAGTTGACAAAATTTATTCATGACAAATCTCTTTGGGGGAAATTTAGTTTAGGTATTCTCAACCACTGATTAAGAAGTTTTGTTCTTATTAATTATTACCATTGAGTCAAAAGTACTATTGTCATTTATCTACCATTTTAAAGTAATGTGCAGAGTTTTTTTTTTAATTTATAGAAAATTTATTTTCACTATCTTTTTAATCTAAAAGCCATCATTTTTTAGCCTCACAAAAGTTAAAATTAGGATAAATACTTTGGATGTAAAATGTACTTCTTACTGCCATTGTAATTTTGTTGCTCCTTAGGTAATCAGTATATCTATGCGATTAATGGAAATAAAAACTATAATATTTGTGATAAGTCCTGGGTACGATGTTTAAACTTATTTGTCCATCACAATATACATGCTTGCAACCTTTCACTTTTTAAAAAATTACAGAAGAAAAAATTGCTGGAGTGTTCTATTTGCGGGAGCACTGGTACCTTAGCTGAATGAAGGTAGTGAAAAAGATAAGAAAACATTATACTGAGCACTAGTTATTCAAGTCCAAAACCTGTTATAGAAAAATAAATTTCTTACTTATCTGCTACGATGATAATGAAATGTGAATCCAAAATATTCATTTCTATATGATGCTACAAGATTATTTACTATCTACTTTATTTATGTTATTTATTGCCTTTGAATTATCCCAATTGGGATAGGTTAGCTTTTTTGTGTCAAAGTTTCATTTGTCTAGTTCTCAAATATCTGCATATGTAAGAACACAGAAAACATTGTTTAAAACAGAGTGTTCATTAGATGTTTATTGAACTTAAATCCAATGGTTCACATAAAAAAGTTCATTTTGAATTTTTATTTTGTGATAAAGTGTTGGCAGTAGACTATCGGTGATTTTGTGGGTATTTTTATTTTATTGTATTCAATGTTAGCTTTAATTTATTGTCAAGTTTTGTGGCACACAAAAAAACACTCTCAAGATATTAAAACTAATTTAGTCAGCTGTTCTTTTGTTTATGTAACTGTGTGTGCGCATAAGCGCTAGGTAATTCGTGTTGATTTGTAGGAAATCTCGGTGTCTTTTGGATGATGTTAATAAATTTGTTCAACATTTACTTGTGAATTGCAATCATCTGAAACTAATAGTAGTCACTACTCTAGGACTAGACAGATGTCCAATACTTAGTATTTCATTCCGCTACCCGATATTTTGGGCAAAAATATTGCCAATCTAATACCAAATAACGTCATTACTATGGTTAAACAAGCAAAATTAATCGAATTTAACCTGCAAATGTGTTGTTTATTGAGTTCTCTAAACGATTTTTTTAGAGCAGTGGTTCTTAACCAGGGTTCGATCGAACCCTTGGGGTTCGACGCAGCTGTTTCAAGGGTGCTGCGATAACGTCCTCTGAAATATAAATGCTGTCAATGCGCCAAGTGTCATCTAACGTTATAAATTGAACGTTTGGTCAATTTAACCTATATAAATGTAAGTATATAATTTGAATATGTCCAGTTTCAGCTGTATAGGAGGAAGAAACGAATACTGAGCGAAAATTTGGGGTTCGACGAACACTTGCAGAATAACATAGAGGTTTGACAGGTTACAAAGGTTAATAACCACTGCTTTAGAGTTTAGATATATCTTTTGAAGTAGAGACGTAGAGTTTATTGTAAATTACAACTGAAATACTTGTATTAATTTGGTATTAGATCGGGCGTTACCACCCTTGTATCGGACGAATATCGATACCAACATTTGTCATCGGGTATCGGCTCCGACATCCCTGGTAGTTACTAACAGTTAATTGATACCTTGGCATTGGGCTGAACCCAAGTAGCACTGAAAGTACGTTTCAAAACAGAAAGCAAGAGACGATTGCCCTCTTCAAAACAACTTCAGTCTGTCAGATGTTGTCTTAACCGCACTTGAACAATTAGTCTCCTCATTGCTAAATCATATTTGAACAAAGTGACTTAAGCATAACAAAATTGAAGCCAAATTTGAAGCGTTTAGCCAACAATATTTTCCCCTATGTGTTGATAAAAGTATGCTTCAACAAGTAGTCTACTATTGTTTAACTATATTACGTTAGCTCAGTGGTTCTCAACCTGTGGTACGCGTACCATGGTACACGAAGTCATTTTGGGTGGTACGCTGTACGCAGTATGTTTTTAAGTAAAATTACAGTTTTACCAAAAGGTTAAGCACTTTTTTTATTGTAATAAACTATACACTCATCGAAATGATTGTATAGTTCAATATTTTATGCTTCTTTAACGATTGGAATATCTTTCCGGAACATCTATGCAAATTTATTTTATGACATCATAGCAAAACAACAAAGAATCACAGAACTTGACTAGTATCTTGCAAGTTAAAAAAGGGAAACTTTTTTGAGAGTAGTGGGCCGCATTTGTTTTTTCCGGCCTAACTATAATTAGCTAATCCACACCTGTTAATAATCCTTTTGAGTTTTTCGACAATTTGTTGGTACGCAACAAGATCACGGAAGCTCGATGTGCTACGCAATGAAAAAAAGGTAGAGAACCATTGCGTTAAAGCAACCTATTCAAAAGTAAATTGAAGGCAAATACGAAGTCATAGTAAGAATATTAAAGCTCATACAAAAGTAGGTAGAATCTTAAACGTTGCGAAAGCAATTAAGTAAACCACCTTGTGTTATGTCTAGTCTTTGACACAGAACTAGGCAGCGGAACACTATAGTATTAATACTTAATGGAAGCCGAAAGGGTTGTAATTTCTCTGCTTTGTCACTCTCGCATTTTGCAAGCCTATCGATTGGGGTTTTCAAAAGTGGACTGACTTTAACCTCTCCTGAAGCACTTAAGGGCAGCTGAGGCTGGCTCTTCACTTGACAGCGACAAAACAGCTCGCTTCGCCCAGCAATAATAGTTGCCCTCTACTCTCGACAGTCAAGTCGAAGCAACTATTTGCGGCCGATTCGTTCGCCAGAGCTTAGCTGAATTGCGGCACAGATAATTTGGCTGGAAAATTGTTGGCTGATTCGCGAATAGAGCGCGAAATAAATGGATTGAGATTGTAGTTTAGACGCAGAATGAATATTAAAGCCAATTCAGAAGTAGGTGGCATTTTGAACGTTTCGAATAACTCTTAAGATAATGGCTGGATGTTGTAGTTAGACGTAGAACGAATATGCAAGCCCATGTAGAAGTAGGTTGCATTTTGAAAACGTTTCCAATAAGTCCTTATGTATTTCCAACATCTAATTAAGATTGTTCGTGATGCTAGAACAGGGGTCAACAAACCTTTTTTCAGAAAAAGCTGGTTAATTGTAAAAACTAAAGATTGCTTAAATGACTCGATTAAACAAAGGTAACATTAAAAAATATTCCACACAATACGTATAGTGAGCTTCATAAAATTGTAGTTTAGGGTAAAATTAATATTCGCATTCGACTGACATCTCCGTTTTGAACAATTATGAACCGTGTTTTCTAAAATATGCCGAGGCAAAAGAATTAACCCAGTTGGTTTAGTGACACCTAGAGGTAGTTTAGTGCGTTCTCAACCTTTCCTGGTCGCCTTCCACCTACTGTATGGTGACTTTTTACTTACGCTTCGTACCACATCGTTTCAAAAGCAGCAAACCTGTTCAAATTTACTAAATAAATACCTTAGATGTAAACTTTAAACCAGTGGCTCTCAATCTGTGTACTTCTAGTGAAATTGAGAAAGTCTAGTGTAAAAGACAGCAATGTGACGACCCAAGTCAATGACCGGACTTAAGTGCAATTAGCAACTGTTTTTAAATTACTTAGACTGGGAATTGACTTGTTCTTTTTCAAAAATAACTGGACTGGGACTAAACTTTTACATCGTAGATTGATTTATATTTTATTTTTTTTACCGTTTTAATGCATCTTACGCCAGCAAATCACACGGTAAAGGGTTAACACATTAAGGCACAAACGCATGGAAACAAGTTAAAAGTCCAGCCGCACCATGGTGACATGTTTAGAGATGTTGAAACAAAGCAAACGTTACAACATCTACCCGCCCTCTCTAGCTCCATCTTGCGGGCAACGAAGATGCACCAACAGTGAAATGAATCCTTATTTGGTTTCACTCAAGGGAGGAAAGCAAGGTAAAGTAATATAAAATAAAATTTATACAATGTTGCACTACAAGTGTGTTCATTTGAATTCACATTTATCTTTTCCGAAACCTTTTTTGACGGAAAGTTGACTGAAAGTATGAGTTGATGATTAAGTTTTGTATTTTTTCATTCTTTGATGTATTTGCCAGGGATGTCCGATACTTAACATTTTGTTCCGATACCCGATATTTTAGACGAAAACTATCTCGATCCGATACCAAATGACGTCATAACTATACGGTCAAACGTGCGAAACAGAAGATATGAAAATCATAATGACATTTTTCCAGGTTATAACTGTTATGAGGCTAAATTGACTATAGCTTTAAGAAGTTAAGTCGTTAATTTTTTAATCAATTTAATTTTAAAGTATAACCCCTGCTTTGGATCACAAATTAATATTATTACATTAATTTAGTATCGCACAGATAGCACGGGAAACAATCACTTAGCATCGCGTATCGGCTCCGATCCGATATTAACAAAGTAATTTGTTTTTAAACTTGGCATACCGTTAACTAAGAGAAATGTACGAGTAACAAAAATACAAATATTTCTTTGATATTTTAAAACTCTGAGCAAACCTCACAAACCTCACTACACTTTTCCCAAAATAATTCAGCTAAAGAAAAAAATATTTTTGCGTTGGCGCCCACCAAATCACTATTGAAAAAAGAGTTTCTGCAGACCTTGACCCCACAGCTTCTGATGTTAAACTCCCAAGATATTTAAAAACTTCCCATCTTCCAACAGATCTCACTCATCCTCTCCTTTCCTCCGGGACCCCTCGTTACCTTAGCAACCGCTTCCACCGCCTGAGCCTCCACTCCAGCATCCCGACGCCGGGGGAGCGGAACCTGAGGCGCCAGTGGCAGCGGAACAGTGCCCGGTTCACCAGGGACGAGCACCCGATCAAGATAACACGCAGTAAACAAACTGAGGTCAGTGTGGGCGTCCGATATCGATTATCCCTTATGCCAAGTGCTAGTATCGCTACTCGTCCGATAATAGGGTGGTGTCGATGACCTTAAGGCAGAGGCCCGTACGAAAAATTATAAGTCACTTCATAACATTTTTTTATAGTCCTTGAAAACTTTAATGATGCTTAAAATTACAAAACTTACAGCAAAGTTACTAAAACATTTACAATAAATCTAACTAAGCAAAGTTCCGTAAGTGAGTGAGGAAAACGTAGTGATATTTATTTCTTCCCATGCGTAAGATGTGGCTATTTGTAGTTAATCAAGTAGTTGACTTTATATATATATATTGCTACAATTTTTATTCAGGTGAGCAACATCTACGAGCTCAATCCTCCACGTGTAGAAGAGCGAGGTCTGGCAAGTTGCCCCCAAGCCCGGTGCTCCACGCGACACGTAAGCAGTGACGTCATACACGAATATGGCACGACTCCTACACTGTTTTTCAGTTCCAGTTAATTCGGCAACACTGTTGTTTTTCAATTTTAAGTTGTGAGACTTTTTAACTCAAAATGGTTAATTTTAACAATTAGGATTGGATTACTTTTGTCTGGAATTTTCCACTATTTTTCCACTTTAACTAATTTTATGCAAGTTGAATTCATTTGTCCCCCACCAAGCCACACAACTTTTATGGGCTACTAACCGAATATTTTTTAACAAAGTTGTGGTAGTTTACTAGTTGGCAAATTTTTCGATTGAGTTAAAGGTTGTTGTGAAGCCTAACTGAATTTGTTTCCGAGAACTATGTACATAAAATAACAAAAGACACTTTAGGGGCTTCACCGTCAATTTTTTTTTGTAGGCACAACTTAAAACGCATGGCTAACTTACTTTGGAGCATAATGGTTTGAAGTTGTAGTTAGACGTAATAAGAATATCAAAGCCCCAAAAATGATACCTACATTGTAGGAACTTTGATATTCTTATTACGCCAAACTTACTGATTGAGGTAATTATTTCTATTACAAAGTTTTACACTTTTCACAGTGAAGTTTTTCTGGTAGACACAACTTAAAACTTAATGGTCAACTTACTGATTGAGGTTATTAATTCTGTTACAAAGTTTAACACTGTTTAGTCGCAACTTCGCTTCGTTCGATTGTCAAGCAAATCGCCTCATCCCCAAGTGAAAAAAATCGATTCTACAGCGCCACCAAGGGGCAAAACAGTGAACTTGACGATGTATGAAACGCCCTCTGCGCCTTCGAACAGCCCCAGGAACTCTGCCACTAAAGTAGAAGCAAAAAAGGGCAACTTTTCGCAAAATATAGCCTTGAGAAACCGACAGGCCATGGGGAGACCCAAGACCGCCCAGGCGGGCTCCCGGGGTGAACCGGGGAATTCCCGGGAACACTCAGCCACCATTTTGAAGCGTTCCGGTCTGGTGAACCCGCGGATGGCCACTTGTGGCGTTGAAGGCTTTCGGTCTACGTCGCGGGAACCGGAAATGACGACAGAGACCAACGCGCGAGCTGCACCGCGCACCGCTCATCCGATAAGACGGTTTTATCGGATGCTACGTCTGGTGAGTTGGTTTAGTTGTCAAAAAATAAGTATATTTCTGTGGTTTTTAATTTATATTTAGTTTATTTCAAAGCTAAAATTACATCACGATTTTTTTTTTGCATGAATAATATTATGTAATGAGATTGTCAAACTATTATAAATGAAAAAACAGCTCCTCTGGCAGTTGTAATTAGTATTGTCACACTATTCTATCGTTAGCATATAGGTAGAGCCTTAACCTTGTCTTCAATCATATCTGGCTGTAATACTATATTTTTAAATTTTAAGAAAGCGGCGAAATTGTAGCCTGCCTAAACCTTTTAACATCTTTCCTTTTTTTTTGATCTTTTTCTTTTGTTTACTGTGGTTAAACCTTTTCACACGATTCTTTAAGTTGAACATTCCATATTTGTAGCCCAGTCAGGTTTTTGCATTCCTTGTCGAGCTTTTCGGCTACTTACATTGCCGCATACCACATTTGTTTGTAGCCCAGCCAACACGCAATAAAAGCGGCGAACCAGATGGGAGTCAAGATGAGTGATTCAGCGGGAACTCCGACCAACAAGTAAGTTTAAACCAGTGGTTGGCAAACTGCTGCCGCGGCCCAAATGTGGACTTTTGAGCAATTTTCAGTGGACCGCGAGCTACTTTTTAATATTTTAGTTTTGCCACCAAGTAGTGGACCGCGTGATAACAATACATTCACTGTAGGTACTGTATTTTAAAAGTTGTGTGTCTCAGAGATTTTTTTACTTTTGCTTATTGTTGCATCATAGGGCCAAGTACAACGTGCTATGCACCAAACTGCGTGGTCAACGATTGACTGTTAACGATTGTAAACAATCAGAGTTTGAATCCGGACAAATTTACCGATTCTGTCGAGTCCCTAGTCCAACTCCGACTATGTAGCCCTGGTTACTGTTACTGTTAACGATTAAGCGTGTTATCGGGAAGTAAACTGTCTTTAAAACTTATTTTTCAGATCGCACCAAACTCAATCCTTCACCTCCACACACGGCGTATCCGACTGTTGCAACGCCACCATCGAAAACACTTCTTTTTCCTGGTTTAAAAAGCCCAAAGGCAACCCAACTGACCCCTATACTGGTCGAGGTTACGCCTCACTGGATTCAAGCATTTTGCAGTATCACAGTTCGGACCCGGTTCTGAACTGGCGGATTCTTACGTGGCTGGAAAGAGTCACCAGCAACCCGAAAATCTACTATGGGTTTGAAACCGATATGACTGACTTGGATAATTTTGATGAAGACTGAAACTGCTTGAGTATTGGAAACTTAAGTCAATGAAGGGAATCAAGTGCACTTATATTGTTTTTTTATCGTTAACTTTTTACTGCATTTGGCCGAAATTACCGAATCGGTCAAGTATTGTTATATTTTTTTCTTTTCTTTTTCTGTACATTTAAAACTATTTTTGACATAGTTTTCTGTTTTTGTATAGGGATATTTAATTTTTATCTAACATTAGATAAATATACCGACTTGAAATATTTACTTGGTAAAATGTTATATTTAAAAAAAAATATTCTAATCGTTATTTAGAAACTAGCATGGCAAAGACCTTATTTAAAAATGTTTTTTTACTTGATGTTTTTGCGTCACACAAGTTAGTTTAAAATTTTCCAATAAAAACGTTGTTTTTTTACGTTGTCATTATAGTGTTGTTATTAAGTGCGATTTCTGAAAATGCTTGACTTAGCTGATTCATGAGGATATAAGGAAAATCCTCAGTGATGCAAACAAGTCATCTTGAAATGACTTAAGTCCCAAAGTCAAGTCTTTTTGAATAAATAACAAGTCAAGTCCCTGTACAAGTCATCGCTTGCCCAAGTCAAGTCCCAGTCAAGTCATAATTAGAGCAAGTCATGTCCTTGTTATAAAATAAAACGTTAGCTAATAAACGGTTCGATTGTAAGCAATAACTTCAATAAAATATGCCATAAACGTAGCGCAGGCCTATATAGCAATCAAATTGTTTAACGTGCAAAAATTAAGATAAATAATGCAATTTCACTTCATTTTAACCAAAGTCATTTGTCCAAATAACTTAAATCAAGTCAAGCCAGAGGCGTAGCTAGGGGAGGGCGGTGGGGTACATATGTCCCTGGGCGCCAAAATGAGGCTTACAAATGCCAAAATAAGGCAGCTGCTTCTTTAAATACAATGTTCTATTAAAATTTGAATTGTTTTTTTCTGTACAAAGTAAGGTATATTATGTTAATGTAATGGAAAATGTGATTAAACATGGAAAATGGGGCGCCAATTTTATAGTTTGTCCCCGAGCGCAAAATATCCTGGCTACGCATCTGAGTCAAGCCATTTGGAAAATGTGACTTAAGCCACGTAAGCCATTAAAACACTGGCAAATGCTAAATAAAAAAAAAATGTTATGCTACTTGAAAAAGAAATATTACGCTACACAAATGACAATATTTTTAATTTGCGCTGTCAAATCGACCGCCTATGATTTAGCGGTTTTCAAACTCTTCTACTTGCGACGCCTCTGGAAAAGTTAGTTGGACCTGTGATGTATCAAGCTATATAGATGTCACTAAAATATAGAGCCATTTTATTTAGTTATTTGATTCTGAAAGTCATACTCAATTGAAGTATTCTTTTAAACTAAGTTCCAAGACACATTTCATGGATAATAATACATGTAAGCAACTTAAACACTAGCACTTTAGCTGTAAAAGTTCCTACAATAATTATCCGGTGTACAACCTCTTGTACAAACGTGTTGTTATCGCATGCAGGTGTAGCCAACTTATGCTTGATTGCCATCGGCTGAAATATTTACGACGGGTTCGGTAAAAAAGTCGCAAGATCACTTAATAGACTTTTGAGTGTTAATTGCATTCCAAACTAACATGAGACCAGAATTTTTTTAAGGTCTAGTTTGGGTGACCGCTAAGTAGTTTTAAGAGGCCGCAAGTGTTTCATTTAAATACCAAAAAGTCCAAAATTGGGGAAACCGCTGGAGAAATTTGGGGGACCGTTTCGGTCCACCAAAACACCTTAAAAAAAACACAGAACGCTTTTTTAGGCTTGTGCAGACAACAATTGTTCATTTTTTAATGTTCCGCTTGTGCGCGACAGCTACTATTATGACGTAACATATATTCGACGCAATCGACCAGGCGGAATGTGGCGATCGACGTGTTGGTTAAGGTTTTATTTTAATGATAAATTATAATATAAGATAACTTTTTTCGTTGTAATAACTTCCGTTTTTTCGTTAAGGTCCGTTTACACTACAGCTGCACTGAACGGAGCTGAGCTGCGCTGGGCGTGAAAATCGCGTCAAAACGTGTTTGACAGAATGTTTTTCTATAGCTGCACTGGGCTTGAGTTTAGCAAAGCGTGAAAATCGCTCCAAAGCGTATTTTTTTCCAGCTGCACGGGGCTTGAGTTTAGCAAAGCGTAACTTTAAGCTAGCTGCAGCTGCTGCACCGGGCTTGAGTTTAGCAAAGTGTGAAACGCTCGCCACAATAGAATTTAAATGCAAATTACGCTTTGCTCAGCTCAGTGCAGCTGTAGTGTAAACGGGCCTTAGGCTACAACTAATTTTTTTTGCTGATCGGTATTACAACCACAATACGCTTCAAGTCAATTTAAGTTTACGGAGTATTACTTACATTTATGGTTTTAGTCTTATTTATAACTATAAATATTTTACAAAAAAAATGATTTAGTGTTCAAATCAACTTTTACTTTAATTTTCTGCTTTATATCGTGGCTTAACATAGAAACACGCATAATAAGTGAACAAAACTTGAAAATCGACTAAAATAGCACTTCTGGACAAGATCTGCAAATAGCAAAACTCATCACGATCCACTGGAGACGCACCGGAGCGTGTCGCGTGTTGTGACGTCACAAGTGGAAGCAGCAGGCGAAAAGTTTTGGAGGAAATGATTCGTTTCGTAAAGAATTAATCTTTCGAAAAACGAAAGTGTTTTTTTGACTCACAAATTATCCCGTTTAAATTCAAGGTATTCTACATACGTGTTTGATTTATATCTACCAATGAAAATACGTCAGTTTAAAACTAAAAAAAAAACGCTGTAACTCTTTGGAATTTTTGACTTGTGTTATCGTATTAAGTAATGCTCTATCAAGTTTAAAAGTGCCGTAAGTAATTAATAAAATGAGACAAACTTTTGGTAAGAACCTGGCTCATTTATTTAAATTATTAAGCAATGTTATTAAGATCTGTACGCTTACCTTCTCAATTAATTGTTTTTTTACACAAGCTTTCTCGTTAATATTTTGTATGATTGGTTATTTAATAATAGTGATAGTTCTAAAAACGTAAAAAGTTTACCGTATAGGGTTGCAAGTAAGGCGATGACCGACGGCGGATTGTTTGTCTGTCTGCGCCCCTTACTTATTCCATAATTTGTGGCCAACAAAGATTTGTTGCAAAGTTTTTTTGGGATGAAAATCACATCGAAATTCGATGTATTTTTTATTTTAAGTTCACTAGACTGAGGGTGCTTTTGGGCAAGCATTTTCACTGGTGTGGTTTTGGTTAAGCATTTCATGCCAGAGATCTTTCACAGGAAAGAACTGGGAATCTAGTATGCACTTATTAGCACACTTTATTATTTATTATACATCACCATTTCATAAAACCAGGCTGGAAACTTGAATATTCTGCGGGAGATGTTTTTAAATAGATACAACTTGCGCGGCAGTAAATAATAACTGTTAACAAAAACAGTAAGACTGTTGTTGCGCATTTCATTGACTTGTTGAATGCTACCGACACGACTGAAACTGCAACTGGCCTAACTTTCTAATCTGGCATAGTTCTTGCTAAATATCTAGTTCCTTGTAGACACACTCTTAAAAAATAAACATCTTAAAGTTCTTTAACAATAATAACAACCAAGAATGTCCAAGTTGTCATACTATTTGTTCTTTACGGATATGTGTGTATTCCAGGTTTCAATTTTGTTTAGCATGTTGTAATCAATGGTTTAATAAATTTTTTTGGTAAATCTCTTTGTCCACCTTAATCAACAAAATGGAAAACAAAAAGCCGCTTAAAAAGTTGAGCGAAGAGAGTTTGACGAAGCAACCTGACGAGGTTTTCGATCTTCTCGAAAAGCTAGGAGAAGGAGCCTACGGATGCGTGTTCAAAGCTATTTACAAGGAAGCCGGGCAAGTTGTCGCTATCAAGCAAGTTCCAGTCGAGTCCGATTTACAAGAGATCATCAAGGAAATAGCAATTATGCAACAATGTGACTCTCAGTACGTGGTAAAGTACTACGGAAGCTACTTCAAGAACACGGACTTGTGGATTGTTATGGAATACTGCGGCGCCGGTTCCGTGTCCGACATAATCCGGCTCCGGCGGAAGACCCTGACTGAGGAGGAGATAGCCACGGTCCTCCGGGACACACTTAAGGGACTCGAGTACCTTCACTTCATGAGGAAAATCCACCGCGATGTGAAGGCTGGCAATATTCTCCTGAACACAGATGGACACAGTAAACTGGCCGATTTTGGGGTCGCAGGTCAGCTGACCGACACGATGGCCAAGCGTAACACTGTGATCGGAACTCCGTTTTGGATGGCACCTGAAGTTATTCAGGAAATTGGGTACGAGATTGACTCTATTTTTTCAAGAAAAAGTGAAACACCTGAACAAATTTTATTTCCACCTTTTAATCCAGATTTTTGTACATTTTTTTTTTTAACAATTAATAAACCCTTAACATTATTTTTAAGTTTATCATGAAAAAGGATCATTAAAATGCAAGTAAGACAGGGTCATATAAGTAAAAACATTTTCTAAACAGATAAAACACTATCCAGATGTAATTTATTCAGGAAATTGATTGGTTAGGAGATAAATTCCCTTTTTTTAAGGTTTTTTCTGATTGATTAATTGTTTTTAATATACGAAACCTTTAGCACTACTGCGGCATTTCGCAAAAAAATTTCAAACATAACAAAAATTAGGTAGGCCTTCTAAACTTAACAATCCTAATGTGAAAAGAGGAAAACTGTTTAAGATAAACACCGGAGTAAGGTCTGTTTAACATTTCAAATTAATTATAATATGCTGCTGTTTGCTATCTTACAAAGTATAGTAGCATGCATAGAGTACTTTGGACGAGATGTTTGTTTAATAATTATTTGGCTACACGCTGAAGGTTGAACACTGTTAACAAGCTTGTTGTATGTCTGCTATAAGCCTCAACATGTTTGCTAACATCATTTAAGCTGTTTAAACCACTTAATAAATGCATTATGAATTTGTTTACTAGATATTAAATGTAGAAACCAACTATTGCAATATTTTGAGCAGTGGTTCTTAAATTGTTGGATTATATCCCAAACAGGTTTGTCATTTTTACCAGGCAAACCTAATAATGATAAACACATGTTTTTTTTACCTTTTGGTAGCAAAAAAAATTCTGATTGTTAAGATCCTTTTGTTTGCAAATTAGTACTTTATTTTAGATGGTTAACTATTAATTGATTTTATACCATGAAGTGCTTCCTAGGGGTTAATAAAAAGTTGATGACACACCAACTTAAAACATATACACTATGAAAGAAAATGTTTTTGTGTCTAAAGGAAACCAAAAAACTACAAAAATAATTTAAAACATTTGTTTCTCAGTAAGCAGTGAAGTTGTTTCAATCTGAATCTCTTTTGTAACTTTTACCTATCACTGTAAAATTAAAAAAATCTAATAGATGAATATAAAATAATAAATTATAATTTTCTAGGTACGATTGTGTTGCTGATATATGGTCACTTGGAATCACCGCAATCGAAATTGCCGAAGGAAAACCCCCTTATTCGGACATCCATCCAATGAGGGCGATATTCATGATCCCAACGAAACCACCCCCGACTTTTAGGGACCCAGAAAAGTAGGTTAAATGAACAACATTATTTTTCATTGCAAAGCTATGTGTGTTAAAAAGTATATACAGTTTTAAATGCAAAGGTTATCTATAATATTCTTGGATATCTAGTAAATTGTTGATTGGAAAAAAGAAAGTAGTTTTAAAACCTTTTCTTAGTTTTGATAGTTGTGTTAATTGCAAAGAACCATGGCTTTATTTACGCTTTATTACTTTCTATGTTCTGTTTGCACTTTTTTGCTTAGTTTCTGTTTTATACCGCGGTGTTTTTTAAGATAATTCTACTAAAAGGATTTACGGCTTTCCAAAAGACTTTCAATTCACTCCATACTTTGTAACCATACAGCGATATACCACTAAGTTATTGAATCTTTGTATATCTTAAATGTGGTTTGCTTATTAAAGAGAATGTTCTTGAATGTTTTTTTTAATTTTTCAATTTTGTTTTATGCCAACCTTAAGTTTTGAGTTTGTAAAGTGTTGACCATGGCATTTTTACTGTTTCTTTTTTTTTTATTATATTTAAAACAAATCAAGTGATCCAATTTACGTCCTTAAAAATTCCACAGATTTCATTTGAAAAGTTATTTAATGTCCTATTACATAAAAAGTTGTGGCAACACTGGATATAAATGCTTCAACTAACATTCTGTTAAATGGTCTGGCCAACAATAAATAGGGCGCTTGTTATGACAACTGTTGAATCATAATTGCGTCGAGAGGGTATTGAAGGCCTCTTCACTAAAAATGGTTTTGCCTGACATCAATTTAAGTCTGACAAAAATAATGATGTAACTGTTCAAGTGGGTGGAACATCCTCAATTGATTATTTATTGGTAGTCAGGTATTGAGAGTGATCAGGATATTTTTAGATTATGTGTTGGTAAAATTTCCGTTAGTTTATATTTATTTTTTTAAACATATTTTTTGAAAAGTTTGCATTGGGTTTTCTAATATAAAACACTATCGGATGCAAGAAATTGATAATTGATTACACTTTATCACCCGAAGAAAATTTACTTTTATAAAATGTGTTTTCGGCCCATGATCACGAAGTCTGACGAGTATTATTTTTTATTTTTAAATAAAACATGTTAATCTCAAATTATTTTATGACTTATAAGCTTTTACGATTCCAACACTTAAGTTAAAGTATTTTTTCCAACATTAAAAAGATGGCAGGAAAAGCCAGATTGTAGTTTGACGAGGTATGGTTCAGAGGTTAATCTGAATCGTACTTACAACGTACAGTTAATTGTTTCACATGATACACAACATGAACGTTAAACTTTTTTTGTTTTTGCGTATAGGTGGTCGGAAAAGTTCATTCACTTTGTGAGCAACTGTTTGATCAAGAGCCCAGCACAACGTGCCACTGCAACAGCTCTGCTACAAGATCCTTTCATCAAAGAAGCAAAGCCGCACAGCATATTGCGGGTGCGTTGTATGTTTGTGTTGCATTAAGAACAATAAACTCAACCTTTGAAAACAAATTAGGAAACAATAATATTTTTTGAATGTGTCACCAATAAAAATGCTCTGTACTCTTATCTGTAGTGATGTTTGCTCTGTTAGTATGAAACACAATAAAGTAATATTTTGTTTATACACAAGTATATTCTGCTTAGAGATACATGCGAATTCTGAAGTAATTTTTCCCATATGGAAAATAAGATTTGCTTGGCCACCCTTAAAGTGAAGGAGAAAAAAAAAGAAAATATTTTTCTTGACTGTCTTTCGATTTGAACTATGGTGTTAGGGATTTGGAAAATTTAAAGTGGTTTATTAATTGAAGCCAAACTAGCTTGTTGCATGCTACAGATAAGTGTGGCTTTTCAATTCACACCGATACTTCGGTTTCTATATAAAGACACATGGGTAGCGTGGCTGATTAATTATTAAGTAGCTTCTGCAGACATGTTTTTTGTCACCTTTTTGCCTCCTTAAATGTCAATACCTGTGCACGTTTTTAAAAGAGCTATTTAATGCTAAACGTTTTTATCATGTACAGCCAAATCAACTATTGATTCCCAATGGTTATATTGTATTTTATTTCGTGCATAGCAGACACATTAAATAAAAAACCTTTGTTGCTGTCATTCCTCGAATTAGTCTTTAGTTTGAAAGCCGCTAAATTTAAAGACAAAAATTGCATATTCTGGTAGTTTTATGTAGATCATGAAGTTACTATTTTAGGTTAATTATAGTTAAATGTTTGTATTATACTAAGGCCAAACCTCTCAATATCCTAGTTTGGATTTATTTTATTTTTAAACTCAGCCAAAAAAATTTAATCTTGGTAATCTACTGCAAGAAAATAATTCCTTTAAATGTAAGACAATTGTGAAATGTTAATAACATAATATACTGGTAGCACTGAATAATTAAATAGATTTTTTTAGCTTTTTAATTGTTGATTTTTTAGGATTCAACAACAAATTCACTGCGTGTAATCTATCCAAGCACAATAGCGCTGGATATTATGTTTTTGCAACAGATTTAATTTTATTTGATTTTCAGGAGATGGTGCAAGAATCAATGGAGATCAAACGGCAGAAGTTGAAGAACGGATCGGATTCTGACGAGGAAGATGACGATGATGAAGACGTGGATGCGGGAACAATGCTTAAGGTCGGTTGGCAACATCTATATACTAAATACATTAGAACTAAAAATTGTGCCTGTGTTTTGCAAGGCAGTTGTAACCCTTGAATGCAGTTTCAGTTGTAGATGTGGGAACAATGCTTAAGGCGGTTTTGGGTGTATAGATAGAATTAAACAAGCTAGTTAAATGGAGCAACATTCTTAGAAATAAACTAAGCACACAACTAAAAATAATCACGTCACTTGTTTCCACGACCCTGTACTTGGAACAAAGTCGCTGTAACCCAGAAAGATTTCTACATAAATGTGCAATCTGGCATTTTCATTAGTAACAAAACACATGCCATAGCACACCTTCATGCAGGAAAGAAATAAAAATTGTGCCTGTGTTTCACAAGGCAGTTGTAACTTTTAATTCTGAAAAACTGTTTATTTAAAATTCGAAATTTTTGAAACGTTCAAAATGTTACCTACTTCTGTATGGGCTTTTATATTCATTCTACGTTTTGCTACAACATCCAGCCAATATTTTAGGATTTATTTGAAACCTTAACAAAATACAACCTACTTCTGTATGGACTATGTTATTCATTTTACGAATTTAACTTGCTTTTCGTAAAAGGTTGACGGAGGAGTTGGGGTCGGGGGTGGCGATGCTTCCACGATGAAGTTGAAGAGCGCTTACGACACAAACGCAAGTAGCGGAACAATGATCCAACATGGTGACGACACAATGGACGGGATGATGGGAACAATGGTGATAAACGACGAGGACGACGACAACTCGGGGACAATGCAGAGGTTCGACACGGGACCGTCGTCAAACAGCCAGCAGGGCAGCGGCAACCGACCCGCGTTCATGGAATATTTCGACAACAACGCTTCGGGAAGCGATGGGAGGTCGAACTCCGGGAGTGGATCGAAGCGCGAAGGTCTTCCGCCTGAGGAAGCGTGGAAGTTTGGGAAGAACCTCACCGAGATGGACTTTGACTTCCTTAAGAACCTGAGCGTCTCCGACCTCCAGGCGCGCCTCCAAGCTCTTGATCCGCTCATGGAGAAGGAGATTGAAGAGCTAAGGAAGCGATACAGCGAGAAACGGCAGCCCATATTGGACGCGATTGACGCCAAGAAGCGGAGACAGCAAAACTTCTGAGGAAGACAGACTTTTTGCTCCCCCCTGTGGGTTGTTTTTAGCTACTGGGCTTTTAAATGTCAAAATTGCGACGTTTTAAAGCCTAACTGAGTGGTCTGTAGGGCTTTAATAGTTGAACAGTGTTAGATTTTCAGTCTTGCGGTTTATCGAGTCGATTAGCATTTCGGCCCAAATACAGAAACCATATGACGCTCAAATAACCTTTAAATTGTAGCGTTTTAAGTTTTGTCTTGTAAACCATTAAAATTTACAAAACATAGTTATTCAAAGAAAAAAAATTTTGGTTAGAAAATAGGAAATAAGGATTATTTTCTTAGTATTTTTTTTTATTTATCCCCGGCCAGTATAGGGCTTCGACGCTTCGTAATACATTCATAACATTTACAATTCTCCGTTGGGCAATATTATACAAATTTATGATTTTTTAATATTTATTGAATTCATTTTATGTTCAGCTTAAGTCATGTAATAGTTGCGTTAAAAACAATTAAAAAAATATTTTTTTAGTTGTGTTGACCATGACATTAATACTGTTGTATTTTCGAAATAATTAAAAAAACGCAGGACTTCAAATGTGCAAACCATGCCGTCGTACTCTACGGTCTATAACACTATGGGGTCAAAATTACAATATAGTGATCAAAATACTACATTTTTTTAACGTTTTGATTTCTCTGTTCGCATTGCATCAAGATATAAGCTATCACGCTAAGACTGACCATGTGATCAGTTATGATAGATAACTTTTAAGTACATAAATGGTGGTTTATGCTTAAACATAAATGGAAAGTGCAACTTGTTTTCATCACTGATTTATATTCTGTATCGCTGCTTGCAATGTTATGTGTTGAATGGGACCAAGCGCCGGTAAAAAGGTAAAATTTATAAGAATGTAAAAAAAAAAAAATTTTAAAAAGGAAGAAAATTAAAGTCCAAAACTGCGCTAATCCCCGCCGCATTTTCGTTGAATGGCCTTTTACGCTGCTTTTTAATTGAATCGAAAGCTGTGTTCGATTTCGCAATTTCTTAATGTGCAATCCCAGGGGCCTAAGCTTATAGAATCCACCCCTGGGAACGTTTGTATGGTGGAGGTCACTAAAAAAACGCGACATTTGTGTTGTGTAAGTGCACCAGCATCATGTTCCAAACCAAGCAGTTTCCCTTGGTAATAATGGAATGTCTATACTCGAAGTTTGCGCAGTTCAAAGTACAGAACGCTAGGAAATGATATTTTACTCGGGTTGTATATTTTAATTATACTCTCTCTTTGTGAACAACACGCCTACACTGTGCGTCTGGGAATATTTCGGCGAAAAATTGCTATTACGATTCGAAATTATTTGTTAACTACCTACAGTTTTCTATCGTTCACCAAACTGTTTATATAAACAACCTTAACTTTTCTAATAGCATTTCCCGTAAAACTTAATGAAGTGTTCTAAAGCTCAAATTTTTATGATTTCCTTACAAAACTATACGATGGAAAATCACGGAGTTTCGTTACCTTGAAGTAAAAAAGTTTTACTTAATACACATTTGCGTTTTCATGTGATCTTTTTTTACACGTTTATTAGTTATTTTCAGACGCCTAATAAATATAACTGCTTACTGTGCACCAAATATAGGGATACAAAGGGTGGGGACATTTTTTTTAACTTTTAACGCATAATTTCGTCGTTTCAACAACCTAGACTTCACACCACGACATATTTTTTAACCTCTTGTGGATTTTTTTTATTATATTTCGTTAAATCTTATAAATGTTCGCGAGGATGGAAACAACATTTCTCACGTAATTTTGTCTGTTTTTCCTGTTCTTTTGAAGCTGTGCCTTTATTGCCACACTTTTGTCGTTCTACACTTCCTAAAACCTGGAAAAAGTTTTTTCTCTCCTGTCCGCCAAGTTAAAATTAATCCCACTGTCCAACATTTTGGCCATGTGTAAAAATATCGCAAATATAGGCACAAGACCGTTATTGTTGTATAACTTTGAAGTAATATATCACCCTAACTTAACTTACAATAGTTCTAAGCCATGTTTTGGTACGATAAGTGGCGTTCATCTGTTTTTAAGTGTTTGCAAAATCATTCTAACACATTTTTTTCTTGTCTGTTCTTTAGGAAAATACATTTCGTGTGTCTAGTATGAGTTTTGTACATTAGAACGACAACTTTTAATAGCGCACCATCATTATACCGGCGATGTATTCTTATCTACTGCTTATGAAATGATTTCGTTCGTTATTTGTTGTTGTTTTTTCTGCAATCAAGCGAAGTTGCTTTCACTGTGGAAAGCTGCGAGTCATTTACCCAAGAAAAATTCCTTTGCTAATAAAAGCTCAAACTCCCTGTGAAATATTAAGTGTTTCCTTGTCCTAAATGTATCTTTAACAGTCAGGTGATTAATTAATGAAGTATATATCAGTGTTGTTTAAAAGGCTCAAAGGTTATCGAAAGAAACATGCACACCACATATATGTGTTAATAACTGAGATCTAGCCCTTCTGAAGTTGCTTTTTGACCATGTTTCATTGAATAAATGAGATGATACTGTGGATCCCCTTCAATTGAATTGCTTGTACTAACAAGTTGAGCAATATGGTTGTTTCTCGATACGCTCCTCTCTGAGCCTGTGTAGCTCAGTTGGTAGAGCGACGGTCCCGGCTTGACCGGAGGTCGTGAGTTCGAACCTCACTGCAGGCTAGTTGTTTTTCTAGTCTGCTCTGCTTGCATCATTGATCTACAGATTCGGTGAGTCTGCAATGGCTTTCGGTGTAGGTGTTTTCTTTGTCCAAAATGTTTTAAACGGAAAACAGTCAGGCCCGTAATTAATTAAGTAAATGTAGGCTACAAAGTTGGGGAGATGAAAGTTATCGAAAGGATACAAGAATTTATAGGTTGCCTTAAATTTACCTAAAACAGGGGTGAGAGTAAACTAATTTTTTTTTACCACAGTGAACATTTCTAGAGATTACGTCACAAAGTTACGTTATAACGGGGCTTACTTAGTTGTACTTATTATCGCATTTTCTAATAGGGAAAACTTTACATGATAACGACTGGGAACTAAAGAATGGTCGACATATGAAAGTGTCACATGTTCGATTGTTGTCGTGACCTTTATCAATAAAAAATGCATGAGTGTGGTATCTCTTATAGGTACTTTCATCCCTGACTTGAATGTATGCATATCTATTTGTCAAGTTTTCATCTTTTGCCCGAATAAGTTATCGAAACGTCCAAGGATTAACAGCTTTGCCAAAAGTAACACTTCAAAAGAGTTGTAAAAAACTATTCCACAGGGGGAAGTTAATGGGGAAAATGTGTAGTTCATAGAATTGGTTAAAAGCAAAAAAGCGCAGTCTATAGAACAAACTAAAACTATAATTTGAAAGCAATTTACACTTTTGTAAGATTAGCATTATCGAAAAATAAGACCAAAACTAGTAATATCTTTTTTTCCTCATTCAATAACTTTTTCAAATTTATTTGCATTTTTGACATTTTTTTGATTAATTTCGTACCGTAGTATATGTTTTAAAAGCTGTAAATGCTGATTAATGCGAATTTACGCTTGTTGTCAAGCTGATTTGGTGTTGTAATGCAAATTATATTGAAGTGTATTTACACATAAATTTATTTGGTCAAATCAAAAACATTTGTACAATATATTTTATTTGATAAATAAGCAGACATGCAAATTCGTGGTAATGAATAGCATTGGTATGCGACTTTTGCGAATGAGCGTTGCATCATATCTATACGGAAGTTAACAAATATACGCAAAGTTCGCACGTTTTGGTCTATTCACAAATTATATAAATAGATTTACTAATTGAACTTTTGGATATTATTTGCAATATTCGTACGACTTCCCAATAAATGTGGGTGAAGATAAAGACAATTTCAGTTGAATATTAAGGTTGCATGAAAAAGCGTTCAACAGAATTGGTTTACAAACACTGCCCGCAATTCAAACTTATAGATCCATGAAATATTGGTGGGGTGTTTTCCCAACATTTGTTGGAAGCAGAACAATATTTTGTAACTCTCTTCGATTCGGAATAACGTAACAGACAGGATTTTTTTACAAGAAAATCTAGTTGAGCGTTTTAAAAAATATTCAACGCTTCATATTTATTTTTTAAACAATGAAAATCTAACCATACGTAGTCGGGTTATCAAAGCCCATAATAGGTAAGCACTGTAAGCAGCATTTCATCCGGCTCTTCAATACAAAACTAAAGGTGGGATGGCGAAAATAGCCAAGCGCATGTATTCGAATGTACATCATTAGTCGTTAAAGCAATAAAGATAGCTCAATTATGATCTACATCGCGTTATGAACTTTGTTTTACGTTGTGATAACCTACGGAAAAGTTTCAAATAAACGTGAAATTGTTTTATACAAATGGAACTATTCATTTTTTTAATAGAATAGCAAGTAATTGTCAATCTAGCACCGCTGTAGTAAAAATCGTATTGGCAAAAAATAATGGCAACTTGAGTCAACACTTTTTTTAATTATAAAGAAAAATGCATTTAGCAGTGTTACCAGTTTTTAGAGTTAAAACTTAAATATTGTCCTGCAATATGCATGTGTTTTTTTTAAGTCAAGTTGAAAAGATGTTTTTTACAATTGCACAAAAATGAACTTACGCGAAGCTCCGGTAAAGTATTAAAATTAAACACGCTGTACACAAAAGTAGGGAGTCCGATAATATCGGATCGGAGTCGATACTCACGTCCGGTAGTATCGATAATCGTCCGATACTAGGGTAGTATCGGTGCCGGTACGATACTAATTTTTTAGGCATTTCATCCATGATTTGGTTTCTACATAAGCTTTTCCACTGTATAGTTTTTTTTAAAGAAAATACATATTAAACATAAAATGTAATGCATTTTCTGGGGACAGAATCAAATTTTGCATCAAAACCTAATATTATGTTTGCAAGTTTCAATTTGATTATATTTATTTATAGTCATGACGTCATTCGGTATCGGATCGCGATAATTTTTGTCCAAAATATCGGGTATCGGAATAAAAAGTATCGGACAGGTCCTGTATGTAAATCAGTCTACAATTATTCGTACCCACAATAATTTAACTTCAAGGTTAGGAAGGTGGTTACGATAGTAATGACGTCATTTTGTATCGAAACACAAAACCTTTTGTTCAAAATATCGGGCATCGGTATCGAACTAATAGTTAAGTATCGGACATACCTAGTATAAATATGAACTGAACAAAACAAAGCACTTGCAAATTAATCCACACTTATCCAATTCCTCAATAACGTAACACCAAGGTTTTAGGTGGTCGCGATAGTAATGATGCATTTCGTATCTGGTAGGGATCATTTTAACCACAATATCGGAAATCCGTTCTAAAAAGGCCTTGTAAATTAGCCTACAATTATCGATTCCCACAATAACTTAACATCAAGGTGTAGGAGCTGGTTACGATAATTACGTCATGTGGTGTCGGATCGGATGTTTGTTGTCCAAACTATAGGGAATCGGAATGGCAATCAAGTATAGGAAAACCATATAAACAAGGCCTTGTAATTTAGTCTACAATTATCCGATTCCACGCGCCCGTAATACTAAGGTTTAGAAGGTTGTCACGATTTCTTGTAAGGTACGACGAGGTGTTTGGAGAATGACTTCACACTTTCTACTCCTCGCACTTCGTTATCAAGCAGGGGCGTCTTCGTGACGTGGAAGTCCTCGTACAGGTCCTCGATCTGACGAAATCATGACGTCATAAAGAGTTCACGTTAAATTTCGCGAGTTAGACAAAATAATATTTTTTGGAAGGATTATACTCAGGGAGTCGAACCGTTTGACTTTTCCGGTTCAGGTTTGAAAGATTGTTTATAAAATCCACCTATTCAGACACTTTAACTAGCTAGTATTCAAAATAAAGGTTAAAACAGTTAAAAACAAACAAACAAGTCTCCAAAAACAACTAATAATGGGTGGCTAAAATCCCTAAATATTCATAGGTTTTAGATAATTTTTCTAAAGCTTGCATCTAGATTGATAAATTATAGAGAAACTAGGTAAGACGGCAAAACATTTACCCGTTTAAGTTACTTACACATTGACTGGCAAAATAAAAACAACAGGTACAAAAAGTAAAAAAGAGCAAAAACAATTATTAGACAAAAGTAGAAGTTTGCACATTCCTCTTCAAAAAACCCAAAATATTCACCAGTTTAAGGTACTTTGCCGAAAGCTTACACCCTTGCCTGGCATTTCATATACCAAAAAAAAACGTTAAAAAACAAAAAAAAAACAGTTTGTCGTCCCCATATTCACCTGTTCAAGGTACTTTGCCTGTAGTTTACACCTGGACTGGCATAGAGGGCACGGTTTGGTTTGGGCTGATGAAGGTGGAGGGTAGAGGATCTGGTTGACGATGATGTTGTGCGTGTCGATCGTGAGTTTAGAAAGTTCCTGGACCAGTCGCTCCGTCTCGTACAACGAGAGGAACTCGGCGATACAAACGCACACGAAAGTTGTTAAGTTCTGAAAAAAAGGATACATATTTCTAAACAGCAGATATGAAAAGGGCATGCTTTGCATAAAATTTTAAGAAAATTTTAATTTTTTTTAACCAAATATAGGCAATAGATAAGAAAGTTGTCAGATTCTGTAAAAAAAGTATATTTTATATAGTGAAAATTGTGCCGATTTCAGCATCAAATTTTAAGTAATTTTTCTGGACAAAAAATGCTATTATTTTTAACAAAATAAAGACAATATGCACAGATATTTTCGCGTTCTGCCAAATTTTAAGGTAATTTTAAAAACAAACTGTTAGGTGATAGGCTCATGCTTTTGGACTGAAGGTTTAGGCTGGTTAAGCCGAAGCTATCCTTGTAACAGGTTTGCCGAGAAGTATATTAAATTTACTTGTCAGATTTATTTTAGGCAAAACATTTACACAATTACATGACCACAATTTTATTTGCGACCTACAAAGTGTCTTTAAACTGCACGTTAATTTTTTGGAATATTAAAAGAACGGTTTTCTGTAATTAGCTTTTCTTTTGTTTATATATGGATATAATGAGAAAGACATAGCGATTAAAAAAAATGGAACAATCAATACATAATTCTGTCACCATGCTTTCTACGCAACTAACAGCGTCTTTAAATTGCTCGTTAATAGTTTGTATTATTGGAATTATTGGTTTTCTGTTGTCAGTTTTTATTTTTATTAAGAGAAAGATATACCGATTAAAAAAGGGGGAACAATCAACACACAATTCTGTCACCACGCTTTCCATACTTACAGCGTCTTTAAACTGCTCGTTGATGGTTTGTATCGTTGGAAGGATATCTTGCAACTTGCTCTCCATGTGCTCAGTGCTCATCTGATCTCCCATCCCCAGCATTCCACTGATCTACAGAAAACATATTGTAATATGGAACGTGGAGCTTGAAATAAAGAAACTGCTACAGTTTAAATATATGTTTTATCTTTTAGTTAGATATACCATACACGGATCTGTAATGTAGCTTGATAATGAGTTGCAAAGCCAAAAAGGTCGAGTAGATCGACATCATCTTGATTAAAAATTTTAAGTGAAGATTAACACATTAACTGATGGTGATAATACAAGCTCGTATTAAAACGTCTTAATCAGGATGATGTTGAACTACTCGACCTTTTTGACTTTGACATAAATTATCAAATTTATCTTTTAATATGCTATGCATTTTCTTTGTTCTAAATTACACAGCTTTATAGAACATAACTAAATACAATTTATACATTTATACCTGGTCAATAAACGGGGACATCTTATTTTTGAGCTTAAGTAACTTGCCAAGACCAGATTCCACGACAGCTGGAAAGTTGAGCAAGCGTAGCGTGTGTCCGGTCGGTGCTGTGTCGAATATCACAACCTCAAAGTCCATTCCCCTCACTAATCTAAAGTAAACAAAACATAAGCTTGCCAATGGGCCTTATAATGTGGTATATCTGCAAATTGTGTCCGCACAACATTTTAATGCTAAGTATATATAAAAAATTGTGTCTTGTCAGAAATCTTAACACCAGAATAATGCCTACAAATTAGGTATGTACGTGTTCTAGTGCTAATTTACCCAAATATAACTGTGCCTGATTAACTATTATGAATAGTTTTTTAGTATAATATAAACCCAATATTTCCATCAGTGTTTTTTGAGATTTTTTTTGAGACAGCTCTTTTAAGTAAGACAAAAAAGGCCAATATCTTAGCTGAAAAATTGCACAATAAAACTTTACCAAATTATCTTCTTTAGACTAAATCATAAAAAAAATAATTTAAATCCTAACTTTTAATTAATGTACTGATGAAAATCACTAAAATTTAAGTAAGGTTTATCAAGTATGCATAATAATGCTCCACTATAGATCATTGGTTCTCAACCTATTTATTCAACCGTGCATTAGTGAGATACATGTGGCTAAACAATAAATTTACATTCCTTTTTAATTCATCCCCAAGCCATTATTTCTGTAAAATTAAATATAATGACACAAATTAAACTAAATCTAGCTTTTTTAAATTGGTCTGTGGCCCACCTCAAATGTTCTTATGGCCCACCAGTGAGCCATGGCCCACTAGTTGAGAACCGCTGCTATATATAATAGATTATACTTATTATTTACATTTCAGGTTGTCCTATGTAAGTTTTAAATCCAATTAAATTTCTTTGCCCATCTAATGTCACCTTTTATCAACACAAACCGAGTTACCTCATCACAAATTATATTATTTGTTGATAAACTTTACATAAAACAAAAAAATTAAAAATTAAACAAAAACCATATTTTTTTAAGAATTTGTGATATTTTAAACTAAATTAGATTTCCTTGTCCATTATAAAAGTTAGTAGAAACACAACCAAAGTTACCTCATAACTTCAGCATAACTCATAGCTTCGTCAATCCCAGGAAATGCAGAAACAAAATCCTGCATCATTTTTCTGCTTAATCCCATCATACCTGTGAAAAAATAACTATTAAAGAAAGCCCATCATCCCTTCAATGTGAGGCTGCTTGTACCAACAGAAAGTAGCAACTAGCAAGCATTGGCGTATGGTTGTTTCTCGACTCGCTCCTCTCTGAGCCTGCATAGCTCAGTTGATAGAGCGACGGTCCCGGCTTGACCGGAGGTCGTGAGTTCGAACCTCACCGCAGGCTAGTTGTTTTTCTAGTCTGCTCTGCTTGTATCATTGATCAACAGATTCGGTGAGTTTACGATGGCTTTCGGTGCACTAGTTCTTTCATAGAATACTTACTAGCATCGCTGTTGAGTAGTTCGTCTGGAAGTTCTGCGACTCCCAAGTTTGGGTCGATTTCCATCGCAAAGAGGTTCTCGAATCCTTTCACCTGCGTCGGAACTTTGGAGAACTTTTGTGCAAACGCATCGGAAACGTTGTGTGCTGGATCGGTCGATATGATAAGCACACTCTTGCGGTGCTTTGCCATTTGTGCCGCGATACTACAGCTAGAAAGTAAAGGCATTATTGTGTGTTGTGTTACAAGCAAATATTAATTTCACCTAAATTTTAGTGGAATTTGATTTACAAGTTTTAGCTCAAACAATAAAAAACTAAAGCTGACACCTTCAGTAAATACTAACTAGCTTCCAAAAACAAAGGTAAATTAAAAAAAAAATTTAAATATATGTTTTTTGGGGCGCTTAAATTTCCAGGGACTGGGGATGGCACTTAAGAGTGAGTTTTATTTTAAGGGATATAACAAAATCTACGAGGGTTTAAAGGATATAATAAAATCGATATGCAGGACAAGCTAGGAATTGTTTATCTTACTAGTTACTTTATACATAAAAACTAGCAAGTTATTGCAACGTTAGATTGTTGGCTGGCAGTTCATTTCATTCTGTTAACCTTGCACATTTCATGCAAGTGTTTCATGACTATTCTAATTGTTTAGGCATTCTATGTCTTGAGGTCAAAGGTCACTGAGCACAAGTTTTATAGGTCCACATTATTTGATCTGTTGGAAGGCAAGATTCTGTTGTTGAAACACATACCAAGCTAACATGATTTACAATGTTAAAATGAAATGTGAACAAATCTAACTAATGATGACACAAGTGCAACAAAATGTCTTTGTAGATGATATCGGGTTAATCAACCCATTCAACTTTGTTATTCACACTCAAAAGTTGAAAAACTTATTTTTATATTTTTCTCTCAATACCTGCACGTTGTTTTCCCCACGCCTCCTTTTCCACCAACAAAAATCCACTTCAGCGAGGATTGCGCGAGAAGATTGTTTATCGTTGGTTCAAGTTGATTTCTATCTTCTTGTGCATCGAAGAATTCATCGTCGTGCCCATTGTAAGACGCCATTTTAATTTGAAAGATTTTGGCACAAAATTAAGTTACTAAACCTGGTAAAACAACAATTAAAATGACATATAATTAATATTTAAAAACGTCTTAATAATTCTTTGCTTTATACTTGCAACATAAAAAAACACAAAAAAGAACAGTTAAAGAATAGGGCATTTGCATATAAGTTAAATAAGCTGAGTTCAGTATGTTGACAAATAGTATTATTTACATAAATAAGCCTATATAGGAACAATTGTCAGTGTTTAAGATTTTGAACAGTGGGTAATTTTTTGCAGCTCACATAAAACAAATTAGCTAACATAAAGATGTAAAATACAGCGACAATAACAAAACATTTTTTGTATCTGTGAAGTGTTTTAAGAAGCTTTTAACAACTTAAAATGTCTGCTCTGGAGTGTAAGTGCACACAATGTCAAAAACACTAAATAAATATAAAAAAAGGACTCTAGTTCTTCAGATTAATGCACATAAACTATGGTCCTAAACTCTGAACACAAAAAACAACATCACACAAAAACAAAGAACACTATAAATTATTATCTCATTTTAATAGAAAGTTCAACTTTTACTAATTTACACAAGGACTTCACTAATTCCATGGCATGATGCTTCCTTAACATTGCTGGAAAACTCTTGCACAATTTCTGGAACCTTTTCGAACGAATAAATATTATTGTGGCCAAGACGGTGCATGTATTTGAAAGAAATAAACTTGCAGGACCGACAAGAATGCTTTGTGTTAAGTGCTTTAAACAGTCTTTTACCATAGCGGTAAGGTACCCTAGTGTCATCTTTCGCATGTAGTATCAAAATATCGACTTTAACTTTCGGCAGGTTTTCAACAGTGTTAAAGGAGAGGTCGTTTTTCTCAGCGGCAAACTTTAACAAATTGGTCATGACCCATTTCGGATAAATGCTGATGAAAAACCTCGACATTGGATAACCGTGTGTAAGCTCGAGAAAACTTGTAAAGGGAGCTTCCAACACAAGACCGTTTGGCTGCTTTACCTTATCTTCCTGAATTCTAACCATCATTTGGGTTGAGACGGTAGTACCAAGGGAATGCCCCCACACTAATACCTGGCAGTCGTCGCGCTTTAGTTGAGCCACCGTCCATCGGTAAACATCGACCGCATCTTGAATAACGCCGGCTTCCGTTGTCAAACCGCTTGAATCAGCGAACCCACGATAATCAAAACAAACGACGTGAAAGCCAATTTTGCGCAGTAAATTGTACAGACTTAAACGATGCATAAAAGCACGATGAAATGCATTTCCATGGCAATAGAAAATGACTTTTTCGGCTTCTGCAAGAGACTGCGAATTCTTGCCAGTAATGGGCGCCATGTGCCAAATTCCCAATCTAACACCTTTGTGTTTTTCGAGGTAGTAGTTGGTGACTCCCTTCAGATTCCAAGTTTTTCCTTTTGGATCGTGAAGTTGCAGCATTGAAAGTGGAAGACAAACGAAGTTTAAGAAGGCAAAAGTTCTTATAATCGCCGGAAATAACTTAACGCCAATTGGAATAGCAAGGTAGATCACAAAACCAAGACGGATAAAAAGAGGAATGGATTGTAGTGAGATTACAATACAATCCAACATGTTCTTTGTTGGCTTACAGTGCTGTTATTAAAACAAAACAACTACAAAAAAATAAATTTTGTTAGCTGTATTTTCTGTGTCTAAACTAATGGATCTCAAAGTTTTTTTACTTTGCCCGCCCTTTAGTTTTCCTAAAATAATCTAGGACCCCCCCTAGAAACAAAAAAGTTAAACAAAACAACATGACGTAATAAATAACTTAACCATTAAATCCACACAAACACAAAATGCTTTTATCATAAAAGCTGTCAAATAATTTATTATCTTTAAAAGTTAAAAGAAAGTAACAGGCTACAACTAATCTCTTTTATTCCGTCATTTAATTTCATAAATGCTGCATAGATCCAAGTTTAAGAACTACAGTGTACACTATAATGTTTTCAGATATTCCATGTAAAGTGCTAAGCAATTTATTGAGTCAAATTAGAAAACCACAAAGTTAGGAAAATAGTTATATAAAAAGTAGATATTTGGCGGACAGCAAATACGCCATTCGCCCTAACTTTACTATGACTAAACAGTTTTCACTAAATAAGGAATATCTTAGCATAAAAAATTGGCTTTCTGATACAACTGTCACTTTATTATAATTTAAATATTTCAGCAGTTTTTACTTTATTATAATTTAAACAGCTTTAATATAATTGAACAAAATAACATACAGTATATCCTACGTAAATATATCCCATGTGACCTATTTTTTTTTTGAGCTTTCCTGCTTCTGTACCACAAATTTACTCCAATTTAATTTGATACAGGCGAGCATCAATTTCCTAAAACCTAAACCTTAAAAACAAGTAAAGGCAATATATTATATGATAAAACAATAATAACCTGGGTTAGTCTTAAAATGCAACACACTTCTATATTAAAGGCACTGACAAACAAAATCAATACTGAAAAGCCTATTTCGGTGGCAAAACAAGTAGTATGTAGGTAATCAAACGATAAAATGATCCTAAAATAAGACGACATTAAAATATAAGTACATTAATACATTGAGGAATATGTTAAAGTGATATAATTGTATAAAACACTGGGTATTAAATAGTAGTCAGACAAATGTAGCTTAAGACAAATGTAGCTTAAGTAAGGTAAACATTTAGCAGTAAATAGTAGCTGATAAATACTGGTAGTATGCAGTTAGGTAATCATCCAATGTAGGCAACTTGTAAAAAAAACACAACAAAATAAAAAATTTCTTTAAACAAAACAGTGTTTTATATTTGTCTTTCATAAACAAAATTGTTCTAGTTGTAAGCATGGCTGTGGAGTTGGGACCCGACTAAGACTCAGTAAAGCTAATTGAGACCAAAGTTCAACATGCGCCGTACCAAATTTAGAACCTGAAGGCAGAAAACTGGTATTGTGAAGATGGAATAGCAAATGGTGGGATGGAAAAGGTGGAATATTTTCCAACCATGAATTATATGACATCCATATAAGTGGATTGCTGTATATCAACTGTATCTAGTTATATAAATGAGTAAAATATAGGCTGTAGAGTTGGAGTTGGACTCAACGAAATTGCACATTTGGCCGGAGTTGCCCAGGTTGTAAGTTGTACTAATGGTTATGTTGTTTAAAATTCACATAAAATATCAAGTTAGATTGAAAACACAATATATATTTTAAAACATCTTATTTAAACCACATATTGCAACACAACAATTTAAAAAATACTTTCACTAAATCCACTACAAGTTGCTTTGTTAATATTGCTTGAAAATTCATCCACGATATCAGTCATCTTTGAGAAGGAGAAAATAGTATTGTGGCCAAGCCTGTGTGTTTCTTTAAAAGATATAAATTTGCAAGATCTACAAGAATACCTGAACTTAAGGCCCTGAAATATCTTTGTGCTGTAGCGATGTGGAACTCTGGAGTCGTCTTTTGCATGAAGAATCATGACGTCAACTTTAATTTTCGGCAGATTTTTAACGGTGTTAAAGGAAAGATTGTTTTTTTCAGTTGCATTCTTTAACAAATGGCGGAACAGCCATTTTGGATAAAGCCTAATGACAAACCGCGACAAGGGGTAGTCGCTCATTACTTCAAGGAGGGTGGTGAAAGGTGCTTCAAGCACGAGACCGTCTGCTTTTCTCATGCGCTCTGCTTGAACTTTTATCATCATTTGGGTGCTTATTGGGGCACCAAGGGAATGCCCCCACACCAATACCTGGCAGTCGTCGTGCTTCAGTTGAGCCACGGTCCATCGATAAACATCGACCGCGTCTTGAATAACGCCGGCTTCTGTTGTTAAACCGCTTGAATCAGCAAAACCACGATAATCGAAACAGACAACGTGGAAACCAATTTGACGAAGCACGTTGTACAGTTCCAAGCGATACCAGCCAGCGCGATGCAATGTACTACCGTGACAATACAAGATGACTTTTTTTGCTTGAGCGAGAGACTCTGAAGTTTTACCATTAGTTGGAGCAAGGTGCCAAATCCCCAATCGGACTCCTTTATGTTTTTCGAGGTAGTAGTTTGTGACTCCCTTCAGATTCCAAGTTTTTCCTTTTGGGTCGTAAAGTTGCAGCATTGAAAGTGGAAAACGAACGAATTTAAGGAAGACAAAAGTGTTTAAAATAGACGGAAATAATTTGAAAACAATAGGAAATGCGAGGTATATCGCTAAAATTAGACGGAAAAACAAGTATAAAAGTTGTATAATTGCCATTGTACAATCCAAAATGTTTTTAAAGCTTTTAATGTTTCTGAATAAAACAAAAATACCTGAAATTTAAGGCTAAAACAAACTTATTATCGCCATAAAACTCTAAATAACATCGCAGTGCAGTTAACATATGGAAAGTCATGGAAGCACTGTTGCATAAAAAAATAAATCATATGCAATTTCTATGATCAAAAATGTCAGACATTTTATTGAAAATCGATTGCTACTAAAGTTTTTCAGAGGTAAAAAGTTTATAGAGTTAAAAAAACGAACGTTTTTTTAACAAAAACCTGGTATGGAAAGCTATTGTTATTTTCAGAAAGTTTTTTTGGAATGTGTGCTAAGTAGGAGTTATGTATATCATAGACTGCTTGATCAGTAAATTTTAGTACAAAATATAGACCTTTAAGTCAGGTTGTAAAAAAATAGTAGTTACTTAGACTTAGAGAAATAAACGAATGGAACTCGTGGTTACAAAACCAAGACTTGCCGCTTATATAGCCTGGCTAAATCTGACAAAATTTTGCTATTTTAACTTTTGTATTTCGCAAATAGTTTGTGTTACCCTGTAAGATAATATTGGCTAAGTAAATGTTCGCGTAACTGCAAACTTACTATTATTCGTACAAAATGTTCTTTATCAAAATGTTCTTTATCAAGAAAGAGACTTCAACAAGGCAAATAGACTTAGTTTAAATCTCTTTGAAGGCCACTTAACTAGTTTTGGCAAAGGTCCAGATACGAAAGTACACATTTTTTCAGGTTCAGTTAATGCGAGAAAATATTTTAACATAGTTCAAAATGCAATGTCTAGGGAGTAAAAGGCGATATATTGTTTTTTAGCTCATGGAAGAAGTTCTTTCTCTTCCAGTAACGATTTTTAACTTTTGCGATGTTGGTAAAAAAATGAAAAAAATAGGACGTTCACTTTCATCGATTTTGATTTTTTGATCGTATGGTAATGACGCCATTAGGTATAGAATCGCGATACTTTTGCCGAACAATCGGGTATTGGACAAAATATATGAAGTTTCGGACATTTCTTTATCGCTCATACTCGTTGGATCTCTTTTGCAACAAAAATACAAAACATTACAGTATTTAACGGTAATAAGTTGTGTTTCTGTGAATTGAATAAAAAGCTTTGTTGGTGGTGGCCACAATGAAACGGTATTTATTGCGTGAACAACTAGGATCAGTTCACGGGTTTACTTACGATACGTTCAATAATTTTACCTCAGTAAACGAACGCGATCAGAACTCCACGTGTTAAGAGACTGCTTGCTCGTTTTGGCATCGAATGACATCACTTAAATAACATATTCCAGATGGCTGTAAATTTCGTGACAACACGCCTAAACACCAAACAAAAATGCAGGAAATTCTGGACAATGACGAAACACGATCAGCAATAGGCCTATGCTGCAAAATTGATAAATACGCACAGTCAGGCGTAGAAACGCAAACGGTCAGACTGAATGTCGATACAGGACAAGCTGTTCACGGAATTACCAGAGTTTGACCAGATAATATGGAGCAAGCCGCTACAGGTTTCTAGGAAGCATTTTAAGAAAGAAGCGACTGATGACATTTACCGCATGGTGGAGCCAAATATCCGCTGGTAGCATGTTTGCCGCATTTCCATTTTAAAACACGCCAATCCAATTCTGTTATCACGCTTTTTAATGTTCGACTAGGGATGTCTGATAAATAATTGACTTAGTATTCCGATACCCGATATTTGGTAAAAAAATATCGATTCGTTCCGATACAAAATTCATTATTAACGAAAAACAGATGAAAAGTTGAAACGTTTAAAAAGTACATTTTCCCCGAGGTATTGATCTAAAAATTTACTTTTGGCTTTTTATTAATTTCAAGTTGTTTTACTACTTAAAAAAAACATACTTTGTAAGGTAGAACTTGCTACGTTGGATCAGAAATTATTGCGGAACTAACTAAGTAGCAATAAGATCACCAGCGATTATACGCCAAGCAGCTTTTTGTAAAACACTTTTTGTTTTTTCCGGTTTGTAAAGCAAAGTATATGGAATAAAAATATCTAGGCGAGAAAATAATAAATTTCACTTTTAAAATAACCTTTACACGTTTATCTTGGTTAAGAAATCTTACAACAATCTATAGGTATTAAATGTTCACTCAAACGCCGTTGGATAAAAGGAAATTGAAACTTGAATGCGCTTTGGACATTTGAAAGTGTAGAAAAAAAAAATAAGCGACCACCTCGATGTGTAGTTTTAAAGTTTATAACAGCTTCCGAGAACAAAACGCTGATTTACTGGTCTATTTAACGCGTAAGACTAACGCATGTGGTATAAAGGGTGACTGTGAACTATATGACCGAAATTTAAGTTTATTTGCGAACAATCTAAAATTCTTGGTTGATTTGTAGAAAATCTTACAACAGGAGTTTAAGCAACTCAAAGTTTACCAAAATTATTTCTAATCCAAAATAAGCATTATTTGTTAGTGCGGCACATTTGGAAAAATAGTCAAAAAACGATATACGCACGAAAACTAAATGTTGGCCACCCCTGGTTTAAACGTTATGATTGGAATTATACTCATACAAAATTGTACAATTTGGTCACAAACTCATTAAACTCACAAATTTCCGCGAAGCAGTGTGCATACAATCAATATTGTCTTTACCTGTTCGTACCAAGCCATGCTGGAGGTCGTAAATAGGCCGCTTCATATTTGTGCGTGCTTGGTGCAATAAAGTATAAGCACACAACCCTTGCAATGATACGCAAACAAAATACACAAACACACAATGCAGCTTTATGCAGCTTGCTGTAAGTAGGTTGTATCGCAACGTATTGTCAGCAGGGGTGGATTCAGAATTTTTTTTGGGGGGTATGATTTATTTTTTTGGGGGTGACACGTCTTTTCAGAAATGACATCACAAAGTTGCGTCACAATGTGATGTGATAAATATGTAACTAAGGAACGCCACACATTTCGTTTATTTTGTTGCAAGTTTTACATTGGAAAGGTGTTACTTTGAACGAAAAAGCAAAATAACAAAGATGTTATCGATTCCCGCAAAGCGAAAAATGCCTTTATATCGTTTAAGCTGCAAAAACTTTCATTTTCTCTGGTGCGATGAGCCGCACTCTTTGGGCTAAAACGATTTAGGCAGAATATATTAGGAAATACTCCTATAGAATCATAATTTTTTTATTTCAATTTTTTTGGCCTTTTTTTTATTTCTTGGATTTATGTAGGTTCAGGCTAAAATATTTTTTTTATTTTTGATTTATTTATTTATTTTTTTTGAGGGGGGTCCCCCGACCCCCCTGAATCCGCCCTTTGTTCCAGCATACTGAGTAAGTAAGTTATGAGCTAACGCATTGTCAGCTGTAATAAGCAACGAATTCCGTGTGTACTGTAAACGACGACAAGCAACAACGTTATAACTACAGAAGAATATTTAGTGATTTTAAAGTTGTAATTAACCAGTTTATCGCCTGAGGTTTTACTTTGTCTACAGCATTACAGGCAGGTCACACTTTTTAAGCTGTTGAAAACTATCAAATAAGCATGCGCATTGCACAGCTTTAAGACCGTGCTTTAAATATTCTATTTCATTCAGCGTTAACCTTGGAATGTACGTTTTATTTTGACGAGTGTTTTGCAGGATAAGACTTATTTTAGTTTCTTTAGTTAAATGAAAGGAAAATAAATTGACCAAATGTTGAGTCCAAGGCAGGATAAGGTATGACGTAATGCTCAATGCAGCTACTCGCAACAATAAATAGATTTTATGTATTTTTTGGCATCTATTGACTTAGTTAGGAGAATAAGGATAATAGCCGAATACTTGATCCACCCAAACCCAAACGCTCACCCGTACCCTAACTCAAATAAATAGCTGCAGTAAGCATTACATAACATCTTATTCTGCCTTGACTCAACCTTTGGTCAAACTATTTTCCAAATGAAAAGTAATAAAAACGTTTATTTGGCGCACTCTTTGTGTCAGATTAACGAGAAAAGTGAATTTTGGACTCCATTAATTGTTTTAAGCAAATACGACACATTGGTTGCAATATGTTTGCGTCAATTGCACCAGTTGTCACAAGGTTATAAACTTATGTCGCAATTACATTGTCAACTGTATACATCTGCTACGTGAGGTACAAAGTTGATCAAATAGTGCAATGGCAATCCATTATTGATACTAATATTGATTTATTTATCTTTGTAATTGTTCTTATTTGTCTAATTCTAAACCGGTAGCAATCAGGTACCACCTGATTACCCCAATATTCATTCATAAATCTCTAAACTGGACATATAAACTGGCTTATTTCCACCTACACACATAAATCGAACATTAATGGTTGACATCAGCAAAACAATATTGAATAGATTCAGTAATACTATTTCTGTTATCAAGAAATATAATGTATTTCCATCTTATTTTGCATCCATGATGATCATACATATGTGCGACTGTGCGTAGTACCTTCAAATAACAAAAGCATTTTTTATTGTGTATAGTACAATTTTTGAACCGTTAACTTTGCGTTATTACATTATTATCAGATAAAATTTTGTTTGCGATTTCGTCTCATGACGTCATACCCTATATAGTGACGTCAAAGCCGTTGGAATGAGAGTAAAAATGTGTGGTGGGCTCAGTTAAAATATTAATATGTCTTATTCAGTCAAACTATTTTAACCATCAGTTAAAATCCGTATGTACTAGAAGTGTTTTATAGGGCTTTAGGCGATAAAGATGGTGGATTGTAGGCAGACCGTTGTATCTTGTATCTTTCTTGTATTCCTGCTACTTGTGGAACCTTCAATTTCACAACAATGCGAAAAATCAGGAGTATGCAAGTTAGTCTGGGCTTTTGTTTTTTAAAGGATTGCTTATAGAGTCCCTATTTGACACAATTCCCCTGAATTTGCCTTTTTTAAACGCAATCTTCTTTTTACCGTATATTTTTGCCAATTTTAACTGAAGCCTTGTTGTTTAAAATTTGTTTTAAAACTACAACTTTTCTATTAAAGGAACTTACTTAAATGATTGGAAAAATGATATTCGTACAATAAAATTTATTTTATTATTAAGGAAATAAAATAACCGGCAATTCTACCCTTAGGAATTTCACGAAACAAAACAAATCCCAGGCTACAACAAGATGTCTTAATTGACTGTTATTTTGTGATTTTTAACAGTAATTGTTGCGTCACAGATGTATTATGTCGGATGAGAGCGGGGAAGTGAATCTGAACAGTTTGGCGGCCACTAGCGGCGTCCCACGCTGGACACTAGATGGCCTCGATGGGTATGAGTACCACTACAACCCCTGTCTTGGGTTTTCAGGGGGGACTTTTACTGACCTGGCCGTAAGTATGAAAGTATATTGGTAAAATGTTTATGTAAAAAAATTAAAGGTTTTCTTGCGAGCGAGGTTAGGGTAAAAAAATGGGCTGTGGTGAGATTCGAACTGACGACCTCGGTTATACCAGGACCGTCACTCTAACAAATCAGCTTTTTTACCGACCTTGTGAGTATAAAAGTACATTCTTTGGTTTCTGTAAACATTGTGTGAGGAAACACTCTAATATCACTGAAATACATTTTACTGGGGCTTGAATGGGTGTCTATTTAAATTACTTTCTTAGCTGGGTAAATAGCCCCAGGAAAGACCTATTCGCTATTTTACCGGATCGATCGTTTACGCTTGCACCCGTTAGTGTTCATATGTCGATTTGAACTACTGAAGTGTCGGGTTAATAGCCTCTTCCTTTTGTTTATTTATGCTTATCTTTGTTTAAACAAATACACTTAAACTCACCATTAGCCGTCAATTTAATCAAATATAATAAAAATTTTGTCGCTCAAACGTAAATTTTGTCCTATTTAAGGTTTACCAAGTGCACCTTGGCAACGACGAGTTTGACTATGACCTTGGAGTGCAGAGTAGCGAGGAGTTCGAGTACACTTCAAGCAGGGGACTCGCCGTAAAGTACCTGGCTGCAGATGGAAAAAGGTGATCCCGCTTTATCATTTCATTATGTTCTTAATAATGGAAAGCAAAAGATCTAACTAAATTTTAAAAAGGGGCGTTAAAAAGGGGGTTTGCGATTTTGAACAGGTTGTTATAGCTTTGTAAAAAATAAACTTTGTAAAACTGTTAATTATCGCTAATGTACTCAGATGAAGCTGATTCGATAATCATTTTGATTGATTCTATAACTACTGTAACAATCAAATACAGTTCCCCTGGTAATTGTAATTGTTAGCCAACGTTTAGGCAACCCATGCAAGTCGCTTCCGTCAGGGTCAATGGCACAGAATGCTCGTACTAAAATAACTATAACTACTATTTACAAATTTGTAATTATTTTCTAGTTATATTGAATTTAAAGTAGAGCTCTTTTTATCCATTAAAACCAATGTTAAAATCAAGCCGGAACGGTCCGGATTTTAGAATACAAGTTGCATAAATAGAAATGGTCTAACGACTGTGTAAAGTCGTTTTTTCATATTTTTTGCGTGTTATTTGCAGAAAGTCCGCCGTGGTATTGGTTTGCAATCCTAATGTGGTTGACCACTATCTGGAGTTCATGGGGGAGCTGGTCACAACAGAATACGTGAGTACAATATCTGTTGATGCATTCAAATAGGTTTCGCTTGATGTTATAAAATTTGCCTTGCCTTATCATGAATATTTCTAATGTAGTAACCACACATTGTTGAACACGCATTGTATTGTTAAAGAGACCTTATACCAGGGGTCGGGAACCTTTTGGCTAATGGAGCCATAAATGCCAAATAATTTTGGTTGTATTTCCATGAGAGACATATATCACTTTTTTACATCTAGTTATAGGTTGGCAAAAAAACGTTGAGCAGGGGAGTTTATGTTGTTCTCATTTAAAGGAACATGCTATGCACCAAAAAATTAGCTAAGTTTGCGCGACTTTGATTAAGGAGTACCGTTGAAAGAATATGGCTTTTTGGATATTAAGAGATTCCTTTAAACGGGATAACAGTCTCGAAAAACAAATAAGATTCGCGCTAATAACCAAAAATTGCTATTATATCTGTTAAGAAAGGAAAAATAAAGTTAGGAAAGCGGTCGTGACCGCGAGCATTTTTTTTCCCCCTTTTAAACCTTTTAAAGCCCCTTTCTTTTGAACCAACAGAGCATTTAGCCTGCTGCCCCAGTATCACTTGGTTTAACTTGCTGTTTTATTTTGCAGGACTTTCTTCTGGTTGGTGCGTGCGCATGTCCGGGCCGTTGCGATGACTACGGAATAATCGGTGGGTTGTTACGTCACTAAAGCTCAGTTGCTATGACAACTAGTTACTACTGATGTCATACTATAAAGGAACTTCGTAACGTCATCTCTAAAACTTGTAATGCCAACCCCCTTTTATATTCGGCCCTGCGTCAAAATTGAATGTCTCTTCACTAAATAGTGATTTGCCGATTCTCTCTTTAACCAATTAAAGTTTGGCTTCTCTTTGTATATAGGCTATAGTTCCAATGTTGCACTGACGTTTCTAAAACACAAAAATCGGGACACTTAATAAAGAAAAATTACTTTGATTACCAGATCATCTTTTATATCTGTAGAAGAAAAGATTCCACAAAGCAACGGCGTTAATTGGAACACGGTGGGGATCGATCTGGTCGGCCTTATATTTCATGACGTCATGCTGGTAATCGTCATCATTTCCATTGTCGTCATCATTCGGTCGCTGGCCAGCCAGCCCGGGAAACCCCCAAACGGCCTAGAGGCGGCCCCGAATGCCCCAAGTGCCCCAAGTGCCCCGAGGGCCGAAAACCAATATGAGATCCCGAAGTCTTTCGACAACGTTAATTACAAAGTGTCGGATGAATTCGTTAAAACCGATTTGCCTTGAATTTATTAATTTCGTTTTGCGTTTAGCTTTGATAAAATGTGTATTAAGAAGTAATAAGAATATAAAAGCCTCTATACAGAAGTAGATATCTTTTTGAACGTAGTGACAATCATCTTATACCTACTTCTATACGGGCTTTGATATTATTATTACGCCTTACTACAACCTCCGAACATTATCTTATAATTTATTCGAAACGTTCAAAAATAATTTCCTTGTTATTTTTGATACATAAATCAAAAAAGGCCGTTGTTAAGATGTTAAACGTCAAACTTTTGCAATTGCTATAGTGAGAAAATTTGACACCCAGGCCTCCCAAGACTATTTTCTTTGCTAACTTTTAGTTTTTAAATAGCCTACATAGTTTCAACAAAAGCAGTAAGGCCATTATCTTCGATAAAATCGTCATTTCACACAACGATAAAGGATTTAGTAGTTTTTTTAATTTATTAAAAACAAACCTATATTGTGTTCAAATCCATAATTATTCGCGTTTTTACTCCTATCCGGGTGGCTAACCCTGTGTTATTCTTTATGCTTTTTTCGATGTTTGCAAAGATTCACAAAATAAATTGAATCTTGAATCTCTACGTTTGTGCTATTTAAAGCATTTACCCTTTTTTTAGAGAAACCTGTTCGGTCCAAAGACAGCGTGTTAAAGATTGTTGGGCCGTGTGACTCAAGAATTAAAAAGCACTTTTTGTTAAATTAGATTAAAAATAAATAAGACTTCACGCTTTGCGCGATTAGATAGGATTTCAGCTCCACATTTCGATAACGTTAATTACGTGTCGAATGATTTTGTTTAAACCAGTGCTTTCCATCCTTTTTCAGTTCGCGGCCCACTTTCAATGCAAGTGTTATTGTGCGATCCACAATGAGATATGACCAAGCAAATAAAGTTACATAAAACTGCATCTTTTCTACTGGCGTACGTACTGAAATAGTTAATGGGACATAACACCCCTGATTGTGACGTATTTGTGATAGTGCATAAATGTTACGTAATAATAATGCAATAATTTCCACATCCAATAGAAAACTGTAACATCTAGAAATGCTTCACGACCCACTGGTTGGGAAGCACTGCTAAACTGTTTCGACGTGTTTGCTGGCCGTTATCTGCCATTCATATCACTGATGATGGCATGAGCATTTGCCGAAACGTTTGAACAATAAAGCATGTCGCTTTTTATGTCTATTTGGGCCGTTATTTTCACCAATAAGTTAAGTCTCAACTTGAAATATTTTAACACTGTTTAATTGTGTTTTACAGGTTTGTTTTGTTTGGTTGCATTTTATCGTATTTAAAGGCTGGTTCACACTAGACGCGTTAACGTCTAGCGTTAGCGTCTGGCGTCCAACGGCTATAACGTCGTCCAGTTCACACATAACGCGTTGCCAGCGTTGACGGCAAATTTCCTCGCTTCTAACCGAAAGCGTCAAAGTTGAAATATTTCAACTTCCGCAACCGAAAGCGTTTTTTAAAAACGTTTTACGTTAACGCTAGACGCGTCTAGTGTGAACCAGCCTAAGAGTGTGATTTTGTTTGTTTTATTAAATCAACCGACTTATAAATTCTTATCTTGAATATGCAGTTAAAACAGCTTGTTTTCTAAAATTCAATTAACATGTAAGCGGATAAATAAAAAACATAATGTTTTAAGCACGACCAACTAAAGTTTTATCTGTTTAGTTCAGTTTTTTTGATTAATTAATTCACAAACGCAGTTGGGACTCTGGCAACCTTTGATAAATTTGTTATGCGGCCAGCATCAGCAAAAAAAACACCTTGCTCTAAATATTTGATGTTTTCAAGGAACAGTTCAGCGAAATAGTAATATAGGTACAATAAAGGGAACACAACAGGAATCCTAAAGTACATTTCTAAATTTAGCATGTCCTTAAACCCCGTATCCTTAAGCAATGTTTTGTACGGACTTTATTTGTTTTGTGTAAAGTGTGCTCCAAATACTTTACAACTCACTTGTCAATCACTTATTATGAACGACACAACCCCGCTTTGACCCAACACAACAAACAGCACAAGCATCTAAAACAACCTGAGCATATTCCACTTAGCAATGTTTTGTACTGGGGGTCAGGCTGACTAAATACTCCTCGTCGCGCGTTGTTCATTGTTACGTAACAATCGAAAGCTACTTTATGAAGAGGCCACGCGACTATCACGTGATCTACTTGACCCGAAGTCAATCGGGGGGCATTCCAAAAAATGCGATGCGAAAAACGTTTAAAAATTCAAGACAAAAAACTTGTAAAAAGCAAGAATAAAATATCTAGTAAGTTGCCGGAACTTTCATGCGGTTTCTAAACCCAAAATTATATTTTATGAAGGATTCTAATTAAATGGCAACAAAATAAAGAAAATTAAAGTTGTTTATTTTTTAAGATAAAAAAGTTATTTTTTCCGATCAGACATTTTGGAATCTCTATTGATAACTTCGGCATTGATCTGGTTAGATTAATTTTTCAAACACCTTAGGAATAGATTTTTATAAGAATTCTCAGTAAGGTAAATATTGGAGGGTAAAGTTATATTCAACAACGTTTTATAAAGCGATATTTTCAAGAAAAATAGGGATTGAAATTATTTTTTTGGTACAGGAGCACATATTTGACCTAATAAATAAAACAAATTAATTTTAAATTATTATAACATATATTTTTTATTTTGGAACACTGTATACGGATCTGTTCATAAGTTTAATGGTGAAAATAACGGCCCAAATAGACGTAAAAGTGTATATAAACGGGTGTAACTGGCCTTCATATATGATGATGGCATGAGCATTTGCCGAAACGTTTGAACAATAAAGCATGTTGCTTTTTACGCCTATTTGGGCCGTTATTTCCACCATTATATTTTTTATTAATCCTAAAAAACTATAAAATTGTAATAAAACTGTGCCCGGTTTTGTGTTAGTTAATATTTATACAGCAGTTAAACAACTAATGACAAACAACAAGATGAACATATTGCATGTTATGCAACTGTGCAAATTTACCGGGTCGGTGAAGTAATATTTACCGGGTCGGTAGAGCGCTTGAAGGTGTTTTAATGAAATCGCTTTTCAACCTTCCGACATTTTACAGGGTCAACGAACTTTGTAATAATTAACGCCGCGCGATGCAACAATGCAAGCGCGATATTATGCAGCAAACAATCGAAGGATTGCGACTTGGCAGATGCAGCTGGCTCGGAAGAGGTTTTAGCAGTTTTTGATTGTAAAGATTGCTTTTTGCTTTTTCCGGCACTGACTTAAAAATTGAACCAATAACAATGTATATTAATCAGTTGGGTTGTTTAAAGTTTCAATAAAATTATATTTCTGAATTGTTTGCGTTTCTGTAAATATGATATTTTATAGTCTTACTGAAATCTGAGACTTAAACTTTAATGTTTAGAATATTATTTTTTAAATGTTGGTTATATTTTTTATTTATAACTGTAAATGTTCATGAGGTTAGATTGGCGTTAGAAAAAAATTTAAGCACTGAGATATTTCAATTCTGGTAAATGATACCTTTTAATCCCATTATTTTTTAATTTTATTATAATTTATCTTTTTTATTTTTTATTTTATTTTTAAATCAGTTTAACGGTAAACACTACATTTGTACAACCTCAAATTATTGTCTTATTTGTTTAAAGAAAGCGTGTAAATAATATTATTTTTCGCCCGTAAGACAGATTAAGCATTAAGGATTCGGTGATTTTATAAGAGATTTTATTTAATAAAAAGTAATTTTTAACAATTAGCCCTTTGATCAACGCCTATCTATGCCGTTACTTTGATCGCATAAAAATGCTAGACACGTGCGGTCAATAAAATAAAAATCGTAGAAGTGCAGCCAATGTGAATAACTTTAGACTTCAATCTTCACGTTCACTATGTATAGTTGTATACTTGCGTTTAAACTTTTCCAGTAGCGAAAACGGTCATAAGTTGTGTTAATTATTAAATGTCGAATGCCTCGCATGCATCTCTGTTGTTTGCTCACTCGCATATTTTTAGATCGCTCCGACAAACACTAAGTAAACATGACAATTTATCCGGGCCTTCTGGGTATTATTCTGGCTTTTTCTTGCCTTTTTTCCCCGGCTCTCTCACAGACATGCACGAAAACTGGATCCTGCAGGTTTGCTTATAATTAAGGAAATCCATTTTTTTTTACGAACAAACATAAAAATGGGTACTTGACATTATAATTTCCTGATATTATACTATGAAAGTTTATTATTTACAGATAATTGTTTTTACATTAATTGCAAAGCCAAAAAGTTCGAGTAAATTGACATCATCTTGATTAAGACGTTTTGATACGAACCTAATCCATCTTTATTTTAATGATCATACAAGTTTCTATGGAAACGACTTAAATCAAGCTGATGTCGATCTACTCGACCTTTCTGGCTTTGACATTGATTCTCAAGCTATATAGCTACGTACATAGCGCACCCAAGTATTTTGGCATCCATTGCGTGTTTACATCATCTAGTAGAGCTTCCCAAACCGGGGTCGCGCAATAAGTTTTGAAATTTAATCACGGGCCACCAAACTAGTTTCAAAAAGGACGAAAAACTGCAAAGTCGACGAAGGCGATTTGAACAAGTTCTGAAACGATGCTTAAAAATAATTTAAATTAAATTCAAAACTGCGTTCAATCAACCAAAAGTAAAGTTTGTCCAAAGAGTTTTGTAGAAGTTTTTAAAACTAACACTGAAGCCATGATAGTCAAGCAACATTTTTCACAAACGTTTCGTCAATAACTCATGACGTCATCAGTTTCGAAATACAAGTAAAGATAAAATCCAAAAAAAATTGATGTCAATTTTTCGACCGATGTATTTGTGTTGTTTAAGTTGCCAGATGAATGACGGCAGCGGTGAGATTAACTTGCGCAGCCTAGCGGCCACCGACGGCACGGCGAAGTGGACACTAGATGGCGGTGACGGGTGGACGTACTCGTATAATCCTTGTGTTGGATACGATTCAGTACAGTTCACCAACTTAGCCGTAAGTACTTTATATACATTTCGCCTATACTGGCATCGTCACTTCCTTAATTTCACCTGACGATGCCCGTATTGGCGAAATATATATTCCTTTAATCCTGGTTTTATTCTTTTTGGTTTTTAAACTTTGAGTTTTATTGTTATAAACGCTTGTATAGATTTTGGATTCCATAAAACTAGTTGGAGTTTCATAAAAAATATTAAAGCTACAATACAAAAATACCAGGAAAAAAGGCGATGTATAGGCTATGGGTCAGCCGCTAGGTAGTAAAAATATATAAAGTTGCCGAGGTTGTATCTATATTAAGTTCTGGTTTGTGATGTTGAATTAGCAGAGACGTGTATAGGTATCTGTCATGCTGGCATGCGGTGCTACTGACTGACCTATCCATCGCCTTCTTTTCCTGTTATTTTTGATTATTGTTTGGGTTAGCATTTGGGTTAAGCATTATTATTAAACAATAAATACCTCCTCTCCCCCAATACTAACCCTATCCTAAATAATGTGAGTTTATTTAATAATTGTTTGAACTCAGTGGTAGGTTCCAGACCGGCGTTAAATCGGTTTATTTCAAGTGAACGAAAAACAACAAGGTTCAATCGCATCGTTCTTGAGAAAAAAACTGCTTCGTTTTTGTTTTTCAAGGTGCTGCAGAAAAGTGCTTTTGGGACCGACGAGTACAATCTTGGAACTCAGGACTATGAGGACTTTATCACGAACACTGACACAACGATTTCCATCTCTTATTACGCACACGACTTCCAAAGGTGAAAAAAAATATTTTTGCCAAATGCCCTTTCAGTGCTATTTCGGTGGCCATTTTATTGACTCGATAAAATGCAATAAAACTGATTTGTGTTGCAAAACAAAATACTGGATTTCCAACTTTAATAAAAATATAAGTTAATCCGAAAATTGTCAAAATTTATGCAAAAACTTTCTAAAATGTCACGATTTTTTTTCTAATTTTTTTAGTTACCTTTTGTTTCGGTTTCACTGACTTTGCAAGCCATCTCAATTCAATGGAAAACATGATTTTACTCCGAGTATTCAAAATTTCAAAGGAGTTTTACCTTGCATGTAGATTAAATGGTTGCATTAAGTTAACGGCGTTTTACTTACAGACTGTCTTTGGTTCTCCTGGTTTGCGCTGCAACGGCCACAGACCACAGCCTCGCGTTTCTTGGAGAACTGATCACCACGCAATACGTAAGTTAACCTTTTACGTCAGAAGCTTTTAATTGCTAGTATTAACGGGTTATAGCAGTACTTGAGGTCGTGAGTTCGAACCTCATCGCAGGGTAGTTGTTTTTCTGGCCTCCCATGCTTGCATCATTTATCGACTGATCGGTTCAAGTGTTTTATGCTGCATAAGACGTTATCGTTGTTTAAAACGCTGCTTCAGATGGGCTATATAGTATATTAGTGTTTAGACACGTATGTGGATGCATCTTTTACATTAATGAAAAAACTATCGCGACATCTAAGAACCCTAATTGCTTCTATTATGGGTTTTTCTTAAAGTTACCTGATGACGACTTATAATCTAATAATGCTACAACAACACGTGTATTAAGCTAGTGTTTCTCAACCCACGATTTACGGTTTAATTTGGTTGTGGCGCCGGCTGCAGTATATAGTTGACAAGTTTCTTAATCCCCTTTTTTCGCGGCGACACAAAAACTATAAAGAAAAAAAATAACAGCGAAACTTTGGCGACCAACTTCTCTTTACTTAACTTTTCCTAAGCGAACAAAACAAAATAATTTACCATAATTAAGTTTGAATTAACTTAATGCGATCCATGTGTTCGCATCGCTTTAACAATTGTTTCAAACTTGGAAAAATATTTCTCAAACCAATCTTAATAAATCAACAATGTATACTCTGATGCAGTCGGTGACCCAACCTAATTAAACAGGGACCCATAAATTAAGAAACACTATCTTATGACAACACCCATTCGTTGTGTATATAGTTATAGTGGTTATAGTTTTGTGTACCAGTTGATTCTTCTTGTTTAGGAGTTTATCCTCACCAGTCCTTGTGCTTGTCCGGGAGCCTGCGACGACAACGGGATAATATGTAAGTTTTTGGAGCATAATAACTGGAGGTTGTTAAACGTTAAATGAATATCAAAGTCCATGCAGAAGTAGGAAGCATTTTGAACGTCGTTGTGGCGCTACTTTAAAGTAATGAACCTTACTAAAGGGAATTCCACTTAAACAATCTGTAAGAAAGATTATGACAAAATGAGGTCAAGCATTTTCACAGACAGCTGAAGTTTGGTTGTTCTGAGCTTGACATCTGTACGAAAACTACAATATGGCTGGGTATATTATAGACAATAAATAATATCGAATGGGAGCCGATACCCGATGTCAAGTGGTAGTATATGTACTCGAAGTGTGGTTTTGGTGCACATTCAATACCAAATCAATATCAAATCAGCCATGATTTACCTTTAACGGAGCGATTTCTAACTTAAACTTAGGCCAACTAAAAAACGCACGGTTATAATTTAAACTAATGTTTTACAGGCACATCTTAATTTTTTGCACTTTAATAGCATCTCTGACTTGTAAACATACTTTATCGGAATATGGTCTTATATAAACATAACACCCAGTATTAATCAGGAAGTGGCAATTATATTGGATCAGACCCGCAGGCATTGGTTTGCCCAGGTCTGGGTTAAACACTTGAAATAATACAACGTGGTTGCCTCTTTTCTAAAGTGTATTTATTTTAACCCACTTTTAGCGAACACAGCCGCCCCTCCAACAGTTGCACCAACTTGCGTTCAAACCGGGCCTTGCAGGTGAGTGGATATTCACATGTTTTCCATTTTTAATCAATCGAGTGAAAAAGAAAGTATTTAAATTTTAAGTGTGTGTCTTTAAATTAACGAGTATGTGTTAAACGTTAAATGCATAAAATATGCCCTTGGAGAGTTAAATTTAATTCTACGCTTTGTTTGTTTAAATTATCTTGGCTAAGACTTTAGTATTTCTGCTTTTGTGAACAGTATAACAAACTGAATCGAAAATCTATAGGTGTATCTAAAGTTCGGTATCTATACGTTAACTCTTAAACTTTAACTTACCCCTAATGACCTCTAACGTTATCTACAGTTGCAATATGGTGGATGGGAGTGGAGAGATTAACCTGAGAAGCCTGGCGTCTTTGAACGGTAGTCCAAGATGGTCTTTGAGTGGATGGGATGGTTGGACTTACTCGTACAACCCTTGTGTAGGGTGGACATCAAGCCAGTTCACTAACCTCGCTGTAAGTAAATAACTTACAAACTTGCTGTAAGTAAATATCACATTTTTCGTTGTCAAAAATTTTCACATTTTTGCATTTGTTCTGAGTAGAAGACTAAGCAACTGTTTGTAAATTAAAAAAACTGATAAACTTCCATGTAGAAATGTAGCTAAAAGAAGTAATCAAGTGAAGCGCGAAAAAATACGTTTATTTGTTTATAATTGGTAATCCTTCAATTAAAATAATAAGATACGCATGGTGCACTTAAAATAGTTTCTAATATTGCATATAGCGCTGTGGGCTGAATAGATTTCGGTAAAACGAATAAAAGTTCGGTATTTTCATAGTTAAACTTGGCTAAAAGTATAATTTAGGGGAGGGGGCCATGAACTGGAAGCCCTGTGACGCAACAATGAGCCAAGATAAAACTCTTAGCCACACCAAATATTAAAATATAGCAAAATAACTGTACGGCTATCACGCGGCCCTCAACTATAAACTAATCTATTATAAACTAGCCCCCGGCCCACTAAAAATGATCAAAAAGGCCCACATTTGGGACCGCGGCCAACAGTTTGCCGCCCACTGGTCTAATTGAAAAAATATACCAAGTATAGGCCTGTAAATACATACCAGTGGTTCTCAAACATTTTTAGTTTGCAGGACACAAAAAAATTAAAAACAAATCGCGACAGACTCTCTACAAAACAAATTGTTATATCAACATTAGGCTACTATCGGTGTTCTAACGGATATTGTGCATTTAAGTATATATGCTGACCTGCCTGCCTAATTGTGATACTCATAGGTATATTTTTAAAATTATATTTTTGCGGCACACTAGAGAATTTCTTGGGTCACACAATTAACAACCATTGATAAAAACAGTATTTTTTAGTTTCTGAATGTCAGTAAGTCAGCTGAAATTGCCACTGTTATAAGCGAATAGCATTTCAAGCCTCCTTTTGTTTTAATTTTAGGTTCTGCAAGAGAGTCAGTACAACCCTTCAGAGCAGTACAACCTTGGAACTCAGGACAAGGAGGAATTTGTGACAAACCCTGACGACTCGATCGCAATCTCATACCTTTCTCATGATGACGCGAGGTAAGTGAAAGCTATTGTAACATTATAGAGTGGTTGAACTGTGTGCAACCGTACGAACATCTAGTAGTTTTGGAAAATAACCTACTTATATTGCAAATATACATGTAGGACTTGAATGTTCACTTTCTATTATTACACAACTCGCTGTATCACGGTATTTAACTATTGCCTGAAATGATAATAAATATGTTATTTACCTATTCCTTGTCATTCTGTACACTTTAAAATGTGTAGAAGTAGATTTTTAAAGCAACTTGTCCTGTTAGAAAATGATCAGCGATTTATTTTTTTGTGCGGTGAACTTGCTCCCCTCTGGAATTCCAAAATGAAATAAAATGTCTACTGGTATAAAATCGTGTACATATTAATATCATACGTTCTGAAGTTAAATTATGTGTACATATTCATATTGGCCCCCTCCTGGAAAATTTTCTGTGAGCGCCTCTAATCCGTGTGAATAAGATCTCAATGCTTAAACTATTGTGCCTATTATGCATTAGTGCCGTTTTACTTGCCATCCAAAGTGTGTTTTATTCACACGATGCAGTTGTTACAATTTCGGTCTTACTGCTGGAGTCCATTAACAGAATCACGACGTTTTAATTTAATTAGGCGGGCGCGTTGCTGATGAAATAAGTTAAAGAGATTTTTGTTCTTTCGTTTTCAGACTCTCTTATGTTCTTCTGGTCTGTCAAGATCAAAATACCGACCACGATCTGCTCTTCATTGGAGAAACCGCGATAACGCAATATGTAAGTTGGATTAAAAAATCAGCAAGGCAATAAATAAACAAACATCAGCAACGTGTATCGCGACATCTAAGAAACCTTAATTGCTTCTATCGCGGGTTTTTCTTAAATTTAACAGATCACGACTTGTAATCTAATAATGCTACAACAACACGTGTATTAAGCTAGTGTTTCTCAACCCACGATTTACGGTTAATTTGGTTGGGACGCCGACTGCAGTATATAGTTGACAAGTTTCTCCCCCTATTTTCGCGGCGACACAAAAACGTAAATACAACATCCAACACCAAATTCCCTTCACTGAACTTTTTGTAAGCGAACAACACTAAACAAAACAAATTACCATAATTAAGTTTGAATTAACTTAATGCGATCCATGTGTTCGCATCGCTTTAACAATTGTTTTAAATTTGGAGAAATTTTTCTCAAAACAATCTTAATAAATCAACAATGTATACTGATGCTGTCGGTGACCCAACCTAATTAAACAGGTACCCATAAATTAAGAAACACTATCTTATGACAACACCCATTCATTGTGTTCCACCATATAGCTATAGTTATGGTTGTTATAGTTATGGTTGTAATAGTTTTGTGTACCAGTTGATTCTTCTTGTTTAGGAATTTATCCTCACCAGTCCTTGCGCTTGTCCGGGAGCCTGCGACGACAACGGGATAATATGTAAGTTTTTAAAGCATACTAACTGGAGGTTGTAGTTAAACGTTGGATGAATATCAAAGTCCATGCAGCAGTATGGTGGCATTTGAACGTTTAGAATAAATTTAAGATAATGGTTGAAAGTAAGACGCAGGCCTGAGTTTGCCCAGGTCTGGGTTAAACACTGGAAATAATACAATGAGGTTGCCTCTTTTCTAAAGTGTATTTATTTTAACCCACTTTTAGCGAACACAGCCGCCCCTCCAACAGTTGCACCAACTTGCATTCAAACCGGGCCTTGCAGGTGAGTGGATATTCACATGTTTTTATATGCAATGTTTAACTGAATCGAAAATCTACAGGTGTATCTATACGTTAACTCTTATACGTTAACTTGCCCCTGATGCTATCTACAGTTGCAATATGGTGGACGGGAGTGGAGAGATTAACCTGAGAAGCCTGGCGTCTTTGGACGGTGGTCCAAGATGGTCTTTGAGTGGATGGGATGGTTGGACTTACTCGTACAACCCTTGTGTAGGGTGGACATCAAGCCAGTTCACTAACCTCGCTGTAAGTAAATAACTTAACCTCGCTGTAAGTAAATAACTTAACCTCGCTGTAAGTAAATAACTTAACCTCGCTGTAAGTAAATAACTTACAAACTTGTTGTAAATAAAAAAACACATTTCTGGCTGTCAAAAAATAAATTTTTTTGCATTTTTTTTACGAAAAAAACTAAGGAACTTTTTGTAAGTTGAACCCCCCTTAACTTCCATGTGGAAATGCAGCTAAAAGAAGTAATCAAGTGTAGCGCGAAAAAATTACGTTTATTTGTTTTAATTGAAAAAAAAGGCAATTAAAATATCAAGTGATGCATGAGGCACTTAAAATAGTTTCTAATATTGCTTGAAATAACTGCATTTATAGCCTAATACTCTAATTTAACATAAATGGGATTGTTGAGCGTATGAGTTACACGACGCAAGATGCCACAGTATGCATATAGCGCTGTGGGCTGAATAGATTTCGGTAAAATGGATAAAAGTTCGGTATTTTCATAAGTAAACTTGGCTAAAAGTATAATTTAGGGGAGGGGACCATGAACTGGAAGCCCTGTGACGCAACAATGAGCCAAGATAAGACTCTTAGCCATACCAAATATTAAAATATAGCAAAATAACTGTACGGCTTACACGCGGCCCACAACATGTAAAACTAATCTATTGGAAAATAGCTCGCGACCCACTAAAAAGGTTAAAAAGGCCCACATTTGGGCCGCGGCCCACAGTTTGCCGACCACTGGTCTAATTAAAAAATACAAAGCAGGGTTGTAAGTACATACCAGTGGTTCTCAAAAACTTTTAGTTTGCTGGACAAAAAATTAAAAATTAATCGCGACAGACTCTCTACAAAACAAATTGTTATATCAACATTAGAAGGCTACTATCGGTTTTGTAACGGATATTGTGCATTTAAGTATTATGCCGACCTGCCTGCCTAATTGTGATACTCATAGGTCCATTTTTCAAATTGATTCGCGGCTCACTTGGATTTCTTGGGTCACACAACTAAGAACCATTGATAAAAACAGTATTTTTTAGTTTCTGAATGTCAGTAAGTCAGCTGAAATTGCCACTGTTATAAGCGAATAGCATTTCAAGCCTCCTTTTGTTTTAAATTAAGGTTCTACAAGAGAGTCAGTACAACCCTTCAGAGCAGTACAACCTTGGAACTCAGGACAAGGAGGAATTTGTGACAAACCCTGACGACTCGATCGCAATCTCATACCTTTCTCATGATGACGCGAGGTAAGCGAAAGCTATTGTAACATTATAGAGTGGTTGAACTGTGTGCAACGGTACGAACATCTAGTAGTTTTGGAAAATAACCTACTTATATTGCAAATATACATGTAAGACTTGAATGCACACTTTCTATTATTACATAACTGGCTGTATCACGGTATTTAACTATTGCCTGAAATGATAATAAATATGTTATTTACCTATTCCTTGTCATTCTGCACACTTAAAAATGTGTAGAAGTAGATGTTTTAAAGCAACTTGTAGAAAATGAGTAGCGTTTTATATTTTGTGTGGTGAACTTGCTCCCCTCTGGAATTCCAAAATGCAATAAAAATTTCTACTAGTATAAAATCGTGTACATATTAATATCATACGTTCTGAAGTTAAATTATGTGTACATATTCATATTGGCCCCCTCCTGGAAAATTTTCTGTGAGCGCCTCTAATCCGTGTGAATAAGATCTCAATGCTTAAACTATTGTGACTATTATGCATTAGTGCCGTTTTACTTGCCATCCAAAGTGTGTTTTATTCACACGATGCAGTTGTTACAATTTCGGTCTTACTGCTGGAGTCCATTAACAGAATCACGACGTTTTAATTTAATTAGGCGGGCGCGTTGCTGATGAAATAAGTTAAAGGGATTTTTGTTCTTTCGTTTTCAGACTCTCTTATGTTCTTCTGGTCTGCCAGGATCAAAATACCGACCATGATCTGCTCTTCATTGGAGAAACCGCGATAACGCAATATGTAAGTCGGATATAAAAATCAGCAGGGCAATAAATATACCGAGACAAACTTTAAACATCATTTTGTTAATAATTAATTGCAAAGCCGAAAAGGTCTAAAAGGAGCAGATGAACATCATCTTGAATTATAAAATGTCAAAATAATAACAATTGCGTCCCATCTCTTATAAGTGATGCTTGAATTGCTTCTCAGTCAAATTAACTGATGGTGATACAAGCTCGTATCGAAACGTCTTAATAAGATGATGTCGATCTTCTCGACCTTTTTGGCCTTGCAATCTATTATCAAGCTACATTACAGATCCTGCATAGTGTACCCATATTTGTTTAATATCTTAACTAGCTAGGTTTTCTGTTCTAATAACATGCAGTGTTGTTCTGTGAGTTTCGAAGTAAAGCTTTTTACACTTATATGGCTTCTTTTCTTAAGCCAATAGCTTCATCTCAAGCACGAAACATTATTTTCTCTTGTTTCTGTCCCAGGAATTCATCCTGACCAGTCCTTGCGCTTGCCCTGGAGCTTGCAACGACAACGGAATCATCTGTAAGATCTTTTGTCGATGTTTACAAATATATTTATTTAAGGACTTTTTAAGGACTATTATATTTAAGGACTTTTTCATAACGCAATTTAAAGATTTCTTGGTATATGTCAACACTTTTCTCTTAAATGTAGACTTACTTTAGAAAATGCGGCCGGATTAATAAATGCGAAGCGGAATTTGGGTTTGGGTTGTAAAATTACTTGTTTAAATGTGTTTTAGGATTATAATGGGATTCTTATGGAAAGTCAGTCATTTTAGATGAAAGGTTAAGTAGAGTATATTTCGGCAGTAATGGCATTATTTGTATCATATTCATAATTTTTATCAAGTCATACGAAACAAAGCAAACTTTAATTATGTCTCAGTACAACATAACGGGTGTTTTTACGGATCTATTATATTTACCTAATTACAGGGGGCCAAACAAACTTTTTTTTATGAACGTCCAATTTGCCTTGGTACCAGTTAAACAATTGTTAATATTGTTTTTAGCGAACACAGCCGTCCCTCCAACCATTGCTCCAACTTGTACTCAAACCGGACCTTGCAGGTGAAAATAAAATAAAATAAATAATGTCCTATTTGCGCCATGACTGCCGAGTTAATTAAAGTGTCCTGGTCCTGACTCAAAAAACAAAGCCGAGTCTGACTCCAAAGCGCTTGCACAGACCCAAGTTTATTTATTTATTATTTTTTTTCATCCAATACTCAATACAGTGGAAGAAAAGAAGGTTAAATACGTTAAAGGATTATAAAAATGGAAATGCGTGAAATAACACCCTTGGTGATTGAAAAAGATTATTTTTTTATTATATTAATTATATTTTTTGTCACAAATCACAATCAGCTCAGTTGCAATTATACGGAGCAAAGACAATTTTTGACGAAACAACGTCTAAAAAAAAACAACAAACAAAAATCGGGTGGATTTATTGAATTCCACCCGTAGGGGTGGTTTATCGTTCACCACCTATTTGTGTGAGTGCAAATTATTTTCTAATGCTATGCCAACTTTACAATTTACAGTTTATGGCCATATCGTTTTCCAATGTGGTACTGCGCATGCGCACGTAAGGACTCGGCACTTTAAATTACAATTTATGGTAAACAGCGCCCTTATATTTTCAAGTTTAAAATTAATAAAGTAAATTGTTAAGCTATAAAAAATTTCCTTACAAAACTTTAACTGAGCGTCTTTTTATACAAACAGATAAAATAATGTTACCGAATCAAATCAAACGCTGCATCACATATCGGTTAATCAATGTCAACTAAAGACTGCTAAAATTTTGCGCATTCTGCACAGTCCTAAACAACTAACAGTAAAATATTGTTTACAATCATATACCAGCCCGACTCCAGCCAAATAAACCGTCTCCGTCGAGTCCCGAGTTCAACTCCGACATCTTGGATAAGTTTAAAGAGTTTTATCTTGTTTAAAACCTCTACAATGCGTTTGTACGGGTCATTTATCTGCACTTAACCGCAAATACATTTCTCCATTCAGTTGTTTGATGAAGGACGGGACTGGTGAGATTAACCTTAAGAGTCTTGCTTCTACAAACGGCCCGAGGTGGACTTTGGACGGTGGTGATGGTTGGATGTATTCGTACAACCCTTGTGTGGGATACACATCGACACAATTCACCAACCTCGCTGTAAGTTCTACATACGTGACGTTATAATAGCGAGGGTTATAATACCGATATACGATGTTGAGTTAAGGTATCGGTACTTGTCCGATACTAGGGTTGTACCGGTGCCGATCCGATAGCCACAGCAGAGAATTAGCTGGGGTTTATTTTTCCAATTTTTATAATTCGCAAAGATTTGAGCGTCTATTTTTAAATGATTGCAAACATTAGCGGTAAAAAAAATTTATTGCATAAACTTTTATATTTTTTACATAAAATATTATTCTGAATCAAGTTTCAAGTCCCACGACCTTTTAAAGGATGCTGTACCCCACCCTATAGACACACTTACTATATTTTTAACAAAAAAGGATATTGTTTACCAGGTAATAACGGCTAAAGTTTTTATATCATCTCGGTAAAAACAACAATTCAAAACAAATCAAACGTTTTAACATTTACAATATCTGTTTCAAAATATATATACCAAACCACAAGATATTGAAACCCAAGATGATTGATTTTAGGTTCTCCAAGAGGGTAAGTACAACCCTTCAGAGCAGTACAACCTTGGAACTCAGGACAACGAGGAATTCGTGACAAACCCCGACACAACAATCTCAATTTCCTACTACTCACATGATTATGTTAGGTAAAAACAAAAATAAATTAATTTTAACTTTCCTCAAATGTTTTATACTAGTTTACTGCTTCAACCCCCAAAACAAATAGCTGACCCCGAAAGGTATGTCGCGGTTTAAGAAGCACTAGGTTAATAGCAGTGCTGTAGGTTGTTTTGAATTAACTATAAGTTTCAGTCAAGTCATTTGAGTTTCACCCTTAGTAAGGCGATTTCACGCAGAAAAGTTAGAAAACAAATATAATTACCAGAGGAGCCGCTTACTTTGCCAATATGCCACAGTTAATAGGTTTATCGTAATAATCTAACAAACTTACCAATATTAGCAAAATACACATTTCTAAAGATTTCCAAATATCTTGCGTCAACCTTGAGCATTAATAATGGCACCACGGTTGGGGGCCACTGGTTTACAGGTTTATCATAACTTAAGTCTAATTTAAGTCTTTTTGAATAAAAAACAATTCAAGTCATAATTATAAAAGTCAATTCCATGTCAACTTCTTGTCATAATAAATACACGTTCCCATCCGATTAATTATGAGCAACTTACTTAAAAAAGAACAAAATGCAGCATACAGCAAGCAAATTATTTTACATGCAAAAATTAGAATAAATAACCATTTTTTTTCATTGATTTTTACGTTGTGTTAATTACAGTAAAATTAATATGAAAGCCACAGAAGTATTAATTTGAGAATCACCGCACAATAGGTTATTGGATTAAAGTTGTATTTTTATTCCAGGCTTTCGTATGTGCTTCTAATCTGCGATCTGGCAAGCAACAACCATAACCTACTCTTTCTTGGAGAACTGATCACCACCCAATACGTAAGTAGGCTACATCAAACAAAACAACTATACAAAGTGATGTTGGTAAAGTCCAACTCAATCGAAAATAAAATTAGGGCTTATTGTTCTAAGTGTACTTCTTATGTCGATTTAATTTTACAATAATTTTCCCCTTTATTACTTTTAGGTTATTTATTGGTATCTTTACTGTTTTTAGCAATTCAGAAAATAAAAATAATATGGTTTTGGATTTATAAAAATATCGAGTATTTTACTTGGGATTTTGAGCATTTATCAGAGATCCCAGCAAAGTTGTACAGTAGGATAGCTTAATGTCAAATTTCGTCAAAAAAATTATTTTATTGACAGGAATTTATTCTGAGCAGTCCATGTGCTTGTCCTGGAGCCTGCAACGACTTTGGAATAATATGTGAGAACATTAAATACTGGCCTTTTGTGATATTAGTCTTTAAATCAGTGATTCTCAATCTTTTATGGCTTACGGCACCCCTCAAAAATAATAAATAGACTTTCAGCACTCCAACTGGAAATTTTTGAGTATTTTACTGAAATGTCACTATAAATGGAACTGGAACAACACAATCAACTTAAAACACGTGGGAAAATGACATTTTATATAATGGTCTCTAATCGTACACAGATAGTTGTAGGTTTGTAACAGGGAGTCGAACCGTTTGACTTTTTACGGTTCAGGTTCAGTTCGGGTTCAAGGATTTTTTCGGAATCCGGTTCAGTTCTGGTTTCGCTTTTGAGCAATTTAAAAGCTCCGGTTCAGCTCCGGTTCAATCAATGTTATTTGATAACCGGTTCATAAAGTTCTGGTTCGGATATAATACAAGTTGCGTTAAATCTAAAAATGTGGGTCAACAAATGCAGAGAATAGTTTTTGAATAGTAAGTCATTTAATCGAAGTAACGTGACGTATTAAAAAAACAGCAACTCATTATTGAAATATCTAAAAAATAAAAAATAAGAGTTTTATTTAATCAAAATTCAAATTTGTTCAAAAAATTTCGAACATGGCATAACTTGACTCTTTAAAATATAAGTTGTGAAGTCATGCTGGAGTGAACCGCTTTTGTTGAAAGGTTCGGGTTCGGTTAAGGTTCATGTTGTTTCAAATTATTCGGTTCAGTTCCGGTTCGGATCCTTAAATACGTTCAAAATACGGTTCAGGTTCGGTTACGGTTCGAAAAAAATTGACCCAAAACCGGTTCATAAAGTTCCGGTTCGGTTCCGGTTCGACTCCCTGGTTTGTAACAAGAAGCTTACCAATTGAGCAAAAATCAGATTCTTTAAAATTTTGTTGAGAACCACTGCTTTAAGTAAATGTATTGCTTTTTATGTAGCCTATGTAACTATAGTTTACGTTTTTAGGCGGTTAATAACTTGCTTTGAAATAGGAATTGATTTAAGGGTAATTTTGTTTCTTCTGGGGGTATTATTTTTAAACGTAATATCCCAATAAAATACTAAAAAAATTTCACACAATAACCGCCAACCATTAAAACGGCAACCATATTCCTAATTTCAGCTCCAGTTACTACAACAACCCCTAGCGCCGTCATCACCACGTCGACCCCCCAAGACGGCGTTGTGCCCCCCTGTAACGGTGGTGACCCGGATAGTTCGGAACTCTACTGGTCTCAGGTTGGAGCCGATCTCGTGGGATTGATCTTCCACGATCTCATCCTGGTGGTTGTCATAGCAATGATCCTTCTTCTTCTGAAGTACGTCTTCAGTTACTCCTTCGCGTGTTGCTACCCGCAGAGTCCCAGCTTCTCGTACAAAAATCAGTCGGAAGCATAAACGCTTTATTTAAGCGGAATACGGACGACTTTGTACGCCTGGCTTGTTTTTTCTGATTTCTTATACTTCTTTTACCGCGGGCCCCTAAAAATTTCTGCTTTACATGGACCAGTGTAGACAAGGAGTTTTAGAGATTTTCTTCTTTGTGCAGTTCTTTTGGGTAAGGATGTCCGATAATATCGGATCGGAGCCGATACCTGACGGCGATTTCATAGTATTATTACTCAGCCAATTCTGAAACGGTACCGGTAATTAATATCAGATCGTCAGCATGTCGTACTTAAATAACAGATTAAAAAACTTCTGGGATACCGTTAGCGAAACTAATAAACGAAATAATAAATTTTAAACCAGTTTTAATGGCGTTTCTGTATCATGTGATGTGATTCATATAAAAGTAAAACCTATACATATTTGCTCCAGGCACATCACCCACCTTATTCTTCAGCTATTAATTAGTCTGAATTTGTCAAAAAAGTGTTGGTTGAGCAAAAAGAAAATATAGAATTCGAATATTTTTGATTTTATAAGTTAACGCCATGACTGTTGTATTTTTAAAACTTAAGGGTGTTTTATTGTTTTGCTTAAATTATAAATACTTACTGTTATATTTAGAATGTGCAATATTCTTCCTGCATCTCTTTCTATGTGTTGTGCAATCTAAAGTTTATGTTAAATCGCCTTTTCATTATATTGTGTGCTAAGTGTTAAATGCAATTTAGATGATTTAAGTTTGTTGTTTTCATTATGCCCCGGAAATACAGGTTTACTACGAAAGTCGCATAAATTACATTTGTCAGTTTTTAAGATTAGGTTTTTACATTTTAGGTCAAAAAATCGCCCTCTACTTATGGCCGTAAAAAAACTACAAGCCAAGCCAATATATGGATTGCATGTAGCCAACCTCGATAATGAATCTTAAAGTAAAAAAAAGACAAGTAAATAGATCAATTTTTATTTTTGGCTTTTAGATACATTTTCAGGCTAAATTTAATCCACCTTTCGCTTACATAACGTTGTTTTTTACAACATTGGTGTTTGATAAGTCCATACACAAATTACCAAACCTATCTTCCAGCGCTACCTGTAGATATCAAAAGCTTACTTGGTGTATTTATGATATAACTTACGGCAGCCGCAGTCATATTGCACTTTCGGTATTTTTCCTAAACTCTACCTACCCTTCGCGTACCACTAGGGCAGTGGTTCCCAACCTTTTGTGGCTTGCGGCAACCCTACTAGAATTTTCGTTAATTTACTCACTGTAATGTCAAAATAAACGGAACTCGAACAACACATATAAACTCTACACAATGTACGGATATATCACTTTTGTGTGCTTAAATATCACATTAGTGTACTCTACTCGCACACAAAGGGTTGTAAGAGGCTTACCATTAGAGAAATTACCGCATATTTAAATGTATCTAAGTTACTGTTGGCACCATTGAGTATCAGAAAGCGCGGCACCTGGTTGGGAGACGGGGATGCGAACATTTTTGCACAATGTGCGCGCAAATGTGCACGCGAAATTGTGCAAAAAATGTGCGCACATTTTTAAAAACAACTCTTACTCTAATTTTAAAATGTGAGCACTTTGTTAAAGCATTTTAAAATTTGCGCACATTCTGAAAAAAGTGCGCATATTAAGTGAACTGAGGCCCAACAAGCCAACCAATCCACAAAGAAGAAATTTTAAACCATTTTTTTTGTGTTGTGAACAAATCATGAATTGTGAACAAGGTATTTTAACCATGTTGCGTACTTTAGTTTATAGTTTATTATACGGTCTGCAACAGCATTAAGAGGCATTTTTGGTGTGTATTTAATTTGACAATTTTGAGGATATTCAAGTCATTTGAAAAGAGTGACTGTAATCAAGAAGTCATTACAACATTGGTCCTGCGCAAGATTTTTTTCGAAAACTATTTGACAATTGCGGAAACAATTCGAAGACTTGGCTAATAATAATTAAATTCTTAATTATTTAATGCTAATGCCTCAATACAACACCGGCAATTTATGGGAGTATTGTGAAAATCTTTTAGAATGAATTTTTCGTCAAAGCCAATCATTTGCAAAATAATTCAAGTCCAAGTCATTCTTACTGAGAGTAAGTCAAGGCCTTGTCATTAAAATTACACGTTCTGTAGAATGAATATCAAAGCCCATACAGGAAGCACTTTGAACGTTTTGATTACCTATTTATTGATTTTTAGCAATGATGTGATGTGGAAAATGCAAAAAAGGAATAAAGAGTTATTTAAAACGTTCAAAATTATAACTACTTCTATATGTGGCCTTGGAATTCAACTTATTCGATGAAAGCTCTATCGTTAAACATTGTTTTTTGCATGAGCGTGTTTATCACGGTACGTTGACAAATATACGCGCAGTTTGCACGAACTGCGCTCCATGATGAAAGCAGGTCGATGTTTAACTCCACAACCACTGTATGTGTGTTGGCATACAAGCAACGGTAAACTTTTCCAACGATACAAGCGCTACAGCTATGCAAGACAAATATTGACTGCACACGTTGAAAGGCTGTGTTACTGGGTGTTATCTGCTTGCAGGGTTTAAAACAGTTTTTTTAAACAGTTCTTGGGATTCTATTTAAATCAGTGGAATTAGTGATTTTCTAACGATACACATATTCAAAGCTTATTAACGGTGTAAAAAATGTAAAATTGTAAACGATACAAGCGTTACAGTTATGTAAGACAAATATTGACGGCACACTTTGAAATAATGCCTTTCAAGATTTTATCTGCTTGCAGGGTTTAAAACAGTTTTTGATCCCAAATGTCTATTTAAATTAGTGAAGTTGATACTAAAAGTAGTATTTTGTCAACGATACACAACATTTACGGCAATTATTAACAGCGTATTTAAAAAAAAATTATAAGGTATGTAAGCTATGCAAGACAAATATTGAGCGTACATTTGATTGTCGTTTGACTTTACCAGAACACAAGTACAATAGCTATACTGAGTGAATGTTGGCAATATTAGAATCAAATGTGAGAAAAACATTATGCTCTGTTAATGTAAGTTTTTTAACTATGGAAAGATACAAATTATTTTTGTGCGTCTTAGAAAACATTGAAAAAAAGAGCATAAAGAGTAACAGAAGGAGATGGAAAACGTTTTTCAGCAATTCAATCAGAGCATTTTAATGACTGAATTTTTATTTACATTTTTTTAAGAGTTGCGAAAAAACTTTATGTTTAGTCTGAAATTCGACCAATTGTTTAAGTCGTAAGGTAAATTAGGTAATTTATTTCGACGATACATCTATGCTAGACAAATATTGACAGAACATTTGAAAATAGCTTGCCAGAATATGTTGTGTGCTGCAGGCTTTCGTCCATTGGTACAAACAGACAACATTGTCGAACTGGTCCAGTTAGAAATTAATCCATTTTTCAGCTTTGTATTACGTTGGCATAAAATGCCACAAACATTTCAAACAAAAAATGTACAGTCACCAACTGTTGCCGTAAACATTAAAAAGCGTTCAGACAAATCATATTTCCCTTAGAGCAGGGGTTCTTAAATTTATTTTATCACGGACCCACTAAATTTTTTTTTTGCTCCGCATGGACAAGTGTAGGCTAGGAATTTTAAAGATGAAAATTTACGTCATAATACATAAATTTAAGTCATAATACACTTCAACTTTAGAAATTTGCTGTTTCCGTGCCAAAAAATGTCAAATGAAATAAAATCTATAAGTATATTATATTCAGTGCAAAAACGTTTTATTTTTAACTCTATTTTCTTTAAAAAATAGATTGCCTAAATATACACTAATAGTTCAGTTAGGCCTTCATAGACCCCTTAAAAACTTTTTTTGTTTATTTGATCATGGACCCCTTAAAAACTAGTTTACGTATCCCCAAGGGGTCCATGGAACCCAGTTTAAGCCCCCATTTAGAGGATCTTTTGTTGGGAACAACTGTTAGTCTATCAACTTAAGTATTTGCAGCAAGGCAATAATGCAGAAATCTTTCCCTGATTGTACGTGTAGCAATGTCGGAATTCTAACCTTGTAGGACTAAAAACAATTGCGAAAAACTTGAGTTCAGTTCGGTGTTTTCAACCTTGTGTGTGTTTTTTAGTCGCGGTCCCCTTCCAAGCTTAAGGGCTATTTATATTATGAATGATCTAACAAATAGTTTTGCAAAACTCTGCCTACATTTATAAATAGTATAGCGTATCTTAGATGAATTATTGTATTACATTGGCGGTGAAAAGCTAGAAAATTTTTAATCTAAAAGTTGACTTCGAAATAGTGAATATACAGCTACGAATCGGCAATATTAATATTCCAAAGCATGGATAACCCAACCACCGCCGGAAGGCAAAATTATTTTTTTCAGCCCGCGCCATATTTGCGACAACAAAATGTTTTTTTAGCGGAAATGTTTGTCGATTGCTAATATAAGCTAAATTTGGATAAAAAAATTTAGAACTATAAAAATGCAATTTTTTTTATTAAATTTTGAGATAAACGTCAGTTTAGTAAACCTTACTATAAATTTTAGGACACATTTTTTCCATTCATTTATGAATAATTTAGTCAAATAAGGCCAATACAAAATGTTTGCGGCGTTATTTAGAGTTTTCTGCGTTTAATAATAAAAGTTTGCTGAGCGGTGGTTCTAAGTAATTTAAAATTTAACCCACTCGTAAACGTTGTCCAACGATGCAAGTTATGCAATACAAATGTTGACTTGTCATTTTAACGAGAGATCGACTAGATTATATCACTAAACTACCAAGCAGCGGAATTCAATGCGTAATGCTGGTAATGTGAAAGAATATTATGTTTCAAGTGGTAATTGTGTAACGATTAGCATCCTTATACAAAAAAGCGATTTCTTGTATTGTAAACGAATGACATTTGTTTCAAATTTTTTTAAATATGGTTTTAACAGTCAAAAATATTTAGAAGTTAACAAAATGTTTAAAACGTTTTTTAAAAGTTTTCCGAACGCGTTTAGCCCAGCATTGACCCCAAACAAAAGGTTACTGTGTAACGATTTACATCCCGGATACAGGGAATGGTTTTGTCTTGCCCGCCAAGCAAAGGCACGTACTTTCCAGTTCTTGCGCCACTCAAAGCTTGGCAAAGCCGCTGAATAATCAGGTGGCGTAATTACCAAGTGTTTGCGCCATTTGTAAGCAATCAGAATGCAATTAATCACATCTGAAACCGCAGTTGCTTCGCTGTGTTTGACGTTTAAAGCGTTTCTCACGTTTAACCAGCAGGCCACTCAACAGCAATGGCTGTCAAACTAGTTTTAGCTTGCGGCACACTCAAATAACTAAAACTATGTTTGCGGCAAACTTTATATGAAGCAAAAATTTATAACTTGAAAAAATAAAATTAAGGTTAGTAACTTAAACGAAAATAGCTTTGAAGTCTAATTTTTTTGCTTTGTTAGCTGCCGGTTATTTTTGAAACATCGGTCTTTGTTTTTGTCGTTTCAAAAAACACCTTTAATGTAAAGATCAGAGAAAGATAAAATACAAAAACGGCCAAAACGTAGTATCGTGACAACCTGAATACATATGTCGTGACATTTTTTCCACAAAATACTTCCGACAAAAGTGGCACGATTATCGTGTTGGGAGAATGGAGCATTACAAGCGAAACTAAAAACCCAGCTAAATGGTTCTCACGTTTTCTGCCAAAAGGCGATTCTCGATAAGTTTTGACCGGCCGGGAAATATTGACAGAAACCTTTCAGCACGTTGCGAAACCACAAAGATAAAGAAAACTAAAAAGGCCGCATATATAAGTTTTGTGAATCGAGGTCTTAAAGCAGTGGTTAAACAGTTACAGGGTAATTTTTTCAATGTAAGGAAATTGTTTTATGTGTAATGAAAGGTTAAGGGTCTGTAAAATTTGGCAGGTGGTCAGTAAGTGAAATGAAACTCACCAATTTTTAATGAAGTAAAATCTCTTGATATTTGAGTACTTCTTATTACATATTTGTTTAAAATATTTATGAAAGTAAGTGCATAGTAAAAATATCAAAGCCTCTGACAAAATGTGTTTAGCGCCGACGTTTCGATCACCTGTACGGGTAATCTTCTTCAGGGAAAAAAGACTTGTACCTTACAGAAGGGTATAATGCCTGGCAGCAACAGTATATTCAATAGCTTAAACTTATACAAACGCTGTATTCAGCGCACATGTATAACCACCATTTTATTCAGAGCAGCATTATTGCACATCTTTTAGTCTGAATTTACTGCGACCGAAGTTTCAATTAACCATGAAGAACTGTTACATTTTGCTGGTAATTCTTCCCTTCACTCTCTTCAACCTGGTTCAATCGCAGAATTGCGCACGTACTGGACAATGCAGGTAAGCTACAGATTAACTGATTTGATTTTAGTACTATGATATGTTAGGCCCAATTACACTTGAATGAAATTTGAACTACGTTATTTGCGTCCGCAGTATTTCAATATATTTTTTATTTTATTAAAAATGTCGTAGCATTTAGACTCAGTATAAAAAAAAAAAAAAATTCGGAGCTTAATGGCTGGAGGTTGTAGTTAAACGTAGTAAGAATATCAAAGCCTATACAGAATGTAAGTAGCATTTTGAACGTTTTCAAAAAATGTGAAAAATGAAATAAAGAGATTTTCGAAACGTTCAAAATGATAACTTCTTCTGTATGGGCTTACTATATTTAAAACATAATTTTAAAATTTCAGTCTCTTAAGAAAATTATTAAAAAAACTTTAGAAAGCAAACATAATGTAGGTTTCGCCACTTTTATTCTTTTTTACGCGTTCATCTTTTCACTAATTTTTAGTCGATGTTTGATGTTTGATGGTTAAACCCTTCTTCACGGGTTCACATTTTTTTACTTTATTATTTTATTCCAGATGTTTGATGTCTGATGGTTCGGGTGAAATCAACCTGAACAGCATCGCATCAACTGATGGTGGTCCAAGATGGACGATCGACCACAATGGAACCCCCTGGGCATTCTCATACAACCCATGTGTGGGCTTCAACACCGCTAAGTTCACAAACCTGGCTGTAAGTTTTACTAGATATGTCCGATCACAAGTGGTGGTATCGGTACTCGTCCGATACTAGGGTGGTATCGGTACTCGTCCGATACAAGGGTGGTATCGGTACTCGTCCGATACTAGGATGGTATCGGTACTCGTCCGATACTAGGGTGGTATCGCTACTCGTCCGATACAAGGGTGGTATCGGTACTTGTCCGATACTAGGGTGGTATCGGTACTCGTCCGATACTAGGGTGGTATCGGTACTCGTCCGATACAAGGGTGGTATCGGTACTTGTCCGATACTAGGGTGGTATCGGTACTCGTCCGATACTAGGGTGGTATCGGTACTCGCCCGATACTAGGGTGGTATCGGTACTCGCCCGATACTAGGGTGGTATCGGTACTCGTCCGATAATAGATTGGTATCGGTACTCGTCCGATAATAGATTGGTATCGGTACTCGTCCGATAATAGATTGGTATCGGTACTAGGGTGGTATCGGTACTCGTCCGATACTAGGGTGGTATCGGTACTCGTCCGATAATAGATTGGTATCGGTACTAGGGTGGTATCGGTACTCGTCCGATACTAGAGTGGCATCGGTACTCGTCCGATAATAGGGTTGTATCGGTACTCGTCCGATAATAGATTGGTTTCGACCACCCTATTATCGGACGAGTACCGATACCACTATATTATCGGACGAGTACCGATACCACTATATTATCGGACGAGTACCGATACCAATCTATTATCGGACGATGGTGTGATTCAATATTTATTTAATTTGGTATTTTAGCAAAACCGTTTTATATTTTTAAAGGTGCATATTTCCCCAAACAAAAAACGCTTTAATCTGTCGAATAAAATAACATGTGATGTTTGTTACCAAACAGTTATTTGTAATTTTAAAACGTTAGTTTTACAGATTTGACAGAAAGCACAATTAATCCTGTGTTACGACTTTACTAGTAATTTTAGAAAATTACCTAGACCTCCTATAAAGTCGCTGTGAGTTCTTATTTCCGGGCAATAAATAACCTGCCAAGGAGAACTTATATTAAAGACCACAACAAGAAAACCCAATGTACAGATGTATTGGTTGCAAGAGTAGACTATTACCACACCACAAACAATAATGACACTTAGACACACACAATTACTTACAATGGCGACAGACAGAGCATAATGAAACTTAAAGTTTTACTCGCTAATTTCACAAGGCTACACCCAGACGTCTCTCTCCGCTGTAGGCGGTAAGCCGCTCGTAATATACGCTAAAACAAAACTCCTTTTCACGAGAACCGACGCCCTCCCGGAAACCCCAGGCCTGCCTTACAGGGCGGCCGTTTCGTGGAAAGATAACATTGGGCGGACCTTTTAGTGAGAAGTTAAACCGCGCCGGAAAACAAGCGATAAATGATTGTGAGATTTGCAGAAATGTTTGGAGACAGGAAAAAAAACATGTCCAAAGTCCAATTAACGGCGAACACCACAGCGCACAAGAATATTACGTTAATATACAATTATACATGTCTCGAAATGCGAAAACCTAATTCCTAGCCCTACATTTAAGAACAAAGGCGCAAAATTAATAATGAATGTTAGAATTTACAGTCGGCGTAATTAGCAACCGGTGATAATTTTGTAGTGCTAATTAAGCACGTAACATCCTGTCAAGGAGTTTTATTTATTTTGTTTTTAGGTTTGGCAGAACAGCACAATTAACCCCGGCGAGGAATATGACCTTGGAGTTCAGTCAAAGGAGGTTTTCTCAACAGACGGACAAGGAAACCTCAAGATTACTTACAGATCGGCTGATGGCCTTAGGTGCGAAACTTGATCTATAAGTTTTACCCATAAAAACAACCAGCATCTTCAAACGCAAGTTGTCGTATTAAGTTAGTTAATGGCCATAAACGATGTATATCGACTGATGGCGATAGGTGGGTGAAAATTATTCTCCGCGGTGTTAAATTCAGATAATCCCTAGTCCAGTAAATAAAAAAAAAACGGCTCTGTCTTTTACGCTGACTTTTCTTAGATCACTTGTTATAGATTTAACTAGTGTAATAATAGCAGCTCGGTAGTGGCGGCGAGAAGCGAGCCACCAAAAATTATTTCATATACTTTCTTAAATTACTTGCTAACAATTAGCATTACGAACGTCCAAAAATGATATTGTTCAATACTATAGCATAAGTTCATGGATTGCTTGCTTTGCCCATAAAAACAACCAGCGTCTTCAAACACAAGTTTTTGTATTAAGTTAATCGCCATAAACAATTTATTTGAACTTTAAACACTCGTCAGATTTTGATGCTGACACATGGACATTTGTAGGTGTAATTTAAAATGGGACCGCGTAGCTTTTAGTATATATGCTTAGTATATGCTCGATTTTACCTTAACATTATTTTATTAAAAAAACTTTAGTTTGTAAACTCAATGTTAATACAAAATGGCCAAAATCCTATCATTTTATTAATAATTTAACGATATTATAAAGGCAGTTAATAATGCAGTTTTTGTTGTTTTAGCAAAGAAGGCATGAATTGTAATAAAAAATTGCTTTTAGGTTGTCAGGAGTCCAACTAATCTGTGAACCAGGCCCGGGAATTACGGAACACCATTTGCAGTACCTCGGTGAACTTGTTACGACCGAATACGTGAGTTTTTAACGTACTTTGCGTGTTTAATGAATATCCTGTTGCTACCAGACATGTATACTTGACAGAAGTTCATTATTTATTTTTTCTCGACGCCTCGGCAACCCATGCATGACGTTTCGGCTAGTTATGGAGGATGCATCCACAGGGAATGCAACTACACTACGTAAACTAAAACGATACAGAAGAAGATAAAAATGCGATGACCAATGAACAAAATAAAGTTTGGAACACTGTATACGGATATGTTCAAGAGTTTAATGGTGAAAATAACGGCCCAAATAGACGTTAAAAGCGACATGCTTTATTGGTCAAACGTTTCGGCAAATGCTCATGCCATCATCAGTGATGCGTTTGAATAATAAAGCATGTCGCTTTTAACGTCTATTTGGGCCGTTATTTTCACCATTAAAATAAAGTTTGCGTCTAAAAACAATACGCATTGAGGAAACAAATTCGCGTATAACCTTCCAGGGTCTTAAAATAAACGTTTTTCAGTATTTTATATTTTTTACTCAATTATAACGTGTAAATCAAAAATGTTTGCTTAAAAATTTTTTAATTGGAACTGATTTAGACTTTAGTTTTTAATTTGATGAACGGTTTTCTAAAGTATTTTTGTTAAAATAAAAAAATAAAAATTCTTCAAGTTAGTATTCAAATAATCAATAAAACACCTTTAAATTTTAATGATGGGTAAAACACCAGATGAAATTTTGTCAGTGTTTCGTGTTTGCTCCTCTCCGGGAAAGTTTCGACGGGTAATTCCCGGAGTAAAGAGGCTAAAAGTGGAAAGCGATAGAATTTGTGTTTGAACTCATAAACCTAGGTTACTGCACCACTCCCTTCCCCCGGTTGTTATTGGGACAAAATCAGAATATTTATTGACGTCATAATCTCTTACGCCTTCGAGCGATTTTGCGTTTTTAAAAACACCTAACGCGAAAAGTCAAATAACTTCGTCGGGATTACTGGGAAATATTATTTTTCAATCCCGTTTCTCGGGAGTGAACAAATCCGTGAAAAAGTGGAACCCTAGTTTACATATTAAAGGCTGGTTCACACTGGACGCGTTAACGTCCGTTTAGCGGCGAACGTCGTCCAGTTCACACATAACGCGTTGCCAGCGTTGACGGAAAATTTCCTCGCTTCTAACCGAAAGCGTCAAAGTTGAACTGTTTCAACTTTCCGCAACCAAAAGCGGTTTTTTAAAACGTTTTACGTTAACGCTAGACGCGTCTAGTGTGAACCAGCCTCATAAGCCTTGCAATTTGTTTTTCATGTTGAATCATTTGCCTTATAATATATTTTTGCCACTTTTTGTGATTGGCTAAAACTTTTTGTGCTTTCCAGGAGTTTATCTTGACCAGTCCTTGCGCATGCGCAGGAGTGTGCGACTCAAACGGAATTATTCGTAAGTTGAGGTTTTTTACAAATTTAATTTCGAGATACTTACCTATATATATTTATAAAGTTCACATACAAGTAGTTAGTTAATTATTTAGAGTTCTTTTTCGTAATAAACAAAATTGATAAAAAAAAACCTTCGATTTGATTCAGATTTCATTCCAGTGATTATTTTAATTCCGCTATTTTGCTTGTGCATAGTCATGACGTCACTCCGATCGGATCGCGATACTTTTTGTAAAAAATATCGGTTATCGGAACTAACAACCAAGTATCGATCACCCCAACTTAACGTGTTCGCAACCTTGGTAAGATCTGCTTCTCCTTGCAGAATCAACGCCAGATACAACCACCAAAGACCCAAACACGCCATCTGGCGGCAGTAGCTCAATTTCCTACTGGTCACAAGTGGGCGCTGACATCGTGAGCTTAATCTTCCACGATTTGATCCTGGTGGTTGTCATAGCAGCCGTTCTTCTTGTTCTAAAGTTGGTCTTCAATTATACTTTCGCGTGTTGCTTTAAACAGAACCCGGAATCTCCTTATAAATCACAGTCGAACGCGTAATTTGAGTGTTTTTTTGAATAAGTAGGCTTTTTAGTGTGCCTTGGTAAATTTAAGTGTTGATTTCACGGCTTTAAACGCACACAAAGCACTTTTGCTCGTTTAATGAATCTCATCACTTGATTTTGAAAAGTTGCTCAGTATAATCAAAGTGTTCGTCAACTTTTGCTGTTGCTTACTACAGTTTTTTTTTACAAAAATTGGCCATACACAATTTTTTTTCTCAAAAAAATTAAAAATTTCGATTCATATTAAAATAAATTGCCATAAAAAGTTTAAAACCATTGTAAAAAAGTAAAAATAAAACTTTGACAAAAAGTTTAAAATTGCTCTATTAAATCTTCACAACCTCACATCCACCCTCACGCTTTTTTATCGTTATAAAGTTGTTCACAAGCACTTAAAAGCCAGATCTGCAATATTTGTTTGTTATTTTGTCCTTTTTAATCGACAGCTTAATGTCATTTTTACCAATTATTATTGTTGTTTCATGTCATCGGTCATCGTTTTATCTACTTGAATACATTTTAACTGAGTAAAAAAAGTTATCCAATCACTAATAAATTAGCTAATTAAAACGTACATACAGATAATAGTGCTTATATGTAGAAACGCAGTGTTAAAAATTGTAAAAATATGAATGGTACTTGTGTATTTGCTGATACGTTTGATCAATAAACTTTATACCTTTAAATGTGTTATTTGAGTGAAATGCAAAATTATAATGACAGAGCGCTTCATTACCTGTAGCCTATTGTGTTGTTTTACCACTGAGCTAATTTACAAATAAAACAAATAACGCAAAGTTAGAAAAACCACTAGACCGCGGTGAGGTTCGAACTCACGACATCGGTAACTCTAGTTCCACTTTAGTTCTTAACAATAATGCTTCGGGATAATCTCTTTCCAATTGGAAAGCAGGGATAATTCCACTTTGCAAACCCTGGCCAAACTCAACGAACCCAAAGCTGCCACAACGTCAACAAAAACACGTGGCAAGCCACGCCCCCTTTGCTGGACGCACACGCCCACATCCGGGACCACTATTTGCTCAGATGTTATATTTCAAGGGCTACGCACGCGGTCTTTCCGGGGTTTGCACAGTTGGCGGCCCTTGGCACCGGGACTCGGGTGTCCGAGGGGTCAGGGGCGCCTGTGACGTCATTAAGTAGCCCCCGAGAGGATGAGGGGGATTTGCTGGATAAGTTTTGCAGAGTTTCATTGCGGCATTTTAGCGACTTAGGGTTAAGTTTTATGGGATTACAGAGGTGTGCAGTGTTTGACGCAGAAGCTTGAGGGGATTATTTGGGGGGGGTATCTGACGTAGGAGAGGTTTAAATCTCAAAAAAATTTGCTATACAGAATATGTTATAAAAAGTGAAACATTCATTTTAATAAATAAAATAAATTGCTACGGTACCTAAAATGTAATTAGGTGCCAATTCTTAGTGAGTTTTCGAGTTATATATATACAAATTATTTTTACACACAAAAAAAACCTTTGTAATGCACTTCTATTGCCTTATTTGTCTTTTTAAACAATTGACCATAACGCTATTATTTGGGGCTTGAGCATGTTAGGTTTTGTGAGAAAAACAATACCAAATTGCACTAAATAATATGGAAAATTTTGTATAAAATATTGTTCGAATATTCTCTTACCTATTTTATAAGTATCAGTTGTGAGTCATTTTCAAGTTATTTTTTACATGTAGAAAAAAATTGAGCTATATTTCTGTTGTTCGTATTTTTAGGCTTTTCATATAACTAGGTTTATAGACAAACTAAATGTTTATAACAAATAAATGTCGATTGCAAGTAATGGACAACAATGACTTCAAGTTAAAGCAAATGATCTTTAGACTTTTCTGTCCGAATTAAATTCACTCATTTTATTAGATTTCAAGAGAAATATATTTCGCCACAAAATAAAGCCATCATCAGTATCAATATTCAAATCAATCTGGTTTATAGAACATGTTTATAGAATAAGCGTTGGTGTTTAGACTGTATATAAAAACAGGTATAAAACATAAAATAATTTCTTATTTTTTTTACAGAAATAATATATTTCGCTTTATGAATCGGCGTCATCAGTTCGTTGTGCAAATTGACACTATTTTACACCTGTACAGCTTAAACAGCTTAAACGTTATCTCATCCGAAAGCAAGAATTAATTTTACATTATATTTTCTGCGGGAGATTCCTTACTCACGAAAGTATTTTAGTTTAGACAGACTTGTAAGTTATTCCATCGCCGGCACAAGTTGTGCAGTCTCAAGTATAGCCTTAACACTGTGTGCTGGCTCCAACCTGGGCGAACTTGGCGCTTAAATCTTTATAGGGCGTTATCTCCGAAAGTTGTGCCTCTAACAAGCTTACATTTGTATATAGTCCTTGTATTGGCTTTAGCAATCCAGCAATCACACTTTCAGCACAAACTATAAAAAATATTAATAATTAGACATATTACCATCATTTGTCGAGCTTTCCCGCTAAATTTTCAACGATATAAGCTAAAAGGGAGGTCTACAATTAATCTATCGTAAAGGGGGTGTGTAAAGGGCGGGGCGTGCAGCAAAAGTGGCAAAATATCGCTGCAAACTCGAAGCCAAACTCAGTGCTAACGGTTTTTGGCAACAAACTGGAAAGAATGTTAATCAGCGTCCACTCCTGCACACTGAACGAGCGCGCCACCTGCCTTGCCGCCCTACCCGCGTTGTTTACCCAACTGGCCGAATCCAGCACTTGAAGCAGCTTGTGCGAAAGCTAACGCCACTCGCACTCTCGGTGAAGTACAGCTGATACCACACTGCCACGGATCGCGGGGGTCAAGGGCCAAAGGTCAAGCGTGCACGCGCTCTCGTGGCGAGCAGGATATCCGGGTCGGTAGGGTATTTATGCGGGTAGGGGCGGCAGTTTGTGGTCATTTTCAGTTCTTATTGCTATCGAGCCTGACCAGGATTCGAATATCGACCGACAAGCAAAATGCGCGTCTTCCTTGTAATCGCTCTCTTCATGGGAGTCGCTTCGGCAGCCACCAGTAAGTCACTGTTTTTGTGTATTTTCTGTGCATTTTTTGTTGGAAAAATACGTATAATAATTATAGATTTGTCTTTGTTGTAAACTGTATTTGTTTAATTATAAATCTGAAAATCAGGCGGCACTTTTAAACGGTAATTAGAATTTGTCGTTAAAAAATGCCACCCGACTTATTGTTAACTACTGGTTATACTGGGAAAATTCTTATAATAATTAAATATTATCGATTAAAAGCGCGCGGAGTTTTAAATCTTTAGAATTTAAAACAAAGATTTTAGTTTTGAGTTTTGAGTTTAACCTATTTTTTAAAGGAGTTAAAATTGTACTGTTTGTTGTTCACCAAGGGGCTAGGTTATAACTCCAGTATTTTTATTATTAAGCAGAAATTGAACATTTCATATGAAACAAGCACTTAAAAAAGAAATGTTTTTTACACTTCGGTATTCGTACAATAAAGGTTCAATTAAACTTCACAAATTAATGCTACAACTTTACATCATAGAAAAATCGTCGTCTCCGCTGGAATAACCATTACTTGTTAACATTGCGTGATGCAATGATACTCTTTTCTTTGAAAAAAAGTCTAAAACGAAGTGGAATTAATGAATTCGAACACGCAAGCTGAATTAATCCCAAATATCGACAAAAACGGTTGAAAAAATTGCGTCGCAGCTAAAAATGTTTGGAAACCACTGTCCGAAATCATCTGAAAAAATGACCCTAAAAAAACAAATTTTCCTCCTTAACAATAAGAGCCAGCTTCTCACAAAACCTAACTAATCTGAAAAATCTTAAATTTTCAAAAAAAGTCAATGTTAACCTAAAAGCCCCAATCCGGACCTTTACAATCAACATTACTTCTCCACAGTAAGACTGGAAAAGTAACCCGGGGAACGTTTAAACTGCTACAATAAAACCCTTTCAAACTTCTTTCAAACAACTCTTTAAAATACGTATACTTAAAACTGACTGGCGTAAAAATCTAGTAATCATACTACTTTTGTTTGAACAGTTTCCAATTTAAAAACTAAAAACGAGATTTTTCACTTGTCGATTTTTTATTAACAAAGTAAGCTGGCATAATCCAAAAATCGACAGAAACGGTTTAAAGCTTTAAGCAACTTTATCGCTGTTTGCAGTAAATTAAGTTTTTTATTTTATTTTCGATTTTGTCGATTTTGCACTAAACAACTTTTAAACGGCTCACATCTGGCATCAAGTATCCTCGTTGAATTTGTCCACTAAAAACGCACAAACCATAATCATTTTCCTTCACTGTAAGAGAAATCTCCTCGCTTACTCTTCAAAGCAATCAGCAGACAAGAAAAGTTGATTTCATCTCAAAAATCCTATGTAAACCTGTTCTAAATCCGGAACTTCAACATTAGCCTGCTCTATTTTAACAAATAAACGAAACGATTAGAAGCTTAGAGGTAACTCTTCAGAATTTTCTTAATAATGCCTAAAACCATAATTATTTTCTTCTCAACAGTAAGAGCCAGCTCTTTTAACAAAAAAATGTCTCTCTTTTAACTCTCTTTTTTCAAAAACATGTCCTTCTACAGTAAGACTTAAGCCCAAAAAGTAATCGGGGGACGTTTCAACTAAACTGCTCAATCATCTGAATTTCGTCAGTTCAAAAACGCACAAAATCATAATCATTTCCTTCTACTCTTTCTCAGTAAGCACCTCAGCCTCCGCCTCAGCCTCAGCCTCAGCATCCGCAGGAAGCGGGTCGAGCTTCGACTTCTCATCCTTCCAAATCCCTTCCCTCAACGACATCTTCGGAGCCAATGAAGAAGCACCAGAAGTACCAGCAGAAGAAGAGCCAATTATTGATCCAGTCGTCCCAGGCTTCTCCGCATCAGCTTCAGCATCAGCATCTGCATCCAGCAGTGTCCAGTCTTTCGTCTCATCCACCGGCGAGACCATCACCTCGGAGGACCCACGTGTTGAATGGAACACCCTCACAGCTGCTGAGGCTGCCGTTAAGCCCTTGGCACCAGGAACCTTCCGCCGCAAAATCCGTGTAAACCAGGACACCGGTTAGTTAAACGTTTTTTATATTATCACTTAGAACGTTATTAATGCTTATTTAAAATAGCATGGGCTTTGAGTTATTGTTCTGCTCAGCTAAAACCTTTCGTCGTACAATCCGTGTAAGCCAGGACACCGGTCAGTTTGAGTTGTTACTTGTTTTAGACCAGGGGTTCTTAAACTGAGGTCCATAAACTAGTTTTAGTGGGCCATGAACCCCTTGGGGGTACGTAAACTAGTTTTAGGGGGTACATGAACCCCTTGGGGGTACGTGAATTAGTTTTAGGGGGTCCATGAACCCCTTGGGGGTACGTGAATTAGTTTTAGGGGTTACATGAACCCCTTGGGGGTACGTGAACTAGTTTTAGGGGATACATGAAGCCCGAATTGAAATGTAAGTGTATATTTGAAAAGTAATTGTTTTAAACCAGGACACCGGGCAGTTTGACTTGTTTCTTTAGTTTTTATGTACATAGCAACTAAGGTGAACAAATCCTATGCTTGACGTATGTAGATTTTGTTATATCCCTATTTTGTTAGCAAATACGTAACTTTATGACGACATCTTCCACCGACAAATAGTTCATCTTCTTTTTCTTCTAATCAATGTTGCTTCATATGAGAATAACAAAAAACAAATGTAACTTTTTAATTTACTCCAGAATCTTTTTTTTCTGTTTTGTTTGGCTACGTCACTTAAACAACAATAAGACATTTTTTGGTCTATGTGAATATCTGTCGTTTCTGTAATACAAGGAGAACAACTTGCAGAGCAGCAATAATATTATTACACTTTCGTTAGTATTCCTGAACTCCACATAAGACCTAAAAGTTGAATTTCCTTGCTGAAATATTAATTTATAACTCCTTTATTAATATCAGTTTTCACCCTGATAAAAACAAACAAACACTACCATAGCAAGTTGTTCATTGTTCGATCAAATACTTTTAATCGATTTTATTAAATTTCCAGGTGAAAAGACAGTTCTTCCATGTTTCGAGTTGAAGACCACCCTTGAGCCATGCGCCCCACCTCCAAGTGTATTCTGCCCACCACCAGTAAAACGCACCTACTGCCCACAGACCAAGGTTGTTCCTTGCGGACCACAAATCCGTCAACCATGCTACCCAAGATACCGTCAACCATGCGCCCCTCGTCAGCCATGCATCCGTCAGCCATGCATCCGTCAACCATGCATCCGTCAGCCATGCATCCGTCAGCCATGCGTCCGTCAGCCATGCATCCGTCAACCATGCGTCCGTCAGCCATGCGTCCGTCAGCCATGCGTCCGTCAGCCATGCATCCGTCAGCCATGCGTCCGTCAGCCATGCTACCAGCCAAGACGCCCATGCTACCCACAATACCGTCGCCCATGTTATCCAAGGAGAGCAGGTGAGGTCTTGCAAAGCTTGTTCTAGCAAAGCTGGCCATTGTTTTAAATCAGTGTTTTTCAATCCATGGGTGGCGACCATATAATGGGACGCTGTTTGATTTGGTTGGGTCGCCGACCGCAGAAGTTTTATAAGGTTAGATTTATTTAATTGGGTTCTCCAAGATTTCTCTAAAATTTGCCAAAATTCAAACGAGCAATACGAAGATTATTGCTTTATGTTTTGTTAACTCACTCTTGACGTGACTTGAACTTAACTTATTTTGCAGATGACTTGACTGTTTTTCGTAAATAACTTGACTTAGACTTCAGTTTAATACAAAGGTCCTTTGCAAATTACTTAAAACTTATACATATCAAATTCACTTGTTTAATTGAGAAGAAAACTTTAACAACCCTACGAAATTGTAAAGCCAAACCTTTAGGGAAAATCATTATTTAAACCAAATATGTTTCGTTACAGTCCCATGTGAACCAACCATCATTGATGAACCATGTGTACCAGAAATCATTGAAGACCCATGTGTACCAACCATCATTGAAGAGCCATGTGTACCAACCATCATTGAAGAGCCATGTGTACCAACCATCATTGAAGAGCCATGTGTACCAACCATTATTGAAGAGCCATGTGTACCAACCATCATTGAAGAGCCATGTGTACCAACCATTATTGAAGAGCCATGTGTACCAGAGAAGACCGTAGCCCCATGCTCAAACATCTTCTCTTCATCATCGGCAAGTGCATCTGCTTCAGCAAGTTCATCTGTCTCTGTCCCAGCCACCACCATCATTTCAGAGGGTCCATCTTCAATCAGCTTTTCAAGACCACCAATTTCCGTCTCTTCTTCGGCATCTGCCGAGGCCTCTGTCGGAACTGGTGGAAAGTTTAACTTTGGAACCTTCATGAACAGGCTCCAGGACTTAAACTTGAGTAAGTGATTATGTTACTGCTTTGTTGATTTTTACCTAATTGTGAATAAGGAATCAAGGGGCACTGTTTATAGACATATATCAACCTTGAAGAGGTTGGACAATAATGGCTAGGTTTGACGTTAACAAGAATACCATAACGCCTACAGAAGTAGAATAAAAGACCAAGGCTGGGGACTGTAGTTGGACCAGGAATAAATAATAAAGACCATGGAGAAGTAGGTCGCATTTTAAACGTTTCGAACAACTCCTTATTTCTATTTTCAAAAAATGGGATATTAAATGAAAATCTAGTTATTCAAAACATTTAAAAAGTAAAGATATTTTATATTAGCTTTAATCGTATTTGTCATAAACGAATGTTGCTCGCCTAAGATATGAATCGCGTCAATTTATTTCATCATTTTATTTGTTTCGACAATCTGATTTTTCCAATATCACACCAAGCTATGCGGTAACACTCTTATGTTTATTTTTCAGACTAAAAAGCCGAGAAGTAGTGAAGTTGATAGAACTTTCGGTGAGTTTTTAAATGAAATATTTTGGTAAAAGTAATATATATTAATCCTAATATTTTGTCAAAGTGATTTCCATTTTTCTTTGAATTGTACAATTTTACTGCATATACGTTTTCAAATTAATTTGTTTGCTGTTGACTCAGCGGATATAATTTCTCTAGAATAAAAAATCATCTACAAAAAAACTAATTTTCTAACATATTTTTTCAGGTATAGAAGACTCGATGACGTAGGTTAGAATGATGACGCAACGAGCTGTAGAATATTAAACCAAGATGGCGCCTTTTTGTGTGTTTCTTTATCTTTTTTAAACTTCCTGAACACTTTTGTGTCTTTCTTTTATACTTCTTCCTCAAGAGACATTTACGTCCCACTTTTAATAAAAATATCTTCCGCGCCCGAACCGTTGTGACAATTGTGTTGGTTTGGAAACGTTTACTTTTAGATCAGAATAAAAAAAAATGACGCTCGTCTACAATCCTTGTACATTTCCTTTTCAGTAACAAAACAAGTTGTCAAAATTAAAATTGTCAGGAAGAAATAAATATGGGATAATAAATAATGTATTAACAATAATTGACCCACTCAAACCCAAACAATGACTCGCACCCTAACCAATATAATGTTAAATTTAAAAACCTTTTAGGGCAATTTAAAAATTATAGAATTAGTTGGTAAAAGTTATGTGTCCCTCGACTGTATTATCTGTGGAGGAGCCTATATATATGTTTTCAATTTACCTAATAATTGGGGTTTTATAAACTTTTTTTAATGTGTACCTTAAAAAATGCTTGGTTTAGCGTGGACGGGGGCCGGCATGAATTTTTGGAGATGACGACATAAAACAATTTGACTATATAAAACCTGTTTTTTTTTCAGTCTTACAAATGTGAAACTAAAACTAACTCTAAATACATTCAAGGATAAGGCGATAAAGCGTTTCTTTCAATTGAACTTTGTTCATTTGTAAAATTTCGTCCTGTTTTTTAAGTATTGCACCAAAACAATTTTGATACCTTTATGGACACCCTACAACTAGTCCACGTACCCCATTTTACGAACATCTGGTCCAGAAATTCCTAAACACGTTTAAACTAAAAACAATTAAAATTAAATAATAGGCTAATCAATATTACCACGAAAGTGCTGGATTAAGTAGCCCTCCAAAAATCAGTAAACAATCATGGATCTATAGATTTCGTCAATATTTAAACACTGCTTTCGTAAGTTGTGGGAAAACACTCTCAAGTTGCTTTATATCGGTTATCAGAAATATAGTCCACTTATTTTATTTCTAATTTAATTTGAAAATGGCTTGCGTGCTCAAATGCCAAACTAATGTTAAGAGCGAAATATATCTAGCCTGCCCTACTTGGCGTAAGATACGAGAGAAATTACAACGAGAGAGAGAGGAAAAAGAAATTAAGAGACAAAACAAGAAAAAGGGAAAATGAAGCAACCTCCACTGCGCTACGTTTTTCCAGTTTCAGAAGAAAGCATTTCTTTCAGGTTCCATTTCGTTTAACGGTCAAACCGGGATGGCTAGTCTACCAACTGAGCTACACAGGCTCAGAGGGAGGTAAGTCGAAAAATAACCATGACACCGTTGTCAGCTGCAACTTGTTTGTAAAACTTTCCTGCGGTGAGGTTCGAACTCAAGACCTCGGTCATACTGGGACTGTCACTCTACCAACTGAGCTACACTGCTCATGAGACGTGGTAGACTTTGTGGCATAATCTCTAAAATGTTTTTCTGGCTCTCCACAAACAAAAATCCTTTATCCGCGCCCACTAGGAAGCGTAGCACAGGCTGAAAAACACTGATTTATCATTATAATTATATTACACAAACATTCTGCAGCATTGCATCGTTACTAAGCCTACGTAACTCCGTTCTACCTTGACAAACCGGTATAGTTACTCACCACTTTTCATGTCGGTTCTATTGTTCTTCCGTGATCCCCGTGTAAATTTATGGCAGCCCGACACATGTTAACTTTCGTAGGTCCAGGCTACGGGCGGATACAGGTATCATTTCGCTATTTAACTATCTGGTTTACGTTTCTAAAATGTCTTCTATTTCGATTTGATAGAATGCTTTTAGCCCAAAGGCGTTGTGCGTCTCATCGTGTTGTGTTTCTAACCTTTGTTTGCCTTGCAAGAATAGTAAACAGAGTCCAAGTAAGTAACTGGTTTAATTCGAATGGGGATAACACAAGAAGGGCACGAGCATTTATAGGCGAGTAGTCGCGTAATTTACATTGCGATACAATTAACGTACAACACAAGCAATGATTACAAAACACGTGACTAGAGCACGCGGCTCAGGGGCCGCGGGCAACCTCTCGCTGTAGAACCACGTGAACACTCCATGACACCTCCCCTTTGAAAGAAACGCCTCGTTAACAGCAATATAGCTGTCGAGGCTTACGTGGGCGTTTCGAGCGTCGTGGATTGTGAGGTCCGTACTCATCTTGATTGGCTGTGGCCAAATTGGGATTTGGCAGAACCAAGGTTGGCCGCGTAGAATTCGTTGAGGGTCGAGGAGCCGGAAAGTTATTTTCTCCTGGATCAGCGTCCTCGTCGCTGGTGTAGCGAAATTGAAGTTGGTCGATATGGCGCCTCCATATCGGACCACGGGGAATCACCTTGACATTTACACTTCGACTGCCATGTCGTTTGGTTATAATAGCTGGGACCCAACGTCCATCTTTGTCGCGCTTTGGACCAAAGTATAACGCATAACAGGGATCGCCAACTTTAAACGAGTGTCGTAGTTTGTGAATGATTTCCCTTCGAGGATAGTCTTTCGATGCACATTTCATCTGCTCGCGTTGCTTTACGTGAGCTGGCGTGGGAAACAAGGTGTCGATCCGAGCACGAATTTGACGTCCGTTTAACAACTCACTCGGAGAGAAACCGTTGCTGTCAGGTGTACGTCGGTACTGGATTAAGAACTCCAATAGCGCTTCGTTGGGAGACTTCGATGACTTACGGAGAGCTTTCTTGAAAGTCTGCACAAGCCTCTCGGCAGCACCGTTTGTAGCAGGGTGATAAGGAGCACCTGTTAAATGTATAATTCCCCTTTGTTTGCAGAAATCTTGAAATTCTGCCGAAAGAAATGCTTGAGCATTATCCGAGACAATAGTGTGCGGGTACCCGAAATGCGCAAAATCCTGTTCTAGAAATTCCATAGTAGTTTTGGTTGACATGGATTGCGTTCGGTGAATGCACGGATACTTAGAGTATGCGTCGATTACCACCAGCCAATTGTAGCCCATAAAATTCACTGCATGATCAATGTGAATTCTGCTCCATGGCTTCTCTGGCATCATCCACGGATGAATGACTGCTTTGGTTGGTGCGTTCTGATGCTGTGCACAAGTAGTACAACGCTGACACAATGACAATATATCTGCATCAATATTTGGCCAGTATACGGCGGTTCGTGCCAGTTGCTTCATGCGCTGAACACCGAAATGTCCCTGGTGCAATAGCTGCAAGACTTGGGGTCGAAGGCTGAGCGGAATTACAATTCGCGATCCATAGAGCAAACATCCATGGCAATTACTTAACGAATCGGATATTTTCCGAAACTTCTCCGCGTCATCATCAGCACTTTGATTGCATTTAGGTGGCCAGCCTTCCCTTGTAAATCGCACAACACGCGATAAGACAGAATCCACTTTGGTTTCCTTCTGGAGGGCGGCGCTATCGGCGGGCTTCACTTGTAAGCTTAATGTAGTGATGGAGCAAACGGTGTCCACGTCATCTACACTCTCCTCTCCGTCGAACTCCTCATCTTTACCTCCAGGTAAACGACTAAGTGCGTCAGCATTGCCGTGTTCTGACGTCTTTCTATACTCAATGTCATAGTTAAATTGACTGAGAAAAAGTGCCCATCTTGCGAGACGATTTGCCGCAAGTGCCGGAGTAGGCTTGCTTGGCCCGAATAGTGCCAGTAACGGTTTGTGGTCGGTGACAAGAATAAATTTCCTCCCGAACAAGTACTGGTAAAACTTTTTCAGCGCGAAAATAATAGAAAGAGCTTCCTTTTGTATTTGACTATAGTTGCGCTGACTGGTTGAAAGCGTCTTTGAAGCATTAGATATCGGCCTTTCAGTACCGTCAGGATAACGGTGAAATAAAACAGCGCCAATTCCAACACTTGAAGCATCACATGCAATTCCGATCGGAAGCGATGAATTGAAGTGAGTTAAAACATTATCTTCCGAAAGCCATGCTTTTAACTGATCGAAAGATTTTTGTTGAACCGCTCCCCATTTCCACGAAATGTTAGACCGGGTAAGTTGATATAAAGGTTCTGCCACTTCGGCAAAGTTGGTCGGCAGAAACTTTCCATAAAATTGAACGGACCCCAAGAATGAACGTAGAGTTGTTGCATCCTTCGGAGGTGACATATTCAATACAGCATCAAGCTTGGAACCTTTTGCAATTCCACTTTTAAACAGTGTATGCCCCAAGTATTCCACTTTGGGTTGCGCGAACACACATTTCTCCAATCGGCAGCGAAGTCCTTTGTCATGCAACCGTTGGAAAACTTGACGAAGATTACGAAGATGTTCCTCTGCACACGAACCACTGACTAAAAGATCATCCAAGTAGACAGCAACTCCTGGAAGGTCTTTTGTAAGGTCATCCATTATTTCCTGAAAATACCCTGGAGCGGAGTGTATACCGAAAGGTAAAACATTTTGCAGAAGAACTCCACGATGTGTGCTAAGAGCCAACCTTTTTCGGCTTTCTGGTCCGAGACGTATCTGATTGTACGCATCAGCCAAGTCGATTTTCGTGAAGCCATATCCACCTTGCAACTTGCGTAACAAATCTTCTGGAAGCGGCAAAGGGTGGCGGTGCGTGGCCAGTTGCGGGTTTACCGTCACGGAATAGTCACCACACACGCGCAATCGACCTTTGGATTTCCCTGGAAGCGGAGTTTTGCGTATGGGTACCACAGGCGTACCCCAGTCGTTGAACTTCGCTGGAGTCCAGATTCCTTTAGTGATGCCAACATCATATGCTTGTCCCACGTCTTGCTGAAGAGCAAACGGAACTGAGCGAGCTTTACAAAACACCGGCTTCGTCGCGGATTTGAATTGTACCTCTAATTCAAAGTCCTTTAGACAACCTAACTCTTCTTTGAACAGGTCCGGAAATTGACTGCAAAGTTTCCGGCAATCCGTTTGTAACTGAATATCAGGTTGAGTATCGACAGATAAAGCACGTACGGGAACAACATCGGTAAATATCAATTTGTCCACTGATATTTTTAGAGACTGAATAGCATTTCTCCCAAGTAAATCAAGGTTCGGTATCTTAGATACGTGGAACTCTAGCGTACACTTGGTTTCGTCATATGCTGCTTCTGCCTGAAAAATACCGATTAGTGGCACTGAATGTTCTGTCGCCGAATTGAAACGGTAAGTAGGCGTCTCCAGCGTTGGACTGCCAATTCGCTTCCATGTATCAACAGATAAGAAGTTTCCGGTAGTAGCAGTATCAAGCTCCAAGCAACAAATCTTGTCTAAAACGTAAATATTGACGTCCAGCTTCGGAGTTGACCTCCCAATGCTTGAAATAGGCTTCACCGTATGAACCATGCTTAAAGGTTTTGTTGACGCCAGTTTCTTTCGACAAGCTACTTCCAAATGACCGATACGTCTGCAAAACTTGCAAGTTGAACTTCGGTGACGACATGTGGAAGCAAAATGTCCAGACTTGCCACAGCGATAGCAACACATGTTCGTCTTGGCTTTACTGTCCCTCGAAGCATAACTTGCGGCGTCCTTTGAAACTTTAGTATACGGAGACGGACTTGGCTTCGCTGCTTCGCGTACCTTTTGAACAGAGCCTCGGTTTCCATATACAGTTTCCTTCGCAACTTTAGCAGCATCCTCCGTTTGAATGGAAACTTCGATGGCTCGCGCAAAACTGAGCTCATCAGCCTTAATTTTGAAAAGTGCCTTGAGAACAGCCTCATTGCCGATCGAGCAAATCAAGCGCGTGCGAAGTGCCTCGTCCAACGGGTCTCTGATTGCCGAAAAGTCGCAAGTGGCTGCCTCAAGACGAATGCGTGCAGCCAATTCTTGAACAGTCTCACCAGGCTTCCGTTGCATATTACTCCAAAACTTGAACCGTTCCCGAATGACGAATCGCTTTGGGTCAAACTGGTTCTTCATAAAACCCTCAATGTCGCCAATAGATAGATCATTAACACTTTTGGACGGGCTGCCCTGAAGTGCCAAGTTTGATAACAGCTTGTAAGTTGTAGGAGTTTGGTTTGTTAAGAAAACCTGAGCCTTTCGTTCGCTTGGGACCGCGTGTGCTTTGATAAACGTGCTGAACCTCGACCAATAATCATTCCATAACTCAGACGTAGAATCAAATGGATTGAAACTTGGTACTGCTGCGGATGACGTAGCTGCTTGCGGTAACCCAGCCTTTTCCACCAGAGCCATCATTACATGCATTTGTTCTTCGTGGCGTTTGGATTGTTCATCCTGGCGTTGTGCTTGTTGCTGTAACTGTGCTTGCATGAGCTTCAGTATTTCTTCCATTGCGCAAACAAAAGTAGTTGGAAAAGTCAAACTGCGTAGATACCTCGTTCAGAAGACCTTGAATCCAATATCCTCGTCGCCAAAACTCTGTTGTGTTTCTAACCTTTGTTTGCCTTGCAAGAATAGTAAACAGAGTCCAAGTAAGTAACTGGTTTAATTCGAATGGGGATAACACAAGAAGGGCACGAGCATTTATAGGCGAGTAGTCGCGTAATTTACATTGCGATACAATTAACGTACAACACAAGCAATGATTACAAAACACGTGACTAGAGCACGCGGCTCAGGGGCCGCGGGCAACCTCTCGCTGTAGAACCACGTGAACACTCCATGACACATCGCACCCTCGGAAATAAAAGCTTTGACATTCTAAATATATAAATTAAGGCGTTTGTTCGATTTATGTGAATAGATAACATTTTTGTGATGTGGCCTTTGTATTAAAAGTAACACCTACCTCCAACATAAAACTTTAACAAATGAACGAACTGTGTGCTGTTTTTAAGGTCAAGTTTTCATGACGTTACGTTTGGATGCAACTTTTTGACGTCACGTTTTGTTGTAAACTTTCGATAGATAATTTTTTCCCTCTGTGGTTCATTTTGAGAATATATATGGATAAAAGATCGACAGGCAGTGTTGGAACAGGCTTTATCCGGATATAAACAAAAAAATAATAATATCATAATTTTAAAACCAATTTTTTCCCAAAATTAAGACCCGAGTCGTTACATACGTGATACTACAAGCTGGCTTTTTAAGTGGAAAAATTTTAGCATCGACGCGTTTTGTAAATCTGCGGATTCAGTATTTTTAGCAGATTTCAAACTGTGTATTTTAACGTATTGTTTAAAATCTCTTAAAAAAGAAGACAAAAAATGTCTGCTGATAATTTACTTTACAGGGAAAGTCCCTGTTTTGAATTGAGATTTTATCAACGTGTGTAATTTTAATCTTAAGGTTTTTTTAAAACAAGTTAAACACGTATTGGAAGTGGGTGTTTGACCAAGTCGCTCTTTTACGCTTGCACCAACACATAATTATTTACTCAATTGTGTTAGGTAAGGGGTTAGAGTTTGGGTTTGGGTAATGGTTGTATTAGACTTAATTTTTCGAGTTTTGCACAATTGCAATGATTTATTCCGAAATCTATTTAAATTACTTTGTTAGCGGGTAAATAGCCTCTAAAATAACGTGGATATTCAGCAATCCACTTAGCGCCATGGAGTCAAACTCGAATGCAGATATTTTTTTATTTTGAAAACTCTATCCAAAGCTAATTTTGAGTTTTTCAAGTGTTACCCTAACTTATTATGTATGGCTTCAAAGGCAATAACTTGTTTCTTTGTATAGGTTTTAATTAACTCATTCTTCTCACCATCCTGGCATGATTTTAATTGTGGGTGATGGTAACTTTTCATTCAGTCTTTCCCTTGCCCTTCATTCCCAACTTAAAGCAGCTGAAATAACAACAACATCTTACGAAGATTACAAAACCTGCATTGCAAAGTATGGCCAAGAAGCTCAATCTACAATTGAAAACCTTAAGTCACTCGGATGCACAGTTTTGCATTCGGTAGATGCGACTAAACTTCATGAACTCAGCGATGCGCTGAAACTAAACGGAAGCAAAATTGGTCGTGTCATTTTCAACTTTCCACATATCGGTCGGAAAGCAGGCATTAAGCTAAACAGGTTTAATAAACATGCTAGTTATTATTTTTAAGTTATTGTAAGCATGTTGTTCCTGATATAACCGTTTTGTTACTCGTTGAAAACTGTTTTGTTACTGGCCTAACACTAATTGGTATTGAATCAATAATAATAAAAAAACATGAAAAACATGCTAAAGTTATTATTTTAGGGATGTCTTAATATGCAGTTTTCTTCATTATATCTTCAGAAATAAGGTATACATCTTTTTCCATAAGAAAACATTATAAATGTATATGTTTTTTGAGATTTATTTTATAGTTAAACAATTTTTATTGTACCTTGTGGTTGATTTATGCTCATTGTTCAAATACCAAGTCTAACTCAACACCATTAACATGTAATATGACCTTTTAGGAGATTTTGCAAATTACGGTAAAGAGATTGATTTTGAAACATAATCTTTTTAGAAAAAAAACAACTTTAAAATATAAAGATTGTTTTTTTCAGGAATCTTTTAAAAGCGTTCTTTGTTTCTGTGAGTTGTGTTCTTTCTACGGATGGAACGGTTGAAGTTACTTTATGTTCGGGTCAAGGAGGAACACCTTCTGATAGCTCAAGCAGGGAAAATTGTAACCACTGGCAGGTAAGTTTTTGCAGATTTTAAGTTTTAGGCAGCGGCTGACTTTGATAACCTTACGATCTTTTGCTGCTCCCTGGGAATCTGTTTCCCAAACAATAAACATATATATCTATCTATGGATATTTCTCCCCCTGAGCCTGTGTATAACAAGCTTAAAAATTAAAAAAACAACAATATTTTTTTACATATTTTGCACATAATGTTGGAGTTTGTAGTTAACCTTAGAAGTAGGTATATTGCGTTAAAAATTAGCATTTAATTTTAACTTTTAAACTTTGTTATAGCCATATTCACTTTTTCAATCCTAACGTTGTATAGTTCAGTTTGGTTACAATTTTATCAAGTTTAATTTGCTGTAATTAAATACTGCGACAATAATTTAAGCAGTGCCACAATAAATAATTATTTTAAAGGAGGCATTTCAAATTTGAACAAAATTTTGACAAAAAAGCCCTTCAGATAAAGTTACCATTTACAAAACTTAAGTGGTTGGAATTTTTATCATTTGGTAAACATTAGAAAATATTAATACTGGAATGTATGTTTATAAATACCAAATATGTGTTGTATTTTTAGGTGGTTGAAATGGCTACATTTGGTGGTTTCGTTTTGAACCAAGTTGTACCATTTCAAACCTACCCAGGTTACATTAGCACTGGTAAGAGAGGTGCCGGGAACAAGTTTAGATTGCAAGGGGCAAGAACACATGTGTTTGTCAAATCACCCTCTTTGCCAGTATTTCAAAAAGGTAAGTCTTTTATTTTAATTAGTTTGCAAGTTAAAAATTAGAATTTTAGCCTTGTACAAGTGGTTTGTTAATAAAGGCACAAATATTTAGAAAGTGCATCATAAAATCAACCAACAATATTTTACCATATGTTAAAACTAAAAATATATCATTGTCAAACCTTGTAACTGCTATTATTATGGTTGAGATAGCAAAAATAATTGCACTTTTATTGAATCCAAATTCTATAAAATTTAAATTAAAACTATATATGACGTTACCCGATATTCTATTATGCTGTTGGTTTAAAAAGTTTCCATGAAAATACATTGAACTGATTGTCATTTTTAAGATTGGAAAATTTCACTCGACTATCTCTGTGAGTCAAACGCTACAAATACCAACCACACCCAACTTCCATCCTGCTTATCAAGGCGATTACAAATGCTGAGCAACGAAGCACAATTTCAAGCCCAAATGAACGTCTTTGAATTTGCACGTAAAAAACTAAAGAACGATCATCCAAGTTTCAACGAAGATTTGTGCGAAAAGCTGCAGAAATTGCTAGAAGTTAAAAATTGGCTTAATGTGCGAAATTCAAGCGTTGCAGAGGAGCATCATGATATATTGAACATATACAACTCGGTCCAGCAGTTTTGCCTCAATTTAAATGAACAACTGCCTTTTATCTGCTGTGGATTTGTTTTTTCACCACAAAATTTCCAGGACGCAAACTCAATATTACGGGCCCCAATAAGATGCGAAATGGTGATTATTCAGAACGAACTTCTGCCGGAAAACTCGACCTCAATCCCCGCGGAAAATTTCAGACGGAATTTTTTAGATCTATTCAAACTTGACTCGAATCGCTTCAGTTTGACAGTTATTGAAGAAAGCGCGTCTTCGTGTGAGCTTTACTCCATCAGCGCAACATCAAGCAATTCGCGTTTGCATTACAAAATAACAGACAACACTCTAGACGCGAGCTACACTGTTGGATATTCATACCTGACGCATAACAGCCTCGTTACAGTGTTAGATTTAGACATGCTGACTTGTGGTCATGTTGGAGGCCTTGGAATGCACGAAACATCTGCTCTGTGGTCTGTGTGTGCTGATACTAGGGCCAGGCTGCGTCGGGCCTGCGAGACGGGCCAGTCCTACCACAGGAGGTCGCTATACCCTCCCTCCTACGTATTCCACGTCAGTTTCTGGGTTCTCGGGAATTCCCCGTATGACGTCAAAGCAGGTACGTGTGGTTTTTAGCAGTTTGTGTAAAGTTGTTGAATATTTTCGGGGGGAACACAATATACGTTTTTTAGTTATTTTAACAAAGATTCTAAAGCCAATATATATGTTCGTTTGTTTTTTCTAGAAGTAGTTTATTTTGTATTTCCCATATAAACCGTCTGCTGACTAATAAACAAATGTACAAATTGCCTCTAACAAACCGAAGAGTTTATATTTATTTGGACGGACATGGTTTTGCGAGGCTTGGTGGATTGTGCGCTTTATATTCGTTGTTTGTCGTTTCAGTTGATGTGGACAACCGACTCCCATTCACAGAAGCAAACTTCATCGAGCTTCTTCGTCAAACCTGCGACGACTTGCTGCATTCAGTTCAACTCACCGACATCTACGTCACACCCTACGTCACATCCTTTAATCGTGACGTCATCGCACCATCACCTGAAGTAATCAGTACGGACCTTTCGAACTTGTCATGCAACGAACCAGCTTCCATCCATATCGAAACAGTTCGTGACGTCAGCGATCCGACGAATGACGTCATAACTTTTTTACGTGACGTCAGCGCATCATCACCTGACGTAACAGAAACCCACACGTCATTAAGTGACGTAGTTACAACCAACTTCTCGTCACACTCTTCATGCACCAAAACAACAATGCCTGACGTTATCAACCCTGTAAATGACGTCATACCCTGTAGACGTGACGTTGATACAACTATGACGTCAATGAGTGACGTAAATAGAACTAACCTTTCAACGAATCATTCCCACTCGACATGCAACGAACTACCTTCAACATTTACCGAAACCGTTCCTGACGTCATCGGCACCGTAAATGCCGTCATGACGTCACGCAAGAGCTGTTGCTACGCGATGACGTTTTCGTCTCACGAGTTCAGCTTGTCACGGTCCGATGCGCACAGGTTGCAAGATATGGTTCGAACGAACTTGGAAAAGTTTTTAAAAGTCGAAATACGATGAGAATTTTTAGTTTTTTACCTAAAGTTTAACAGAAACGTTTTTTCTTGTATTCGTTGGTTTTCCCTATTGGAACGGTGTTCCCATACCGCTTCACCACCGACCATCGTTTTCTTTCAGATTAATAATAAACTGTACTTGTGACGTATTGTTACGTCACGTTATGTCGTAACACTGCTTTTTACGCGCACCCACACATCATAGAAAACACGTTTTTCAAAACAAATGGATGGATATTGAATAATATTATTTTGAACAGCCGTAATGCTATAAATAAAGAATACAATTTCAAAGCGAATTTTACTTGAATTGACTGAGTAATAGAAGTTGGTAATATTTATGCCAAATACGAGTACTTTGGTTATATTCGTAGCATCTCAGATATTAAGCCTATTTGAAATATTTTTATCCACGCCTTATCTGTTGAATAGAGTTGTATGAGCGACGTGGTGTCATTTATCAGCGCCTAAAGCGCTAGTATCACCACCTGCGGAAACTCTGGAAAGGATGCACGATTAAGTATTGGAGCTCTTATTACAGCTTGACGTGTCTTCTAGGTGGAATAAATTAAGTGCTGTGTGAAAACGGACGACGATTTAACAATAGAAGTTTAAAAAATGTATAATTTTAATGTACGATTGGTGTATAATTTATTTGTCAAGGTTTATCTGAAATAAATTGGTGTTAATTTTTGCGTGTTTGTGCACTCTCTGAAACACTTTTACGAGAACAATTTGCAGGAAAAAGTACACCAATATTCCTTAACCTAATGCATTAGGCTATAGTTAAATGAGAAAATCACATAAAAACGTGATAAATGAACTCGTTTTTTTAATATTTTTAACCACGAACATTGGAAAATAATAGAAGGCCAGTTTCCACAACAAATCGATAAATTTTCTAATCTCCAATTAAAAAATCCCTAACAGATTGGAACTTAAAGTGAATGTCAGAGCAACATGATGTTAAAAATTATTAGTGTTTGATATTCATTCTACGTCTAACTGGGCCAGCCATTATGCTCAAAATATTGGAATGTGATATTTTAAGTTTGTGTTTCCAACAATTTTTGCACAAATTTAAAATGTGAAAAAGTGCGATTTCACTAATATTTGCCAAAAAACCTAGTGATTTCATAAAACGTTATAGTAATTAAATTTGTTTTCCCTCAAATATTCACAGATTAAAATTAATTATTTCTTCTCCATAGCAAAAGACGGGAAGCTTTGACAAGTGCTCCACGCTATTAACGATTTCCCAACCAACTGACGCTTGGAAAAGTTGATTAACTACCAGCCTTCCTTTACTGAGGGCTGCAGATGACACTAATAAGTGGAACGGCCTTAATGCGGTGATCTATGTTCGTGTTTTGCTATATTGAAGATACATTCACGCTTTCGTATTTGGAAAGACTGCTGTTAGAGTGTGCAGTTGTGATCAGTTTGTTTCAGTTGCCCTAATCGTTGTTATTTATTACCTCAGTATCTTTATTTGAAATATTAAAAGACAGCCCTACTTCTGTAGGGGCTTTGAAGTTCATTCTACATTATACTAATTCCTAGTTCATTTTTTTTTTCAGTTTTTAATGATAGATGAAAAAGACAAGTGTTATGTTTTTCTATAACTCTCGGCAAAAAGAAGCTCTTTACGAAAATGTTCGAACGCCCTTTTTTAATGTTTAAAATGAATCGAGAAAATTAGAATCGTCGCATTTTGATAAATTGACGCTTTTGTATTTAGAAGAGTGGTGTTAGGCTGTACAGACTTGGGCCGAAAAACTATAAATCAGTTATGGAGATGTTATTCGTTTATTTTTATTACCTAAATTTTTTTATTGTAAATTAATTTTTGTCTATTTTTTGTTCCTAATAAAATATATTTTTTTAATAATTCCTGATACAAAAAAATTCACGAAAAAGTCAAAGCATCATTTTTTACTCTTTAAAAATAAACATTTTTATGTTGGGACTATCAGAATGAAATTCCAATAGTTTCTGGTCGCACTTTGATCAAATAAAGATACTTATACCCTTTGGTGTAAAAATAATTATATTATAGGCTGTATTGATATAGAACGAGAAGCTGCAAATCTCTGTTAAAATGTTCCATTTGTTTAATTCGAAATCTTAATACCAGGGAACCAGGCGGCACTGTTTAACTACAAATTGTTTTATAATTTTAACAAGGTTTTGTGCTACTGTGCTTTAAATCAAAGTAAGATAGGACTTACTTTATATTTACATAAGTATTTGCAACTATGTTCAGTAACTTTAAAAGTCACATTGCGATAACTAAATATCTTCAGAATACTTATAGACTAACTGCATTCGTGTTTAAAGCAATACAATAAAAGGTGTTTAAAACGTAACACTAAATATGTGATAGTGAAAATCACCTTTTTGTCGACTTAATTCCTGATCAGTCAGTAATAGCAGAATACTCTGGCAAAGCTAGTAATTTTTTGCTAAATTATTAGCTTTGTTAGACTTTTCTGACAAGATGTTTAAAGCAAAAAAAATCACTTTAAATTATTCATTTTTTTTGCTATTAGATTAACTTACCCGGTGAATTAAACCTAATAAGGGCGATTAAAATCAGACCAAAAATGGCGCTGGAAAGGCCGAAATGGCAGACATCGGTCGACTTCTTCTTCAACATTGCAGCCATGACGATTGGACTCGGCAACATTTGGAGGTTCCCTTATCTTTGTTACAAGAATGGAGGAGGTTTGTCAATATATTGCAAGTGGTGTAAACAAGTTATTTTGAAATATCTTAAGTCCCAGTTAGGTCGTTTGTACTAAAACTTAAGTCCAAGTAAAATCTTTTTAAATAAACAAGAAGTCAAGTCGCAGTCAGGTGATTATTATATCAAGTCAATTCCAAGTCTAGTGCTTGTTTAAAAAACTAAACGTTGGCGTTTAAAATTGATAAAGTCGTCCATAGTGAGCACAGCACTGTTTACCGTATAGGTTTAAACTCGGTATTAAGGGTAGAGCTGTATGGTATTTTAACGCCAACCAGGGCTGGGTTAAACAGTAAGCAATATATAAGCGCGTTTTAGGGCACCACAAAAATTTCCATAGTCGAATTTTTAATGATGTCTCAGTGTTTAATGAAACAATTCGAGTTGATCAGACGACTCAGACCTCAATAGAGGCCCGGTTGAAATGAACTTTTACTGATTTTTTTTCTTAAGTATCATCTTAAACCTCTTTATATTTTCGTTGGATAATATCTTGTGTGGTTTATTGTGTCTATATTTTGAATGACACATACAAGGCACCAATCTGCCTAGAGCGGGGATTCCCAACCTTTTTACGATCTCGTACCACCTGCTCTCTAGTGTCACGCGTACAACTTCTTGTAGAACAACTAATTTAATCGAATCATATATTTATCTTCTTATTAAATGCTATTTGTAGAGTTAGCTATAAAACAGTAGATGATATCTATCAAGAGCAATCATTTGGCATAATTAACGCCCACTGTCAGACAGCGTTGTACCGGTTTTCAAATGATCTGTGCTCCTCGTCGACAATTGACATGGCCTGTGTTTTGAAGATCGTAATGATACGAAACAACAGTAATAGTTTCGTAACAATAAGAATAAGCTTCAGTTCAATTTTTTTATTTAAACAAAACCAGATCAACAAAATATAAAGTTTTGAATCCAGGGTTTTGTAAAAAAAAAACGGAAGCTACTCGCGTACCACCTGAAATACCTTCGCGTACCACAGGTTGAGAACCCCTGGCTTAGGGCCCTAAAAGGCATGATCCGGCCCTGGTCATAGCTGATACTCAGCACCATTAATCAGTATTTTGGATACTAGGATAATATCGGTGCCAACGGATGCACAGTTAACACAATTACTTCATATTTTTTGCCTGAAATTTGATTTTTTTAGAAAATAAAGGAATAACAAATTAAGGTGAGTATTTCCTAATCTTTTTTACTCCAGAGTGCACCTATAAACTTTTAAAAACGCGGTGATATCTTAAAATTACGGTGGGTCCAATGAGCTAACCAAAAAATAAAAAATTTTGCTTTCGTATGTAAAAATATTTTTTGTTGTTCCCGTTGTTCCTAGCAACCTTCCATGGCGCAACCGACAAGTTGCACTGGGTTAGTCAGCACACCTCGGGCTCGGTTAGTCTTTCTAAGTCCCGAGTCCGACTCCAGCAAAATAAACCTTTTAATTTTAAAGTAATTTATGACCTAATGAAATTAAACTTTGCACTTTTGGTTTTAGCTATTTTGTTCATCCGACCATAGTAATGACGTCACTTGTATCAGCTCTTAGCGTCGAACAATTTTCATGTCATAATTAGCTTTACGGAGACTCACACAAATTAATAAATGTCGTAAATTACATTTCAAATATTAAGCTTACTTGGTATAACTCACCGGACCACAAAACATTGCATACCTATACTTAAATTAACTACTATACAGAAATTGTTGATTCTCCGCAAAGTTTAACTAATTTAGCGCAGGGGAATTTAGCCTAAAATTCGAACGAGGTAAATGTTGATATGTGCTCTCACAAAATACAATAAAACTCAAATTATTAATAAGATAACTCACCTCACAGCTTGAGCAGCAAAGTTACTTGATCAAAAGTAAGAAAGCAACATAAGAATTAATATAAGCATATTTCTGCTGTAGATTTGCTAACCGTTCTCCCACAAAACGGTTTCCACCACATTTGATTCCAAAATGTGTGCAAGTCAGATCTAAAGCAACCAGCCTTGCGCCCAAAGCGTGATTTCAATCAAGTAATTACACGCGAGTGCAATTTCGAATTAAGCGAGGCACAGCGGCATCTCCACAAGCCAGTGTTGACTTGAAAGCTGTGTTTCTAAGAACATGGCTCAAGTCTCTTCGTTCGATTTGGTTTGGTCGCCGACTGCAGTAGTTCTCATGGTTAGTTATATTGCGGTTCTCAGAAAGATTTTCCATACCTTAAGAAGATTTTTGGGGGTTCGGAAAGATTGCTCCATACTTAAGTAGGTCGCCAAGTTTTCGCTGTTACACTTACTCTTCGCATTTGAGTCGGCGCGAAAAAAAGTGTCAGCTTCTAAAACCAGGGGATGTAAACCAGGGATGTCCAACCCGCGGCCCGCCTGATGTTTATGTGCGGCCCACCACTTATTCTCACTTTCAGTAGCCTTTATTGAAAACAATTGTTTTGACTATCATCAAAACGTGTAGAACGCGGAGTATTTGATGTAGGTTCAATCTTATATTTATTGTGAGACTACAATCGAGCCTAAAGTCGCATTTTAACATCAATCGAACACATGTGTACCAAATATTGTTGTTGTGTGTTTTTGCGGAGCGGTTCAAGGAAATATATTAGCCGAAAAGGTGTCGTTTACAATGGCATGATATAGCATTTATAAACTCAATTTAAGGCCGAGATGCGGGTGTTTTATAAATTAGGCCAAGTTGCTTTATGACGTCACGATATGACGTAACTTATGACGTCACCCCATTAATTCAATAGGTTTTGTGGCCCATCGAAAAACCATCTTTCTTTTGTGCCCTTTAAACCTGATGGTTTGCGTGAGTCATCGCTTCCAAAATATCTCTGTAACGAAAAATCACGAAACAAGTTTTTAGACGCCAGAAAAATACTTCGCCATTTTGACAGAAATCTGTCTCGCATGAAATACGATTATCCTGATGAAGGCGTCTTGCAAAGCACGTCGAAACGTCGATTGATTATAATAAATCTACTGGATGAGCAACCGTCGGTTATACTTTATGCCTGGCAGCAATAGCTTATTTCATACTTTTGATCTTCTTGTTTAGGAGTCTTCCTCATTCCTTACATAATCTCAGTAATGGTCATCGGATTTCCACTTTTCTTCCTGGAAACATCATTCGGACAATATGTTGGCAAAGGAATGATCAAGGCTTGGGCCATGATCCCACTGTTCAGAGGTAAGAATCTACACATGTCTTCCATTTGTTGACTTTACTGGCGAAATATATATATAATATCGTTTTGTCATTTACATAAAGTGACTAGCATAGAAAAATTGAAGTTTATTTGATTTACGGGAAAAACTTTTCGAGACCCTTCCTTTTTTGATATCCTTTCTTACTTTGTATTGTAACACTTACACACTTACTGAATCGTCAATAGGCATCGGTTACGCGAACGCTTTGATCACGTGGTACGCGAACAGCTTGTACGGAGTGCTGTTAGCTTGGGCTGGAAAGTACTTCATAGCAAGCTTCTCGAAAGTTCTTCCCTGGACAACTTGTGGGAATGAATGGAATACTAAGCGATGTGTCGAGCTGGCGGGTGCGAGTAGCAACTACTCGGCGAGTAATGCGAGTAGAAATGGAACTGGTGTGCCAGCTGCAGTCGAGTTTTGGCAGTGAGTACAAATTTCGATTAGAAGTGACCGATTTCAGTAGTTTCTAGATTTTTAAAATTGATATTTTTATAGAGTTAGGTCATGTCATTCGGTTAAAATTGTAAGTTGTAAGTACAAATTACAAGCGCACTGACAAGTGGCGCTACATTTTACTAATTTATTATAACATTTAGCAAATGTAAATTATTTATTTTTTAATGTAGAAAATCATATCAAATTCTAAATCTAATGTGTTCTAAGTTCAAAATAATACAGCCTATCTAAACGAACATTCGTTAAGTAATTTCTATTTTCGAGGTGAAGCTTTTCAAACCTATACGTGAGTTAATTTTGTTTTTCTGAATAGCAATAATATTATAATTACAATTAGGATTTTATTGTATTTTTATTTTGAAATAGTAAATCGGAATTTAAAAGTTAAATGGTTTAGTTATTTTAAGAAATTATTTTATTTAAGCCGGACAAAAGTAGGTAAGAAAATTAAAATCATTAAAATTGTTTTGTTTGATCATCCAGAAATGGAACTCGTTGGTCTAGGTTGGATTTATTACTATATTTATTCAATATTATGTCACAATACGAATTATGTTTTACTTGTTACGTCACAGACGAAGCGTGCTGCGCGAATCTTCAGGCATCACTGACGTAGGAGACATGAACTGGGAAATATTCGCATATCTCGTTGTACTTTGGCTGATCGCATACCTCTGCATTTTCAAGGGAATCAAGTGGTCAACAAAGGTGAAAAGTTATTCATATGCAGACGTTACTGAACAATTAAAACATTTGTGCATAGAGACATATTTTACAATCACGTCTCTTGCGAATTTTCCAACTCAGGGCCGCGCAGTTGCAGTCAGACTTCAGACTTAGCGAGTCGGTTTAGTTTTTCAAATAACACAAATCAAACTTTAATTAGCCTACTATGCAAATGACTTAGCTGGCACTTAAGTCATCTCATGCTTACAACACTGCAAAGTACATCACGATGCTAGTTTCTGCATCAGATCTGACATCATGGCCTAAACGTCAGTGCTTACGTCATCACTTACGTGTGACAGGTTGTATACGTCACTGCCTCGCTTCCAATCCTGATGATGCTCGTCGTTCTGGTGCGCGGTGTGACACTAGATGGCGCACAAGAGGGCATCGTCTTCTACTTGAGTCCGAACATTTCAAGGCTTGGAGACGCACAGGTTTGTGATGGTAAATTAACCTTTTATTCTGTTTGTGTGCATTTGTATGCTTGCTACAGCTTTATTATAAACTTTTGAGTCCAGACATTTCAAGGTTGGGAGACGCACAGGTTTGTGATGGTAAATTAATCTTTTATTCTGTTTGTGTGCATTTGTATGCTAGCTACAGCTTTATTTTAAACTTTTGAGTCCAGACATTTCAAGGTTGGGAGACGCACAGGTTTGTGGCAATGAATTAACATTTTTGTGGCATTCTGTTTGTGTGATGTTGTAAGCTAGTTTCAGCTTTATAATAAGGCTGTGAGCCCGAACATTTCAAGGTTGGGAGACGCACAGGTTTGTGGCAATGAATTAACCTGTTCTGTGGTATTCTGTGTTGCGATTTTGTAAGCTAGTTTCGACTCTGGTCTAGAATCCTACCACATTTTCACCGGAAATTATGTTGGCAGTAATATTTGTGTTAGGGTGCGAGTTAGCGTTTAGTTTGGGGGAGTCGAGTAATATTTTTATACTTATTTATTCCTTGTCCTTTTAACTTTAACAAATCATTCCGTTACTGTTAAAATAAATGTGGTAGGATCCGATCTTAGCGCCCTGGCTTCAGCTTTATTATAAGGCTGTGAAAACCCGAACACCCCAAGGCTTGGAGACGCACAGGTTTGTCGGATGAAAAGCAGTGGTTTGCGATTTTGTGTTTTATCACGCTTTCCCTTTACGGCGATGCATTTTTGACAGTTTTTATCATGGAATATGCGACGATTTCACAGAAGAAAGGAAAATATTAAGTTATATAGTATTCACCATACGTTTAAAAGAGTGTCTTATTAATAACAAAGTTTTTTCCATATTATAAAAATTGTTGTAAACCACAAAGTTAACAGCAGTAAATATATTACCATTTACCAAACATCATTATTTAATTTTGGCGTGTTGGCTTAACTTTGGTAATAATCTGCCAAAGTGTCTTTATCGCGATTACAACCTGACCGCAGAAGTTACGTTTGCTGGGCTACACTATGCACGGGTCTGTAATATAGCTTGATACAAACAGTGTAGGCCAAAAGTTCGATTAAATCGATGCGTCTTGATGAAGAGGTTTCGATACGAACTTGTATCATCATCAGTTTATGTGTGTTGTTGTTGTAGGTTTGGATGGATGCTGTGACCCAGGTCTACTATTCTTACGGCATCGGTAGCGGGGCTCTGGTAACATTGGCAAGCTACAACAAGTACAACCATAACGTATACAGGTAAGTAGTGCGATCCAAGTGTAAGGGGTGAAGTCAATTAAGGACCGAAAACATTGAACTAAATAAAAGCTTTTGGTAATTTAGTTTCTTAAAAAATCGTGTGTTTAATCCCAGGAAAAGAAGTTACAAAATAAATCGGTGAATGTAATAATTACAATTCAAGTCAGTGTTCGGTGAAATTCGAATGTCCTGCGATGAACGATGAATCATCTACAAGGCGCGATTCATAGTTTGAATATGTTAGCTAAGTTAGATTGCAAAACTTTAACTTGGACACTGAACCTTGAACAGAGGTAATTATGAGCATTGCAGACCGGTTTATCTGATGGTATTCAATGCTTGTAGTATTCCCATTAAAACTAAAAAAAATGGTACGATAAATTTCAGCGATAAACCTTGCAGGAGGCCGGATATTTCATCGTGGTTTGTATGTTTTATTTGCAGGGACTCGATCATGGTTGCTTTGGTGAACAGCGGAACGAGTTTTCTCGCTGGATTCGCTGTCTTTTCAACCCTGGGGTTCATGGCAAAACAACAGGTTAAAGTCAACTTGTGAAGCTGAATTTCGTTTTATGCCTGGTAGAAACAGCTTGTATGTTGATTTGGCCAGTCTAATAATAACTACCAGAAGATAACTTTAAACCTTCGCAAGCAAGTCAGGCTGAAAAAACAACTAGCCTGCAGTGAGGTTCGAACCCACGACCTCAGGCATACCATGTCCGTCGCTCTACCAAATGAGCTACACTGGCTCAGTGGGGAGCTATTTAAACAATAACCATAGCACTGTTGCTTGCTGCACCCTGTTTGGAAAACTAGCATGTGGTGAGATTCGAACTCGTAGTTCTACCAACTAAACGCAGGCTCAGAGGGGAGCAAGTCGAGAAACATTAACAACGTTCAGCATATTTATTTATAAACTAAACTAACAAGCTGTGATTTTCAGAACACTACAATCGACGTTGTGGCGGAGTCTGGTCCCGGCCTCGTGTTCATCGTGTACCCCCAAGCCCTGTCCATGCTCCCCTTGGCCCACTTCTGGAACGCCCTCTTCTTCCTAATGATCCTGCTCCTAGGCTTCGACTGTTTGGTGAGCGAGTTATTCTTCATTTTGAAAAGAGAATATTTTTACAAAAGTGATGAAAAGGCTTTACTGAGAATTTTGTAAATGAAAACTAGATTGTTAAATCGGTACTGTTGCCAACTTTTTCTTTGCGTTTCGGTATTTAATGTTTAGAACACAGTCATTATTTATTATAAAGACAAGCATCACTAGCATTGTTACCAGACTTAGACAACTAGATGATTTACAATTCAATGAATAAGAGCAAAATGAAGCTAATTCCAATTCTAATCTATTTTGTGAATTGCTTGTGTGCTCCAACTCTAGTTCAAATTAAAGTCGGATTTTACCAAAAACGCTATTTTTTCCAACGGCATTTTTAGTCTTTTAGTCGTAAAATAAACTCTAGTTGTCCAAGTTGATTGTAGCAAGAGATGAGCTGTTACTGTTTGTCTATTTTGATAATAAACTTGTTTTTTGACCGAGATAATAACTCTAAGAATAGTTTTTCAAAAAAAGTATTTAAAAAAACGTGAAAAAATGGTAAGTTGCCGCACATTATTAATTCATAACTACAAAAGATTAGCCTACACCCAATTTGCAAAAAAAATCCTTTATCCCTGATAGTGGCTCTTTTGTAACTGAAATACAAGTTAAATTTTGCTGATGCAAATAACTAATGAGTATCGAATTGTGGTTTCATTTTTGAGAAATGCTTTTGCCACAAAACTAAATACGGTTATAACAAATCGGCAAAAAGAAAGTTATCTGTCCCTGAACTAACGTATGGTTAATGGCTCTGTAACGCTACTTTACTTTTTTGTTCAGTTTGTGTTCCAAGAATGCCTGATTGTGTCGATCATGGACATGTTCCCGTGGTGGTACTCAAAGAAGTGGGGAAGAGAAATACTCCAGGCGATATCTGTTCTCCTAATCATCCTGATGGCATCAAGCATGCTAACTGAGGTGATTATATATAATAATGTTTTGTTTTTAAAGAAGGAGTTGATTCTTGTCACTTGAATTGCAGTTGGTTGCATTAAAACTTTTAGCTTTTGAGGTACGTCATACTTTGAGCCCTGACGTCATACTTTGAGTCCTGACGTCACTTTACAGGGAGGTATCTACGTGTTTCTGCTGCTGAACGATTACGCTGGAGCCGGATGGTGTCTCTTCTTCATCGGAACTTGTGAGTTCGTGGCTCTCTCCTGGATCTACGGCAAGGATCGCTTGTGGAGCCACGTGGAGGACATGCTTGGGAGGAAAATGAGGACTCCTTGGATCACTGCGTGCTGGAAGTTTGTGGGACCGGGAGCAACCATGGTGAGTCATCCCGAAGAATGCAGATCACAAGACTTTGCTTTAAACTAAGGGTTTTTGTACTTGGTATGTTAAGATGCCCTATAATATCGATTATGTCTCACACGTCCCTTACCATTCGGTAGCACAAACTATTTCACATAATTCATGGCTAATTTTTATTAGGCATGTCCGATAATATCGGATCGGGGCCGATACCCGATGCCAAGTGGTGGTATCGGTACTCGTCCTAAACTAGGGTGGTATCGGTTCTTGTCCGATACTAGGGTGGTATCGGTTCTTGTCCGATACTAGGGTGGTATCGTTTCTTGTCCGATACTAGGGGGTATCGCTGTCGATCTGATACCTAATTATAATAAGAATTTAATCCATAATTATCGATTCAACGCAGCCGGTTGAGCTTCTTAACTTCAAGAAATTTCTGCTTCTAACCTAAAAAAAGCATAAATTTGAACGGTTCAATTTTCATCTATTTTGCTCATTTAAAGATAGCAATGACGTCATTTGGTATCAGATCAGATCGCGATATTTTTTGTCTAAATATCAGGTATCGGCATTTACAGAAAGTAGTTCGATATTATCCCATATACAAGTAGGTCGATATTATCGGTAGTTCGATATTATCCCATATACAAGTAGGTCGATATTATCGGTAGTTCGATATTATCCCATATACAAGTAGGTCGATATTATCCCATATACAAGTAGGTCGATATTATCGTTAGTTCGATATAACCCCATATACAAGTAGGTCGATATTATCGGACGTGATGTCACCTTCCAAGGACATTTGTGCATTTCCACACGCAGGCAATCCTTATCTACTGGTTGAGCCTCTACAAGCCTCTGACTTACAACAGGACTTACTTGTATCCTGGATGGGCGCAAGCCTTGGGTTGGATCCTCGGCCTCAGCTCGTGCTTGTGGATTCCAGTCTGGGCATTCTACAGCTTGCTCTCTGCACGGGGGTCTCTGCTTCAGGTATACACCGAATCTAATTCCAGTTTAAAAGCGACTTTATTTTAATTTAGAATTCTTTTTTATCCAAAGTAAGAGTTGTAACTTTCAGAAAGAGCTTAATTGTTCTTTACATGTATTTACTTTCTGTTTAAATGTTGAAAAGTCCAAAAAGTATGGCATTTTTGGCTGCTAAAAACACAAAACTCAATAACAAGATTTAAAATTTGAGTGTGGTGTATAAATTTAGCATTTTAACTTTTTTTGTTTAATAAAAATACAGCCTAATAGCAAATTGTTACCATCGCGCTTATCTTTTTTATCAAATTTGTCCAATTTACTCATAGTTATCACATTAATAGGTAACTTGAAAGCACAGAAACTTGAAAACAACTTTTTAAATTGGATTGTGGTAGCCTATAAATTTGTTGTTGTACCTTTTTTTCTATTTAATGATGCGGTCTTGCATTAAGTGCAATTCTATATTATTAAGTTGCACTGATACATTTTTTTTAGTTATTTCCAGGGAATAAACACAGTAGCCCTACACTCGATACACACTTTTAAATATAATGTTTTTCTTAAAATTGGTATTTTACCCATGTTTTTTTTTTAACTTAATGATCTGTCATTGACTTAATGATCTGTCATTAAACTTAATGATCTGTCATTGTCTTTAATGCAAATTTAAGTCTTTTAAAGTAGCACTAATGCCATTTGCGGTTATATTTCGCGCAAATTTTTTCCAACTGTATCATAGGCTGCATTTGACGTATTTATGCTTGAATCCAAGATTTTTCCTGTTTTTTATTTGTAAGTTTTAGAATAGTTAATTAAAAATTTCATGAAACATTAGTAGACTTAAACAACAAAACTCAAGGTTTAAAAACCCGAGTGAAACCAGGATCAGAAATTTTTTCATCCGGGTTTTTAAACTTTGAGTTTTATTGTAAATATAAGCTTCAGCGAAACAGTGACTGACAAGCAGAAACCTGCTGCCAATGGTTTTGGAAGCACCCTTCTATATATATTTGTTAACTTATGTTTTTATTTTTAGCGCTTCAAATCCGTCGTAGCTTCATCCCACCTTGAAAGCCAGGCTCCTGAAACTAAAGTCAAGACAATAACGGAAGAAAACCTTAATTTCAAGGAAGGGATGATCACGGATTCGTCAGAGTACACTTTTTAACTTTTTAAAAACTTATTTTAGGCTGAAATCGTGTGTCGTGTTGTTATCTTGTAGAGCCCTTGTTTTGAAAAATAAAGTACAATGAATAGTTTTTATCCCTGACTAACAGTCGTTGCGGTTGTTATATTAAGTAAAGTGTATACACAGTTAAATTTACCGGCCCGCAAAGACCTTTCTGAGTTTGGTTTTGACCTGCGACTACACTGTCATTCGATTAAACACCAAAATTAAACACCTGAAAGGGGCGAAATGTCAGCACGTTTAAAATTAAACATGTTTAAATTCCAGGTGTTTAGGCTTTTGCCGTTTATTCTGCCAGGTGTTTAATGCTAGTATTCAGTGTTTCCAAACAAATTTCACAATATATTATGAGGTATACAATTTTATTATACCAAACAAAACGAATAATAATATAAATATCGCATTTTTAATACAATGCAGGTGTTTATGCAAACAAAAATGCGTATGTGATAAAAAGACCTTTTTTTAATATTTATAATTGCTATGTTTGGCAAATTTTCAAGGTGGGGCCTTTCGTACATTGTTTAAAAGCATATAAAAACACAGACCAGTAGGATGGATAACTTAAATCCCGTGTATATTAACAGGCTCGAATATCAATGAAATATAATTTAACAATTCGTTCAATAAGTGTTGTTCTTCCACAAATTTAATGTCCATTCCATCCACTAATATACAAATGCAGAAAAGCTGCTGTGCCGTCCACTCCAAAGGTTTGCCCAATAAAGGCCTCGGAGAGTTTTTCTTTTTAGAAGACGAGTTGAGCATGGCTGCCTAAGAAATAAAATTTAGATCAATATAATACACTGCAGTGATTAAATTATACACTATCACTGAACAACTCTTTATTCATTTGCTCATAGTAAATTTTTCAAGTTATTCACCAGAACCACTACATGCCACGTCATAAAACTATGTTTTAGTTTGTCACCTATCACTACAAAAGCATATTATTATGACATGCACTAGGTTTGGGGGCAATGTACTCTTTGAGCATAGCATTAGAAAATGTATTATTTATGTTACATTGTAACCTAAAGATAGCGCAATGATTACAAAACAAGTTCATTTTTATTGTATTAATATCTTCATGACCCACTAAAATTAAAAAAAAAGGTTCACCCTACTATGAAAACCCAATTAAATCATTAAATAATTTCACATAAAAAGTAAATATGTGAGCCAGAATATTGCATTGGCCATTATGTTTTATTAAAATAATTGCTTAAACTAGTGATACACAATCTGACCAAAAAAAGTCGCCCAATACTGGGACATGCAGATCAAACATTATACACAAGTTATGGAACACAACACATAAATTAAAAATCTATTCAATTATATGTATTTACCACAAATTTTAAGGTTCGATAAATGAACTTGGGAAGAAGAAAATTTTAGTTTGTTTACCTTGTGTATCAATTTTTGTAGATCTATACTCTTTTGTTGTTTTCCACTTGAACTTTGTCACAGACTTTTATTTTACCATCTTACACTGCAGTTAAAATTCCTGTAAATAAATAAAAACTCTAATTATGTAAACTATATCATTTTATTAAAGCGTCAGTAGCATACCAAAAGTACTACATATTAAATTTTACATTTAAAGCTTCAATGTAAGATTTAAACTATGGAAATGATAAATTAAAACTAAAACACATATTAAAGTACTAGAAATTTAACAGAGATAAAAAAAAATTAATTTGCTGGCTGCTACACCATTGTCATTTCGGCGAAATAAATTTTTGCAATTTTTTTGATTTTTTTTTTTAATTTTTTTCGCTGTTTACCACATAGTACATATATTGTGAATTGAAAGATAAAACAAAATATAAATAAGTAGTCCGCTAAAATAGAACAGGCAATTCATTTCTTTGAAGTATATACATTGATAAGCAATAAAATACAATTTTAATGATGCAAAAAGTAGTGCATATTCACTTAATTTTAGTTTTTAAAGCTTAAGATTATTTAAAGAAATACTGGATAATCAAGACCGAATATTTAAAACACTATCCCAACTGATGAAGTTTATAAAAATCGCTATGTAGCTGCTATAGAACACACTAAACAAGATAACATTGGTCTCTCACTCACCTGATTAAGAAATTTACAGCGAAATGACTTTTTCGAAGCCTAATATTCTTCAAGAAAATGTTGACAATTTACGCGTATAGAGAAGAAAGCAAGAGCGATTTTGAAAACTATCCGAACTGAGAAAGTTTATAAAAATCGCTATGAGGCTACTATAGAACACACTAAATAAAATAACATTGGTCTCTCACTCACCTGATTAAGAAATTTACAGCGAAATGACTTTTTCGAAGCCTAATATTCGTCAAAAAAATGTTGATATTTTACGCGTTGCCAGGAAATCAAGGGCGATTTTGAAAACTATCCGAACTGAGAAAGTTTATAAAAATCGCTATGAGGCTACTATAGAACACACTAAATAAAATAACATTGGTCTCTCACTCACCTGATTAAGAAATTTACAGCGAAATGACTTTTTCGAAGCCTAATATTCGACAAAAAAATGTTGACATTTTACGCGTAGCCAAGAAATCAAGGGCGATTTTGAAAACTATCCGAACTGAGAAAGTTTATAAAAATCGCTATGAGGCTACTATAGAACACACTAAATAAAATAACATTGGTCTCTCACTCACCTGATTAAGAAATTTACAGCGAAATGACTTTTTCGAAGCCTAATATTCGTCAAAAAAATGTTGATATTTTACGCGTATAGCCAAGAAATCAAGGGCGATTTTGAAAACTATCCGAACTGAGAAAGTTTATAAAAATCGCTATGAGGCTACTATAGAACACACTACATAAAATAACATTGGTCTCTCACTCACCTGATTAAGAAATTTACAGCGAAATGACTTTTTCGAAGCCTAATATTCGACAAAAAAATGTTGACATTTTACGCGCAGCCAAGAAATCAAGGGCGATTTTGAAAACTATCCGAACTGAGAAAGTTTATAAAAATCGCTATGAGGCTACTATAGAACACACTAAATAAAATAACATTGGCCTCTCACTCACCTGATTAAGAAATTTACAGCGAAATGACATTTTCGAAGCCTAATATTCGACAAAAAAATGTTGACATTTTACGCGTAGCCAAGAAATCAAGGGCGATTTTGAAAACTATCCGAACTGAGAAAGTTTATAAAAATCGATATGAGGCTACTATAGAACACACTAAATAAAATAACATTGGTCTCTCACTCACCTGATTAAGAAATTTACAGCGAAATGACTTTTTCGAAGCCTAATATTCGTCAAAAAAATGTTGACATTTTACGCGTATAGCCAAGAAATCAAGGGCGATTTTGAAAACTATCCGAACTGAGAAAGTTTATGAAAATCGCTATGAGGTTACTATAGAACACACTAAATAAAATAACATTGGTCTCTCACTCACCTGATTAAGAAATTTACAGCGATATGACTTTTTCGAAGCCTAATATTCGTCAAAAAAATGTTGACATTTTACGCGTTTAGCCAAGAAATCAAGGGCGATTTTGAAAACTAGCCGAACTGAGAAAGTTTATGAAAATCGCTATGTAGCTGCTATAGAACACACTAAATAAAATAACATTGGTCTCTCACTCACCTGATTAAGAAATTTACAGCGAAATGACTTTTTCGAAGCCCAATATTCGTCAAAAAAATGTTGACATTTTTTCTAACTTAGAAGATGCATTATTACATTTTACAGATAGGGAATTACTCAAGGTCGATTTTAAAAATATCCCAAATACTTTTTCGAAAGCCTAATATTCGTTCTGCATATTGGTGAGCTTTAATTGTATATTTTTATTGCAATAATATGTTTGTATTTCGTGATTCATTTCGTATTTGAAAACCGCATAGTAATTCGGTTGTTTAAAACGCCACAATGGTCATTGTGTTGTTGATAACATGCTGGATTCAAATTTCATTTTTTCTTATTTGGTTTCTTGTCGTTTAAATGTTACATTAGTTGAGCGTGGTAAAATAGCACTGTTTACGCTTAGCAGTTTTGTGATAGTTTATCTGACTTAATCAAAATGTAGCAAAACACAAGAAACTGTTTAATAAGTTAAATATTACAGTACTAACTCAGTAATTAGTTTACCGTGCTTAAAATAAATTTGACGCAGCTACATGTTACTGTAAATCTGTTATATGTCGATGTAGAGTTTAAAAAAAATTGCAAGATACTAAAATTTCGGTAAATTTGGTATCCAACACAACATTATATTCCCTATGTGCTAAATATTGAAAAAAGTAGGAAAGGTTTAGTATTGTTGCTGCCAGTTTAGGAATTATCCAAATTTCAAACCTACTTTTTATATGTTAGACATGAAACATTTAACTATAGCGTTTGGCCTAATCTAAAAAGCTTTGGTATCAGGTTTTCATTGAATAAGGTTTATTAAAGTTGACTATTCTTAAAAAAATTACCACTTTAGGATACTATTTAAAATGTTGAAATAGATTTTGTTCAGATGTTTGTTAATTGCAAATGCAATTCGCAAAGTACACATAACAATACTATGTTCCGTACCTGTGTAAAAAGTACGTGCCAGTTAACATATTCGAATGGTTGATTTTTAAATCACTTTTTCGCTGTTGAGAATAATGTTTTGTGTTTTGTTGCTTTCAGCTTAAGATTTTTGATCTGCTTATTTCCAACTGCGACTTATTGAAAAGCAAAAGTGTGATCATTTGAAAGGGTTGATTGTATCGACTTACAATTTACTGACCTATACAGTGCTGATTTGTTTCAGGAAGTGTGGGCTTGTGACTGGCATTTTACTTCTTTATCGCTTGTTCATAAACGAGTTTACGAAATTTTTTAGTAAGTTTTACAGAGAGGAAAGAGATGTTTCGGCGCAAGGAGAGGGTTCGAGGGTATCGGACGAGGACGAAGAAGTACATTCTCGGTGTGAGCGGGAAGCAGACGGCCTACCTTCGACCAGAGCCGTCCAGACTGCCTTCGGTGCTTCTGGTGACGGACAGCAACGGCCGGAACATCGTTTATCCGCAGGTACAGCAAACTTAGATCAAGAAAAGGCTTTATTTTAGACAATTGTAGCATTATTAGGCGAGTTATTACTTCCACAACACTTTTGATTAGTTATTATTTTCTTCCATTTGAATTCGCAGTAATTATAGATCGAGAGATTTAAAACTTTCTCTCTATACATGTTTTTGGCTTTTTGCCTGCAGCGGGTGGCGGCTATATAAGTATAGTATTAAGATGTCTTGACAGATTAATAACTTCTTAGTACAGTTTAATATAAAACACGTGGTTTAAATTCACGCAAAATTTTGTTTCCCGCCATTATTACTAGTGTATTTGACACCTTACTAGTAAATATCATGAGCAGTTATAATATAGGCTAAATTCTTGTTGCGTTTAAATAAACTGTACAGTTTAAAACACTATGTGGTAAACAGCGCAAAAAAAATTAAAAAAAAATCCAAAAAATTATTTCGCCGAAATGACAATGGTGCTGCTACTACCAAAATAAAAGCCAAATGGGAATAAACTATATTAATGTAAAACATGTAAGTAAAATTTACTTACATTTTTAACCTAATCTCCTGTGAACCAAGTTTTTCTGAAGTTGAAAAGAGCAAATGGTTTGCTGTCATTGATTGCCCTGAAACAAAGCAGTGTAATCTAAATACCTTTAATAATAATGATTTAACAAAAGCATACTTGATTGTTAACAGAATAATTAAAGTGCTACTTTAGACAAGAAATAGCTTACAAACCTGTTTCGTTAAATTTTCCATGTCTACATGTGTATGGCACCAAACTATTATGAAGTAGTCTTACAACTTTCATTGCTTTTGGATTTATGAATGAAATACCTAAAATTCTGAAACAAAAATCCAATTTCAGACATTTCGTTTTCACTTGGAAAACTTTTTTTAAACATAAATTTCACACTCTAGACCTGCCTGTCTTCAAGCGTCTTGCACAGCTAATAAAACATTATCACTACACATTTATGAAAAAGCAAATTAAAATAAATAATATTTATATACATCACCACTATACACTTTAGTATTTGTTTAACATCAATCTTAGCAACTCGAAAGCCAAAAATACACAAAACCGTCTTTAACTGTAATGTATAACTTGTACTGGTTAAAAGTCAAACTTTTTTTCGGCATTTTGAATTCCCGCGTTGGTCACAGTCAGAGACCAGTGGATATGCTTAGTTGATGTTCATCGGACCGAATCAATTTGAAATAATTTCAATCATGAGTTGATTTATTGAATGTACTTAGAATGTACAATATAACAAAAACTTGTTTTATAACAAAACAAAATTTACTATAAATAGTTAAAATATATCGTAAATCAAACATTTAATAAATAATACTTACTATTCGTCATACGTTAAACAATTTAAACTTGAAAAATATATAAGCTTCACGGCGATACAGCATTGCCCTAGAAAAAGTCCTTCCCAAAGATTGTTTTCGTCACGCGTATTTTATTGCTGGCGCAATTTAAGTAGGTCATGGCGGCGCAGGACTGCGCAGCTTCGCTTTTTACTTGGGTGGTACAAAGTTATTCGCAAGCTACATAATGAAATCTAATATTGGATTTAATGGCACGTCAAGAACACAAACCCGTATTTTCATGATTGTCGTTATATTTAAAAAATGAAATGACGCCTAATAAACCGTACAGATGTTAAGTGAAACCATGAATTAAGTCATTTCGTTTATTGTGATCTGTTACGATCAATCGATCATACATGCAAACTTGTATAGTTAAATATTTGACGAAATCGTGCATAAAACAACTGTTCAGTGCTTTAAAATACCAATACCCCTAATCAACATCTTATAACGTCAACATAAATGACTTGAGCTATTGCTTTACAAGAATGTATCGAATTAAACATGTCTAATAATTGACGTGTTAAAATATGAAGTGTTTAATCGTAAACATGTTTCAATTCGTCAATTGTGCTTAAAATCATCCAATAATCGTTGTTAAACACGTCAAAATATCAGGTGTTTAACATAAAATCGTTCAGGTGTTTATAATTTAATTTATATAATTTAAACACCAAAACTAAAATTAAACACGAAGGTGTTTAAGTGTTTAGATTTTAAACGTGTATAGACCGTTTTGGTGTTCAAATTTAAACACCGTTCTGACAGTGATAGAGAAAGGTTGCCAAGCCTTGCCGCGACAATTGTTTGGAAATCAGTCGAGCTTGGCATCACCACAAAATTCAAAAATAACGCAAATCCGTACGAAATGAACAGTAAGCTAATTAGTTTGCCAAAAACATTTGGTCGTTACTTGTTGTTTGACAAAGGACCGTACGTGTTTGTTTTACAAGCGATCGCTGTTCAATCATTAGGTTGAAGTTAACGGCAACACATAATAAAGTTACCCTCGGCGATTTATTTTACGACAAAAATAGCCTAACACTGGTGCAGAGTAGGGACGTTTTAATAGCAATGGCCGTCTACAGCATTTTATAACGGTAGCTTTGTAGCCCTAACCGCATTCGCAATGTAAAGTGTTTCTAGCCTTTTTCTTGTCTACGATTTGTTCAGAGATGACGTCACACATTTTTGTTAAAACGTGACGTCACAAATCAATTTGACGTCATAAAAAAGTAACCTTAAGAAGACCCCACTGTTTGTTTAGTTTTTTGAAATTGATCAACAAACAAATACTTTTAGTTCCGAGTTATTTTTTCAGGCGCACACCAGCAGATATATTAGGCAATAATACTCACAGATGAATAATCGGTGATGCAAAAGCATTACGATCAAAAACATATTATTTATAATGATACAGCAATAAACACTCTGAGTTAAATGGGAATTTGAAGATGATGCTTGGGGGAGAACGCAGTTGCATGCTTTAGTTTTAGACCAGCAACACAAATACTCCGACGAGTAGTTAACTACCCCTTTAATTAAAATCGCACAGTCAATTTGTTAACGTTTTTATATCTGCAAATATTACTATGAATAACAGCACTTATGTTGGATATGTCGCTTAGTTCAAATCGCTTCAGCGTATTACGGCTTGGCCACCTCCGTGGCTGACAAATTAACTTATGTGGGAAAGCATTTTACAAACTATACAGGGTTTGCAAAATTATTTCCTCGGTCAATTGAAACGTTCATACATAATGTGTATTCTGTGACCACGCCCTTCTGGAGTCGTACTGGCCACCGACAACGGCACACATTATATAGTACACAAGATGCCTTAGAAAAGATTTAACAAAATCAGTCAGCCTTATCATATCGATATCAAGTTTGGCTTAGGAAAGTGAAAACTTGTGGTCAAAATGGTTTAATTGGACATAAAGTAGCTTTCCTAAGGCATCTTGTGCAGCTGGAGAAAAAAGTTTGCCAGCACTCTATAGTTAAAGCTGAATCTGGTCAAAGAGAAAAATATGGATATATATATATTTGGCCACAGATAGAAAAGGTTACACACCACCCTGGTTAACTTGTATAATATTTATATGTACATGCTAAGTGACGGCAAAAGCCTATAAATGTCTATGGGTTGTGGTTATGGAGAGCTTGGGTACGTTGTACGTTACTCCTGAATGTTATCACTTTGCGCATAAGCCTCAACAGACGGAAACACGATCTGGCGGCGAAGACTCGACACAAAAGTCGGCATCTGCTTCACGTCAACGGCTCTTTTCTTAGTTTCCGATGTGTTCATTTCACCACGCAAGGCCTTTTCTGCCACCTGATTACTGACCGATGTCATCAGGGAAAGAAGGTCGACGTCTTCGTAGTTGCCTGTCGGTATGAACGACGTATTCGAATAAAATAGAGTTTATTGCTTTTGCATTTACACTGTGTAACTAAGAAGTATGCGATTAACTATACAGGGGGTAAAATAAAAAATCAAACGTTCATCTCGTTAAGCGTAAAGTTAGAGATGGTCTATACTGCAAAAACGTGAAAGAATTGTGCAAAATAACTGTATTTATTTATGATATATAGAAATGTGCAAAATTTGCGTTTATATATAAAGCTGCCATGTTTGTATGCGTGGCGTTGCTTCCCCTGCATTTAACCCTGTTATTGGTAACTTCGGCGATTCCTGGCTTACATTGATGTAAAAAAAGTCATTTTAAAAATAATTCAGGTCCAATTGAGTCATTTGCGAAAATACCAAGGCCCAGTCAAAGTCAATTAAATCAAGATTAAATAACAAATTATTAAAATTGACGAACTCGTCGAATCATGGGTAATCAAAGTTTACCTAATAAACAACAAAACGTAACATATAGTAAAAAACTGTTTCATATCACCTGATAAATAGTTGACCAACACTTCACAAAGTTTTTCAATGAACCACGATCCCCTTTGTGGATCACGAAACGAAAGGAAGCCTGAAAAAAAAAACGCATCAATCTAGCTTTATGGTTAATCCATAGTCCGGTGGGTCCTAACCTTTTTATGGCTTTTAGGAGTTAATTAAAAACAGTCAGAGACCGACTCTGGCCAAAGAAACACAAAAGTGAGTCCGAGTCTCAAGTTCTGAGTCTGTTTGCGCAGCCCTGGTACTAGCACTATCTATATTTCTCGATAAACTTGCAAGGGCAACTTGTTACCCACCTTTAGACGTTGAGTAACAAGCAAGAATATCTGATCCTTGCGGAGTGGAAGTCATAATTCCATCGCTGGAAATTGTGGATTCCTTTCCAGCATCGGTGGAGGATTTGCTCAGCACAATGTTGTGCTTGTTGCCTCGGCAAGCCTTAATACAAAGTAAAACTTAAAGCAGTGGTCCCCAAACCATGCGTGGCCTGAGGTCGCCTAACCCTTTTATGAGGTCGCCATCACTCACCAATTCCTGCAGTTTTAGTGATTTTATTGCACTGGTGGTTTAAACGAGTGATATGGGTATAATTACAAATGTAAGAAAAGTTATAAAATGTTGTGTTTTAAGTATTAACTTAAACTTCTCATTTTGGACAAATGGATATTTTGTAGCCCCAGTTTTATTGACTTGTATATAATTTAAGCACATTTGACCGATCGTGGTGTTTATTTCAAGCATTAAAAGTCGGAGACCACTGCTCTGTCCATAAAGTAAAATTTCAATATTAAGTCTTGGCATGCTTGTAAAAACAGTATTTAGCCCACCTGGACAAAAAAGATCTTTGGTTTGCCTCGCAGAGCTGTGAAGTCAAACTCCTGAAACACTTTGGTCAACTCGAAGTTTTCGTCATTTAACTCGATGTGGTGTCCTGAACCGTGGGTAAGTATAGCAACCACCACGCATTTGTGGTCGGCTTGGATCTCTCCCTCAACTGCCGTTAGTTTCTAAAATATAACATTGTAACGTTAGGAAGAGGTGCTAAGGTAAGTGCTGCAATGATTTAAAGTCAATGACTTGACTTAAATGCACTTAAATCATTTCAAAATGACCTGTCTACATATCTGCTAAAAATAGCCTAATAAATACGTTATAGGCTAAAAATGTCAAATTATTAAAAAACAGAATAAAAATGTTTTGATGCGCCATTTATTCCAACATTATACTAGCCTGAAATTGTTGCAAAGCAAGTAAGAAAGAACTCTTTATTCGTTAATCCTATTAGAATGTTGAAGGCAGAATTTGCTTCGCATTTGTGCATTAACCTTTCGAAATTGATCCCCTGTGTAGTCTTGGCATACTTCGGTGTCCAGTTTCATGAGACGAAACACTTCCTCTAGGTGTTTAACATCAATGTCCGTACCTTCGCGATCAACGAATGCTACAAGAGATAACATTAATAAAACACAATAAAACTCAAAGTTTAAAAACACGAGTAGAATCGGGATCAGACAATAGAAATATATGTTTCGCCTATACTGCCATCGTCAGTTCTTTATTTAAATACAAGAGTTTTTAAACTTTCCAGTTTCATTGTTAAATACACGAGTCAGTGGAACAGTTATCGACAAGCAGAAACTTGCTGCCAGTAGTTTTGGATTCCATAAAAATACGCCTTTTATATAATTTTGTATAAAAAAATGTAATGAATATGGATATTGCAAAACAATCGCTATATTGATATTTGTAGATAAAACGTTATATTCCTACTGTCCTAATTTTACCTATTTTATTATAGCAGGGATGGCGAACCTTTTTATCGCGCGGGTCACAAACATACGGTCCTTACAAAATGCGCAAGTGGGTCATATATTCAAATATATGTTAATTTTTGCTAAACTTTGCTGCTGCCTCGTTTTAAGTGTTACTGCCAAAGTTGGTAATTAACGGTTTTTGGTCGATTTTCAAATTCGGATTCCCACGAATATTAAGAATCTAAATAGTTTTACAGGAGTCTAGCTGAAGCTTTACAGCATAACTTAACATGGGTGTTCAGAATTTTTATTCTGCAAGCTCTTAATTTCCCTTTAAATCGCCCGGGACAGTGGTTCGCCATCCCTGGTCTACAGCCTACTCCTATATTTGAAGGGGACACTGACATATTCTTTATAACAAAAATCTGAAGTATTTCTGTTTTAATTGTTTTTGCTTTTTTATTTAAATAGTTTTTATTCATTGATATTTTCCTGATCAGAAGATTAAATAAATGTTACTTACTCACGTCTAGTTTTTTCCTTTCTATAAAAGTTTTGTGGTTGAATATATAAGCCTTGCCCACAAAGTCTCCCACAGCTGGTTCCAAATCATAAGAGAGGAAATTAAATTGTTGCTTGGCCGCCATTTTCAGGAGTTTGTAGATTAAAAATCACGGTTTTAACGGGTTAGATCAGTGTTTCTTAACCTATGGGTTGCAAAATTGTGTGGCCGTTTTATTTGGTTGTGTCGCCGACTACAGTAGTCCACATAGTTAGATTTATTGAGAATGATTCTGAGCAAGATTTGTCTGAAATTTTGGAAACCACCGAAGGAATACGAACATGGATCAAATTTGGGTTTGTTACTGCTATGACCTTAATGTTTTTTGTTAACTTACAAAACACAAATAAAAACCTTATAAACAGTTTGGTAAATTTAATTCAGCTTTGTCCAGTTCACACATAACGCGTTGCCAGCGTTAACGGCAAATTTCCTCGCTCCTAACCGAAAGCGTCAAAGTTGAACTATTTCAACTTCCGCAACCGAAAGCGTTTTTTACGTTTTAAGGTGTCGACGTTTTTCGTTAACGCAAACGCGTCTAGTGTGTTTAAGAATAACTGTTAACCGCTAAAAAAACGGTAAGGCAAACTACCTATTGAATACAGAACTATACAATTTATATACATTAAAGAGCTGATTTGCTCTTAAGTTTCTATAAAAATATATTTCTAGTGTGAACTTGAACCTTGTGTCATTCACACACAATGTAACCACAGACATGACGGCAAATATTAACTTTGCTGTTCTTCTCTACTAGCTGTTCAAGCAAATGCAGAACTGTTGCCAGTAAGACTAGGGGCGCTAAACCAAGCCGCAGAAACAACGAAAAGCAGTTGGGGGTTTACAAATAACAAAGAAAGCGTGAAGCAACATACGAACTATTTATAGCAGGTTGGCGAAGTCTTCCGAAGTCGTTTAGCGTCGCCTTTGTATTTATTTCTACAAAAGCGTGGGAAGAAACAGACAGGTTATGCGAAACAAGACTCTCGGCGTCAGGGACTCTGCTTGGAAACGCGACATGTATAGCGCAAGGTGTTTATAAGAAATAGTCCTTTTGTTTTACAGACGCCCTCTCCAAAGCATGGCCTTCTAATATTCCTAACATAAATTTGATGTACAACCCTTAACTGTCTCTCGAAACAATTATGTGCAACTAAAGAACTATTCCGAGCAAGTTGCCTACAACAATTCTCAACTTAAAATCTAAACACTTAAACACCTAATTTAAACACCTTCGTGTTTAATTTTAGTTTTGGTGTTTAAATTATAAACACCTGAACGATTTTATGTTAAACACCTGATATTTTGACGTGTTTAACAACGATTATTGGGAGATTTTAAGCACAATTGACGTATTTAAACATGTTTACGATTAAACACTTCAAATTTCAACACGCCAATTGTTAGACATGTTTAATTCGATACATTCTTGTTAAGTAATAGCTCAAGCCATTTATGTTGGAAGATTTTGATGAGGGGTATTGGTACTTTAAAGCACTGATCAGTTGTTTTATGTACGAGTTCGTCTATCAATTTTGTCAAATATTTAACCATACAAGTTAGCATGTATTGTCGTAACAGAACACAATAAACAAAATGACCTAATTTTTGGTTATAATTTTATTTATCTGTTCGGCTTATTTGGCATCATTACATTTTATAAATATAACGACAATCATCAAAATACGGGTTTGTATTCTTGACGTGCCATTAAATCCAATATTTAATTTCATTGATGTCGCTTGCGAATAACTTTGTACCACCAAAGTAAAAAAGCGAAGCTGTGTGGTCTTGTCCCGCCATGACCTACTTAAATTGCGCTAGCAATAAAATACGCGTGACGAAAACAATCTTTGGAAAGGATTTTTTCTAGGGCAAAGCTGTATCGCCATGAAGCTGATATATTTTTCAAGAACGTATGACGAATAGTAAGTATTATTTATTAAATGTTTGATTTACGATATATTTTAACTATTTATAGTATATTTTGTTTTGTTTTAAAACAAGTTTCTTTCATATTGTACATATAAAGTACATTCAATAGATCAATTCATGATTAAAATTATTTGAAATTGATTCCGTCCGATGAACATTAACAAAGCATCCACTAGTCTGTGACGCTGTGACGAACGCAGGATTTCAAAATGCCGAAAAAAGTTTGAACCGTTTAAGCGATATTAACCCTTAACTGTTGAGCCAACAAGTTCAAATTTTAACGATATAAACTAGGAGTCACCACCTTCAAAATGAGACATTAATCATGAAAGGTGTAACCAATACAAGGACTGTGTAAAAATTTCAACTTTGTAGCGTCATTTTTAGTTGCTTTATGCGAACATTTATTACGAAAGGCGTTTTTTCGAATTTGGGCAGTTATGAATTTTCAAAGAAACTGTAAACACCCAGTCCGAATGAATTTAAACATGATTTATGTCTCATTTTGAAGGTGGTGACTCCTAGTTTATATCGTTAAAATTTGAACTTGTTGGCTCAACAGTTAAGGGTTAATATCGCTGAATTTTAATATTCATATTTTTGAATATTAATTTTTTTTCGATATTTTTCGCTAAAGTGTGATTGCTGGAAAGATGTAACCAATACAAGGACTGTGTAAAAATTTCAACTCTGTATCGTCACAACTTTCGGAGATATTGCCCAAAACCTATTCCAGCGCGCCAAGTTCGCGCAGGTCAAGTTATACATTACAGTTAAAGAAGCTTTTGCGTATTTTTGGCTTTTTAGTTGCTAAGATTGATGTTAAACAAATACTAAAGTGTATGGTGGTGATGTATATAAATATTACTTATTTTGGTTTGCTTTTTGATAGATGTGTAGTAATAATGTTTCATTAGCTGTGCAAGACTGACAGGTCTAGGGTGTGAAAAGTATGTTAAAAGAAGTTTTCCAAGCGAAAACGAAATGCCTAAAATTGGATTTTTGTTTCAGAGTTTTAGGTATTTCATTCATAAATCCAAAAGCAATGAAAGTTTTAAAAGACTATTTCATAATAGTTTGGTGCTTACACATGTAGACATGAAGAGATTAAATGAAACAGGTTTGTAAGCTATTTCTTGTCCACTCCTAAGTAGTAATTTAATTATTCTGTTAAACAATCAAGTATTATTAAATTAATAATTATTAAAGGTATTTAGATTACAGTTCTTTGTTTCAGGGTGCAGATCATTGACAGCAAACTTTTGCTCTTTTGGCTTCAAAAAAACTTGGTTCACAGGAGACTAGGTTAAAAATGTAAGTAAATTTTACTTACATGTTTTACATTAATATAGTTTATTCGCCTTTGGCTTTTATTTTGGTAGTAGCAGCCAGAAAATTAATTTTTTTTAATCTCTGTAAAATTTCTGAAGTACTTTAATATGTCTTTTAGTTTTAATTTATGATTTCCATTGTTTAAATATTACATTCAAGCTTTAAATGTAAAATTTAATCTGTAGTACTTTTGGTATGCTACTCACCCTTTAATAAAATGATATAGTTTACATAATTATAGTTTTTATTTATTTACAGGAATTTAAATCCAGTGTAAGATGGTAAAATAAAAGTCTGTGACAAAGTTCAAGCGGAAAACAACAAAAGAGTACAGATCTACTGAAATTGATACACAAGGTAAACAAACTCAAATTTTCTTCTTAATAAAAGCTTGAGAAGCGCACCGCTCCGAACAAAAATCAGTCAGCAAGGTCTAAAACTTTAATACAAATATGCATTTCGCCATATAAATGGCATCATCAGTTTGTCTGTACAAATAAATAGTAAAAAATTAAAATATATTAAAATATAAATGTAAAATAAATTTATAAAATACATCCAAGATGAACAAAGACAAAGACAGTCTGCGTAAAAACCCCAACCACTACTGTAAAACAAATTTTCTTTTTAAGTTCTTTTATCGAACCTCAAAATTTGTGGTAAATACATAGTTAAATAGATATTTAATTTATATGTGTTGTGTTACACAACTTGTGTATAATGTTTGGCCTGCATGTCCCAGTAATGGGCAAATTTTTTAGGTTAGATTGTGTATCACTAGTTTAAGCAACTATTTTAATAGAACATAATGGCCAATACAATATTCTGGCCCACATTTTTACTTTTTATCTGAAATTATTTAATGGTTCAATTGGTTTTCAAAGTAGGGTTAAACCTTTTTTTTAATTTTAGAGGGTCATGGAAATATCAATACAAATCAAAATGAACTTATTTTGTAATCATTGCGCTGTCATTAAGTTACAGTGTAACATAAATATTAATTAATACATTTTGTAATGCTATGCTTAAAGAGTACATTGCCACCAAACCTAGAACACATCATAATAATATGCTTTTGTAGTGATAGGTGACAAACTAAAACATAGTTTTATGACGTGGCATGTAGTGGTTTTGGTGAATAACAGCAAATGAATAAAAAGTTGTTCAGTGACAGTGTATAATTTAATTATTGCAGTATGTTATATTGATCTAAATTTTATTTTTTAGGCAGCCATGATCAACTCGTCTTAAAGAAGAACTCTTTAAGGCCTTTAACAGGCAAACCTTTGTACGGTACAGCAGCGTTTCTGCATTTGTATATTAGTGGATGGACATTAAATTTGTGGAAGAACAACACTTATTGAACGAATTGTTAAGTTATATTTCGTTGATATTCGAGCCTGTTAATATGCACGGGATTTAAGTTATCCACCCTGTTGCTCTGTGTTTATATGTTTTTAAACCACTTACTTAAGGCCCCACCTTGAAAATTTGCCAAGCATAGCAATTATAAATCTTATAATAAAGGTTTCAACTTAGTAATATATCTCCTTTTTCTGTGCTTTTTTTTTACTTTTTCTGTTTTTTTATTACATTTTGTTTGCAAAAAAAATTTGAACTATTATTCAATTTGGTTTCAAACAACCTACTAAAGACCCAACCTTGAAAATTCGCCAAGAATAGAACTTATAAATATTAAAAAAATATATCTTTTGTTGTTTTTATTTACTTTTTCTCTTTTTTATTTTTTGTCGCATACATATTTCTGTTTGCATAAACACTTTCATTGTATGTTTTCTGTTTTCCTACCTCTTTTTATTTCTAATATGAGCACTTCAATTTTTAATGTATAGTTTTCCTTTCCAAGTTTAACCCTTTTTTCAACTTTAACTGTGTTGAGCTTTTTGTGTTGTTTTTCACCTTTTTCGCACAATAAACTGGTTTACCTAATGAAATTTTTGTGGAATTGATTTGGAAACACTGAATACTAGCCCTAAACACCTGACCGAATAAACGGCAAAACGTCTAAACACCTGAAATTTAAACATGTTTATTTTTAAACATGTTACATTTTCGCCCATTTCAGGTGTTTAATTTTGGTGTTTAATCGAATGACAGTGATAGCAACAGAATATTTATTTAACTTGATCCGAGTCCGCATTCGTTGTTACAAGCGTGATAAGGTCTGTTATATTTTCTGACGAGGAAAGTCACGCTAAACGAGGTGAACGATTCGGGGGATATTAGCGAGACCATGCGTTCCTTTTAAACATGAACTCGCTTATAGGAAGCCTTTGTATAGCACAATCCTGCGTAACAAACAGTGCAAAGGGCCGGACGAATTATTCTCTAAACAGTTTTCCTTAATGAACGAATGTAAGACGGTAACACCGATTTTTAACATTTCCCAATAGCACACATTCATCGTAGTTCAGGTTATACTTTGCTTCATAGGCGCTATCATTTTCTATTTAAAAAAACTAAGTAGGAAACCACCTAAGGCATGAACAAGCTCTTTAAAAATCCTAAAAACTCCCTCAAGCTCTTTAAAAAATTAATATGACGGGCCGAGCTATGTTAACTGACGACTGTGTTTTTTACTTAACCTGCATTGTGTGCTTAAACCAGATGTGGAATTCATCCGGGTTGTTGGACGTACCCACAAAAACAACACCGTTACAGGAAAATAAATTTTGCAAGGTGCCCGTTTTATGAAAAAATGAATTTTTTTTTCCAGGGCGATGTACTTTTTCCACCAGGCATAATCTTTCTAAATGTGTTTGAACCAAGTTTTCAGTTTCATATTTGTGCGCTACATCCAACGATAGCATTAAGTTTCCGAAGGTTACTGGATTAAGCCGCCCCGCTATGACGAAACTTTGACATTACTCTACTTTCATACTGGTTCAAACCGATTGAGAAAACGCTTACGTCAAGGGAAAATAACTTTTGGGTTTCAGAAAACAAAACGGATATTTGTCTGATACTGATTACTCCTTATCAAGGTCAAAATGAGCAAAAAAATAAAGTAAAACGAGAAAAGCCAGTGCTGTAAATGTCTTCAGTTAAAGACTTGACTTAAGTCAGTGTTTTTAAATAACTTGACTGGAGTCTTTTGGGCAAAATTACTTGCCTTAAGTTAACTTTGGGACTTGGGTCACTTTATAATAAATTGTTTACAATGAAATTTATCATTCTATTTTTTGGTTTACTTACTATTCAGGTAAGCTGCTTTGAATCGCAAAGCAAGGCCGTTAGAGATATTGCAGTCTACCTCTCTATCACTACCTAGCGGTAGATTTAAACCAAAATGTTTTTATCAACTTTCTAGGCTTAGATTAGTGAGTGAGTTTTCTGGAGTTTGTAGATTAAAATTCACGGTTTTAACGGGTTAGATCAGTGTTTCTTAACCTATGGGTTGCAAAATTGTGTGGCTGTTTTATTTAGTTGTGTCGCCGACTACAGTAGTTCACATAGTTAGATTTATTGAGAATGATTCTGAGCAAGATTTGTCCGAAATTTTGGAAATCACCGAAGGAATACGAACATGGATCAAATTTGAGTTTGTTTATGCTGCTATGACCTTAATGTTTTTTTGTTAACTTACAAAACACAAATAAAAACCTTATAAATAGGGCGATTATTTTTTGACCTAAAAATATATTTTTTTGACAAAATTTTGACCTATTAGCAATGTCTTTATTTAAACAACATATTGTCGCTTAAAGTACTGCATTAGTGTCTTGGGGTCGTCAACCACACGTTTATGATGCTTTGCTGACTACCCGTCGAACACAAATAAGTTAGGTTTCGGGTTATGCAAAACTTATGAAAACGCATAGTAAATATTTTTGTCTCTTCAAAAAGACAAACAACTACTAAAATGGCAAAGAAAAACAACAAGCTGGTTATTTAAAAAAAATCTGTGTAAATAGTTGAAATAATAAGCGGTTTATGTGTACTTTTAATCGAGTTTCAATGGAAATAATTTTGACAAATTTTGACCAAACGTGCAAATTTTGACAAAATTTTGACTTTTTTTGATCGCCCTACTTATAAACAGTTTGGTAAATTTAATTCAGCTTTGTCCAGTTCACACATAACGCGTTGCCAGCGTTAACGGCAAATTTCCTCGCTCCTAACCGAAAGCGTCAAAGTTGAACTATTTCAACTTCCGCAACCGAAAGCGTTTTTTACGTTTTAAGGTGTCGACGTTTTTCGTTAACGCAAACGCGTCTAGTGTGAACCATGTTTAAGAATAACTGTTAAAAGGCAAACTACCTATTCAATACACTACTATACAATTTGTATACATTAAAGAGCTGATTTGCTCTTAAGTTAACTATAAAAATATATTTCTAGTGTGAACCCTTGTGTCATATCACACAATGTAACCACAGACATAATGGCAAATTTTAACTTTGCTGTTCTTCTCTTCTAGCTGTTTAAGGAAATGCAGAACTGTTGCCAGTAAGACTAGGGGCGCTAAACCAAGCCGCAGAAATAACGAAAAACTAAGGTCGCACAGTTGGGGGTTTACAAATAACAAAGCAACCATGACCAAAGCGTCGAGCAACATACGAACTATTTAAAAGTTGCCTACAACAATTCTTAACTAAAATTTATTTGTTCGTTCTATAAGTTTGAGCTATATATCTATACAGTAAGCCTTCATCAAGGAATGCAATAACACCACGCCCAACACCACGCAAAATAACTACTAGCCAGCAGCCGAAACGTTGGAGACAATTACGAAGTGCCGGAAGAGTTTTTTTTAGTGGGCTAAGCTATGACTGCTGGCAACATCTCATTTATTGTGTGGATTATAATACACAGAGTTAATACACATTTATTTATCCAACGTTTGGGCAACCTGTACACAGAGCATACAGGATTCATTCATCAGGAAATGCGTAGTGTTGTTACATTCCCAATGATAAAGGCTTTTTGTATAGGTAGCCGAAGTACCGGAAGAAGCTATTTTAGTACATACTGTGCCTGGTGGCAACAGAATATTTATTAAACTTGATCCGAGTCCGCATTCGTTGTTACAAGCGTGATAAGGTCTGTTATATTTTCTGACGAGGAAAGTCACGCTAAACGAGGTGAACGAATTCGGGGGATATTAGCGAGACCATGCGTTCCTTTTAAACATGAACTCACTTATAGGAATCCTTTGTATAGCACAGTGGTTCTCAAACTTTTTTTTAAAAATTACGCAACGGTCCCCCAGCAATTTTTTTAATTGCTCACGGTGCCTTAAAAATATACACAAATTAACACAAAATAAAACGTTGTTTTTTATTGCAACAATGGGACGGATGCACTTGCTTCTTTGCTATCAGTTATGTTAACCTCTAACAAATCACTTAAATTGAGTGAAGCAATAACGAACAGTTTTAAAACCGTGACCGTATGGCCCACAGTAGCAGCGCAGCAAGCTGTAAAAACGTTAGTATCATCAGCACAACGCAAGACTATGACGTCGCAATGGATAATTTAACATGAATGACGTCAATGGACAACTAATAATCAACTTGGTTTGGAAAAGTAAGTTGCTTGAAAAATTTGTTAAACAAAAAAAATTCTTCTTCAGGAGCGTCGTGTTGATTTTTTGTTAGGTGCTTCGCGGTCCCAGAAAATTGTCTTGCGAACCCCAAAAGGACCGCGGACCCCAGTTTGAGTACCACTGGTATAGCACGATCCTGGAATTGCGTAACAAACAGTGCAAAGGGCTAGACGAATTATTCTCTAAACAGTTTTCCTAAATGAACAAAATGTGATGTGAGACGGCAACACTTATTTTTTACCATTTCTGAACAGCACACATTCATTGAAAGGCATCAAAAACAAAAAGCAAACACAAAAAGGGCGATAAAAAAACAAGGCAAATATTTCGTTGAATTAAAAACTATAGTGGATGAATGAGGACAACGAAGAAAGGTATGATCACGTGATAGATTACGTTTCTAGCCTTGTAACCGTCGCCCAACAATATCCCGATAGTGATGTCATAGACGTATTGTCTCATTATTTGAAACAAAACACGCAATCGGTTGCCCACACCTGGCTTACAGACTAGACCAGTGGTTTTCAACCTGGGGGTCGCGACCCCCGGATGGGTCGTTTGCCTTTTCTCTGGGGGTCGCGAGGACGACAATAAGATAGCAATCACTATAACGAGAATGCTAGTTATCCTCAGACTCAATAAATACCGAAATCACAAGCTAAACAATTGTTTACTGTATTGCAAAAACACCACCGTTGTGACAAAGAACTAATTATTAAATCACAAAAACGATTATTATCGTGAGTTCGGGTTCAAAGATTTTTTCGGAATCCGGTTCAGTTCCGGTTTTAGTTTTGAGCATTTTAAAAGTTCCGGTTGAGCTCCGGTTCAACCATTGTTATTTCAAAACCGGTTTATAAAGTTCCGGTTCAGATACAATATAAGTTGCGCGAAATCTAAAAATGTGGGTCAATAATTGTTGAGAATAATGTTTGAATTGTAAGTTATTTAATCTAAGTTCCGTGACTTATTAAAAAAACAGCAACTCAATATTGAAATATCTAAAAAAAAAAATGAACGATTTATTTAATTAATATTCATATTTTTAAAATATCGAACATGGCGTACCTTGACTCTATGAAATGCAAATTGTGACGTCATGCTTGAGCGAACCGCTTTTGTATACAGGTTCAGGTTCGGTTAAGGTTCAGGTTCTTTCAAATTATTCGGTTCAGTTTGGGTACGGCTCCTTAAAATCTTATAAAATCCATTTCAGTTTCGGTTACGATTCGGAACAAATTGACCCAAAACCGGTTCATAAAGTTCCGGTTCGGTTCCGGTTCGACTCCCTGGTTTTGCACACTTAAATAGATGTTGTGCCATGTATTGTACCCTCCACACCAGTGGTTCTCAACCTTGTCGATTTTAACTGAGCCGCAAAGAGATCAAGCAGTTTATTAAAAATAAATTTTTATTAATACAAAAAACAACAACAAAGAAGGCAATGCGCCTTTTATTCTTCTTTAATTTGGGAATGTTTCTCTCCCATTTACCCTGAAACGCCTTATTATCTTTCTGAATGAAGAAGGCATTTTTTTAAAGTTGTTTTGACATCGCCTTTTATGCGCAGCGCCGGGAAAAAACATTCAGTATTTTTGTTTATCAGGCACGAAAATTTTCAGAGATTACGACATTAAGGTACGTCATTAAACAATTAATTTTAAAGCACCTGCTGTTGTCGAGCGAACTCGTGCGCAAATATGCTTCTGATAAATCATTTTATTTTTTGAACCCTAATGGGAGCAACTAAAAAGATGATCATAGGAGCGCCATGTGGCTAACCGAGCCGCGGTTGAGAAGCACTGCTCCACACAGTCTGGCTATAAACCTGGGTGTTTATTGTGATGCCGGATTATAGGCTTATTGTCTTGCGGTATCTTGTACACCCCAGTACACCCCTTTAAAGTGGAACACCCTTTAAAATCCTGGTACACCCTATTTAAAAGCACTGGCCTACGGTAGCCTAGCCTATGCTGATGAAATTTCAAAAAAGACTGTTAAGAACAAGATAACATTTGCTAGACATAAAAATAAAATTTGATTGTTTTTTTGCTATTTCACATAAAAAAGAACATTTTAATATCTTATTTCAAACAGAATTATGTTTACCTAGGGCTAAAATATAGTATTTTTTGCTCGGTTTTCAACGAAATTTTTAGAGGGGATCGTTAGCTACGTTTGGTCGTCAAAATAGGTCGTGGTATGAAATAGGTTGAAAACCACTGGACTAGACAATTGAAAGGTTACAATTAAAAAGTTTTGCCCACGGGCTAAACCATACCCTCCAACGCAAATCACGTGACCTATTTTACAAACTGGACACGAGGCTATTTCTCATTATTTTTTGGCTATTGCAACTACCTAGAATCATTTTTTTGCGCAAATCTTGCTCCTGCGAGTATAACATGTAGTTAGAGCCTTTTCATTTGAAAAATACCCTAGTTTTATTCCCGATTGACAGTCGTTGAAGTTGTTTTTGTCTACCCAATAATATTCAACGGCCCGCAGAAACCCTTTTTTAAGATTTGTTTTGACAAAAAAAAACGTGACGTCACAGAGTTACATCTCAAGGTTTCTTCTTTATAGAAACTTGAAACGTTTAAAGATATTTTTTCTAGGTTATTAGGCTACAATTTGCTTAAGAACAAATATGCTTATGTATACCTAGAGTTACTAACCTATTCGGTTAACCATACAAGGTAAATATCGCTCCGTTGTTCCGTAAAGCATGGCTAAAATTGATATGTTATTTCAGTATTGGATCGGTACCCATTTGAATCTAGTATTGGACGAGTGCTGATACATTAGTATGGGATTTTGGCTTCGATTCGGGATTATCGCGCTCCCTAAATCACATTTATGTTCAAGCTTTTCATACAAAGCGATAGCGGCAAAAACAAGATATGTCCCGCAAATAAATTTTCGGCCCATATAAATAGACACCCTGACTAGGCAAACTATCAACTTAAATAACTTGACACTAAAACTGTTACCTCACTGCGATAGATCGACTTTATATCAAACATAAACAAATTAATATTTCCAACGAATCAGTAATGACACTACGATTAAAAGTCCATTAGTCGCTTCCCGCCATCGAGGCTCGTTACAACTTGATCGCTTTGGCCATGTGGTAGCCGTAAAGATAAAACCAGCGCGAAATTTTACGCCACAGATATCAACCTGTCTCAATGCGACGCAAAAAATTCAAACAAATCTTGTGAGAAACCAAAACTCGCGGACAAAGCAATGCCGGGCGACATGTGGTAGCCGTAAAGATAAAACCACCCCACTGTTTGTTTAGTTTGCTTAAGTTTTAGGTTGGAGAGTTGTTATTTTCAATACAAAAATCATGCAAAGATGTTAACGTTCGCGTGAAGCGAAAAAGCAACGCCTTTATAGTTTAAGTTGCCACAACTTTATTTGTCTCGTTTATTTTTCGATAACACAATCAACTAAATATGTACAAATGATTAATTGTCTTGATTGAAGAAGGAATACAATGAAATGAATAAACCTATACAATAGACCATTTTGTCTCATTTGTAATAGGCCTACATTAAATATGGGCAATAGCTACACTAAGGCGAGAAGGTTTTAAATATGTTTAAACTGCAAAAACATGTCCAATAGCGGAACTAGAGCCTAGAACTACATACGATACATTTTCCAATATCCCTTTACATGGAATAGACTAATTGAAACATCAGGTTATTTGATAAACCATCCAGGGAATTAAATACAGCTGGCATGATATTTAAATGAAAGGAATGATTAAGGTAAACCCCATTTATATGTACAAGGATAAGCGGCTCCAAGAGCCTATATATGTGCGTGGGTTATTAAAATTAAGTGTCGCCCAACACTTTGCTTATTGGTCACTCATAGAAACATTCTGGACCAAGCTGCTCGATCGTGAAAATACGACTTGCTTTCGGAGATTGGACACAATAGTGGGCATCTGCTTCAGCTCAACTTTTCTCTGCTTATCGCCTTGCGTTTTCACGCCCGGTTCCGTCCTTTCCGCCACACCCTTGTTTACTTTGACCATCAGCGAAGCCAGGTCCACGTCGTTGGAGCTGTCTAAAATGATAAACACAGTTAAACAATAATGAATTGCCATTTGAGCATATTGGCTGGAGGCTGTGGTAAGATGTAGTAAGAATATCAAAGAAGTAGGCAGCATTTTGAACATTTCGAATAAATCGTTATTCATTTCAAACATCAATGAGTTTTCACATCAGGAATTAGGGACCAATGGTTAGAATATTTGGCTCAAAATGGCCAGAATTCATCGACCAACAACAATCAGTTTTTCTACAGGAAAAGTAAAGACTATTCTTCAGGTATTAATCAGTCAATCCTACAAAAGCCCACCCACCTAAACAATTGACAACTTTACAGTCACGGTAGTAAAAACTATACGCATAAAATGACAGCATATAAAAAAAAACAGTGTTCTAATTTCCAGTAGATTTGTAGCTAAGAAGTTAGACTAATTGACTATGTCGATTTATATTACGCAGAAGATTGCAGGTCAGAGTATTCGTGTCACAGACCTAAAACTAAAGCCAGTTGCGGGCTCCATATTTTTGGTCTATGGGCCACATTCGGCACACCCCTGCCATAGAAAATATATTTTTATACATTTTTTTTTAAAGGGGACAACCAATTTGAGATGCGACTTTACGGTAGGTAAAAAAAACACATACTTATTTTCTACAAGGATCATGTCTGTGTTTACCTGAGAAATATGATTTAAAAACTGAATAGATATTCTGAATGAACCATGATCCGTCTTCGGGATGACGAAACGAAGAAAAACCTAAAATAAAACGCAAGTATTTGTAGCCGGTTACGGAGCTTTAAAACAGTGGTCGGCAACCGCCGGTCTGCAATTTTTTTTGTTTAAACACGAACTGTACGTAACAACATGGTAAAAAGTCAAAAGTAATTAAATGTATTTTTATATTTGAAACACATTTACCTTCAATATATAAACTGTTGCTACCAGGCATGGTAATATAAATCAAAAACAGCTCCTCTGGTAATTGTACAATTACGTATGATAAAAATCGCAATTAGTATCAAGCTCTCGTGGCCACATGAGTTAAATAGCACGTTCACAACATCCATAATGCATATTTTTATTACAAAATCTAACTTCTAGTACTTACATTATATTGAAAAATGGGCTAAAATATCACGTGTTTCCATTTTAAGCGTGCTCACCTTAAAGTGCAACAGAATTTCATACAAACAATGTTTATAAACTATGTCTCATAATGAAATAATTTATTAATTTTGATATATAGGGAGGAAAGGTTTCGAAAAAACGAATGTATATTAATTAGTTTTACCCTCTATAAAAATGACGAAAAGCCTTATGATTTTTCTTACATCAACCACGTTAAAAAAATGATTTTTGTTGTCAAAAAAGCCATTCCGGCAAGCCTTGTACGTATGTCTATCCTATACTTTTCAGGTGTCGGTCTGTGGTTTGTACTTTTTCATATTGCTGATATTTTTTTTCGTTTTTATATTACGTAGGCTAACTATTGAAAGTGTCGTGTAGAGCCTGGTCAAAACGGGATCACACACCATTATATGTTATACAAAAATGTTACTTCTTTTGAAAGAATGCTTTAAATATCCTTATTTTGAAAAGCTGATAAGAATATAGGAATTGGTAATAGTGGTATACAAGTGAAACTTAAGAAAAAAACGTAAAGGCCTAAAAGTGTTATTGAAATGAGCCACGGATTGGGTTAAATTTAATTGTTTGGCTGGCCGGATGCCGACCCTGCTTTAAAAGACACAAAAAAATGCCAAAACAGAAACTAATATATTGTGTAGGTTGTAATTAATCATGGATAGTTCACGGATTTATGGAATACTATGTACGTAATTTAATTCAGAGAAAGTTGTGTCCCGTTTTTGGGATTATTTTTTTTTAAATCACAGTTAAGTAATTTGTAAAATAAAACAACTTCCAATTCAAGTCTTTTGCAAAAAAACAAGTAAAGTCCCAGTCAAAAGTCATTATTAGAGCAAGTCAATTCAAAGGCAAGACATTGGCATACAAATAAAGCGTTAGAGATTAGATTAGACTGTTAAGCCGTCTATAAGCAATAACGCGACTAGAAAAATGAAACGCAACCTCTAGCGAGCAAATTGTTTTACGTGCAAATATTGAGATAAATACCCCAATTTTGTAAAAATATGTTTAATGAAAACACTTAATTTTAATCCAAGTCATTTCACTGAATGCCTTAAGTCCAAGTCAAGTCATTTGACCAATACAAAATAGTGACTTAAGTTTACTTAAGATAAGTCATTACAACACTGTTACGAACCAAGCATAACATATTTATAGATAGTGTGCCTATCACAATAAAATGAGATATAGCTACTTGGAACCCACCCTTCGTGGTTGAATAGCAAACGAGAAAATCAGAGCCTTGTGGGGTTGTTGTTTTAATTCCATCGTTGGATATTAATCCTTCAGTTGTAGCGTCCACGCTAGACTTTTCCAATGCAACATTGTATCTGTTACCTCGACAAGCCTGTTAAAAAGAAAAAAATATGGGCTGTTTTATCCAGGCCTGCGGAGTCGGAGTCGTGTTGGGGAGTCGGCGGAGTCGGTTTGTTTTGCTGGAGTCGGACTTGGAACTCGAGTAAGACTTTCTAAAAACTACCCGAGTCCCGAGTCCCGAGTCCGACGTGTGCATGCGCAGAACCAAAATTTAAAACTGATAAGGCGGCAAACTATAAATTGGAAAGGCGAAATAGCAAATGCTGGATATTTTCCAACCACGTATTGTGGGTGGATCATTTATATGACACCCCTATAAGTGGACTGCTGAATATCTATCTGAATATCTATCATATTTTTTTGTTTTGGGCGATAATTGGACTTGGGTTATTTTTACCCGACTCCGCAGCCATAGTTTGCATAATGGATGTCCGATGATACCGATGCCAAGTGGTATATTAGTTTTCGTCCGATGCTAGGCTGGTATCGGTCAGCACGGTGCCGATGTGATTTTAAATTGATACGAGATATTCAACTATGATTTGCGAACCGACGCAGCGGTTTATACCTCAAACGGTAATTTCATCAAAAATAGTGTGGGAATTAACAACTGATAGTAATTAAACGAAACGAAAAAAATAAAAACATTATCTCACACTGATTCTCTCAATCTGTTGAAGGCTTTCGGTGTACTGATTTTTCAGTTACAAAAATTATTTTTTGCCAAGAATTCTTACTGCCTTGTCGCATTACTTTTCTCTTTAACTAACCCCTAAGGAAAAAAATTTACAATAGCTTTAATATGTTTTGAGAGCAGTGGTTCTCAACCATTTGTTGAATACCAGATCACGTGACTGAAAACTTTGTCACGAAAAAAAAAGACAAAAATAAAAAAATTCGTCACAAACGCCAAACGGAAGGTTTTCTTAAGTCATATTAAAAAACACAAATTTAAGTAACCGACGAATAATCAAAGCCAGACCATTTTCACTCCTGTTAACAATATAATACGCTCGTCCCGATTGCAGCTTTGGTATTTTACAATGGGCTTGTGCAAACTATTTTACGTAGGTTTAACATTTTACCTGCACAAAAAAAATCTTTGGTTTGTCCAGCAGAGCTTGGCAGTCGAACTCCTCAAACACCCTGTCAAGCTCAAAATTTTCATCTTTCAAAGCGATATGATGTTCCGAGCCGTGGGTGAGTATGGCCACAACCACGCATTTGTGCTCGGCTTTGATATTCTGGCCGACTGCCTTCAATTCCTGCAGGTCAACAACGAACAGATGTATAATAAGGAAACAGACTGGGTGTCGGTATTATTTGCCATTTGAGTCATTTAGCTTGTGCTAGGGCGGTCCAGAGGAAGCGATAATCCTCCCGGAACTACTTTTTTAGCATTTGTCTTTGACAATGCGAGGCATTACACCCGTGCAGTGACACCGAAGTATGCAATTGATAAGATGAGCTATTACTGTAAATAAATATAGACATGGAATAGTTTCAAAGCTGAGAATCAAAATATTAAACCGTTAATGCATTTTTTTGTTGCGTGCGAGGAACAATTATGTTTCAGGTATGTCTTAGCCCATTTTGTTAAAATCTTTTTTTAGCCCAAAGGTGTCGTGCGTATAACTCATCAAGATTGGTGTATTAGTTTCATTTTTCTAAATATAGTCTACGAAAAACGGATTTCAACACAGAAAGAACATCGAACACTGTACGCGAATTTGTTATGATGTTTGAAAATGAAAGCCAAAGCCAAAACCGATGTCGATTTGCTTTAGCATTCACTTTCAAACTAAAGAAGGTAGTAACAAACAAAATAGTTACCGATCCGTTATTATAGGTCATTCCTATAATCACAAATTTATTTTATTTATCTACTCCAGTGGTTCTCAACCTTTTTTGTCTTTCGTGGCCCATTTACGTTGCAAAAAAATTCTGTGGCCAAATAAATTCAAATAACTCATCAAGATTGGTTTATACCTTTCGAAATTGCTTTTCTGTAAAATCCGGACACTTTTTAATATCCAATTTCATCAGGTGAAAAAGTTTTTCTAAGTTTTCAACATCCTTTTCCGTGCCTTCGCGAGTAGGAAGCTCTAAATTACAACGTAAGAATAAGTAGGCCTATCTGTCATCTATCACAAAAATCACTCAATGAAAAATACACACACATATGTGTTCAACAACTGTGATCTAGCGCTTCAGATTGTTGATCAAAAAGAAGCGTCAGAAGGGCTGAATCACAGTTGTTGAACACAAATGTGTGTGTATCTTTTGTATGGTTGTTTCTCGACTCTCTATACCCTCTGAACCTGTGTAGCTCACTTGGTAGAGCGACGGTCCCGGTACTTCGAGGTCATAAGTTCGAACCTCACCACAGGCTAGTAGTTTTTCTAGCATGTCTTTCTTGCATCATTGATAGACAGATTCGGTGAATCTGCGATGGATTTCGATGTGCTATCACGAAATTATGATTGTTTTAAACCAATCGTTTTTAAAGGTAGGCTACTAAAAACATTTAAGGCAAGATCCGGCATAAGCTAGCTGTTAGAGACTGCAAACCTGCATTGTCTTTCCATGACGGTCCACGAGCATCAAACGTCGTGTGGTGAAATATATAAGCTTTGCCGACGCAATTGTTGGCTGCTTCCATGTCATAACGTTCTAATTCGAAGTTTATCGGGGTATCCATTTTGGTGTGGGATGTCACGACACAAGCGGAAACGTACAAACAAATAATATCCAGAAAATATATTTTTACAAATTCACCTTCTCTAAAAATTACGCCGAGTTAGGTCAATAATGACTAAAATGCTTCAAAAAATTTCGTATCGGATGAAGTCCGATACTACCACTGGGTATCGGGTATCGGCACCAACCGATATTATCTCGGTGTTTAATTTCTCATTCGCGATATATTTGTATGGTTGGGTTTTAATTTAAAAAAATGTCTTGCAATAAATTAAAACAAACAACAAACTTTTGCTAATCTGCTCTAAGCCCACCTTAAACTAGTTGTTATGCCACGAAGACGAGGTCCGAACCACAGAAACAACGAAAAACTATTTTGACGATTATTTTTTGACTTAAAAAATGAGAAATTTTGACCTAAAAATATATTTTTTTGACAAAATTTTGACCTATTCGCAATGCCTTTATTTAAACAACATATTGTCGCTTAAAGTACTGCATTAGTGTCTTGGGGTCGTCAACCACACGTTTATGATGCTTTGCTGACTACCCGTCGAACACAAATAAGTTAGGTTTTGGGTTATGCAAAACTTATGAAAACGCATAGTTAATATTTTTGTCTCTTCAAAAAGACAAACAACTACTAAAATGGCAAAGAAAAACAACAAGCTGGTTATTTAAAAAAAATCTGTGTAAATAGTTGAAATAATAAGCGGTTTATGTGTACTTTTAATCGAGTTTCAATGGAAATAATTTTGACAAATTTTGACCAAACGTGCAAATTTTGACAAAATTTTGACTTTTTTTGATCGCCCTACTTATAAACAGTTTGGTAAATTTAATTCAGCTTTGTCCAGTTCACACATAACGCGTTGCCAGCGTTAACGGCAAATTTCCTCGCTCCTAACCGAAAGCGTCAAAGTTGAACTATTTCAACTTCCGCAACCGAAAGCGTTTTTTACGTTTTAAGGTGTCGACGTTTTTCGTTAACGCAAACGCGTCTAGTGTGACCATGTTTAAGAATAACTGTTAACCGCTAAAAAACGGTAAGGCAAATTACCAATTGAATACAGAACTATACAATTTATATACATTAAAGAGCTGATTTGCTCTTAAGTTTACTATAAAAATATATTTCTAGTGTGAACTTAAACCTTGTGTTATATCACACAATGTAACCACAGACATGACGGCAAATATTAACTTTTGCTGTTCTACTCTACACCAACCTTAAACTAGCTGTTCAAGCAAATACAGAACTGTTGCCGGTAAGACTAGGGGCGCTAAACCAAGCCGCAGAAACAACGAAAAGCAGTTGGGGGTTAACAAATAACAAAGCAACCATGACCAAAGCGTGAAGCAACATACGAACTATTTATAGCAGGTTGGCGAAGTCTTTCAAAGTCGTTTGGCGTCACCTTTGTATTTATTTCTACAAAAGCGTGCAGACATCTTATTTTAGGGTTGGGTTTTGCGAAACAAGACACTCGGCGTCAGGGACTCTGCTTGGGAACGCGACATGTATAGCGCAAGGTGTTTATAATAAATAGTCCTTCTGCTGGCAACATCTCATTTATCGTGTGGGTTATAATACACAGAGTTACATCCAATGATTGGGCAACCTATACACAGAGCATACAGGATTCATTCATCAGGAAATGCGTGGTGTTGTTAATGATGATGAAGGCTTTTTGTATAGGTAGCCGAAGTACCGGAAGAAGCTATTTTAGTACATACTGTGCCTGGTAGCAACAGAATATTTATTAAACTCGATCCGAGTCCGCATTCGTTGTTACAAGCGTGATAAGGTCTGTTATATTTTCTGACGAGGAAAGTCACGCTAAACGAGGTGAACGATTCGGGGGATATTAGCGAGACCATGCGTTCCTTTTAAACATGAACTCACTCATAGGAAGCCTTTGTATAGCACAATCCTGCGTAACAAACAGTGCAAATGGCTAGACGAATTATTCTCTAAACAGTTTTCCTTAATGAACGAATGTAAGACGGTAACACCGATTTCTAACATTTCCCAATAGCATACATTCATCGTAGTTCAGGTTATACTTTGCTTCATAGGCGCTATCATTTTCTATTTAAAAAAACTAGTAGGAAACCACCTAAGGCTAGGTGTAGACATGAACAAGCTCTTTAAAAATCCTAAAAACTCCCTCAAGCTCTTTAAAAAAATTAAAAAATTAATATGACGGGCCGAGCTATGTTAACCGACGACTGTGTTTTTTAATTAACCTGCATTGTGTGCTTAAACCAGAGGTGAAATTCATCCGGGTTGTTGGACGTACCCACAAAAACAACACCGTTACAGGAAAATAAATTTTGCAAGGTGCCCGTTTTATAAAAAAAAATATTTTTTTCTCCAGGGCGATGTACTTTTTCCACCAGACATAATCTTCCTAAATGTGTTTGAACCAAGTTTTCAGTTTCATATTTGTGCGCTACATCCAACGATAACATCAAGTTTCCTAAGGTTACTGGATTAAGCCGCCCCGCTATGACGAAACTTTGACATTACTCTACTTTCATAATGGTTCAAACCTATTGAGGAAACGCTTACGTCAGGGGAAAACAACTATTGGGTTTCAGAAAACAAAAAGGATATTTTTCTGATACTGATTACTCCTTATCAAGGTCAAAAGGAGCAAAAAAAATAAATTAAAACGTGAAAAGGCCAGTGCTGTATGGTGGCCCATGACTGCCATCCTGTTTTTTTTTTCAATTTGACAAAAAAAAATAATAATTTAAAAAAAAAAAAAAAAAATTTAAAAAAAAAATGAAAATAAAAAAAAAATAAAAAAATTATTAAAAAAAAAAAAAAATTATTAAAAAAAAAAATAAAAAAAAAAAAAAAAAATTATTAAAAAAAAAAAAAAAAAAAAAAAAAATTAAATTTCGACGTGGCCCAGTACTGCCATTCCCATATAAAACGCATTACGGTCGGACCATCACTGCCAATCATAGAATACCAAGTTGACCGCGCAAAACCAACTTAAACCTGATAACAACTTGTCAAGGTTTTGATAAAGCCTGATTGAAAGATCGGCCAGGTTGCTTAAGTGATGCAGCCTATAAACGTTTTGACAAAATTTGAAACTTTCGACCTTTATGAATTTTTGAAGGAATATTAATAACTTATCCCCGAATAATTGGCGGTCGAGTCTTATCTTATTTTGAAGAGTAGACTCGTAGCTATCACCCTATGTAAGTCACTTAGGGCACATTTTAATTTGGGGGCCGAATATTACTGAATATTAATTTTCATAAATATATAATTGTTATTTTTTTAAAAAAAAAGCTTGATTGCTGGCTAAGTTAGGTGGCTTTGAGTGATGTGTAAAAATTTTGACTGAAAATCTCCTCTATTTCTCGAGTTTTGGGATTTTTGCATTTTTGCCCGATTTGAAATTATCGTCGTTTATGAATTTTTGAAGGAATATTAATAACTTATCCCCGAATAATTGGTGGTCGAGTCATATCTTATTTTGAAGAGTAGACTCGTAGCTATCACCCTATGTAAGTCACTTAGGGCACATTTTAATTTAAGGGCCGAATATTACTGAATATTAATATCATAAATATGAATATTTTTATGGTTTTTTTTTAAAAAGTCTGATTGCTGGCTAAGTTAGGTTGCTTTGAGTAATGTGTAAAAATTTCTAATCGATATCTTGTTTACTCTGCCAATTTCCCTTTGGTGAATCCCACCAGAAGGCCTAAAAGACTAAGTGGCAAACCTCCCTGCGCTGGCTTGGAACTTAACAGCACACAATAGAAGGTATTCTATGATGGCAGTGATGGTCCGACCGTAATGCATTTTATATGGGAATGGCAGTCCTGGGCCACGTCGAAATTTTCAATAATTTTTTTTTTTTTTTTTTTTTTTTTTTTTCAATAATTTTTTTTTTTTTTTTTTTATTGATTTTTTTTTTTTAATAAGTTTTTTTTTTTTTAATAATTTTTTTTTTTTTTTTTTTTATAATAATTTTTTTTTTTTTTATAATAATTTTTTTTTTTTTTTTATTTATTTTTTTTTCTTCAATAATTTTTTTTTTTTTTTTTATTTTCATTTTTTTTTTAAATTTTTTTTTTTTTTTTAAATTTTTTTTTTTTTGTTAAATTAAAAAAAAACAGGATGGCAGTCATGGGCCACCATAGTGCTGTAAATGTCTTCAGTTAAAGACTTGACTTAAGTCACTGTTTTTAAATAACTTGACTGGAGTCTTTTGGGCAAAATTACTTGCCTTAAGTTAACTTTGGGACTTGGGTCACTTTATAATAAATTGTTTACAATGTAATTTATCATTCTATTTTTTGGTTTACTTACTATTCAGTTAAGCTGCTTTGAATCGCAAATCAAGGCCGTTAGAGATATTGCAGTCTATCTCTCTACCACTACCTAGCGGTAGATTTAAACCAAAATGTTTTAACAACTTTCTTGGCTTAGATTGGCGGGTCGACAAAATTTTTAGGGCATTGGAACTATCAGACATATGTAATGGAACATGTTAAAAATTCAAGATAGAAATATCAGCCTAGCCTACTTATAAGTTTTACCTTGGCAGTTTTTAACAAATAGCTTGAGCTGCACACAAAATAAATTACTATTTATTGAAGACTTTTTACTGTGGAAATTACTTTACTTTTAATAGACTAAGTTGCACCCCTGTGATATTTTCACGTCTAAGTTTACCTCACCAGCCGACGTACAGTAAGTACAAGCCTGTAGTTGCAAAAATATACGAGACAATTCTCTGGTTTCGCTATTTTTCAACGAACATACCTTAAACAAGAAGAAAGCGTACAATCCGCATATAGATAGTTTTTGGTAAAGATTGCCGACGCTTAACGAAAAAATGAAAAGGAAATGGAACGTTAAGGCGGAGCCAACGCGTAAAATGCTTTTTGGAAGTCTTTGGTTATTTGAAGCGGTTTAATTTAGGTCAAATTGAAAGTTCAACTTCATCACTGCACCTTGAAACATCAAGGTGCTAAAAAACGCGAAAAGACTGAAGTTAATGGGCAGACTGTGATAGACAATAAGCTTGGCTTAGCAGAGAACAGATTTGAATATTATTTGGCTAGCGCAAATAAAATACACGAAATAACAGCGGAAATATGGTCAGCGAATACTTAAATAAAATTAAAGGCTAAAGTTCTGTTTAACGTTTGTTTTACAAATTTTAAGCCACAAAAATAAGTCTTGGCTAAAAATTTGGAAACTGAATATAAAATAAAACACGGGTACAAACAGTTAAAAAAAAAATAGTTGTGTTGGTAAGTTTTTAATAGGACGTATCATCAATTGTGTATGACAGAATGTCTCGCAGCAAAAATGTATCAGATTTCTAAACTTTTAACGATTTAAATAAAACACAAACACTACATTTTATCCTTCGGTTGTTTATCTTTAAATGATTAAAACTTGGCATTACTTATAAGTTTTACCTTGGCAGTTTCTAACAAATAGCTTGAGCTGCACACAAAATAAATTACTATTTATTAAAGACTTTTTACTGTGGAAATTACTTTACTTTTAATAGACTAAGTTGCACCCCTGTGATATTTTCACGTCTAAGTTAACCTCACCAGCCGACGTACAGTAAGTACAAGCGTAATGTAGTCCAAAATATATGAGGCAACTCTCTGGTTTCGCTATTTTTCAACGAACATACCTTAAACAGGAAGAAAGCGTACAATCCGCATATAGTTATGAAAATAACACAAATCCGTACGAAATGAACAGTAAGTTAACAGTTAGTTTTTACAAGCACAATTTGCATTTTAGTTTGCCAAACACATTTGGTCGTTACTTGTTGTTTAACAAAGGACCGTACGTGTTTGTTTTACAAGCGATCGCTGTTCAATCATTAGGTTGAAGTTAACGGCCACACATAATAAAGTTACCCTCGGCGATTTATTTTACGACAAAAATAGCCTAGCACTGGTGCAGAGTAGGGACGTTCTAATAGAAATGGCCGTCTACAGCATTTTATAACGGTAGCTTTGTAACCCTAACCGCATTCGCAATGTAAAGTGTTTCTAGCCTTTTTGTTGTCTACGATTTGTTCAGAGATGGCGTCACACATTTTTGTTAAAACGTGACGTCACAAATCAATTTGACGTCATAAAAAAGTAACCTTAAGAAGACCCCACTGTTTGTTTAGTTTTTTGAAATTGATCAACAAACAAATACTTTTAGTTCCGAGTTATTTTTTCAGTCGCACACAAGCAGATATATTAGGCAATAATAATTACCGATGAATAATCTGTGATACGAAAGTATTACGATCAAAAACATATTATTTATAATGATACAGCAATAAACACTCTGAGTCAAATGGGAATTTGAAGATGATGCTTGGGGAAGAACGCAGTTGCATGCTTTAGTTTTAGACCAGCAACACAAATACTCCGACGAGTAGTTAAACTACCCCTTTAATTAAAATCGCACAGTCAATTTGTTAAGCTTTTTATATCTGCAAAAACTACTATGAATAACAGCACTTATTTTGTTGGCTATGTCGCTTAGTTCAAATTTGTTTCAGCGTATAGCTTGGCCACCTCCGTGGCTGACAAATTAACTTATGTGGGAAAGCATTTTACAAACTATACAGGGTATACAAAATTATTTCCTCGGTCAATTGAAACGTTCATACATAATGTGTATTCTGTGACCACGCCCTTCTGGAGTCGTACTGGCCACCGACAACGGCACACATTATGTAGCACACAAGATGCCTACGGAAAGATTTAACAAAATCAGTCAGCCTTATCATATCGATATCAAGTTTGGCTTAGGGAAGTGAAAACTTGTGGTAAAAATGGTTTAATTGGACATAAAGTAGCTTTCCTAAGGCATCTTGTGCAGCTGGAGAAAAAAGTTTGCCAGCACTCTAGTTAAAGCTGAATCTGGTCAAAGAGAAAAATATGGATATATATATATTTGGCCACAGATAGAAAAGGTTACACACCACCCTGGTTAACTTGTATAATATTTATATGTACATGCTAAGTGACGGCAAAAGCCTATAAATGTCTATGGGTTGTGGTTATGGAGAGCTTGTGTACGTTGTACGTTACTCCTGAAAGTTATCGCTTTGCGCATAAGCCTCAACAGACGGAAACACGATCTGGCGGCGAAGACTCGACACAAAAGTCGGCATCTGCTTCAGATCAACGGTTACTCTATTAGTTTCCGGGGGGTTCATTTTACCAGGCAAGGCCCTTTCTGCCACCTGATTATTGACCGATGTAATCAGCGAAAGAAGGTCGACGTCTTCGTAGTTGCCTGTCGGTATGAACGACGTATTCGAATAAAAAAGAGTTTATTGCTTTTGCATTTACACTGTGTAACTAAGAGGTATGCGATTAACTATACAGGGGGTAAACTAAAAATAAAACATTCATCCCGTTAAACGTAAAGTTAGAGAAGGTCTATACTGCAAAAACGTGAAAGAATTGTGCAAAATACAATGTATTTATTTATGATATAAGAAATATGCAAAATTTGCTTTTATATATAAAGATGCCATGTTTGTATGCGTGGCCTTGTTTTCCCTGCATTTAACCCTGTTATTGGTAACTTTGGCGAATTCCCGGCTTACATTGATGTAAAAAAGTCATTTTAAAAATAATTCAGGTCCAATTGAGTCATTTGCGAAAATACCAAGGCCCAATCTAAGTCAATTAAATCAAGATTAAATAACAAATTATTAAAATTGACGAACTCGTCGAATCATGGGTAATCAAAGTTTACCTGATAAACAACAAAACGTAACATATAGTAAAAAACTATTTCATATCACCTGATAAATAGTTGACCATCACTTCACAAAGTTTTTTAATGAACCACGATCCATTTTGTGGATGACGAAACGAAAAGAAGCCTGAAAAAAAAAACGCATCAATCTAGCTTTATGGTTAATCCATAGTCCGGTGGTTCCTAACCTTTTTATGGCTTTTAGGAGTTAATTAAAAACAGTCCAAGACCGACTCTGGCCAAAGAAACACAAAATTGGGTCCGAGTCTCAAGTTCTGAGTCTGTTTGCGCAGCCCTGGTACTAGCACTATCTATATTTCTCGATAAACTTGCAAGGGCAACTTGTTACCCACCTTTAGACGTTGAGTAACAAGCAAGAATATCTGATCCTTGCGGAGTGGAAGTCATAATTCCATCGTTGGAAATTGTGGATTCCTTTCCAGCATCGGTAGAGGATTTGCTCAGCACAACGTTGTACTTATCTCCTCGGCAAGCCTTAATACAAAGTAAAACTTAAAGCAGTGGTCCCCAAACTATGCGTGGCCTGAGGTCGCCTAACCCTTTTATGAGGTCGCCATCACTTCAATTCGTGCAGTTTTAGTGATTTTATTGCACTGGTGGTTTAAACGGGTGCAATGGGTATAATTACAAATGTAAGAAAAGTTATAAAATGTTGTGTTTTAAGTATTAATTAAAACTTCTCATTTTGGACACATGGATATTTGTAGCCCCAGTTTTATTACCTTGTTTATAATTTAAGCACATTTGACCGATCGTGGTATTCATTTCAAGCATTAAAATCGGAGACCACTGCTCTGTCCATAAAGTAAAATTTCAATATTAAGTCTTGCTATGCTTGTAAAAACAGTATTTAGCCCACCTGGACAAAAAAGATCTTTGGTTTGCCTCGCAGAGCTGTGAAGTCAAACCCCTCAAACACTTTGGTCAACTCGAAGTTTTCGTCTTTTAACTCGATATGGTGTCCTGAACCGTGGGTAAGTATAGCAACCACCACGCATTTGTGTTCGGCTTTGATCTCTCCCTCAACTGCCGTTAGTTTCTAAAATATAACAATGTAACGTTAGGAAGAGGTGCTAAGGCCAGTGCTGTAATGATTTAAAGTCAATGACTTGACTTAAGTGCACTTAAATCATTTCAAAATGACTTGTCTACATATCTGCTAATAATAGCCTAATAAATACGTTATAGGCTAAAAATGTCAAATCATTAAAAAACAACATAAAAATGTTTTTGATGCGCCATTTATTCCAACACTATACTAGCCTGAAATTGTTGCAAAGCAAATAAGAAACAACTTTCTATTCGTTAATCCTATTAGAATGTTGAAGGCAGAATTTGCTTCGCATTTGTGCATTAACCTTTCGAAATTGATCCCCTGTGTAGTCTTGGCATACTTCGGTGTCCAGTTTCATGAGGCGAAACAGTTCCTCTAGGCGTTTAACATCAGTGTCCGTACCTTCGCGTTTATTTAATGCTACAAGAGATAACATTAATAAAACACAATAAAACCCAAAGTTTAAAAACACGAGTAGAACCGGGATCAGACATTAGAAACATATGTTTCGCCTATATTGCCATCGTCAGTTCTTTATTTAAATACTTTTTAAACTTTAAGTTTTTGTTTGTATGCGCGTCAGTGAAACAGTGATCGACAAGCAGAAACCTGCTGCCAATGGTTTTCGATTTCATAAAAATACGCCTTTTATATAATTTTGTATAAAAAAATGTAATGAATATGGATATTGCAAAACAATCGCTATATTGATATGTGTAGATATTCCTACCGTTTTAATTTTACCTATTTTATTATAGCAGGGATGGCGAACCTTTTTATCGCGCGGGTCACAAACATACGGTCCTTACAAAAAGTGTTGCTGCCAAAGTTGGTAATTAACGGTTTTTGGGCGATTTCCAAATTCGGTGTTCAGAATTTTTATTCTGCAAGCTCTTAATTTCCGTTTAAATCGCCGCGGGACAGTGGTTCGCCATCCCTGGTCTATAGCCTACTCCTATGTTTGAAGGGGACACTAACATATTCTTTATAACAAAAATCTGAAGTATTTCTGTTTTGATTGTTTTTGCTTTTTTATTTAAATAGTTTTTATTCATTGATATTTTCCTGATCAGAAGATTAAATAAATGTTACTTACCCACGGTTTGATTTTTCCTTATTGTAAAAGTTTTGTGGTTGAATATATATGCCTTGCCCACAAAGTCTCCCACAGCTGGTTCCATATCATAAGAGAGGAAATCAAATTGTTGCTTGGCCGACATTTTCAGGAGTTTGTAGATTAAAATTCACGGTTTTAACGGGTTAGATCAGTGTTTGTTAACCTATGGGTTGCAAAATTGTGTGGCCGTTTTATTTGGTTGTGTCGCCGACTACATTAGTCCACATAGTTAGATTTATTGAGAATGATTCTGAGCAAGATTTGTCCGAAATTTTGGAAACCACCGAAGGAATACGAACATGGATCAAATTTGGGTTTGTTACTGCTATGACCTTAATGTTTTTTGTTAACTTACAAAACACAAATAAAACCTTATAAATAGTTTGGTAAATTTAATTCAGCTTTGTCCAGTTCACACATAACGCGTTGCCAGCGTTAACGGCAAATTTCCTCGCTCCTAACCGAAAGCGTCAAAGTTGAACTGTTTCAACTTCCGCAACCGAAAGCGTTTTTTACGTTTTAAGGTGTCGACGTTTTTCGTTAACGCAAACGCGTCTAGTGTGAACCATGTTTAAGAATAACGGTTAACCGTTAAAAAACGGTAAGGCAAATTACCTATTGAATACAGAACTATACAATTTATATACATTAAAGAACTGATTTGCTCTTAAGTTTGCTATAAAAATATTTTTCTAGTGTGAACTTAAACCTTGTGTTATATCACACAATGTAACCACAGACATGATGGCAAATTTTAACTTTGCTGTTCTTCTCTTCTAGCTGTTTAAGGAAATGCAGAACTGTTGCCAGTAAGACTAGGGGCGCTAAACCAAGCCGCAGAAACAACGAAAAGCAGTTGGGGGTTAACAAATAACAAAGCAACCATGACCAAAGCGTGAAGCAACATACGAACTATTTATAGCAGGTTGGCGAAGTCTTCCAAAGTCGCTTAGCGTCGCCTTTGTATTTATTTCTACAAAAGCGTGGGAAGAAACAGACAGGTTATGCGAAACAAGACTCTCGGCGTCGGGGACTCTGCTTGGGAACGCGACATGTATAGCGCAAGGTGTTTATAATAAATAGTCCTTTTTTTTTTACAGACGCCCTCTCCAAAGCATGGCCTTCTAATATTCCTAACATAAATTTGATGTACAACCCTTAACTGTCCCTCGAAACAATTATGTGCAACTGAAGAACTATTCCGAGCAAGTTGCCTACAACAAATTCTTAACTTAAAATCTAAACACTTAAACACCTAATTTAAACACCTTCGTGTTTAATTTTAGTTTTGGTGTTTAAATTATAAACACCTGAACGATTTTATGTTAAACACCTGATATTTTGACGTGTTTAACAACGATTATTGGGAGATTTTAAGCACAATTGACGTATTTAAACATGTTTACGATTAAACACTTCAAATTTCAACACGCCAATTGTTAGACATGTTTAATTCGATACATTCTTGTTAAGTAATAGCTCAAGCCATTTATGTTGAAAGATTTTGATGAGGGGTATTGGTACTTTAAAGCACTGATCAGTTGTTTTATGTACGAGTTCGTCTATCAATTTTGTCAAATATTTAACCATACAAGTTAGCATGTATTGTCGTAACAGAACACAATAAACAAAATGACCTAATTTTTGGTTTCCTAACTTCATCATTACATTTTATAAATATAACGACAATCATCAAAATACGGGTTTGTATTCTTGACGTGCCATTAAATCCAATATTTAATTTCATTGATGTCGCTTGCGAATAACTTTGTACAACCAAAGTAAAAAAGCAAAGCTGTGCTTGTCCCGCCATGACCTACTTAAATTGCGCTAGCAATAAAATACGCGTGACGAAAACAATCTTTGGAAAGGATTTTTTCTAGGGCAAAGCTGTATCGCCACGAAGCTGATATATTTTTCAAGAACGTATGACGAATAGTAAGTATTATTTATTAAATGTTTGATTTACGATATATTTTAACTATTTATAGTATATTTTGTTTTGTTTTAAAACAAGTTTCTTTCATATTGTACATATAAAGTACATTCAATAGATCAATTCATGATTAAAATTATTTGAAATTGATTCCGTCCGATGAACATTAACAAAGCATCCACTAGTCTGTGACGCTGTGACGAACGCAGGATTTCAAAATGCCGAAAAAAGTTTGAACCGTTTAAGCGATATTAACCCTTAACTGTTGAGCCAACAAGTTCAAATTTTAACGATATAAACTAGGAGTCACCACCTTCAAAATGAGACATTAATCATGAAAGGTGTAACCAATACAAGGACTGTGTAAAAATTTCAACTTTGTAGCGTCATTTTTAGTTGCTTTATGCGAACATTAATTACGAAAGGCGTTTTTTCGAATTTGGGCAGTTATGAATTTTCAAAGAAACTGTAAACACCCAGTCCGAATGAATTTAAACATGATTTATGTCTCATTTTGAAGGTGGTGACTCCTAGTTTATATCGTTAAAATTTGAACTTGTTGGCTCAACATTTAAGGGTTAATATCGCTGAATATTAATATTCATATTTTTGAATATTAATTTTTTTTCGATATTTTTCGCTAAAAGTGTGATTGCTGGAAAGATGTAACCAATACAAGGACTGTGTAAAAATTTCAACTCTGTATCGTCACAACTTTCGGAGATATTGCCCAAAACCTATTCCAGCGCGCCAAGTTCGCGCAGGTCAAGTTATACATTACAGTTAAAGAAGCTTTTGCGTATTTTTGGCTTTTTAGTTGCTAAGATTGATGTTAAACAAATACTAAAGTGTATGGTGGTGATGTATATAAATATTGGCGCTGGTCTAGAATCCTACCACAGTTCTAAAATCAACGCACAAAATTTGAGTTAGGGTGCGGGTTAGCGTTTGGGTGTGGGTGGGTCAAGTATTATTATATTCTTTGTTTAATAATAATACTTGACCCACCTTAACCCAAACGCTAACCCGCACCCTAATCCAAATGGTGTTTCGTTGTGGTAGGATTCTAGACCAGCGCCTAAATATTACTTATTTTGATTTGCTTTTTGATAGATGTGTAGTAATAATGTTTCATTAGCTGTGCAAGACTGACAGGTCTAGGATGTGAAAAGTATGTTAAAAGAAGTTTTCCAAGCGAAAACGAAATGCCTAAAATTGGATTTTTGTTTCAGAGTTTTAGGTATTTCATTCATAAATCCAAAAGCAATGAAAGTTTTAAAAGACTATTTCATAATAGTTTGGTGCTTACACATGTAGACATGAAGAGATTAAATGAAACAGGTTTGTAAGCTATTTCTTGTCCACTCCTAAGTAGTAATTTAATTATTCTGTTAAATAATCAAGTATTATTAAATTAATAATTATTAAAGGTATTTAGATTACACTTCTTTGTTTCAGGGTGCAGATCATTGACAGCAAACTTTTGCTCTTTTGGCTTCAAAAAAACTTGGTTCACAGGAGACTAGGTTAAAAATGTAAGTAAATTTTACTTACATGTTTTACATTAATATAGTTTATTCGCCTTTGGCTTTTATTTTGGTAGTAGCAGCCAGAAAATTAATTTTTTTTAATCTCTGTAAAATTTCTGAAGTACTTTAATATGTCTTTTAGTTTTAATTTATGATTTCCATTGTTTAAATATTACATTCAAGCTTTAAATGTAAAATTTAATCTGTAGTACTTTTGGTATGCTACTCACCCTTTAATAAAATGATATAGTTTACATAATTATAGTTTTTATTTATTTACAGGAATTTAAATCCAGTGTAAGATGGTAAAATAAAAGTCTGTGACAAAGTTCAAGCGGAAAACAACAAAAGAGTACAGATCTACTGAAATTGATACACAAGGTAAACAAACTCAAATTTTCTTCTTAATAAAAGCTTGAGAAGCGCACCGCTCCGAACAAAAATCAGTCAGCAAGGTCTAAAACTTTAATACAAATATGCATTTCGCCATATAAATGGCATCATCAGTTTGTCTGTACAAATAAATAGTAAAAAATTAAAATATATTAAAATATAAATGTAAAATAAATTTATAAAATACATCCAAGATGAACAAAGACAAAGACAGTCTGCGTAAAAACCCCAACCACTACTGTAAAACAAATTTTCTTTTTAAGTTCTTTTATCGAACCTCAAAATTTGTGGTAAATACATAGTTAAATGGATATTTAATTTATATGTGTTGTGTTACACAACTTGTGTATAATGTTTGGCCTGCATGTCCCAGTAATGGGCAAATTTTTTAGGTTAGATTGTGTATCACTAGTTTAAGCAACTATTTTAATAGAACATAATGGCCAATACAATATTCTGGCCCACATTTTTACTTTTTATCTGAAATTATTTAATGGTTCAATTGGTTTTCAAAGTAGGGTTAAACTTTTTTTTTAATTTTAGAGGGTCATGGAAATATCAATACAAATCAAAATGAACTTATTTTGTAATCATTGCGCTGTCATTAAGTTACAGTGTAACATAAATATTAATTAATACATTTTGTAATGCTATGCTTAAAGAGTACATTGCCACCAAACCTAGAACACATCATAATAATATGCTTTTGTAGTGATAGGTGACAAACTAAAACATAGTTTTATGACGTGGCATGTAGTGGTTTTGGTGAATAACAGCAAATGAATAAAAAGTTGTTCAGTGACAGTGTATAATTTAATTATTGCAGTATGTTATATTGATCTAAATTTTATTTTTTAGGCAGCAATGATCAACTCGTCTTAAAGAATAACTCTTTAAGGCCTTTAACAGGCAAACCTTTGTACGGCACAGCAGCGTTTCTGCATTTGTATATTAGTGGATGGACATTAAATTTGTGGAAGAACAACACTTATTGAACGAATTGTTAAGTTATATTTCGTTGATATTCGAGCCTGTTAATATGCACGGGATTTAAGTTATCCACCCTGTTGCTCTGTGTTTATATGTTTTTAAACCACTTACTTAAGGCCCCACCTTGAAAATTTGCCAAGCATAGCAATTATAAATCTTATAATAAAGGTTTCAACTTAGTAATATATCTCCTTTTTCTGTGCTTTTTTTTTACTTTTTCTGTTTTTTTATTACATTTTGTTTGCAAAAAAAATTTGAACTATTACTCAATTTGGTTTCAAACAACCTACTAAAGACCCAACCTTGAAAATTCGCCAAGAATAGAACTTATAAATATTAAAAAAATATATCTTTTGTTGTTTTTATTTACTTTTTCTCTTTTTTATTTTTTGTCGCATACATATTTCTGTTTGCATAAACACTTTCATTGTATGTTTTCTGTTTTCCTACCTCTTTTTATTTCTAATATGAGCACTTCAATTTTTAATGTATAGTTTTCCTTTCCAAGTTTAACCCTTTTTTCAACTTTAACTGTGTTGAGCTTTTTGTGTTGTTTTTCACCTTTTTCGCACAATAAACTGGTTTACCTAATGAAATTTTTGTGGAATTGATTTGGAAACACTGAATACTAGCCCTAAACACCTGACCGAATAAACGGCAAAACGTCTAAACACCTGAAATTTAAACATGTTTATTTTTAAACATGTTACATTTTCGCCCATTTCAGGTGTTTAATTTTGGTGTTTAATCGAATGACAGTGATAGCAACAGAATATTTATTAAACTTGATCCGAGTCCGCATTCGTTGTTACAAGCGTGATAAGGTCTGTTATATTTTCTGACGAGGAAAGTCACGCTAAACGAGGTGAACGATTCGGGGGATATTAGCGAGACCATGCGTTCCTTTTAAACATGAACTTACTCATAGGAAGCCTTTGTATAGCACAATCCTGTGTAACAAACAGTGCAAAGGGCCGGACGAATTATTCTCTAAACAGTTTTCCTTAATGAACGAATGTAAGACGGTAACACCGATTTTTAACATTTCCCAATAGCATACATTCATCGTAGTTCAGGTTATACTTTGCTTCATAGGCGCTATCATTTTCTATTTAAAAAAACTAAGTAGGAAACCACCTAAGGCATGAACAAGCTCTTTAAAAATCCTAAAAACTCCCTCAAGCTCTTTAAAAAATTAATATGACGGGCCGAGCTATGTTAACTGACGACTGTGTTTTTTACTTAACCTGCATTTTGTGCTTAAACCAGAGGTGAAATTCATCCGGGGTGGTTTGGCGTACCCACAAAAACAACACCGTTACAGGAAAATAAATTTTGCAAGGTGCCCGTTTTATGAAAAAATGAATTTTTTTTTCCAGGGCGATGTACTTTTTCCACCAGGCATAATCTTCCTAAATGTGTTTAAACCAAGTTTTCAGTTTCATATTTGTGCACTACATCCAACGATAACATCAAGTTTCCGAAGGTTAATTAAGCCGCCCCGCTATGACGAAACTTTGACATTGCTCTACTTTCATACTGGTTCAAACCTATTGAGGAAACGCTTAAGTCAAGGGAAAATAACTTTTGGGTTTCAGAAAACAAAAAGGATATTTGTCTGATACTGATTACTCCTTATCAAGGTCAAAATGAGCAAAAAAATAAAGTAAAACGAGAAAAGCCAGTGCTGTAACGTGTTCAGTAAAGACCTTACTTAAGTCACTGTTTTTAAATAACTTGATTTAAGTCTTTTGGGCAAAATTACTTGCCTTAAGTTAACTTTGAGACTTGGGTCACTTTATAATAAATTGTTTACAATGAAATTTATCATTCTATTTTTTGGTTTACTTACTATTCAGGTAAGCTGCTTTGAATCGCAAATCAAGGCCGTTAGAGGTATTGTAGTCTACCTCTCTATCACTACCTAGCGGTAGATTTAAACCAAAATGTTTTAACAACTTTCTTGGCTTAGATTGGCGGGTCGACAAAATTTTTAGGGTATTGGAACTATAAGGCATATGTAATGGAACATGTTAGAAATTCAAGATAAAAATATCAGCCTAGCCTACTTATAAGTTTTACCTTGGCAGTTTCTAACAAATAGCTTGAGCTGCACACAAAATAAATTACTATTTATTGAAGACTTTTTACTGTGGAAATTACTTTACTTTTAATAGACTAAGTTGCACCCCTGTGATATTTTCAAGTCTAAGTTTACCTCACCAGCCGACGTACAGTAAGTACAAGCCTGTAGTTGCAAAAATATACGAGACAATTCTCTGGTTTCGCTATTTTTCAACGAACATACCTTAAACAAGAAGAAAGCGTACAATCCGCATATAGATAGTTTTTGGTAAAGATTGCCAACGCTTAACACAAAAATGAAAAGGAAATGGAACGTTAAGGCGAAGCCAACGCGTAAAATGCTTTTTGGAAGTCTTTGGTTATTTGAAGCGGTTTAATTTAGGTCAAATTGAAAGTTCAACTTCATCACTGCACCTTGAAACACTGAGGTGCTAAAAAACGCCAAAATACTGAAGTTAATGGGCAGACTGTGATAGACAATAAGCTTGGCTTAGCAGAGAACAGATTTGAATAATATTTGGCTAGCGCAAATAAAATATACGAAATAACAGCGGAAATATGGTCAGCGAATACTTAAATAAAATTAAAGGCTAAAGTTCTGTTTAACGTTTGTTTTACAAATTTTAAGCCACAAAAATAAGTCTTGGCTAAAAATTTGGAAACTGAATATAAAATAAAACACGGGTACAAACAGTTAACAAAAAAATAGTTGTGTGGGTAAGTTTTTAATAGGACGTATCATCAACTGTGTATGACAGAATGTCTCGCAGCAAAAACATATCAGATTTGTAAACTTTTAACGATTTAAATAAAACACAAACACTACATTTTATCCTTCGGTTGTTTATCTTTAAATGATTAAAACTTGGCATTACTTATAAGTTTGACCTTGGCAGTTACTAACAAATAGCTTGAGATGCACATAAAATAAATTACTATTTATTGAAGACTTTTTACTGTGGAAATTACTTTACTTTTAATAGACTAAGTTGCACCCCTGTGATATTTTCAAGTCTAAGTTTACCTCACCAGCCGACGTACAGTAAGTACAAGCCTGTAGTTGCAAAAATATACGAGACAATTCTCTGGTTTCGCTATTTTTCAACGAACATACCTTAAACGAGAAGAAAGCGGACAATCCGCATATAGTTATGAAAATAACACAAATCCGTACGAAATGAACAGTAAGTTAGCAGTTAGTTTTTACAAGCACAATTTGCATTTTAGTTTGCCAAACATATTTGGTCGTTACTTGTTGTTTGACAAAGGACCGTACGTGTTTGTTTTACAAGCGATCGCGTGCTGTTCAAACATTAGGTTGAAGTTAACGGCCACACATAATAAAGTTACCCTCGGCGATTTATTTTACGACAAAAATAGCCTAACACTGGTGCAGAGTAGGAACGTTCTAATAGCAATGACCGTCTACAGCATTTTATAACGGTAGCTTTGTAACCCTAACCGCATTCGCAATGTAAAGTGTTTCTAGCCTTTTTCTTGTCTACGATTTGTTGAGAGATGACGTCACACATTTTTGTTAAAACGTGACGTCATAAATCAATTTGACGTCATAAAAAAGTAACCTTAAGAAGACCCCACTGTTTGTTTAGTTTTTTGAAATTGATCAACAAACAAATACTTTTAGTTCCGAGTTATTTTTTTAGGCGCACACGAGCAGATATATTAGGCAATAATAATTACCGATGAATAATCGGTGATACAAAAGTATTAAGATCAAAAACATATTATTTATAATGATACAGCAATAACCACTGTGAGTTAAATCGGAATTTGAAGATGATGCTTGGGGAAGAACGCAGTTGCATGCTTTAGTTTTAGACCAGCAACACAAATACTCCGACGAGTAGTTAAACTACCCCTTTAATTAAGACATGTTAATTGTACAGTCAATATACTGCAAAAGCTACCACGAATAACAGCATTTATTTTGTTGGATATGTCGCTCAGTTTAAAATTACTTCAGCATATAGCTTGGCCACCTCCGTGGCTGACAAATTAACTTATGTGGGAAAGCATTTTACAAACTATACAGTGTTTACAAAATTATTTCCTCGGTCAATTGAAACGTTCATACATAATGTGTATTCTGTGACCACGCCCTTCTGGAGTAGTACTGGCCACCGACAACGGCACACATTATATAGTACACAAGATGCCTACGGAAAGATTTAACAAAATCAGTCGTCAGCCTTATCATATCGATATCAAGTTTGGCTTAGGGAAGTGAAAACTTGTGGTCAAAATGGTTTAATTGGACATAAAGTAGCTTTCCTAAGGCATCTTGTGCAGCTGGAGAAAAAAGTTTGCCAGCACTCTAGTTAAGCTGAATTTGGTCAAAGCGAAATTCATTTGGTGTGGGCCTTAATACGGATATATATATATTTGGCCACAGATAGAAAAGGTTACACACCACCCTGGTTAACTTGTATAATATTTATATGTACATGCTAAGTGACGGCAAAAGCCTATACATGTCTATGGGTTGTGGTTATGGAGAGCTTGTGTACGTTGTACGTTACTCCTGAAAGTTATCGCTTTGCACATAAGCCCCAACAGACGGAAACACGATCTGGCAGCGAAGACTCGACACAAAAGTCGGCATCTGCTTCAGGTCAACGGTTACTCTATTAGTTTCCTTCATTTCAACAGTCGAGGCCTTTTCTGCCACCTTGTTATTGACCGTTGTCATTAGGGAAAGCAGGTCGACGTCTTCGTAGTTGCCTGTCGGTTACGAATAAAAAAGAGTTTATTGCTTTTGCATTTACACTGTGTAACTAAGAGGTATGCGATTAACTATACAGGGGGTAAAATACTAAAAAATCAAACGTTCATCCCGTTAAACGTAAAGTTAGAGAAGGTCTATACTGCAAAAACGTGAAAGAATTGTGCAAAATACAATGTATTTATAATGATATATAGAAATGTGCAAAATTTGCTTTTATATATAAATCTGCCATGTTTGTATGCGTGGCGTTGCTTCCCCTGCATTTAACCCTGTTGTTGGTAACTTCGCCGATTCCTGGCTTACATGGATGTGTGGAGGTATGGGTCCGTGTAAATGAGTCTTCATTTATATAATTGCCAAGATGAATCGACCACACTCCTACAAGATTTGAGATGGCCTGTCTTCGTGAGGCCATTCAGGTCCAATTCTTTCCTTTAGTTCAGATACATGAACAGTCAATTTTTGCTGTCTTCAGTCAAAGCTGTAAAAGCCTCTCTCTGGTTCAGTCACAAAAGCACTCAAGTTTGCTGTCTGAGTAGAAGCTATAAAAGCCTCTATCTCTCTCTCTGCACTAGGCAGTACTGGGTGATACTGGTTGATACTGGTTGATACTGGTTGATACTGGTTCAGTCACAAAAGCACTCAAGTTTGCTGTCTGAGTAGAAGCTATAAAAGCCTCTATCTCTCTCTTTATATTGATTGAACACGCTATTTATAGACGAGAATCAGTTAAGAAAATTTCTGCGAACGAAGAAAGATTTACGTCATTAATTCTTATAATACTTAACAAAATATCACGTGATAACAAGGCGTGGTCTAAACCTTTTTCACACTTATTTCTGACGCGAAACATACAAATTTTACGTCAAAATGCGATTGCGAAACAGCCTCTGCCTCCAGTTAAAATGTCAACAGTTTGAAAATCACACAACCGGGGAAACCGACTAATGTTCAGACCGCGGTGTTTTGAAACATATACAAAAAAACGGATGTAAATACCTTGACGCATAAAAATTGGTGTCAACAATTTGAATTTTGCAAATTCGCTGCAAATATTATGTGGTTGCAAGAAATCTACGTAACGGAATTTTACCGAAAACTTTCCGCTTATCGTTTGCACATTGGCTGCAAGGAGTAACGTAAACATTAGAATATGGTTACAAAGAATTTAGGCCATAGATTTTTACTGAAAATTTTCCGTTACGACACATCGATTAAAAAACAAAAATTCTCTGTGTAAACACAATATGACAAGATGGCTTCTACAAATATTCCCACGCTAGATTTTGGAACAGCTTGCATATTAAAAGCTGGTTATTTGTTTGTGAAATGTGTGTGGACACGTGGACGCGAAAATTGTTCGATCACATAACGCATTTGCGCAATTGTTTTAGTCAGATTCCTGATTCCTCGAGAAAGTTTTCTCTTTGGTGCCTGAATTAGCAACCGAGGACTTTGATGTCAGCGTTCGCTGAGTTGCTCGAAATTGTTGTGTGCTTGACACACCATTGCATTGCTGTGGATTGAGCTTTTCAGGCGATCTGTGTGGCAGCAGGGGAAACTCCCTGTTTGGTGCGTTGTAATTTTGACGTCACCGGAAAGCCATTCATTGTGCGCTGCGCTGTGCTGTGACCTTTCGCTGTCCAACGTGATTTTGTATTCTGAAAAATGCGAAATATTTTTCGGCAGATGTGTGTTCGTATGTCTGGAACATTTTTATTGCAACACTTCAAACTTAGGTTATTAACATTTTGGTTATAGACACACATATTTTTTATACTTATATATATATATAGGCGCGACAGGTTACACTTAAAGTTTGAGACAATTAATTATTGCAATATATTCATTTAAATTTATATTCTTTGCGATTCATACAATGACATATACTTTATAGCGATTACATGGTTATTTAATTTACATTATACGCGATACATAGAGTAACTTATACATAATGGTAACATTTTTACATTCTTCGCTTCAAAAGCGATACATACAATGATTATAGTTATAACAATTTTGCAACAAGTGAACATTTGTGGGGCATTTCGCGAGCAACGTGCATTTTCATTGAAATTGGTTATCGTCATTCGACTGGCTAGTCGAAGTTTATCATAACTTCATTTTGGCGTGGCAACTCTAGGGTTTGTGAAGTAGGACAGGCGTTGTTGGAAATTCTATCCAGCTATTTAGTAATTGCGACCGCATATAGGTCTTGGTCGGATAAGGGGATTTTCTTATCGTGGAAATGGTAGAATTAACCACCATGATATATTTAGGGTCAACGTAGCAACAACACGTTAGCGATGAAAACTCGTGACCTAGCAAGCTATAGGATATTTGACGTTACCGAATATCATTGGTAACTTGCGGAATACATTTATAGCACTCGCTGAGAACTAATGCGTATGCTATGTATTCTTTTGAAAAGATAAGTAAAATTTATCTGGAAACGTAGAATTTTTGCTTTACATTTCGCTTGGAGGGATTAAGTACCGGCGTTGAAAAGCGCTAACTTACGGAAACACCGCTAATGGGTTTGTCGGTTGCTAGCTTACCAACATATTCAAAAGCGATCGAGTGGCAACTAAGCCTTGTAAGCCAGGCACGCCTTGGGCGTAAGTTTACAGATGAACAAGCTATTTTTTTAGGTAGGGTCAAGTGTCTTAACGCGTACTGACAATCCGTGTTAAAATAGTAAGCTTTTGCGAGTGAGTTTCACAAAATGGTTCATGAGATATAATATATTAGACGTATAGAAGTGTACACTTAAAATTAGTCATTTTGACTGGCTTGCGTTTTATAAGTAGCTGCGGATCCGTTTATGGAAACGCTGTTTGTTTTAGGAAGGGAAAATGCGGTTGGAAACGAGTTCAGTTTCCACGTAGAGTGCCGTTACGGAAGTTGTTTAATTTACGCCTATTTAATTGGGGTTGCATTTGAAAAGCACGAAGGCAAGCGATGCATTGAAAACATTTACATAAAACATTTAACACATTACGAAAGCGAGCAGGGTTTTATCCCTAAAGTCGTGTTTATAGACTTACACGAGTTGAAGCATATTTTTCGCTTGTGAATGACATTACTATGCTTTTACAAAGTATTTCCGCTACGCGTGCTTTGACGCGGGCAAAATTTGGACACATTTGAATGGCTCAAAAAAATGTCGCATAAACAATTTACAGACCTTTCGGTCGGTATTTTAATAATTATATATATATATATTAAAAGTATAATAGATTTTCACCTGATAAACTAGGCAGAATCAGTTATTGTGAAATCCATAATTCCGTTTCGTTTTCCATGATTCCAAACAGTGGTGATGTCTTTATCGGCAACGCTTGTTTGTATTTCGTGTTTCGAATTCCAAGCAAATGCTTTGCTGACGCTATGGAGCGTCTCTTCACGTATCTTTCGATGAGATTAATTTCTTCTAAAGCTGGCTTCTTGCAAGTTCCAAACATGACAGTTTTTAGGCGGCCGTTTGTAGGTGGTCCATACAGATTAAGGCACATATTTTTTCTTTGAGCTTCGTTTCTTCAGTCTTCTTGGGAAAGTAGTTTGCAGGTGGTTCGTTCCTCACACGCGGGCATCAATTTTGTGGAGGTATGGGTCCGTGTAAATGAGTCTTCATTTATATAATTGCCAAGATGAATCGACCACACTCCTACAAGATTTGAGATGGCCTGTCTTCGTGAGGCCATTCAGGTCCAATTCTTTCCTTTAGTTCAGATACATGAACAGTCAATTTTTGCTGTCTTCAGTCAAAGCTGTAAAAGCCTCTCTCTGGTTCAGTCACAAAAGCACTCAAGTTTGCTGTCTGAGTAGAAGCTATAAAAGCCTCTATCTCTCTCTCTGCACTAGGCAGTACTGGGTGATACTGGTTGATACTGGTTGATACTGGTTGATACTGGTTCAGTCACAAAAGCACTCAAGTTTGCTGTCTGAGTAGAAGCTATAAAAGCCTCTATCTTTCTCTTTATATTGATTGAACACGCTATTTATAGACGAGAATCAGTTAAGAAAATTTCTGCGAACGAAGAAAGATTTACGTCATTAATTCTTATAATACTTAACAAAATATCACGTGATAACAAGGCGTGGTCTAAACCTTTTTCACACTTATTTCTGACGCGAAACATACAAATTTTACGTCAAAATGCGATTGCGGAACAGCCTCTGCCTCCAGTTAAAATGTCAACAGTTTGAAAATCACACAACCGGGGAAACCGACTAATGTTCAGACCGCGGTGTTTTGAAACATATACAAAAAAACGGATGTAAATACCTTGACGCATAAAAATTGGTGTCAACAATTTGAATTTTGCAAATTCGCTGCAAATATTATGTGGTTGCAAGAAATCTACGTAACGGAATTTTACCGAAAACTTTCCGCTTATCGTTTGCACATTGGCTGCAAGGAGTAACGTAAACATTAGAATATGGTTACAAAGAATTTAGGCCATAGATTTTTACTGAAAATTTTCCGTTACGACACATCGATTAAAAAACAAAAATTCTCTGTGTAAACACAATATGACAAAATGGCTTCTACAGATGTAAAAAAGTCATTTTAAAAATAATTTAGGTCCAAGTCAGTCATTTGCGAAAATACCAAGGACCAATGAAAGTCGGAAAATAAAAGCTTACTTATGAAACAACATAATGTAACATATAGTAAAAAACTATTTCATATCACCTGATAAATAGTTGACCAACACTTCACAAAGTTTTTCAATGAACCACGATCCATTTTGTGGATGACGAAACGAAACGAAACCTGAAAAAAAAACGCATCAATCTAGCTTTATGGTTAATCCATAGTCCGGTGGTTCCTAACCTTTTTATGGCTTTTAGGAGTCAATTAAAACAGCCCAAGACCGACTCTGGCCAAAGAAACACAAAAATGAGTCTCGAGTCCGTTTGCCCTGGTACTAGCACTGTCTATATTTCTTGATAAACTTGCAAGGGCAACTTGTTACCCACCTTTAGACGTTGAGTAACAAGCAAGAATATCTGATCCTTGCGGAGTGGAAGTCATAACTCCATCGTTGGAAATTGTGGATTCCATTTCAGCATCGGTGGAGGATTTGCTCAGCACAACGTTGTACTTATTGCCTCGACAAGCCTTAATACAAAGTAAAACTTAAAGCAGTGGTCCCCAAACTATGCGTGGTCTGAGGTCGCCTAACCCTTTTATGAGGTCGCCATCACGTGATTTTATTGCACTGGTGGTTTAAACGAGTGCAATGGGTATAATTACAAATGTAAGAAAAGTTATAAAATGTTGTGTTTTAAGTATTAATTAAAACTCCTCATTTTGGACAAATGGATATTTTGTAGCCCCAGTTTTATCAACTTGTTTATAATTTAAGCACATTTGACCGATCGTGGAATTCATTTCAAGCATTAAAAGTCGGAGACCACTGCTCTGTCCATAAAGTAAAATTTGAATATTAAGTCTTGCTATGCTTGTAAAAACAGTATTTAGCCCACCTGGACAAAAAAGATCTTTGGTTTGCCTCGCAGAGCTGTGAAGTCAAACTCCTCAAACACTTTGGTCAACTCGAAGTTTTCGTCTTTTAACTCGATATGGTGTCCTGAACCGTGGGTAAGTATAGCAACCACCACGCATTTGTGGTCGGCTTTGATCTCTCCCTCAACTGCCTTTAGTTTCTAAAATATAACAATGTAACGTTAGGAAGAGGTGCTAAGGTAAGTGCTGCAATGATTTGAAGTCAATGACTTGACTTAAATGCACTTAAGTCATTTCAAAATGACTAGTCTACATACCTGCTAATCAATAGTCTAATAAATACGTTATAGGCTAAAAATGTCAAATCATTAAAAAACAGCATAAAAATGTTTTGATGCGCCATTTATTGCAACACTATACTAGCCTAAAATTGATGCAAAGCAAATAAGAAACAACTTTTTATTCGTTAATCCTATTAGAATGTTGAAGGCAGAATTTGCTTCGCATTTGTGCATTAACCTTTCGAAATTCATCCCCTGTGTAGTCTTGGCATACTTCGGTTTCCAGTTTCATGAGACGAAACACTTCCTCTAGGTGTTCAACATCAGTGTCCGTACCGTCGCGTTTATTTAATGCTACAAGAAATAACATTAATAAAACACAATAAAACCCAATGTTTAAAAACACGAGTAGAACCAGGATCAGGCAATAGAAATAAAAAGTTTCGCCTATACTGGCATCGTCAGTTCTTTATTTAAATATATTTTAAACTTTAAGTTTTTGTTAGTATGCGCGTCAGCGGAACAGTTATCGACAAGCAGAAACCTACTGCCAATAGTATTGGATTCCATAAAAATACGCCTTTTATATAATTTTGTATAAAAAAATTTAATGAATATGGATATTGCAAAACAATCGCTATATTGATATTTGTAGATCAAACGTTATATTCCTACTGTCTTAATTTTACTTATTTTATTATAGCAGGGATGGCGAACCTTTTTATCGCGCGGGTCACAAACACGACCTTAATCCTTACAAAATGCGGAAGTGGGTCATATATTTGAATATATGTTAATTTTTGCTAAACTTTGCTGCTGCCTCGTTTTAAGTGTTACTGCCAAAGTTGGTAATTAACGTTTTTTTGGGCGATTTTCAAATTCGGATTCCCACGAATATTAAGAATCTAAATAGTTTTACAGCATAACTTAATATGGGTGTTCAGAATTTTTAGTCTGCAAGCTCTTAATTTCCCTTTAAATCGCCGCGGGACAGTGGTTCGCCATCCCTGGTCTATAACCTACTCCTATATTTTGAAGGGGACACTGACATATTCTTTATAACAAAAATCTGAAGGATTTCTGTTTTAATTGTTTTTGCTTTTTTATTAAAATAGTTTTTATTCATTGATATTTTCCTGATCAGGAAATTAAAAAATGTTACTTACCCACGGCTTGATTTTTCCTTATTGTAAAAGTTTTGTGGTTGAATATATAAGCCTTGCCGACAAAGTCTCCCACAGCTGGTTCCATATCATACGAGAGGAAATTAAATTGTTGCTTGGCCGCCATTTTCAGGAGTTTGTAGATTAAAATTCACGGTTTTAACGGGTTAGATCAGTGTTTCTTAATCTATGGGTTGCAAAATTGTGTGGCCGTTTTATTTGGTTGTGTCGCCGACTACAGTAGTCCACATAATTCGCTTTATTGAGAATGATTCTGAGCAAGATTTGTCCGAAATTTTGAAAACCACCGAAGGAATACGAACATGGATCAAATTTGGGTTTGTTACTGCTATGACCTTAATGTTTTTTGTTAACTTACAAAACACAATAAAAAACCTTATAAATAGTTTGGTAAATTTAATTCAGCTTTGTCCAGTCCACACATACGCGTTGCCAGCGTTAACGGCAAATTTCCTCGCTTCTAACCGAAAGCGTCAAAGTTGAACTGTTTCAACTTCCGCAACCGAAAGCGTTTTTTACGTTTCAAGGTGTCGACGTTTTTCGTTAACGCAAACGCGTCTAGTGTGAACCATGTTTAAGAATAACTGGTAACCGCTAAAAAACGGTAAGGAAAACTACCTATTGAATACAGAACTATACAATTTATATACATTAAAGAGCTGATTTGCTCTTAAGTTTGCTATAAAAATATATTTCTAGTGTGAACTTAAACCTTGTGTTATATCACACAATGTAACCACAGACATGATGGCAAATTTTAACTTTTGCTGTTCTACTCTACACCAACCTTAAACTAGCTGTTCAAGCAAATGCAGAACTTTTGCCAGTAAGACTAGGGGCGCTAAACCAAGCCGCAGAAACAACAAAAAACTTAGGCCGCGCAGTTGGGGGTTTACAAATAACAAAGCAACCATAACCGAAGGGTGAAGCAACATACGAACTATTTATAGCAGGTTGGCGAAGTCTTCCAAAGTCGTTTGGCGTCGCCTTAGTATTTATTTCTACAAAAGCGTGCGAAGAAACAGACAGGTTATGCGAAACAAGACTCTCGGCGTCGGGGACTCTGCTTGGGAACGCGACATGTATAGCGCAAGGTGTTTATAATAAATAGTCCTTTTTTTTTACAGACGCCCTCTCCAAAGCATGGCCTTCTAATATTCCTAACATAAATTTGATGTGCGACCCTCAACTGTCTCTCGAAACAATTATGTGCAACTGAAGAACTATTTCGAACAAGTTGCCTACAACAAATCTTAACTGAAATTTATTTGTTTGTCCTAAGTTTCGGCTATGTACCTATACAGTAAGCCTTTATCAGGGAATGCAATAACACCACGCCCAACACAACGCAAAATAACTACTAGCCAGCAGCCGAAACTTGACAATTACCAAGTGCCGGAAGAGTTTTTTTTTAGTAGGCTAAGCTATGACTGCTGGCAACATCTCATTTATCGTGTGGGTTATAATACACAGATTTACTTAAATATTTATTTATCCAACGGTTATAATACACAGAGTTACATCCAATGTTTGGGCAACCTATACACAGAGCATACAAAATTCATTCATCAGGAAATGCGTGGTGTTGTTACATTCCCAAAGATAAAGGCTTTTTGTATAGGTAGCCGAAGTACTGGAAGAAGCTATTTTAGTACATACTGTGCCTGGTAGCAACATAATATTTATTAAACTTGATCCGAGTCCGCATTCGTTGTTACAAGCGTGATAAGGTCTGTTATATTTTCTGACGAGGAAAGTCACGCTAAACGAGGTGAACAAATTCGGGGGATATTAGCGAGACCATGCGTTCCTTTTAAACATGAACTTACTCATAGGAAGCCTTTGTATAGCACAATCCTGTGTAACAAACAGTGCAAAGGGCCGGACGAATTATTCTCTAAACAGTTTTCCTTAATGAACGAATGTAAGACGGTAACACCGATTTTTAACATTTCCCAATAGCACACATTCATCGTAGTTCAGGTTATACTTTGCTTCATAGGCGCTATCATTTTCTATTTAAAAAAACTAGTAGGAAACCACCTAAGGCTAGGTGTAGACATGAACAAGCTCTTTAAAAATCCTAAAAACTCCCTCAAGCTCTTTAAAAAATTAATATGACGGGCCGAGCTATGTTAACTGACGACTGTGTTTTTTAATTAACCTGCATTGTGTGCTTAAACCAGAGGTGAAATTCATCCGGGTTGTTTGGCGTACCCACAAAAACAACACCGTTACAGGAAAATAAATTTTGCAAGGTGCCCGTTTTATAAAAAAAAATATTTTTTTCTCCAGGGCGATGTACTTTTTTCACCAGACATAATCTTCCTAAATGTGTTTGAACCAAGTTTTCAGTTTCATATTTGTGCACTACATCCAACGATAGCATCAAGTTTCCGAAGGTTACTGGATTAAGCCGCCCCGCTATGACGAAACTTTAACATTGCTCTACTTTCATAATGGTTCCAACCTATTGAGGAAACGCTTACGTCAGGGGAAAACAACTTTTGGGTTTCAGAAAACAAAACGGATATTTGTCTGATACTGATAACTGCATTATCAAGGTCAAAATAAGCAAAAAAATAAAGTAAAACGAGAAAAGCCAGTGCTGTAAATGTCTTCAGTAAAGACTTGACTTAAGTCACTGTTTTTAAATAACTTGACTGGAGTCTTTTGGGCAAAATTACTTGCCTTAAGTTAACTTTGAGACTTGGGTCACTTTATAATAAATTGTTTACAATGAAATTTATCATTCTATTTTTTGGTTTACTTACTATTCAGGTAAGCTGCTTTGAATCGCAAATCAAGGCCGTTAGAGATATTGCAGTCTACCTCTCTACCATTACCTAGCGGTAGATTTAAACCAAAATGTTTTAACAACTTTCTTGGCTTAGATTGGCGGGTCGACAAAATTTTTAGGGTAGTGGAACTATCAGACATATGTAATGGAACATGTTAAAAATTCAAGATAGAAATATCAGCCTAGCCTACTTATAAGTTTTACCTTGGCAGTTTTTAACAAATAGCTTGAGCTGCACATAAAATAAATTACTATTTATTGAAGACTTTTTACTGTGGAAATTACTTTACTTTTAATAGACTAAGTTGCACCCCTGTGATATTTTCACGTCTAAGTTTACCTCACCAGCCGGCGTACAGTAAGTACAAGCGTAATGTAGTCCAAAATATATGAGGCAATTCTCTGGTTTCGCTATTTTTCAACGAACATACCTTAAACAAGAAGAAAGCGTACAATCCGCATATAGATAGTTTTTGGTAAAGATTGCCGACGCTTAACGAAATAATGAAAAGGAAATGGAACGTTAAGGCGGAGCCAACGCGTAAAATGCTTTTTGGAAGTCTTTGGTTATTTGAAGCGGTTTAATTTAGGTCAAATTGAAAGTTCAACTTCATCACTGCACCTTAAAACATCAAGGTGCTAAAAAACGGGAAAAGACTGAAGTTAATGGGCAGACTGTGATAGACAATAAGCTTGGCTTAGCAGAGAACAGGTTTAAATATTATTTGGCTAGCGCAAATAAAATACACGAAAAAACAGCGGAAATATGGTCAGCGAATACTTAAATAAAATTAAAGGCTAAAGTTCTGTTTAACGTTTGTTTTACAAATTTTAAGCCACAAAAATAAGTCTTGGCTAAAAATTTGGAAACTGAATATAAAATAAAACACGGGTGCTAATAGTTAACAAAAAATAGTTGTGTGGGTAAGTTTTTAACAGGAAGTATCATCAACTGTGTATGATAGAATGTCTCGCAGCAAAAATTTATCAGATTTCTAAAAATTTAACGATTTAAGGTAAAACGCAAACTTTACATTTTATCCTTTGGTTGTTTTATCTTTAAATGATCGCATATTAAAACTTGGTATTTTTTTTAGAAAATAAATCCAAAATGATTTGAAGGCGAGTGCAGAGTAAAGATATGAAGTTAAAGAACTGTTGTTCTCCAGAATGTGTCCAACTCCTATTTGGACGCTTTTTTCAACGCGATTTTGAAGCGAAACCAGCGCATAAACGAAAACACCATTCGAAAATACAAATGAGGGAACTGAGTAAATAAGGTAAAAAGACACAAAACACGACAATAATTTCACAGAGTAAAGCGATAGATAACAAACAACCCACAAATCGGTCGAAAGAGTTCTGTTTTAAAATCAGCGCTTTATTTCTGGGTATAACTAGTTCGATTTTATTCAGTATTAAACTGAAAAACGGTACAGTTGGACGTTCAAAACGTCTGTAAACAAATTGGTGCTTGATTGGGAGTTGAACTCACGACCGTGGGAATGCGCGACCACCCCTCTGTGGACTGAGTCATCAACAAACGTTTATAAAAGAGTTCAGGGCAACTCCTAAAATGCTTCAGGAGATTTTTGCACGAATTATGGCTTACTAGTTTTCAATATAAGCCTTACAAATGGTATTCATAGGTTATTTAATTTCAGAAAGTTGATTTTTCAATATGGATTTATAAGAAAAAAAAAGATAATCCAAGATATTCCCTCAAAACGGGATATTTTCATACATTGTAACAGCAGCAGACAGAAGATATATACTTGTGTATGTTGAAGATAGGAATGAATAAGCGAACAATCACAAACAACATTAAAAATCAATCGAAAAACTGCCAGGCGAAACATTTAATCGCACAGAATGGAATAATATGATTGCAAAAAGTGAAGTAATTCTTCAGCAGGTCTGCGGTCGTCAATACAGCTTTTAGGTACAAAAATAAACTTATATTTTGAAGCATAGGCCTGGTTTGGTTTTAGCATAGCCTGAATGCGGAGTGCAAGCAAAGCAGCAAATTTGTTTCGTCATTGAACTTTTTGTTTTTACAAAAAGCAAGCTGAAACCTTCATTTTTTTTTCAAACGTGTTGCTTTGGTTTTGCTAAACTTTGTGCTCATTATACCTTAAACTTATTGACAAAAACTTTTTGTCAAAACTTTATTCCAGCTTGATTTCTTATCGCAAGAGTTGCAAGTTGGTGTCATTCGACGCTTTTTAGTTTCATAAAACTGTAACTTTTTTTGGTATTTTTAGTTCACGTTAAAAACGAAATTGTGCTTAGCAAACCTTAAACTTACTGTAATAAGTTTTATCATCAACTTATTTTCCAAAATATCGTTTCACGCAGCGTTTTTCACGCATGAAGCAGCAAAAAAATCACAGGAAAAATGAACAACTAAGCTACGTTGCCTAACATTCAAGGCAGCTGAGAAATTACTTATCCTTTCGGTGAAAGGATAGGTCACAGTTGTTTCTTTATCGATGACGTAGCAGAATATACGTGACGTCATCGCAGTACAGCTGATGACGTCACTGAAGAAGTGGAGGCCAGTCACAGGAAAAGTTCGTCGCTAAAAATAATGTCTCGGTGTAAGGTGGGCGATTGAACAATGATCTGTGTTTATGGCAGTATTTCTCAACCCATGGGCTGCGCCCCGAATATTGCGTGGCACATGATTTGGTTGGCTCGCCTACTGCAGTGGTTCACATATTGCGCTGAATATGTGATAATGGATATCACCTTGACCCAAGAGCAGAGGGTTCTTAAACTGGGGTTCATGAACCCCTTGGGGGTAGGTTCAATTTTGATTTTTTTTTACAAGTGTTTTTAGCATCTACTTACTTGCTAGCTTACAGTATTGTTGTTTTGATTATATTTTCGTGTGTTTTTAGCATCTACTTACTTGCTAGCTTGCAGTATCTGCCTTACAATCTGCCGGTCGCTGACCATGCTCCTCAACTTCTCTGTCATCTTGTTGTAATTTCTCTCCATCTCACGCTGGTATTCCTTCTGGTCAGCGCTGATCAGTGTTTTGTTCTTCTTCAAGGCAAGTGAACATCTGGAAAAGAAGATAGAAGAAGTCAAGAAACATTTGTTTTTGCCTCTCATAAAAATGTTACAAAGAATCAATCATAGTTTTTTTTTTGTGGAAACTAAGGAAAAACATTTTAACTTTAATAAAAATGTTGAAAAAATTCAAATTGTATTTTTAGGATTCAAGCAAAACCACAAAGGTTGTAAAAAAGATCCAAAACAACTTTATTCAACAAAAGCAGAATACTATAGTTACGCAAAAAACATCGTCAGTTCTGCTAATATTCTTAATTCTTGAAACTGACGATGCTTTTTGCGTAACTATAGTATTCTGCTTTTGTTGAATAAAGTTGTTTTGGATCTTTTTTACAACCTTTGTGGTTTTGCTTGAATCTTACGATATGGAGAAGAGATCAACAACTAGCAATGTTGGAGCAGGCTTAGATCCCAAAATTAACAAAAATAGTAATAATATTATTATTATTTCATCAATCAATGTATTTTTAGGGTGCTTCTTTCGTAGCAAAATACGACGCAAGAATTTAAAAGTCAGCCACGATTACTCACGCGTGATCAAACTCCTTGAATGAAAGCCTCAGCTCGTTGTAATGGATCCACAACTTCGGTTCGTCTGGGATCTCGGTCAGGAAAGTGTTGGCAACCTCCATCGGGCCCTGGGGAACAACAGAATTGTGGTGAGATTGACTTGAATGTGCGCAGTCAATGTTTTCATATGAATTAAATTAAGTTATTCAAATGAGTAATTTCACTCTTTTATTTAAACCTATATGTTTTCTTCTAGTTGTGGTATTTTCTGTTGAACAAAACTTGCATTACGTTCTCACTGTGTATATCATAAATCTAGAGATAGTCTTGGAGCCCCGTTTAAACTTAAATAGACTGGCAAACAAATAGACCACTGGTTCTTGACCTTTAGTGTCGTTAGCCCTATGGTTAATTTGGTGAGCTTCACTGCTTTTTAAAAACTGTTTAACGCACAACTTGTAATCGAAAGGTATAAACGATAAAAATAAAACGACCAAACATGTATCTGTAAACTGATACTACCTCTTGTTATTCAGCGTTCAAAGAGAACAGTATGTATCATTGTAAACATTACCAAATGTAAGTTGTCAATATCAACAGGTTAGGAACCAATGCACTATATATACCGCTTGACTGAAAGCTCTAGTTACCTGGTTAACAGAAGTGAGCACAGCCCCTTGTAAGTTGACCTGCAGCATTCGGATGTCTGGCGGGTTCTGATTGGTTGCTTTGATCAGCTGACTTGTCTTCTTCTTAACATCTTCGCAAGCCGATTCGAGCGGACTGAGAACTTTCTCCCAACTGAAATAAAAGGTGCTGGGGATAGAATCGAACTTATAACCGTTGGAATAGGCGACCACGGTTTTGTGGGCCAAGTTATCAAACGCTTATTAAGTGGAACGTCAAAACTAGTAAATACACAAGTTTAATGGGAATACTTCTAAAGGTTCACATTCTGTATTATACAACAGTACGCACTAATAGGTCCTAAAAATAATATACCATATAAAAATCTAAAAAGTTAAAACAACTAGGAAGGCAGTTAAAAGGCGAAAAGGCGATAATGCCATTTGTTGTTGATGCAGCTTGTAAAGTTATATTCTCAAAGTCTAGTTGCTTTAAAAATAATTGAAAGCAGGTTGTCCAAAATTTATGCAACAAATACACACGGAACATCCAACACTTTATCGTAACAACATTAAACTGTTGCGTGTTATGTATTTAATTAAACAGCTACACCAGCGAACATATCACACATGCCCCATTACCAGGACTTCAAACCCAACAAAAAGTATAAAAAAAGAGTATAACAAAGTATATATATATATATATATATATATATATATATATATAATACAAAATGGCGACCAAATCGTTGTCCGCAACTGACCGCTTGATGACACTGATCCTTGTCTTGATGTAGGGGAAGGCGTTGGATACCTGGAGGAAGGTTTTCCTTTTATACTGATCCCGCATCACACCGTGAGCTTTGCCATCTTTCGTGAAGGGAGTCGCGTACATGAACTTGTCAATGTTGAAGTTCCTGGAGAATCGACAAATTTTGTTCCGTGTGCATTTTTTTATATCTTGAGGCAAAAAGTCAAAATAAAATCATATTGGCAATAAAAAGCCAACAATTATACCCGGATCAGATTTTATTAGTTTTCAGCTATTTAGTAAGAAAGCTGGTTTAAAGCAAAAATATTAGATTTTATGTGTGTCGATGTTGTGCTTTTATATACCTCTGCAGAAATGTTGCAGAAAAAGGCAACAAAACAAAACAAACAAGAGAAAAATGCATTGACATATTTACAAATATTTATTTTTGTTTTAAACTGTCTAAACTACTTTCATATATTTTAGTTTTAAGGCCACATTAAAAATTATATAAAATGTTGAAATAATAAAGGCCATGGAAATAAGTAATGTATGCGACATTTTATTTAACGTTAAGAAATGTACCTTAGGCAGATAATTTATTAACTTAAAAATTCCAAAATATTTGCGTAGAAAACACGATAAAGTCGTAACAATGAGTTCGTCAGTAGATAACTAACTCACAATTTGGAATAAATATCGCTAAAAACGAATTCGGTTTCATAGCATGTTTGCTCGGACTTTTTTAACTATTTATTGTTTATTTTCTCAAGTAATGAAGTGATAGCCATTCCTAAAACGACCAACGCGACATTGCGCCAAGCTCAATGATTTGATTAGTAATATGCTTTTTATTTAATAAACAGTTTAAATATTTAACTAGTTCAAAGCAAGAATCTTTCTTTAACATTATTTTCTGTGGAAAATCCCAAACAAAGAATTTTCGTTATTATTCCGGCTAAGAAGGTATATTATAAATATTTAATAAATTGAATGTTTGAACAATTTTAACTATCAAGTACTTTTGACTGTCGGGAATAAACAATGGCATTGCAAACAGTTTTTTTGCTCAATAGCCCGCCTAATACTCTAATCAACAAGATATTAACTTTATTCAAAAACAGCTCTTCTGATAATTGTATGAATTACAAATCCCAGACAAGCTGTTTTTGATTAACATTATCCCTAGTAGCAACATATATTAACCTTTCGAAGTCTTGTACGTACATTAGTATTACAAACAGTTTCAGGACAATTTTTTGACTTTAATAGTCTGTGTAATACTTTATTCAATGAGGTGTTAACCTGTCGAAGTATGATGTCTTTTTTCCGTTCTCATACTCGTAGAAGTAAGGTTCAACGAATGTGATCTGGATGTAGGCTTTATCCGGGTCCAATGTGCTGGGGTTCACTGTGCTCGAATCCTTCAGCATTTCGACGCATTCAGCTCCAAAACATTGCACGTAGAAGGTCTGAGGAGAGACAGAGTGGGTTGGTTTTAGGTTTTTAGTTTACAGGCTTTATTTATTTTAAGTTTGCTTAAAGCTTTAGTTTTTAACTTTGCTTTTGTGACTGGGGTACACGGTTTTCGAACCAATCGTCACTGAAATATTGGCCGTAAAGGTTGGGAAGACAGAATCGGTTATTTTTAAGTTTTTTGCTTTTAAAATAACTTAGCCTTATTTTTTAGATTAACGATATAAGACAGAATCGATAGATTTTAAAACTTTTTTTAAAACGTTTATCGTATTTTTAAATGTGCGAAAATTTATCTGGGGAGAAACAGAGTGGGTTGTTATTAGGTTTTCAGAATACTTAGGGCTTTTTTTAACTTTGCTTTTGTGACTGCGGTAAGCTAGATTTTTAAACCACTCGTCACTGAAATATTGGCCATAGAAGGGTTGCAGAAACAGAATCGGTTATTTTCAGGTTTTTGCTTTTAAAATAACTTAGCCTTATTTTTTTATTCGTTTGTTGTATTTGTATATGAATACTGGTGTGATTGTACGAAGGCCTGGGGAGAAACTAGTCGGTTGTTTGTAAGGATTTAGGAAAGAAGTCGAGTGTTGTTTTTCACAGGAATGCTCAAAAACTTTCGTTAAATATGACGTTATGTTGAGTAAAATATTTTGATGTCTAATACTTTCATTCCTTGATAAATGCAAAAAAATATAACACTGGTATTTTGGGAACGCCCCTTGATGGTCCAATCAGTTCCGTTTAAAAATAACGGTCTTTATGGAATAACTGTAACAGGTTTGTGGTTAAAATTTCTCGCTCAAAACCGTAAACGTATTTAAGACTACGATGTGAACGCATTAAATTCAATTTTCACATTTTTACCAGGACAGTATGGACTTACATATTTTTATTTACCAACGTGAGCGTGCAAGTTGATTTTTTAATATTTAATTTTTTTTTTAGATATTGACGCAATTCCAACAGTTATTCCACAAACTACCTAACTCTAGCCTGTGCGTCGTTTGGTGCATAATCCCTACTTACTCTTTCCCCGTTTTTTAACCCCGCTGAATTGCGCTGAATGGAGGCCGTGCTAATTTTTATTTACAAGTTTTCCACACATTGACCACCTCTAGCCTGTGCGTCATTTGGTGCATAATCCCTACTTACTCTTTCCCCGTTTTTTAACCCCGCTGAATTGCGCTGAATGGAGGCCGTGCTAATTTTTATTTACAAGTTTTCCACACATTGACCACCTCTAGCCTGTGCGTCATTTGGTGCATAATCCCTACTTACTCTTTCCCCGTTTTTTAACCCCGCTGAATTGCGCTGAATGGAGGTCGTGCTAATTTTTATTTACAAGTTTTCCACACATATTGCCTGCCTCTAGTTTGTAAGATATCTCGGACATAATTTCTATTTTTGACAATGTTTTGCTATTACTTCCAAATTTTATAACCCAGCTTAATCGAGATAATACCACTTTTAACTTTCTTAAGGTTTCCACATATAGCCCACCTCTAGCCTGTGCGTCATTTTGTGCATAACCCCTATTTACTTTTTTCCCTGTTTTTCAACCCCGCAGTATTGAGGTTATGCTTCTATTTATTAACATGGTTTTCGGACATATTGCCTACCTCTAGTTTGTAAGATATCTCAGACATAATTTCTATTTCTGACAGTGTTATGCTAATACTTCCCAATTTGGTAACCCAGTTTAGTCAAGATAACCTAGTTTAATGCCACTTTCAACTTTCTTAAGTTTTCCACACATTGCCCACCTCTAGTCTGTACGATATCTCTGGTAATTTCGTGATGGCTGGCTCCTTGTAGATGAATTCCTCTCCATTGAGGTCGCCAAACTTTCCTCCGTAAAAACCAACACGGAAGTATGTTCCAAACATCCTCTTTCCAACCTTATTAATCGGGCGAGAAATAAAGTTATAAAGGTATAATAGCGAAAGTAAAGAGGTATTTTCAGTTTGATGAAAACGTTTTTTTTTTTTGATTAGCTGATTTGCGAAAATTTGGGACTTTTTTATAGTTGTTTGTTTCACTATGGCGTTTGTTTGTTACAATTCCGATGAAAAGGGTTTGATTTTAGTTTTATAGAACAAACAATGTTGCTTCCATAAGCAACCGTTCACCGTTGTTTTTTGCGTTTTGTTATAGCGGGGTGCGGCTAAGCAAAATAAAATAAAAAACACCATTTTAGAGTAGAACGGCTGGACGTTGTAGTTAGACGTAGAATGAATATTAAAGCCCATACGCCATTTTAAAAGTCTTATGTTATACGAAGTTAAACTGACCGGGGTACTTATGCCCAAATGTGTGATGATAATGCAAAACACAAAAAGTGCTAAAACATGCAACAAAATATTAACTAATGCTTACAGGCTTAATATTATTTAAATAGCTCCTTTGATAACAAACAATAATTACCAGAGGAGCTATTTGGATTAAAGCACCAAAATGTTTCTGACTTAATTATTTGGTCGGTCGTATTTCTACAATGTGCTCGGAAAGTGTGAAGCATGCTTTTACAAATCCAACACAAATAGTTTAACAAGCTACACATGCACTTAAGGTAACGATTTCAAATGGATAAGGACGGATGCCCGATGGAAAAATAAAAAACAAATAAAAAGCAATGTTTTTTTCACATGAAATATTATTTTTTAGGATAAATAATAATTCTGGCACTTTATGGCATAAAAAGTGTAATTTATAACTTTAAATATTTTATTTTTTTCGCTAAATTTTATGTTTTTTTGAGTGATCCTTCGGGCGTCCGTTTGTTAAATGTTAGTTTGGTTATTTCACGAGAATCGTGTTCCACTCACCCAATCAATATTCGAGCAGCGCGACACCGGATGAGAGCACCGCAGCGTTCACGGAAGCACAAAATATACGGAAAATAAAATTAATCGCGAACCACGAACTGGTGTGCTGGATACCGAATGGAACCAAGCGATAAAGAAAATACAAAATGGTGACACACCCTGATGTGCCTTGTGGAATATGTTGACCAAATGGCAAGTAGTGGGATAATAATTGGTTTACGACCAAATTATCTGATTGCACTGGTCAACAGCAAATTTTAAACGGAGATGTGATAGATTGATTCCTAATGTGTTTTCGGCGCTGATTCTGAAAATGCCATCAATTTTTCTAGCACATCAGGTTTATGAAATATTCGCATTTTAATTTTTTAAATGTATTGCTGCATTATCAATATAGGTAAATTGCGCACTGTGACATAAATCAAATATAAGAAAAAAAGTGAAAATTTGTTGACCAGTGATAATTCACCTGACCAGATCTTATATAACGTGTTTAATAGAGACTAAGATTATAATTTGTCTCCTGAAAAAAATAGTTTTAAATATATTTTGCGATGTCAACTAGAATTATGCAGTTTTTGGTCTTAAAAAACAATAGGCTTGCCTGTTACATAATTTACTCAAGTGATACGTAAATTACAATTGTGCAATTTCTTTTCCTAAGTAAATTAGGTCACGGTTGAGCGGAAACATCACTACACCATTCGAAAGATCGCAAAAGTTATAACAAGGTGAAATATTCCAAGATTTTGAAGTGAGGTATAATGTAGTGGAACCACTGGGTGTTAGTTTTACGTTTGGTTCCTTTGGTATTTAGTACAACCACGTACGAACCGTTACTAATCGCAGGTTACGGTTAAAACTTGAAGTAAAAACATAAAAATGCTGTTCCTGATATTTTGTATCAGAGGTTGGTAACCAATAAAGTGGATTTCAACATCACAGGGGGAAGGTAGCCGTCGCACGCAAAAGCAGCTAAACCAGGCTTGTTTTAGAGTAAAAGGGAAATTGCTTTCATTAATATCCGCAACAAATCGTGAAAAATGAGCCTTTAAAATATTTTAAAAGCAAAGCTAACAGAAAATTTTTGACAATGCATATATTTCTATATTTTACGAAGCATTTATGGAACACCAAACAATAATATGTAATTTGAAAGTGCATACTTTTTTTCACTATCCTGAATTTCACCATTTTGTTTCAAAAACGGGTTAGATGCCACCAAGCACAAAATATTCAGGAACAGCTTCAAAAAATATTTTAATGACATATTTTAAAACGGACGAGACTAACGTACCTCCCATCCACCGTAGTAGCTCTGCGCAGCGATGCGGAACGAAAATAAAAACAAAAAGGGAGCAAAATAAATAAACTGGTGAATCGTATAATAACAGTTAAGTGCATAAACTATATTAAATAAAAGCCAATTCGCCAATAAAGACCAAATAGATTGGGGACAAAAAGTTTAGCTTAGATGTTTTTTCAATAATATTAAATTTTAACAAAATGTTTGGTATTTTGATTTAATTTATTCATTAAAAATTGCGTATTGTTGGTATATAAGTTATAATGGGCATTTTTATTAGTGTTAGATCTCGATAGGCAAAATGGCAACAATTTAGATGTAAAACATGAAAAATCGATCAAATAATTACAAGTTTTATGCATGACATGCAAGTATTAATTGATCCATTGGTTTTCATGAAAAACAAAAGTCAGGTTTCAATCATTTAACACAAATTACAAGCTAAAAGTAAAAACTATTCGCCATTCTCGGTGAAAACTAAGTATTTCTCTTGCGGTAAATTATACAATGTTAAAAACAAAACGAAAATTAAATAGTCTGACTCTAGCCATTGAATCATAAAGAGTCTGCTAAATTAAAGGCTCTTTTAAACAAAAAACAAAATCTAAACTAAAATTGCCAAGCAAACTATTTTAAGAAGTATTTCTAAAAACGATTTTACTAAATAGGAGATAAAGAAGTTGATCTGCGCTATCTTTTTAAGTATAAACAAGCTTTTAATTAAAACAAGCAATACTTGTAAAATAATATACCCTAAAACAATAAAAAGGTACACGATATTAACCACAGCCTAAAAAAGCACTAAAAAGAGGACACTTAAGCGAAGGCAAAAAAGCTATATTCTGGTTGCTAGCGCAGAAATAAATCACGCCTTACAGAACTCGTATTGTAGAAGTCCTAAAAAACCTCCTAAAAATACATCGCATCTTAGGATAAAGCCGTAAAATTAACGCCTTTCATACCAAAAAATAACAACAAATATGCCTATCCTACCAAAATCACGGCAATGCGTTATAAAGCTGACACCACAGACCAACAAACCACATATAAAGGAGTTAATGAAGAGATAGATTCCGCATCACTTACCTGGCTGCTGATTTTGGTGAAAGAGTCCTGAAGCTTCCCGTGGATCTGAGCAAGCTTCTTGTAATCTCTCCCGTGCTCGTATATCGGGATGAGGACTTGGTAAATCATGTCAACAACTTCGTGCAAACCTCCCTGACGAAAAGAAGATGAATGAATAGTGTTAATACACGAGAAAAGGTTAATACAGAAAATCCGTCGGCCTTATATCAGGATGCAAGCAAGGCAAGGCAAGGCAACCGTTGTGAGGTTCGAACTCACGCCCTCGGCCATACCGGGTCCGTCGCTCTACCAACTGAGCAATACAGACTTCCGTGTATCCCCCCTGACAAAAAAAGAATGAATAGTGTTAATACACGACAAAAAAGTTCATACAGAAAATCCGTCGGCCTAACCAGGGTTATCGTGCAAGCAAGGCCGGCCTAAAAAACTCTGCAACACGTGGTCCCAAGGTCAGGTGAAGGTTAACGATTATTATTTAATCGACAAACAACTTCCAGAGGATTGACCCTATACGACAACGATATGCTTGGACTATTAAAGTTTGTTTCCCTGTTGACAAGATTAGTCGTATTTGATTTTGATTCAGTTATTTTATTTAGATATTCTAGGGATGTCCGATAATTTCGGATCGTCCTACTTCTTGTTTTTACCCCATTGTTTTTACCCCACCAGTTACCGACCTGTGAGAATGTTCCAGCTGCTTGTTCCATGATAGCGGTTAGGCCTGCGGGTGAAAAGTACTTCTCCGAGCAAACCTCATCAGTCCGTGACGTCAGAACATCGTCAGACACCGCGCTCTCCTCCAGGATATTTCCGCTGATTTTCTGTCGGACGAGATGGCACCATTTTGCAAAAATTTTAGAGACTAAAAAAATCGCGAACTTTTGAGAATAAACGTTGTAAAACACAGAATTTATAAGATATTTTGGACTTTAGGTAAAATTTTGTCGTAAACATATTTTTATCGCGGTATTAAATAAACGGCAAATAATAAACCTGAACTTGGTCAAAAATGTGATGGGATGGCATTAGGGTAAAAACAGTTACACTCAGTTTCAAAAGTTTTTTGCTGCGTTTTAAACGTTTGAATTAAATCTTTATTCATTAACATTTTTGTATTGAAAGTAAAACCTCTCCAACCTGAAACTTAAAAACGAACTGTGCGGTGTTTTTAAGGTTCTGTAATTGCACAAGTTTGTAAAAACCCAGCTTTTAGCTGCTATAATCAACCCCAAATGATTGGGGCTATTGGTCCGGAAAAGATCACAAAGACAAAAAAATCTATTTAATGACAAGTGTGTCACGCAATTGGATAAAAAGAGTTTTAAAATGAGGGGTTTCAACAGGTTTTACCGTAAAAATTCACTTTAAAATGATCTAAAGCATTTGGATGTTTAGGTGCACTACACTGTAATGTAGCATGAAATTGATTGCAAGCCAAAAAGGTGAAGTAGACCGATATCATCTTAAAAACACGTTCAACTGTAACGATACAAGTGCGTGTCGAACGTCTTAATTAAGATAAAGTTGATTTTTTGGCTTTGACATCCATCAAGTTGCATACATGTGTTATTTTTCCTTAAAGTCCACCGTTTTTACCTCGAAGGTGACGCACCCCACAGGAAGGAAAGGTTTGTAATCCATCATAGATAGGTACTCTGCCACTAGGGCGGCGCAGTGGAGCAGACACATGCCAGCTTCCGCGTGGTTCTTGCGCTGCATAAGGGAAACAAAGTGTTTAAGTAAGCAATTTTTCTCTGCATAAATTAAATATTTATTGAAGATTATGAAAAAACAGTATAAATGCCAAGTTCAACACAATAATAAATAGTTAAAACTTTGTTTTACTATGGCACTTTATATACACATAACGTATGTTAAATAAATTAAAAAAACATTAAAAAAAAAATGGCAAAAACATAGAGATTTTCACAGACTTTCCATATGGGAATCAATTTAAAAATAAACCAAAAACATGGTCTTTCTATGTTTTTTATCAATATAGTTTGTTAATTTCATGTAAAGTAAAACTGTTGCAGAAAATCAGATACTATATTGTTTACCTTTAAATATACCTCTAAATGTTGATCTGCCATGTTTTGCAGCAGTTTGTAAAAACATTAAAAATCAGCAAAATAAAATGAAAAAAAAACAAAAGAAATTAACCAAAGTAAAAAAGGATTTAAAAAGGCAACATCTACCTCAATATTCTGCAGCCATTCAAATGTAAAAACATGAAAAATTAGCCGAATAAAAATGTAAAAAAACCATAACACCTACCTCTGAATGTTGGTTTGCCATATTCTGCAGCCAGGTGAGCCTAAGGTCTGGTGAGTTCTGGTAACCCTTAGCGATCCTGTACATGAGGTCGATCAACATCTCAGGGTCCTCCTTGTGCTCTTTCATCTTCACGGTGTCCGACAAGATCATGTGCAGGTTGAACACCAGGTCGCGCACCTGAGCAGGAGAAAGCGTTCAACTATTTCCCAAAAGTTTGTTGTATATATTAAAACAATAAGTTGGAGCGCACATAACATAGCTCAAACTCCTATATTAGTCTGGGTCAGACCGGTACCGATATTATCGTAGTATCGGGTGAGTACCGATACTATCATTTAAGTCGGTTAGCGGCCCCGCTTTTTATCAAACACCCTTAATTTTCAAGTACCGCAATATATTACGTAATTTTTCGAATAAAATGCGACCAAAAAGGTTCTTTCGATTTTTTTACAACTGCAACTTCCCTAGGTTCCTCGGTTTTATATTGAAGAACGCTTAAGTGGCCTTAAGCTCCAAAATGCTACTCCGACTTAAAAAAACAATTGCTTTATTTTCACTTTTCAAGTTTTGTAAATACGGGGAGAATAATTTAGGTGACAAAATAAAATGATTTATGTATTGCAGCAGGAAAGGAGAAAAATATTCATCCTTCACTGACGTCATATCAACTAAACTAGAAAAAAGTAGGTGGGTAAAGAATGAACGCTATAGCGGCATTTTGGTAGAAACCTGTTCAGGAAACGATGTGCTTTCCAGTTCCGAGTCGATTTCGGCGTATGAGAGCACGGTTTTTAGCGAGCGACGTAAAAACTCCTCGTCGAAGGTGTGCGACACGCCCACTAGTGACGACATCGACATGGTAACCTGCATCTTCACTCGAGCGAAAGTCTGCGACATTGTAAGTTAAACTAATAGTTTTTAAACACGATCGGAAGAAAATAACATAAGTCAAAACTATAGATGTAAAACCACTGTAAGAATTTCAGAATTAAAATAAATGCACATTTTAAACCAAAAACTTTTTTATGTAAGTTATGATATTTTTTGTTGAGTTTTATCGCTTTTATATTTACTTGAATTTTTACACCAATAATGGCATCAGGTATTGCTGAAACGTTTATAAACAACGAAATGACGGTTTTATCGAATAATATGGCTTCGGTATTTTCACTGTTATAACTTTAGCTATTTTTATTCATGAGAACATTTCAGGCCAAAATAGATTAAAAACTCAAGCTCTCTAGACATTACTTTCTTTTCAAAAGTTGCATATGTACAAAAATAGTTTTGTGAGAGAGTGAGAAGTTGTGCCTCATGAGCATGTAAACTGTAGCTTCACTTCGCAATCTGTTCTTTATTATTTTACAATGGGAGGGTAATATAGAAGTAGTATTTAGAAACTAGGCTCAGAAATGATTTATTGAAGCACAAAATGGTACTCACACTGCCGAGTGAGAAGTTGTGCCTCATGAGCATGTAAACTGTAGCTTCACTTCGCAATCTGTTCTTTATTATTTTACAATGGGAGGGTAATATAGAAGTAGTACTTTTAGAAACAAGGCTCAGAAATGATTTATTGAAGCACAAAATGGTACTCACACTGCCGAGTGAGAAGTTGTGCCTCATGAGCATGTATAGTGATGCTGATGCGTGCATGCGGACACAAGCGCTGTTGCTGCTGCACTTCTCCAACAAACGAAGAGTAAGATCCGCACATTGCTCCGTCTCCTCCTCAAATACAAGCTCCGGGAACTAAATAAGAACACAGAAGTATCATATGATGCTTACCAAGAGGGCGAGTGGAACGGACGCCATGTTTGGTCCGATTGAATGTGGTTTCTTTTTTTGCTGAACGTTGCCATCCAAACTAATATATTTCCTTTTTCTGCCTATTTATATTGGCTTAAATTTCAAACTTCACCTATTTACATTTTAAAGATGTTAAAAAGGTTAAATATTAAAACTTGCCAATCATAAACAAACAAAATAAAAATTAATAACCACTTAAAATTTAATTAGGGTCCAAACAATGTCATTAAACATTTAATTTAAAGTTGCCAAAGCAATTACTTGTTCTAATTTAATGAAAATACTGTTGCCAGATGTTGTATCAATTGTAAAATTGTTTTTCTCGAGAAAATTTTTATTACTTTAATTTAATGCTTATTTTTTTTAAATATCCTTAACACGTAACAATACAAAACACAATTTTAGTAACTTATGCTCTTTAGCGACATCGAGTGTCTATAAAGATGTATTAACACGACCACTCAATGTCGCTAAAGAGTTACTTAAGCCACAAACAAACACCAACCTTAGCGACGATAGAACGTTGAATGGCAAAGGCGTGCTGGAGAACCGACACGCTCTGTCGCTTCGAGAAGCAGTGGAGCAGAACGCGGAGGGCGCCGGAGAGCACTTGTGACGTACTTGATCCGTCACTAAGCTCGGTTGCTGTGGCAACGATCAACTCAAGCGTGTCCAGAACGATCATCGAGGTTTCTGTAAAGATTGGAAAGTTTGGAAACACTTATGACTAGGGCGATTATTTTTTGACCTAAAAATTAGGAAATTTTGACAAATTTTGTCCTGTTAGAAATACATTGATTTAAATAATCTAGGCTTCGTTATTAACACGGTTTTTATACCGTATATTGCTCTAATGAAGATATAATACGGTTAAAATGACTTTGAATATAAATCAAAACTATTTTTTTCGATAAAATTAAACAATAAATTAAAAAAAAACTGAATGATGAATTTCAAAAAGCTGACTATAGTTTTTATTTTAATTTTGTAAACGATTTATGTGCATTTTTATTTTATGTATACGAACTATGCCTAACCTGAACTTTTCTACTGAATACCGGAACTCAAAGAGTTGAAAATATATTATTTAAGCTCTTTTAATGTTGTAACGGTTTCCCCCTTTTATTATAAAAACATTGCGACTTTATTTACAAGCCGATTTCCTCCTTCAAAGACTAAAAAAAGTTTTTTTTTTAATTTTGTAAACGATTTATGTGCATTTTTATTCGATTTCGACTGGAAAAATTTTGACAAATTATGACCCAACGTGTAAATTTTGACAAAATTTTGACTTTTTTGACAAGTCAAAATATAATCGCCTTACTCATGACTGTAAATCGTCAAAACCTCACGCTTTTTTGAAAATATTTTGATTATGGTAAAATGATTTGACGCTTTTTTTCCGACGTTGATGTTGTTTTTACATCAGTCTTATGGCTGGAGTCCTTACTAAACACACATCCTGGCTGGAGTTTACCTGCTGAGAAGTTCCTCCCCACAGGTGAGTCGGCGAGTCCCTGCTTCATTCTCTCTTCATGCTTCACTTGTTTCCACTCAGTGCGGTTCTTGTTCCACCGGAGGGCGTCCTTCCCCTGCGCTGGACCGAGGGTGGCAGCTTTGTCTGTTCAAAAAATGAATGACTAAAATGAAAGCGCAGTTTTAGCTACCGTTTTACGGCTTTGTCTGGTCAAAGAAAATAGATGGTTAGTTTGTTGGACAATGAATAACTGAAGCTGTACACTCCTAAGGTGGTATTGCATGAGAAAGTCTTTTCCAAGGGTGGCCGCTTTGTCTAGTCCAGTGGTTCTCAACCTTTTTTCTTTCGTGGCCCATAATTATGTGGCGCCCAATAGAATTTTTATAAAAGAAAAAGCTTTAAAATAGGTTTAGAACAAAACACAGCAGAACGTATTTCAAAACAGATTTTTCATTCAACCGTGTATTAGTGAGATACCTGCGGCTGAACAAGAAATTTACATTCCTTTTTAATTCTTCCCCCAGTCATTATTCATGTAATGTTGATCATCTACTAACGACTGAATACTCAGTTTTCCTTTTAGGATTTTGTGCAGTGACGACTTCGTAGTAAATGATGTTTATCCGAGGCGCGATTATTGCTAGTTGAGATGAAACAAATGAAACTAAATCTAGCTTTTTTACATTGGTCTGTGGCCCACCCCAAATGTTCTTATGGCCTCCCAGTGAGCCATGGACCACTGGTTGAGAACCGCTGCTCTAGTCCAAGAAAAACTATTAGAGAAACAGTGTTTAAAAAACGTATTAAAACACCACAGCATTAAACAAAAGGGAAAAAGTTTTACAAATAGCGTTGGGAAACCATTCTAAAATTAGCTTTGTCTGGTCAAAGAAAAAACACTTTTATTAATTATTATTTTTTTGACGGTCTTGGTTAAAGTAACGATTAACAAATTAGCAGCTCCTTCCGTTGTTTACAGGAGATCCAAAATTTGGGATTCGCCCGCTCGAAACTTAAAACGCACAAATTAAATCAAATGGTGAAAACCAATAATACTGTAGGACGAAAATCGGCATCTCGACATTTTTGACGGGTGCAAATTTAAATATAACTTCAACCCTGGATTCAAAGTTGACTCCAACAATGTCGCCCCAAAGTCAATGACACGGATTTGGCAATATCGGTATTTTTAATAATTTGACGTACCACCACACTGCAACACTGATAAACTTACAATAATTCCGTCCAACCTTTCTTTAAAAGAAATGCGCTACATTTAAACTTTATTAGGGCGTGACGAAATGTAAGTTTTAATGACTTTGTTGTGTGTTTAAAACCGCTAGGGTTTCAGAATCCCAAAATAACAAAAAATATACAAAAACGTTTGCGAAAAAAGGTTGAAATTCTGCTTAGAGCAGTGGTTGAGGTGTTTCAGTTTAAAGTTTGTATATTTGCATAGCGACCGAATGCGCTTGTGGTTTAAAAGAGCGCAGTGAGGATATTAACAATGTTAAAACAAATTAAGAAGTTTTGTGTTTTATGAGTTTAAATCCACACGATAATTTAACTTTTCGTTTTGGTACACATGTGTGTCCATAAGTACGACAGCACACGTTCAGAAAAGCTAGCGCACCAATCAGCTTTTTGCCAATATTTCCTCCTACTCATGTATACGAACTATGCCTAACCTGAACTTTTCTACAGAATACCGGAACTCAAAGAGTTGAAATGATATTATTTGAGCTCTTTTAATGTTGTAACTGTTTCCCCCTTTTATTATAAAAACATTGCGACTTTATTTACAAGCCGATTTCCTCCTTCAAAGACTAAAAAAAAACTTAGGAATTTTTAAACAAAAAAATATATATTTTTTTTTGAAAAATATTTTTTTACTTTACGATACGTAGATCAATTTAAAGACATTCAGATGCTCTCACCTGCTCCCGCTCCACCTCCTCTCCTCCGCATGAGCAGCTCCCTCCGAGCGGACGACTCACCAAGGATGGCTTCCTGTAGCCTGCTCTTGCTGTCCTTCTTCCGAGCGGTCGTCTTCAACGAACTCCTGGATGGCTCCGCGCGTCCAAAAGCGCTCATCGACTAATGGGGAGAAAATACAGGCCGTTTAAACTAACAGCGCGGTCAGTTGCTCATATTCGAGTCGGGTTCACCAACTTTTACTGAAATCCTGATTGGTGGTAAAATATTTTATCAATTCCGTTCAGGATTGCAACACCCCTATCAGTGGATTGCTGCATATCTGCTTTATATTAGTTTGGAACATAATGGTTTAAGGTTGTAGCAAGACGTAGTAAGAATATCAAAGCCCATACAGAAGTAGGTAGCATTTTGTGAACGTTTTGAATCAATTTTTATTAATTTTCAACTAAGCGATGTTGAAGCTTTGTTAAAAAATAAATAAAAAGTTATTCGAAACGTTCAAGATGATACCTACTTCTGTATAGGCTTTGATATTGTTATTATGCTTTATATTGTTACGTAAATGAAATACAGACTTTAGAGTCGGGAGCGGGACTTACACAAGTTGTTTTCACCCGACTCCGCAGCCCTGTGTAACTGGAAATGTACGTCTAAGATCTCACCTTAAACTCAAAGCAGGACACAGCGATGTAGAGCAGATGCAGGATCGCGATCAGTTGGGAGGATGAAAGACCGATCCACCAGGACTTCAAGGTAGAGTCATCCGTGTTCTTGAGGAGCCAGAGGAAGCAGGCGAGGAGGTTGCGGGTGCACTCAGGACTCATTTGCTGCAAGAAGAGCAGGAGGGTTAATCAAGGAAGAGGAATAATGAAAGGAGGGTTCCGGACTCATAAGGAAGATAACTGAGGAGAGAGTCAGGGAAGAAAAAATGACAAGGGAACAAAAAGTGATATCAGTCGATTTCTGAGAAATCATCCATGAATAAAAACACAACATTTTGACATCAAGAAGTAAACTCAGGACAAAGTAAAAAAAAACTGGGCCAATGTTGCAGTTATTAAATAAATTATAACCAATTTAACTTGTTTTGTAGGTTGATTTATGGGATTGGATCTAATACAGCAGCAAGTGTAATACGCACCAATGATCTGATATTGACAAGTTGTTTTACGCACCAGCACTTTAAGGTTGATTTTAAGATGAAAAGCATTACACCTACACTATAGTTAAAAAACATTGGAAAAAATGTTTGCAGATATTTTAACACAGCAGCGAAAATATAATACTTACCGGTGAGTTGATATTGACTGAAGTGTTGCTTCTAGTAAGCTGAGGTGAAGGGCTTGCTATGGCGGCCGCTACACTGTTGCTAACCATGGCGTCGTCTCCCCCTGCACCCCCTGCGTTGCCCCCCTGGACACTGGGGGTGTCAAAAGTGTGCGCGAACTGGAGCGACTTGATGGCGATGGACAGCAGTGGGAGGTAGAGAGCTGCAACAGCTTTCTTGACCTTAGAGGAAAAATGTAAAAATAAAAAGTGGGCAAATCAGTTAATTTATTGAAATTTTTGACAATTTAGCGTTTTACTTTAAATCAGGTCTAAAATTTCACAAACTTGTAATTCCATTAGTCAAAAAAGTAGCAAAACTGTCTTTAATTTAATTTATTAATTAATTCTAAATGATACTAATCTACTGCTTTTTACACAGGACATTTGAACGTATCCAAACAATCCACTTTACCTCAGGGAACTCGCTTATTCTTGGGTCGGCGTCGTGGCTTGCCATAAGGTTGCGCAATGTGGTGATCGCATAAAGTTGCACTTTGCCCATAGATGGCTGGTTCTGCTCGGCCAGCTCGAACGAAAGTCTGCAAGCAACAAAACATTAAGTTCAGGTTAAACATGTTTCCACGTGTAGGAATTTAAGGCCGATTTAAAGTGATTTGTTGCCACAGCCAAGTCGAGCCATTGGCATTAAACTAAAAGTAAAAACATAGAATAAGCACGGTATGTTAGTTGCAGTTTATTGCTCTGATTTACGAAGTGCCAAATACCAAATATACACTAAGTTAAACTATTTACATTTTTGACAGTTCATCGCAAGTTATTCAAGAAATCGTAGCTTTAAGCAATAAAAACAAAATTTTGTTTTAAGCGTACTAAAATCAAAATAAAATAAAAAAATCATTCAATACAAACAATAAAGCCCAAGTCGAGTTTTCCTAGTTTAGCTTTTTACCAAGACTTAAAGCTTAATCTGTAAGAATTTCACACAGAAGGGAAGCGCTCTTCATCATAACAACTAAGCGATCTACATTTAGAAACCTTGCAAATGCAGCAAACTTGTAATTATAAATATAACTTGGCATTGACTTTCTATCACCTTATATCCGACAAGAGAAGGCCGGTGAGGAAATGTTGTCGTGTGAATCGCTCGTTCAAATCGTAGCGAGTTGTTGATTTGGACAAACCGCTTGAAATGTATCTGCGATAAAACATAAATTACAAGTTAGTTGAGCATTCTGACACAGCTGTATTAAAACCAAACAAAATCTTGGTATTATTAAAGGTGAATCAAAATATATATCTTTGGTGTTTACATTGTAGCCTAATCCAAACCATAAGAAGTAAGAGGCAATTTGATGGTCAGCAAACGCAAATTATAACGAACAATTTTTACGAACACAACCTCTGCAAAGCTTTTCATCAGGCTAGCTCAGGGGTTCTAGCTCAGGGGATCTTCAACATTTTTACCGCGGACCCCTAAAATATTTTTTGGCCTTGCATGGATCACGGTACGGAAAAAAAATATAAAAATGACCTTATAAATTGACGTCAATACAAATAAACTTCATAAATCTGCTGATTTCGGTCCAAAAATGTGAAAGTGAAATGGAGTCTGAATACATTCAGTGCAAATCCGTTTTATTTTTAATTAAACTGTTTTCTTTGAAAAAATGGTAACTTCTTAAATTTACACTAATATTTAAATTAGGCTTTCATGGACCCCTTAAAACTAGTTCACGGACCCCCAAGGGGCCATGAACCCCAGTTTAAGAACCCCTGCGCTAGCTAAACCAGTGTTTCCCAGCTCATGGGTCGCTACCCAAATTGTGTAAAATGAAGCCGTTTGATTTGATTGGTCGCTGACTGCAGTAGTTCTCATGCTTAGGTTTATTAAGATTGGTTTTCACCAGGATTTCTCCAGAATTGAAGAAAATTGCTGAATCAATACGCAGACAGGGCCAATATTAATTTAATTCCAATTATTAATGCTAATGTTGTATGTTTTGTTCGCTGTTAAACAAATGTCTTGATTGAACTTAAGTCTACATTGCCTACAGGCCTGATGGCCCTTTTATGCAAACAAAATATCTGACGATATCTCCCTATAATTGTTTTACAGTCGTGGAAATCACTCAATTGGTTTACAGTCGTGGAAATCACTCTGGTGCTTTCCCTTTGATGAACACAACGTCTTACAGCAGTGGTCGGCGAACTGTGGGCCGCAGAGCCATTTTTAGTGGGCCGCGAGTTACTTTTGAATAGCTTAGTGTCATCATGTAGTTGTGGGCCGCGTGATAGTCGTACATTCACTTTATTTTAAAAGTTGGTGTGGCATAGAATTTTTAAATTGGCTTAGCTTGGAAAGGCCCACGTGCCAAATGTGGTCCTAAGAGCCTGTTGAACTATATTTTTAGCCAAATTTAACTATATGTTGACAATATTTTTTTTGATTGATATACATTATGGCTCGCCAGTGCTTAAGGCAACAAAACAGGGCGCCCTGTAATATTTTACCTCAAAACCAAATATCCTGAATCCGCCATTTTTCGCAGTTTACGTAATGGGCCTTCAATAACTCTAAAAAGAATATTTGGGACCACGACAAAAAAAAATTGCAGACCACTGTACAGCGTTAATTTCAAAACTTACGATGAAGCGCTTGATATGATGCTTGGTGAGGGTGAAGAGGGGGTGGGGGGAGGGGAGAAGGGGAGGTTCATTGTGACGTAATGCTCGTGGCTGCACACGATGCGCAGTAGCTCAACGCGCAGCTGAAGCAGTGAAGCGTGAGATTGCATTAGGTGGGAGCCGAGTTTCTCGTTTATCTGAAATCAGTAAATGTTTGGTAATGAATTTCAAAGCCAAAAAGGTCGAGTAGATTGAAATTAGAGTCACGTTTTCTCATCATGCTTTAAGTTAATTAAAAAACCTCAATAGTACTAATTTTCTCTTAAAGAAACATTTACCTCTCTAATCTTTTTTATTTTCAAGTGAAAACGAGTGAAAATGTTAGCAGCCTCTGAAAGCTGTAAAGCAGCTAAATATAGCAAAAAAACATGAATCCATTCAATATTCTGTAGCTACAAGAAAACCACAGGCGCGCTTTGAAACGTTTTTATCAAGGTGGTGTCGATCTGCTCATACTTTTTGGCGGCAATTCATATCAAGCTGCATTACAGATCCGTGCTAAGTGTATCTAAGTAAATTGATGCTGATATAAAGTTATAACTTGCTAATAGTTTAATTCAACTTAAAACCCTTTTTATTAAAAAAAAAAGTTAAATTTTATTCGTTCGTCACTTATTTCACTATAGATCTAATCATTATAGCTGAAGCTATAATTTCAACCTGCGAAAAAAATTAAAATCAAAATATCGCACTTTATAAATTAAGTAGATAAAAATTACACAAAAAAAATAAAACTAGCAAACTTTGAACTACATAGTATTTAGACTCGTGTGTTTTACCTGGATGCAGTAGACGTGCAGGAGTTGCATCACAAAACCACGATCCATGATCGAAAAAAAGTCGTTGAGAAGGAATGCGAGGCTACAGTTCATTCGCTCGGCAAGGTCGTAATCCTAAAAATAATTAAAAATCGATTAAATAATTAAAAAATCGCTTGATAAAAGAGAGCAAGCTGGTAAAAATGTAAGTATTGAAGCAATACTCTAAGAGTGAATGTATAAAACAGAAATATTCAAAAAAGGTTAATTAAAAACGTTTTATTAGATGTAGAAAAGATTAAATGGTTTGTTTGAATCTTTTTGTTTCAATATTTCTTTTATATTTCTATAAAAGGTTGTTCATTGTCGCTAAGCGTTTAAAAAAGTCTTAAACTTCTGGTTATTAAATTTCTTCAAATAATTTTATAAACAAAATGGCGAGTAAAAATTATAAATTAATAAGACAGCCCCAAATTTTAAAACTTTTCATTTTATAACAAAAAAAAACAAAAAAAAAAACAGTCAAATGTCAAATCTACTCTTGGAACAGAATGTGACTAAATCTCATAACAATGAAATACTTTACACAAAAAGCAGCCAAACCCACAAACCAATAAATTGTTGAGACAAAATAGCAAAAAACGTAAAATATTATAAATTTGGCAACAAAAACATCGAATCCACTGAATTCTCAACACAAATTGTCGGTCAAATGCCAAAGCTACACTTTTTGACGCAAAATAAGGCCAAATGGAAAAACTGTTAAATTACTGATACAAAATGGCGGCCAAACCGCACAACCTCCTAGTGGTACTAGCCATCGACTCACCCTGCTATGTCTTGTGCAGATCTCAATAGAAACGTTCCTCACAAGACGCTTGAGGTCGTCGAGGAATCGAACCCGGAACCTGTGGCGTCGTGACGCAATCAGGAGTCCAGTCTCGTGCAAGTATTGCGTCATACTCTTCGTCATCAACTCAAAGAGAAACCACGAGTTCTTCCAAGCGGCTTCCTGCGTGTATTAATGGTGTGAGGGGTGACTGGGACTTTTTCTGGACTTTGAGTAAGAATCACACATGACCAGGTGGTCAAAAGACCCGACAATATGCGGAATTAAGAGATGATATTTAAATTTAGTTTAATTAATGAACCTTATTGAGATTTTTTTTCTCTGTACAAATCAGTGGTTTATCACGAAGCTAAATAACGCGCTGCGGGTAAAAATAAAACATTTGAGGATAGTCTTGAATGGAGATAAAACTGTGTACCGCTAAGTTGAAAATTACGCCATAGCGCGGCGTCACAAAACATGTAACTTAATGCGAACTTGTGCGCATGCGCAACTAATACGGGGTTTAAATGCATTTTCGTCGTTTATTTTGCAACATATGATTTCGTTTTCTGTCGCCGCGTGCATCGCTCGCAAAGACGAGGATTGCTAAACTTGCGTTTGTTAATAGCAACCAAATTGGAATTGTAGTTCGGTGTAAGTTGGCACAAAGACCATTTAAAAACGATTCAGCGAAGGTTAGGTAGTGATGGGTCTTTGGAAAAGCTTAAATAGCTCAAACATGCACTTCAGACACAAACATCCAACCTTACCTTTACGTTGCCAGGGGTGACCACGAACAACAAGGCGATCTCCTCGTGGAAGATCTTGTGCGACACCGAGCGGACAGCGGTCCCTTCCGCTTGGTGGCGCACCGTTTGTTCCATGAGCGAGGATCTTGTGACAGAACGACGAACGAAACTGCGGTCCTCCTCTGTGGAAAGAAGACCTGGGTATTATAGTGTAATCAGGTAGCACTGTATAAAAACAAATTGCATTGATTCTCGACAAGCTTTCGCACAACCGTGGCAAAACCTTTAAACCAAAGGTAAAAAAACAAAACGTTTAATAAAACAACTGATGTTAATGTCCGAAAAAGCATTTTAATGTTTCGAAAAAGCAAAAATGGTAAAGGACATTTTGATGTTAATGATCTACATTTAATAAAAAAAACAGTATTTAGTTTAAAAAAATTGCGGTAGAAAACCAAGAAAACTACGCTTAAAAAAACATCAGGATTCTAGGCTAAAACATGGTTTCCAACCCACCATCCACGTTTGCAGTTTCTTCAGTGAAGGCGTCGTCTGGTGGCGGCATTGCGCTTAGGTCGGGGTTGCTGCTGCTGATGTGGAAGGTGGCTTTACCAACGCTTGGACGTCGTCGCTTCTCCTGTCTGGAGATGTAAATAAAGTGTATGGTAAAATAAAACCTAAACCGAACGCACGGGTTCTAAAACTGGGGTCCATGGAGTATGAACCCCTTGGGGGTTCATGAACTAATTTTGGGGGACCATGAAGGCCTAAAAGAAATGTTAGTGTATATTTAATAGGTTTTCAATTTTTCAAATAATTAATTAAAAATAAAACGTTTTACCACTGAATGTGTTAGACTCCGTGTTACTTAAATCATCAACTTTTTTCTAAAAGTCTACTTGTATTGTGACATTAACCTATGACGTCATGATTAAAAATTTCTTGCCTACCGTGTGGACCACGGTCCACTCGACAAAACACTCAACGAATCTGTCGATCAATGATGCAAGGCAGGCTAGAAAATTAACTAAATTTCATTAAATCAGGAAAAAAAAAATAACTCTTTCGAACGAGGTGTTTTTCCTGTTTGAAGATGTTTTAAAAAAGTACGATTTTTTTCACAATATGTTTTTTTTTACAAAAATATTATTTTTAAGTTTATAAAGTATTAAAAGTGTGCTTTTTCACATGGTTTGTTCGTCGTACAGTGATACAATAGCAATGTATTTGTTGCTTGATAACACTAATGCGCGGTGGATAAATGACCTTGCAATCAAAGTCTTCTTCATAACACGCGAAAAAAAAATCGGAAACTCAACTAAACAAACACCCGAACAAAAAAAAAATAAATTAAAATTGCGAGCGTAAAAATGCTGCAACTCTCAAATCTAGCACAACGCACACAAAGTACAAAAAATACGGCAAAAAAAACATCAAAGAGTGACCAAAATCGGTCAAAAATATATCAATTTCCCAGGAACGCATTAGGCGATTTAAAAGAATAGATTAAAGAACATAAAAAAGTAAAAAGCCTAATTCCATGGTCGTTAAATTAAAAAAAAAAACGCGCGGCTAAGTGCAGCACCTGTAAATTTGGTGCACATCCTCTGCAAAAAAACACCTGACAACTTCCCCCTCATCTCATTTAACCGCCCCTACCAACCTTGTCATTGTAGCGAAGTGAGATGCTGCTTTCCCACCAGTCTGCTGTTGCTGCTGCTCGGCCTCTGATTGGTCGGTTACGTTCCGCTCGAACGACGGCACGCTGAACACGTGACGGGCGTATGTGCTGAGGAGGATATTTCTTTGGTGAGAATCAACTTCGAACTCTGCTGCTTTGTGGAGTCGGTTCGAGATGCGAGCGAGAGCCTCGAAGCAGTTTGGTCCCATGTTGACTGCACAGAATAAAAAATACTCCCTGGTTTCACTTATTTCGTGTTGTTTTAGCTAATTTATGGTTGTTTTCTTTTGTTTTATTTTAGTTTTTTTAGTTGTTTTTGGTGACGTTCGGTCGTTTTCAGGTTGTTGTTCTTAGCGATGATCGTTTTAGACGGTTTTTGGTTAGTTATCCAAGATTTAAAACATACAAACTAAATCTCGTTATGCGCTTGTTACGTTTAATTTACTTGTGTGCTCAGTAAGGGAAGGTGGAGAGATTAGCCGGTATGTTTGTGGTTGAATAATAAGAAATAATATTATTTTAAATATTATGTTCACACAGAGTTGAATTTCACGGTCAGTGATATGATGCAAAACAAAGACATGAAATCTGCGTAAATTAAAGTCACTCCTATTTTACAAAAACTGTTCTTGAAAATATGGAGACTTTGCAGAAAATAAAAAAATCCACCATCACTCGGGTAATTAATCTTAACGACCAAACGATAAACTTAAATAATAACTAATTTTCGATGAAATACTGAACTTTGAATATGTTGCTTATTACGCCATGCTCGACCACAACACATTGGTAGCAACATATTCGGACTGACGAATCGCAAAATATAAGAACAAGCTTAATAATGAATCACATGTCAAAACCTTAGCTCAAGTACACATTAACATCATCTTGATAAAGACGTTTCGATACGAACTTGCATCATCTTCAGTTAATGATTGAAATATATTGCGTTTCAGCTTTTATAAGTGAGGTTTGGATATATTCAGTGACATTAACCGACGATGACACAAGCTCGTATCGAAACGTCTTAATCAAGATGATGTCGATCTACTCGACCTTTTTGGCTTTGCAATTCATTATCAAGCTACATTACAGAACCGTGCATAGCGTACCTAAGAACAAGCTGATTGGCAATAAACGGCATTTTATTATAATATTTAAAAAAAATAGAAGACAGCTTTTAATATAAGTTAATGAAATGTATTTTATCGTCTTACCAATGTGCACATTTTTATTGTAATCAGGTTTCAGATGAATACCTATTTTTTGCTTAGAAATATGATAGCAATTTTTTTTAGTTTTACATTTAAAAAAGTTTTACGACAGTTAAAGTTGACTTCAACCAAAGTAAAATGTCACATCATTGTTCTCTTAAAATTAAACAAATAATTATTTCGTAGTCACACCGTGCATACAAAACCCTGGTAAACAATTGCAAATTACAAAATTACAACTGCAAATAATTATTATTTTTCTACAATCTAGTGCTTCGTAAACTTAATAGTCCGACCCAATGTACATTACCACCAATATATGTGTCCTTGCATAAAAACGAAAAAAACAGATTTTTAGCGTGTTTTTTTTTTAAATGATATAAAATCAAGCCTAAAAAGGCCTAAAAATCTAATTTTGCAACTGGAGGAGAAACTAGCTATTTTACCCACACTATAAACCAGTGTTCCTCAACCCATGGGGCGCGGCCCAAAATTGCGTGGACGTTTTATTTTGTTAGGTCGTCGACTGCAGTAGTTCACAATCTATATGGTGAGATTTTTACTCACTGTACATTTCTGCAAATGCGCCGCATCCTTGTACAGTGGGGAAGCATTAGAGACAATCAGAAGCATTAGGGACAATATTGTGCAGTAGCGACCATTAGAAGGTGCAGCCGGTTATCGTGTTCTCCTTATTCGCGCCTTAGTTACTTTCGCCTCGTTTTGCCACCTTGTGTTTTGTCTTTTGACTCACTGCATATACACGTTTCTTCAAGGTTACAGGCTTATTGCCCTGAAGAAGATTACCGTATATGTTATCGAAATGTCGGCGCTGAATAAATATTTGCCAGAAGAACCCTCTTCATAATTGATGGTTAGATTTATTGAGATTGAATTTTTCAAATTTACAAATGTTGCACAAGCAAAACGAAAACATTGATATCAATACAATTTGAATTTATTCAAGCTAATGTCTTATGTTTTGTTTGCTGACAAAAAGTCAGTGACGCGAATTGGGCCGCCAAACCTCCACTACTACACTTACGCTTAGTAATTAGGTTGCCAAAAAAGGGTTAAGAAATACTGTATGGGCCCTCGTGCTCAACTATGGACTATTTTTTTCCAGGGACAATACGGATGATAAACCATTTTCTACGCTTAAGCTTTCTATAAAAGTCGAATTATGGACAAAACGACAACACAAGCGGCTACAACACCGACACCCACATATCACCACACCACTTACGTTTCTTTGGTTCTCCTGAAAGTTCGAAGGCAAGGAATTAATGTTTGTAAGGTTACAACTTTTTGCGAATGTTGAAATTTTTGTGGTAAAGTTACCACATTTATCGTTAAGTTAAAGTTATTTTTTCTCCAAGTTAGATTAAAACTACTTATTTCTTCGAAAAAGTTAGAAATTGTACGGGTTAATTTTTTTTGGTTAAAATTATAATTCATCATTTTTTTCTAATATTTCGTCAGAACATTTCTTTCGGTAAATCTAAAATTTTATTAGTCGAACGTAAGTTACTAAACAAATAAAGAATCTTGATAATAATTACTCATTTAATTTAACCGAGTTTTAAAATCGCATCACGCAAAAACCTACAAAAAAATGGCTTAAAACAAATCCAAACCAACATTTAAAAACTTTCATTCACAAAAATCGAGCAAAGGGGGTTCCCCTTACCGGCCTGTCCCGCGATGAACGGAGGTCTGACGAGCATCTTGACAAGTTTGTCGAGTATGACGTGCAGATGGCTGACCAGCGCTTGTAGACGGGAGTCGGTTGTGAGGGAATGCATTGCTTTGCGAAGTTCAACTTCTACATCGTCTATACGGGTTCCATCGGCTAGCTTGGCGCTGTGGATGCTGCAATGAGTAAAGGTGCTTTATTGAGTGTGAAAATATATTGTTTTTAGAGGTTATTGGCGGTCATTCACCAGGATACTGAGATAATAAAGGCTTGGGTTTACAACAGGGATGTCACATACTTTATAAAATAAATTCAATTTTTTTTTAATTTATCGATTTTCAAAGGAAATTTAAACATTGTAAGACTCAATATGTTTTTATTTAATTAAAATCAAAACAGTATAAATACTATGGTCAACACAACAAAAAGTCTTGTTTTCACACTTCGATAACATGTAAATTATACTACTATAAAATTTAATTAAAAAATATTAAAAAAGTCTTTATAAGCTCTAATATTGGATCGCTTATTTTTTGGATAAAACAAAATAGTATAAAAATAAGAAATAGTTCAAATATTTGTTTAACACGGCATTTTGAAACATGTACATTAAGCTGCGCATAAACTAAAGTCTAAGAAGACTATTAAAATACTCGTGTCCTAAAAGTTTTTAGGTGTTTTGGTTGACTAATCCTGTAGTCCCAATAGCAGCCGTTTCATTTAACGTCTGAAAATTGTAATTTCCCATTTTTTAGTTAATTTTGCCAGAGTTTGTTTTGTCCGTTAAAATGGCGAGCACAAAACAACTCACAACATTTAACGTAGGTGCTACCAGCTTTTTCCCATTTTTTAGTTAATTTTGCCAGAGTTTGTTTTGTCCGTTAAAATGGCGAGCACAAAACAACTCACAACATTTAACGTAGGTGCTACCAGCTTTAATAAAATACTCTTTCGCATAAAAGGTAAAAATAGCAGGAATCGCTGATGCAAACCACTTGTATTACCCATTAGGTGGTGGATGGTCAATAAGATCACAGAGACCGAAGAAGTTTTCCAAATATCGATCCAACATGTGGACCGTCGATACTGTTTGGATGTTCACACTGCGTGGAAAAGGAGGTTAAAAACTACATAAACCATATTTTCCATTATAAGAATTGCAGAAGTATGCGATGTTTCAAACATTTCTGTTTGAAAAACACCCACTGATTTAATTATCAAATAGACAGAATGGAGCCTGCATAAGAAGTGGTAGAGTCTACAAACAGATTGAACTTGAAATAAACCGTTTGTCAAAAAAATCAGCTTACTTGGCCGCAAACACCGTTTTCAGACAATTAAAGACCCATATAGTTGAAATATTTTTCAATTTTTTTTATTCATTTCAATTTCACATTTGTTGAAACGAAAACAGCAGGCTTATTAAGCCAACTTAGAGGTCCCATTTTTGGTTTAACTCGGTAAAGCCAAGTTTTACTATAACATGTAATTAAAATTCAAAACAGCTACTTCATTTTGTAATGAACTTACAAAACCACGAACCGACGTTTCCGAAAACTTAAAATTACCATAAACTCATACCATCCCTCCAAGTTTAGGGCATGTAAGTTTTAAGTTGGATTTGGGTTAGGGTTCGAGTTAGCGTTTGGGTTTGGGTTTGGGTTTGGGTTTGGGTTTGGGTTTGGGTTTGGGTTTGGGTTTGGGTTTGGGTTTGGGTTTGGGTTTGGGTTTGGGTTTGGGTTTGGGTTTGGGTTTGGGTTAGTCTGCGTAACGTTAGTCATGGATATATTTCCACGTCACGTTTTATCTCACCTGAAGATTGCCTTGTGCCCGTCAATCCACTTCACCCCTGGTAGTTGTGATTCGGGGGAGTGCAGGGAATAGTGGGGGGGCAACTTGTCGGCAGACACCGGCAGCGCTATCTCCCCTGTTCGAAGGCGACCGTTCTGCAGAAGTGGCAGCCACTGGAACCACAAAATGACGTCATTAGGTGCTTGACGTCATTGAAATTTTATATTTTTGGTGATAGAATTGTTACTTTGAAGAAATGGCTCTTTAATGAGGATTTTAGTAAAGGTTGACTTTTTTAAATTTTTTTTACTAATTTATAAATCAGGGATGCCAGACAATTTCATAGGGAAATTACATTTGCTTTAAGTTAATTTATATCGTTTTTAAAGACCTAAAATGATCCATCGCTTGACGTGTTGGTAAGATAATTCTAAGAGCATTATAAATAGCACTTAGACTCAACAATCAACATTATAAAAACATCAGACTAGATAATGGCTTGGGCCGCCGCAAAAAAGATTTTTAAATCTACATTTTACACTTTTTCGTGCTTGGTCTGCAACCCACCGTGTAACCTACTGTGTACATACGTAAGCTTGCATATTCTCCACTTTTTTTTCGATATTTTACACTTTTTATTGCGTAAATCTCGAACCCAACAGTGTATACAACTTGCGCCTCTATTATACAACTGAACTCAAACTTTAAAAAAAACCCACTTACTGAGGTTATTTTTGGATACTCCGGCGTTTATATATTTTTGCATGCAATTTTTATGCATAAATCCCCAAACCCACCGTATATCCAACTTGCGTTTCTATAGGCGTCAGATCTTGCTTCCTCTGGCAGCTGATGTGATAAAACGAGAAGAACAAGTGGTGTCGTGACGTCATACGACTGGGAAGCTGAACTTTGACCTCCTCGTAGAAGTCGGGATTCCTTTTGAAACAGACGGTTGTGATTGGTCAGATTACAACCGCTATTGTCATTATGACGTCATTACAGTTGGCAGGGACGACGGATAACGTCACGTGTAGAATTGGTTTTAAATTTGACTTATTTCATTATAGTAATGACGTCATTAAGATCAAATCGCGTTACTTTTTGCAAAGATATCGGGTATCAGTAACTAGATTTTTGTTACGTGTGATATAAAATAAAATTTAAAAGAAGAAAGCTTTACAATTTGAGTAAAGTGTACCTTGTTCAAAAGGTCCGTATTCAAAAACTATATAGTTAAATATTTTAAAAAATTAAAAAAAAAGCTTATGAGTTTTTTAATTTATATAAAAAAGACTAGCCTAAACTGTAAAAAAACACTAGCAAACAACAAAATACTGATATATTCGAAATTTTTCCAGCTACAGTATTTACTTGTTGTGGTATGTGATTGCAGTGTAGGCGTCACTCGAGTGTTCCTGGCAGTTTGACTTTCCATAGATCAGGTTTAATGCACTCCCCGGTTCTTCAGTCTCCATCAACTCAACTTTAACAGCGATGTTTCGGGAATGACTAGGTCTAAAATATTGTTTACAATGAATATTTGGTAACAACTTATAAAGGGAATATAATAAGTACAAAGGTAACATGTTGGGTTAAGTATTTCTTCTGTCATACCATTAATAAACTTATTCAGTCAACTTTCAAAATACATATATAATATGGTTAATTCAGATACCGCGTTATTAACAACGCAAAAATGCAAAATAAGTCGCCCCCGGTTGGACTTAAGTTTAACTGACACATTCAAAAACTTCAGAAACTTAACACCTTTTTGTAATTTATGAAAACCACGTATTCCTATTACAAGTAGGCATGTGAGACTTGAATGTATACTATATATTAAATATCCGGCAATAAGTTAATGGTATTTAATAACAGCCTTGTAGTTAGGGTGACCGTGTGTTATAATTGAACAGCTTTGTGAAAAGTGCGCCGCGCTTTTGTTTTTATGTTTTAGTGTACCGCATGCTTAAAAAGAACCACTGATCTAGAACAGGTGCCAGCAAACTGGATAACTATTGCGGACCGGATATTAAAAATTGTATTGACTTTATTTGCATAAAAAATATTTATCACATTGATAGTGAGCTATATAGAATTGTCGTTTAGTACAAAATTTCAAAAAAAATAAAAATTAGCTAAGTTTTGCATCCGACAGACATTTTATTTATAAAGTATTAAAAACAATATTATTTTGAAAATATGCAGGGCCTTAGTTCAGTGACCCCTGATCTACACACACCCACCTGTTAGTGAGGTTGACGGTTTGTGGGTAAACATAGAGCAAGTTCCGGTAAGTTGTGTTGGGGATACTGATCTCACGTGCGGGGAATTCCTGGATCTCACGGGTGGGGCGGCCCCTCTGGTCGGGGTAAGGGAGCACCTGGGTCAAGTAGGGAGCAATTAAAGTTATTAAAGGGGTTGGGGAGCACCTAGTTTTACATAATAAATGTTTCAACTTATCTGATTTATAGGGATCTCTGATGCTTTAAAAACATATTTCGATACCAACACCTAATAATTCAGACAAAAATTATCACAATTCGATGGGATGAGGTCATTTGTTGAAATTGTGAAGAAGAAGTAAAATGTTAAAGAAGTATTTTTCTGTTAAGAAGTTAAGAAGTATTCTTCCAAGTTTTTCAGGTTAATATTTGTTTTAAAACTAAGTATCGTGATTCGGCTCCGATCCTATATTATAAGGAAGTAGCTGGGTGAAGATGGGGAATTTAAACCAGTGAGAACGTCTGCAAATATGTTTTTAACTACATACTCAAATATTGCACACAAAAAAATTGTAAACTATGAGGACTGTACTAACTCAAAACAAATTTTAAAAGTACGATATTTGTAATACAGTAGGAAAAGTTAGAAATAACCTTGAAGGTAAAACTTGATTTTTCTTGCAAATGTTCTAGGTACTCAAAAAAACAGTTCCTTGTAATATTTACCCTGTATAGATCAGGAGTAATGCAGTAGGGAAAGTTTGGGGGACAAGGCGAAACATCTATCTTCATCTTTCCAGGGATGCACTTCAACCTCTTCAGGATGTTGCTTGGACGCTTCAGATCCATCAGGAACTTGAACAAGTCCTCGTCCTTAAGTCGCTCACCCTCCTGAAACAATGACGTCATTATTAAAACTGTGACGTCAGTAGATGACGAGAGGTGTAGCGTTAATCACATAGGGTGGTGAATCCTAATAAAATAAATTCTGACCAACACTCCGATGTTTTTTTTAAACATTATGAAGTCTTGGGTGAAAATAATGCACAAAAGTTGGAAAAAAGGTTAAAAGTTTTAAAAAAATAAACAAACCGCTTCAATAAGGCATTATGTTATACATCTATAAATATGCTGATTGCTTCCTCAAAATCTGGAAGGTTTTGACATTTATTGCGGCATGACGTCATTAAAACAATTATGGCGTCAGAAAAATGAATGCCGTCACTTTAAAGAAGTATAACTTGTAAAAATTATTCTATTGTTTAATACACGTTTTCTCCTTGGATATAACGAATTCAAAGAAAAAAAAGTGGGTTAGCCCCAAAATTCAACGTTTCTGTTAAATCTATTTTAATCCCAAGAAACCTAATTATGGAAAAAAACGCAAAACAGAATTTTAACATAAAATTTGTTATTGCCAATTTAGTCAGGTCGTTTTACGGCCCAGCATACAGAGCAAATAGCGTTTAAAACGTTGAAGGCTTACTTGTTTGAAGAAGCTCGACACAGTGAGAGTGACTGGTTTGAATGTTGAAAGCATCTGAAGTTCGTTCTCGTTCAAACTGCACTGACGAGCGAGCGTTTGGTGCCGAGACTGGCTTTCCAGCGTCGAAGATCGGCTGCCAGGGTCATCTGCTGAGTGGGAAAAAACATAATGATAAGCATTTACAACAAACACCACTACCGCCCAATGACACCAAAACTAAAATACATTTTGGCAAAATGACACCAAAGCTAAACGACACTTTCGCAAAATGACACCAAAGCTAAATGACACTTTCGCAAAATGACACCCAAGCTAACAAAGGTAACAAAGGATACTTCTGGAAAATGACAATAGGCCGCAAAAAATGCCACGTCCAGATATTACGATACTAATGTAAGATTGATAGTTTTGCGAATTGACCTCAACACAACCACAGAAAGACAGTACGAAGGACCTTAATATTGGTCGAGAAACAAAATTGCACCACGGCGAAAAGACATCAAAATAACACGTGAAACGCGCTACTGCGTAAGACGCTTAAACAAAGAAACACTGCCAAGCATAGAAAGCACAGCGACGCTTCAACAAAAGACAAATGAGAGAGAAAAACTAACGGGAAACAAACTATCACACAACCTCAAAATCCTATGAAAACATTTAAGATGAAATATGCGCTATATTTTCGGGCTCTTAGTAATTCATACCAGCACAAGTAGTTGAAATACCTGGTGCTTGGTTGTTGTTTGCGGATTCGTCGGCGGGGCGAAGGTTAGTTGCGCTGTTCACAATGTTCATAAGGTTGATGGCTGTCCACGCAAATGGCATCCTGTACCTTCCAAGCCGGTCGCAATGCCATCTGGAAACAGAAGGTAAATGTTGGTTAGTTTAGTTTTATAGATACTCTGATGCCTTCAGAGGGTTGGCCGAAATCATTTAGTAAATTAAGCAGTTCAATACAAGCAAAGTCAGACTGGTAACAACTATAGTGTGCGTTAAGGTTCAAACTCACGACCTCAGTCAAACCGGTACCGTCGCTCTACCCACTGAGGACAGGCTTATAGACAAGTAAGTCGAGAAACGAGCACAACACAGTTATTGGGGGCGTGTCATTGAGTAAATCAAGACTCCAAAATACTTGACCGAACTTTTTAAAGGACAAGACCCAAAGGAAGTTTGTCAAACTTAAATTGCTGAAGTCATGTAGATTTACCAGTGGGTCGAAATATATAAGACCAGGGTAATCCAAACCCTAGCCTGCGGTTCATCTGTGGCCCGCACCGGTCCGTGAAACCTTGTTTAAAAGATAAAAAATGCAAAAAAAATGTTTTATTCGTGCAAAGTATAACATGTAGGTTTGGTGCAGTGGTCTTTGATGGGCAAAACAATTCTACTTTGACTCGTTCTCAAATAAATTATTTAAAACCTATCTAACAATCCTGTAGTGTGCTTTGTCCCATTACAGATCTACCAAGCGTCCACATAAAAAGCACTAAAGCAGGAAATGAATTTGACAAATGCTGAGTTGGTAGCCATTTGATCCCGCACCTTATCTATAGCTGGCTGTCGTGTAAATAAATCATATTTCAGCAGCAAAAGGGGCATAATTTTACAACATAAATCGTGTTTTGATTACCTTAGTATCGTTGATACAATTGCGAGTAACAGAATAAGTTAATTAGTTTTATAGAAAGGAGCCAAATTTCACATCATAAATCATGTTCTGGTAACCTCAGGGTGCTATAGGTGATAACACTGCGAGTAACAGAATACGATAATCACATTATAATGCCTCATAAGCGACAGTATATGTTCAGTGTAGGTTCTAACCTTGCGTTCTGCTTGGCCTTGTCCCGGCTTTTTTCTGTGGCATCTTTCATGTAAGGTTCAGTACAGTCGCCAATATCACCTTGCTGTAACACCTGGTATAATAAAGAAGTATCATATAAAAACGTTTTAAAAACTGTTTCTAAGCAACAATATGCCCCTGGGGAAAGCATAAAAAAATCTGAAAACAGAGCTTAAAAAAATTAAATTCAAAATTACAAAATAGGAACTGCTTTTTCTACTTAAATAAAAAATAAAAATATAACTTTAAAATAAAAACACACTTATGCATTTAGGGTTAAGTAAAAAACAATATGTCGTTTCTACATTCCTTTTTATTTAAAGACAAAATAATAGACCGTCAATGCAATAACATACAATTTACTCCTTAAACTTTTTATTTAAGCACTCCTTACCTTTTCAAGCTTAATGACGAGGTAGACATCATGCGAAGGATGGGTGAGCGAAAATATGGCCGACCTTGCTAACGTTGAGATGGACGGAGAGCCCTGAGTGGGAAAGAAATTTATAATGTAAACTATGTTTAAAACCAAGTGCCTGGGAATTAAGGATAAATATCTAGGGGAGATGCAGTGTTTTTAAAAAAGTTTTAAGTGGTTTCTCTAAAGGTCTTTTCAAAACATAGCCTATTCCTGTACTGAAAATGGGTTTCACCTATGTGATTGTCCGATACTTGACATTTTACTGATACTGAATATTACATGTTAAGAGTTTCACGATCTGATTCAAGAATAAATGACGTCATTACTATGCCTAAATATAAAATATTTTAATAGCTTCCCATACTGGGGTACATGACCCTGCTGGGAGTGCACAACACAAGTTTCACAAATTCATTTGACATAGTTATGAGATAGTTTCGTTTGCTTCCCCTTTTTAACTAAAAAAATGGCAGATCGAAAATACTCCACAATTTCCGGGTGAAGCGTTTAGGTTAAGATTCAGCAAGCTAGCCATGTTCCTTCTTTCTGCTGTAGCATTTCCTTTGTGGCAGAGAACTAGTTATCAGTTAGTGGTAAGATACAAATTACTTGCTGACCCCAATGTTTCTAAACAGCCACCTGAGTCATCGTAAAAACATATAACATTGCTTGTTGGGTATGATTTTATAAAACGATAAAACAGTACACCACGTGTGGACGAAATTACATCAGCTAAAAAAAAATGGATTTTTTACGTAAACTATTTACAAGCAGAATACATAATAGTTAATATGCTTAAATGAAAAACACTTACATCTTGACGCATCATCTTCTTAATGGGGTCAGAGTTCAAATCAAAGTAAAAGTTTTCTGAAATCTTTTTCTTTGGTTTCGGATCGTAAAGTGCGATTGAAGCAAAAATCGGTTCAATGTCCATTTCAAGCCTAAAAAAAACATTGAAATTTAGGTTTCTCGTCAATATAACAATAAACTGAAAAACTGGTTTGAATAGATTTGTTGAAAGTACCTAAAACATACAGGTATTTTTGTAATCATTTTCTTTAATATTGAAAAATAAACATATTTTCTTTCCGTTTTTCCTGTTTTAAAGCTTTTTTTAAAGTATGGGTTGTAGATTCAATGTTTAACCTCACAAAGGTGTTTCATAAAGTTATTTAGGGCAAAATAATAATAAAAAGCATAACGGATATAATGCCGTCAAAAAGATGACAAAATTCATTAAAATTTAAGTACTTTAAGCCGTCAAAAAGATGACAAAATTCATTAAAATTTAAGTACTTTAAATTTGAAATTTTCACAAAATGCTTCCTACTTCTGTATGAGCTGTGATATTCTTAGTACAAAAATCAACACTTATTCACAGTTTTGTCAACAATGCAAAGCAATAACTCACTCAAGACTGAGGCACTTTACGAGCAGTCGGTATCCGAAGTGTTCCATCGGTTGAGGGGGAACGTTTCGACACTCGATGGGGAACTCGCTGTCCTCAAAGGTTCCGACCGCTTGGGCCGAGTTGGCCGACACGCCTGCCGGTTGCAGGGGCAGGAAGAGTGAGAAAAGATGCGGAAACCGACCTTCCGACCGTAACTTGGAATTTTCATCATCAATTTCCTCCTGTTAATGCAAAAATATTGATGAATTTGCAATCAAATTTTAAAATTGTGACAAATGGTCAAATATGAACCAAAGTAGGAAAATTAATGAATTTATAAATCTGATAAATTGTTAATTCTGTAAAACAAATCAATTTAAAAAAATAAAAGAGTGTCCAAAAAGGTGTGTGTGTTTTAAATGTTAAATGTGTATTAAATATTTCAAAACTGTAATAAAAAATTATGAATGTGGCACATCAAAAGATTTAAAATTGTGTTGGAATTTTTAAAAAATTTTTGATAAATTCTAGTTATTAATAGGGTGATAAAACTTTTCAATTTTAATAAATAATTATTAAAAAAAATCCTAAAAAACCTATGATCTGTACTGCATATTAACCCTAAAACACACTATTTATTAAGTTTGTTAAACGGTCTTACTTGTGGTGTTGAGTCAAGCACGTTCTGCAGAAGGACGTCAGCTTGTGAGTTCTTGAGGTTGATAATGCTGGAAGCCCAACTTCCTCGTGTCTTGGCTTCGGTGTTCGAACTCTCGTTCTCATTTGCAGACTAAGAAAATATAAATGTTCTGTGCTGATAATATAAAAATGTTGCTTCATGGAACTTTTATTGGGTTTTGTTATACTTTTTGCTTTTCTTATTGGATCTTTTCACTTAAATTAATTCTAACTAATATATCACATGTCCTGGTTAAAGTGAAAGTGATAGTTGATGGTATATTTTATAACTTTGATAAATAAGTTTATTTTATTATAAATAAACCACTTATTTGGGTAGACTATGCACGGGTCTGTAATGTAGCTTGATAATAAACTGCGAAAAAAAAGGTCGAGTAGATCGACATCATCTTGATGAAGACGTTTCGATATGAACTTGTATCGTCTTCAATTAATGTGACTGGGAAGCAATTCAAGCATCACTTATAAAGGTGGGACGCAATTGTTATCATTCGGAGTTTTATTATCAAACCACTTGTTCGTTCAACAATTGAAAGTATAATTTAAACCTAAAAAGAGTGTTATTTTACCTTTGGGATACAAGTGAAACATATTAATTAAAAAGCATAATGGTAGCCATATAAAAATTTAAGTGAGAAAAACATTATTACTGTAAATCAGCCAATGTGTAGTTATTCACAAACAATGCAAAAAAAGTCAGTTTTATGACTTCAGTTGTAATTTTTACCTAATTCTCAAATTTTGTTGATAATTTTTAGGAAATTATTAAAACTCGTATACATATGCATATGATTTTTGTTGTCAAAATAAATAAATTTAGTGCAAACCTCTTCATTGTTAGACTCATCATCTGTATCTCCTTCGTAAACTTGTTTCGGGAGTTGGTCTTCTTCAGTTTTATCTCGTGCAGCGTTTACAAGTTTGCCCGATCCGTAATCTGCATAGTTGCGCTGAATCACACTGTAGTTCTGAGTGTACGACCTTGACAAGGGCAAATATAGGTTAAAACAAGGGCACCTAAAAGTTTCTGAATCTTAATTTATAATAGAATTTTTTCTCCCCAAACTGTAAGTGTGACTTCTACAGTGACGGACAAAATGGATTTGATAAAAATAAGCAAAATAAACTTTTTACCCTACTATAAAAAACTTAGATGGGGACTGACATATAAAAGCTTGGTATGCTTAAAATCACGCTGTTTAATTATTATTAAAAGAGCTTTCTTTGATCGCAAATTTATAAAATTATTTGGCGGCACTTTTTTATAGTTGTTAACAAAACATTTCTTGTATCTGGCACAACAACTTAGTTTTAGTGGTGATAGTAGTACTTTTGAAGTTTGAGAAGCAAAAGTCAGATACTACATTTGTTTCAAATGCAACTGATTTGTGTTAAATTAAAGTAGGATTCTTGTGATCAATAAAACTTCTGCCCACAGATTAGGAAGAGTTTAATAACAGACAAAAATAAGAACAAGCAAAATGAATTTTTCATCATACTTTACAATGCTTGGGTGCACCCTACCCTTGAGTCTCAATGAAGATGCAAAGTTTTATACAAATGCAAGGCACCCTATTGCTGTTAAAATTGACAAACCCGCGAATTTATTGAGTGTACAATAAAATAGTAGTTAATATTCAATACAAGAAACAAGCAAATATATTTTGTTTTATTGGCTTTATCTTTAAAGTTACTCATTTTTAAATGAGAAATACTTACTTGAGACAACACTGTAGGTGAGTGGTGAGGTCCATTACATCTTTTGGCACAGGAGGCCTTACCGTTCTGTACTGACGCTCATTTACAACCATCTACAGATCACAACATGTTGGAGGTAATTTAACCACACAACACAACATAAAAACTTGAAAGGGGGCAAATGTATATGATAAAAAGAATTACAACCCAATGACAAGAAATTATCCATTTTTAACTTGACGCTAAGTTAGAAAAACAGTTAAAATAACAAATTTAAATATTAAAAATAAATTACTTAAGCAAAAATAGATCTTAACATGTAACAGTAAAGAACATTTTTGTAAAAAAATATATGGTTAGACTGAGAATTTAATTAGACTTTCTTCATTGTATTTTTTTCTATTGAAAAAGGAAATCATTTAAATTTACCTTCTACAAACTACATAAAGGAAATATTACCCATTACAAGGTTTTGTAAGTTTACCTGTACATCGTCAACAGGAAAGTCTGCAAGGTTTTTAACGCTTTCGTCTTTCCCGACGACCGCTTCCACCTGCGACTCTATCTCCTGCTCAAGGTCAAGAGGTTCCACAAGGTCGTACAACAAACCCTGTAGTAGAAAATAAAAAAAATTTGTATACTAATAAGATGTTTGTAAACAGTTATATTAAAAGTGGTGCAAATAAATAATAACAACTGAAAAATAACACAAAATAAATGAAAATAACTTTTTATTTAAATTTTTATTTTCAGGATTTTTGATTAACAGTGTTGTCTGTTTCTGTTATACAGTAAATATAAATTACAACCAAATTTTTTTTTTCGGAGAAAACATTTACAAAGTACAGTATTTACAATTGGTGTTTAGAAAAAAAACAATAAAAAGTTATTTATGTACCAATCTAATAATTTACCCAACTGTTAAAAGCAAAAGACCGTTGTGATAACTGCCCATCATTACGATGTTTATCAAACACTTTTTGTCTACTACAAGTGTTACAAAAAGTTGTTGTAATAAGTATGTTTTCTTACCATTGATCCGAAGCTTGCGTTTTCGACGAGTGAAGCATGAGAAGAAACTGATTCGAGGAATTGCGACGGAATTTGTCGTCTACCTTCGCTGCTGGCTGATCCACTGCTTCAAAGTAAAATAAAATCCTGGTTAAATCATAAAAAATAAATAAAAATACATGTCTAGTGCATAGTTAACATTGTACCAGGGTTGACACACATTTTTATGAAATAAAACTCAAAAGACATTCAAAGGATTTTTACTGAATAATTATAGATTTTTGAATATAATTAAAAAACAAGAGCATAAATGCCACGATCAGCACAAGAAAAATAGTTAAAAGACGTGTGTTACTATCAGCACTTTCGAAACACATAACTTAAGCTGCACTTCAAATAATTCAAACCCTATTCAAAAATATTGAAAAAACATAGACTTTCCGACATGTAAATTTATTCTCAGACAATCGAGACTTTTAAAAATCTAAATATTTTGTGACAACCCTGTATAATTTATACAAAATTCAGATTTTTTATTATAATTAATTGTAAAATTTACGTCTTGGATCATTGTGTACTGTATACCCATCTGTTTATTTTATTCATTTATGCTTGTAATTTTAAACTAAATCAGTTGACAAAAATACAGTTAAGAGTATGTTGGAAAAAATATTTTTGCCAATTAGAACACTAGTCTAGTTAACAATAATTACACAGTAAGCAATTACTTCAAATATAAATTGTAAACTGCCAAAATATGTTATGGTTTTTACACTGTCAATTAAAATAAATAAAAGTCACGGTATGGCAGATGTTAATCGTACCTGCGAACAACAAATGTGCCAAACACCGGAGACGCCAATGCATCTTCTTTGTCTGTCATAATTTCAAAGTTAACTGCTTATTTTAATAACTATTCTGTGCAACATCTACATAAATGCTAATCACTTGGTATGGACACAATTAGCTTGAAATGCAGCAAAACTGTTAATTTATTTCACTATAAATATAATTATACAAGAAACATCCTGAATTTTGAATACACACAATGGTACCCTGACAAAAACCACCCAAAATACTAAACACAAAATTTTAAACAATTCAGAAGGAGAATACATTATTATATAAAATAGAATATTTCTCTTTTATTTTCAACCAAAAATTCCAGTTACTAATGACAACTTTTTCTAAATTAGCTTGTAAACAACCTTTATGACCTGCAAACTACAAATAGCAGTCAATTAGCTGCCAAGAGACAGCAGCGATGCACTAAAACAGGAAACTAATGAGGAAATGACATCAAAGCTCAACAAAATTGTTATAGGCATCGACTCGTGGCTTGTTAGATATTTGTAATTGTGTACATTGTGAGCAACCGAAGTGACTAATCAGCGAAAATGTTTTTAGAACTTTCAAGTCGTAGAAGATTTAGTATGTAGGGCTAAAGCTCATTAGTGCTAGAGAAGAACAAATAATCAAAATTTACCCTTTAGAATTTAAATTCTTTCATGTAATCAAAATGCATATTGCTATTTTGTTGTAGATATTAACTAGCATAACTGTTTGCTGCATAATATTTTTGGTTCATGCCACTCTAACTAGTTAAACCTAATGCCAAAGAAGCTGAAAAACATTTTTCATAATAAAAATTTATTATAGAAAAGTTAGACAGTTTTTTATTTTATTGCAGAATCATAAAGCATTATATCATAAATATTTTAGCAAAATTAAAAAAAGTTGAATAGTTTAAATTTGTTTACTCCTTGTTGCACTTTCTAAACATATAACTAAAACTGAGAATCGAAAAATCAAAGTACATTTAAAGCCTTTAAAAATCTGTGATTTTTTTACAATTTTTCAATCCTGAAATTAATTCAAAGACATTTAAAGAATTAAAAACTTTGTGGCAACCCTGAATAATACGCTCAGTAAGGATCTTATATAAAAGAGAAAAAAATGTATTAGTGTAATGTTAGATTTTATGATTTAACAGAAATCATGCAAAGCTATTTTTACTTACCGAAGTTTAACACTGCCATATCGTGAGCCTAAAGTTGATGAAGAACCTGCATCAAGAGCTGTCGAAAACCCGCTCAAGATATCGGCAATTTCTGATGAAGATGCCATGATTGTTACTTTATAGCATTAGCATGGTAAGCTTGTAAATTTGGCAGAATTAGTCAGTTAGTATAAGATTAGATTACCTGCAAATTAAGTAAAAAATATTTAAACAGTGGCTTTTTAACACAAGCAGATATACAACTTCATTTAATCGCTATAGTTAGTGATTTGACCGTCAATATTAGAATATATTATTAAAATCAATTTTAAATTGCTTTAGTTTTGGAGTGCCAAGCGAGCGATATTGCGCCGTCTAACACCTCGTTCAGTGGCTCATAAAATGAATCACTGACGAAATCAAAGAAATGATTACAGTTAAAATCCTATTTTTTCTAGCAAGCAAGCAGAACTTCAGCTATGCTGGCAATTTATATTCTGTATACTATTTTATGGGAAAACCTCAATTTGTAAATTACAAAAAAAGTACAATTGTGTACTTTTGCCACATTAAAAACGTTGGATAAATAAATTTGCCAGAATTGCCAATTGGATTATATTTCGTACTTTACTTTCAGATTTTAACCAATAATTCTGCTTTTTGAGTGTTTTTATGACTGAACTAATTCATTTCCTCCCCATATGTTTTCAATTTTTTTTTAATAAAACAGCTTTTTAAATGTTATAACATGATAAATTGCATCTAAGATAACACAAGGATATTAGCAAAAATATGGGGGGAAATGGGGTTAAATACATTTTGAATTTACAGTACTGTTAATTTGTTATAAGATTAATTGAAATCAATGTAGCTGAACTAAAGTAATAGTTGAAAGTCCGCAACTTAAACTGCTCATCTCTGTAAAACAGCCAACATCCAATTATTAGACTGGCTATTCAGACTGAATAGAACTTAGCATATTAAGGTTAAATAGCGTTAATTCCGCGAAATAATTTACGAAAATGCAAATTTGGGGGCGGCAACTTTCCTTTAATGTAGTATTCACTCAACCGTATCTCCACAACACTATTTTGGCACAAAACAAAAATTGTTTGAGTTTTCTATTTATTTCTCTTTTAAAGTACAATATGGAAACAGCTATTTTAAAAATATTTTATCTATTAATTAAACAAAATTACGCTTGCTTTTAAAACATTATTGGATGATAAATATATCGCCTTTTTTTAAATAAATTAATTCGCAGAATCCAGATCATTGATGTACACAAGATTACTTGTTCATCCTTTATAGCAAAATGCTCATATTGCGTTTGTATATTTTAATTTTATTCTTTTTAACTTTAACATAAATATGCTCTAAAGTTTTAAACATATCAACCCTTTAAGTTAAAGAAATATGCATAAATATTTGCCACTTGATGCGCACGAGAGTAAGCTTCCCTTACACCGCTGTAGCGCCCCCTAGCGACGTTGCCAACAGATTCGTCTCTCGACTTTCCAAGAAAAAAGCCGTAAATCAAACAAACTGGAAAGTGCGACGGCATAAAGCTACGTAACCAGTGTCTGCAGAATGTGCGTCTGTTGCTTGTTTGCTGTGCCTTCTTAGCATAGATGGGAGCTTGCTTTAGCACGCTGTCTTAATATTTACGTTCTTCAGTAAAATAACGCCGAAACGGCTGCTATGTTGCATTACATTATTTGTCTTGCATTTTAATATCGAGAATTATAGTAGATTAGCTTATTAGGGCAAACAGCTGCAGGCGCGAGTTCTTAATTTTAATTACAGAATTTGCCAGCTTAGCTTAAGAAGAACAGTTTTTAAAACACAATTATCACAAAGTGGCATGTTAAATCACATTTTGAATCAATAGCAACTAATTAGTTATAATTTATAATAGTTGCAACATTAAAAATTGTAAATTTGATCAATTTAATTTGTGCTACAATTAAATTAACTGAAGCATTTATACATATTTTTAGTGAAATAGTTTATAGTGTTTAACAGTGAAAGTTAAAAGTGAAATGTAAAAACTGCAACAAAATGCCGTAAAGGAATTTGTTATGGATGTTACCTTGCGCCAAAGCAGCCAACTAAAAACCAACGGAGTAAATCACACGACTGGGAGCAATATGCCTCCCACTAGTGGTGAACATGGATTAAACGGCACAACTGCATTCAAGCGGACACAGTCGTTACCCGCAGAAAGACGTAAAGCCCGGCACCCGTTACCCCCGGATTTACTTCAACCCACTATTCAGGAAAATATCAACCAGAATGAATCCAATATTTCCGTTTCTCAACATCAAAGTGGAACTCGAATGAGAAGAAGTTTTAAACAGGGCAGGTCTTTTCTTAAACGGAAGGTATCACTTTGTTTACACTTGTTGATAATGGTGTTTAATATTTATTGTAAAATTGTCACAGTATCCACTATTCTTTAGCCAGTCTGCATTTCATGGCACATCCTGTCGAGATCTTAGGTGTGTAGCACCAAATTTTGAAGTGTGTAGGTTTTTTGCACACCTGAAGTTCTGAAATCTGGCACAACTGAATCTTTTTCTGTTACTTAGGTGTACAAAGAAACTTTTAAGTTTGCACATAATTGATTTAAAAAATGTCGGGTGTACACCTGCCGGAAAATGCAAACCGACCATATTTTATTGCTGAAAACCTTTCTGTAATTGTTTTTGTAAAATGTTGTGTGCTCCGCTTGCTAATTTACAAGTTAATTTTTAACTACATCAGATATTTGTGTTTTGTCGTCTTGTTGGCTCCAATAAACTCATAAAAATTATTGTTGCTAAAATACTTAAAATTGCTCCGCCTACAAATTTAAGTTGGTTGCTTTCATTTCATTTTTTTAGATTTTTAATTTTATGTTGTTCATTAAATTTTTAAAAGCAAAATCCATTTCTATAGAAATTCGACAAGCTGTGATTGTCTTTTCAGGAGGATGTTCGTGTTAGCATGTTCATTCCAGAAGGTCTAAACATCAATGACGAAATCAAGCAGAGGCTTCAAAACGGCGAACACAATCACCTGATACCAAACGGGAATACTAGTTATAGTTCTTCAAGCCTACCAAGCCAGCACAAACCCAAACCAACCGCCACAAACGTGATAGTAAGGAAACTTCAAGACGGCGTTCGACGAATAGGAAGCTTGTCTGAGAAACACAAGCCGGCTGCGCTGGTTACAAAAGTTGTGGAGATCGTACAAGCTGAAAACGAACACCTTGGGATTTTTATCAAGCGCCGTCGTGTACCAAGGCAGCTTGAAAATGGGGCCACAAAGTTTGGGATATTTGTGAGCCGGCTGGACCCGGCGTGCCAAGTGGCCAGGGACGGATTATTGCATGTGGGTGACCAAGTGCTCAGCGTGAACACTGTAGAAATCGTTGAGCCCGACGTGAAGCGAGTGGCAGCTATGATGTGCTTGCCAAACCGACTTGTCCTCAAAGTGCGACGATCGCTTAAGAGTAGCGTTAGAAATGGTGTCGTCCATCCGACTCAAAACCACCTAGGGGTGTCTAACCACGCTCAAAGGGGACGCATGGCGACACTGCCTGAAGAAACAACAGTAGAATCACTCCCGATACCCAGATACCCACAAGTGAATGTTGAAAAGAAATCTGCCACTTTGAATAGTATGTACGATAACGACAGGGCCGATTTATCAGCCCCTAGAGAAATCTTGCCAGTATCTAGTAATCCAGTCCGCAATTCTGTCCAACTAAAGTTTGACGAATCGCTTCAGATATTGCTCGACGCCATTGCCGGTTGCGAAAAGCCAAAAAATGAAAACAACAATTGCAGCAGCATTGCCAATACGCAGGCAGTTTTGTCCGCAAGTAACGACCTACTAAACTCAGAAACTCGATCTGACGGAAAGTCTAGCGGAGATGCCGACAGTTTGTTAGATGAAATTTTAGTAGAAATGGGAAGTCCAAATCGACAAAACTCGCTTAAAGTACATCGCGATATCAATGAAAACAGCTACATTGATGTTCCAAGCACATCCACCAGCACAGAACATTCAACCACATACTTTCACACCTCCTTTCCGTCAATGTTTAACGACCCTGACTATGATGAGGTACCTACAAGTGACGATGAATCGTTGTACAGCACAAACGAGGAAGTAAACATCGATTTGTTCGCTTACAGAGCAAAAACTTCACTTAGATCTGCAAACAACCAAACATTGCTTGAATCGCATGCAGTTTCAGCAGCTCAACCAATAGCGCTTAGAAGATCGTTTTCCGACGTTAGCTCCAATTCAAGTTCTCCTGCCTTAGCTTTTCCACCGTCTCCAAGTTCCTTCACTCCACGGTTCCCGGTCGCCCACACCGACATCGAACCTTCCACTCCAAACCGTGACACAAGCGGCCATTCAAGCCCCACTGTTGGCATTACAGTTGATAAAAAGCGGCATTGGCTGGTCAATGGACTTAATGTTTCCGACGACTTAAAGTTAAGGCTGGAAGCCACAAGCAAAAGTGAAGTAAAGCACAGGGACACACCTGTCAAGCCAATTCTAATTGCAAAGTTTGAAGACAACCACAGTGAACTAAGTGAAAAGATGGCCACAGGGAATTCGGTAAGTTGTCTGTAAGAAAAGAGGTGGTTTTATTTTACTTAGAAGAAACTCAACTGTGTTAAGCATTTTTTAAATTTGGTAATTTTTATCAAGACAAGTTGCAGAAGTATGTATTTCTGTTACTTTTAATACAAGACAGAAAATATAATTTATGCAAGTGTTTAAAAGTACTGACAATTTGCTCACCAGTCTACAGTCATTTGGTCAACTTGAATTGCGCAAAATATAATAATTTCACGACAAAACGATAAATCAGTTTTCAAGTTTTTTGAAAAGTATAATGTTAAACAGTCGCTAGATACTCAATAAAAAAGATCATGACACCTATTAATTAACATTTCTTCTTATTAGAAATGGTTTGAAACAAGAAGAACGTCTGCGTCTTCCAGTTCAAGTAGCGCCAACTCAAACTCGTCAAATTCCCCAAGCATTCCTCGCTCACACAAAAGCTCCCTGGATAGCCCGAGTTCCATTCGAGATTTTAATCTCAAGCGAAAGAGCAGCCTTAAAAGTCCAATTGAAAAGTCGGCGAAGAGCATGCTTTCTGTCAGCTCACCGTTTGGCACCAAGACATTTTTCAGCAGTGATAAAAACGTTGAACAAACTGCAACTGTTAGCAGACCGACAAAGAAGGAAGATAAAGCAGATGCAAGTGAAAAAACGGTTTCGGCACCAACTAATTTGAAGAAGGAAAACCATGAAGGTTTGTTTGTTTGTTAAATAAATTTCAATCCTTATATGGAGATGCATACACATTTGTTGCTAAACCACTTTTGCATAACGAATCTCCAGCAGACAAAATGTAAAAGATAGATTCTTGCTATCGACCAGATATTATTTGAAAATGTTTATTTAAGGCAGTTATAAAAGCATCATATCAATTCTAAAATTTTAATTTTAAGAGTTAGAAAGACTTTATACTTTTATACCTGTTTTTACATAACAGTGCTATTTTATAGGTGCACTTTCTTCTTGAGTAAGTTTCAGATATGTTTGTAATATCTGTCTAGGTATTACCAACAGTCAATAATAAACAATGTATATTAAACTTTTTTTAAATCAAAGGAGATATATTCTAGCAGGATAACCCCCAATCTTATTTCCAATAAGCAAAGCTGGCGATAGATGTGACCATTTAAACAAATAACGTCTTTTCATGCATTTATCAACGTTGAGCTGGAATGACGCAGCCCCATACATACCGTCTTGTCATGCTATTTGAACTTCAGTCTCTATATCAATAGAAGGCCTTTTTACGGCTCAGGTACGGCCGCATTCCAAAGCTCACATGTCAGCAGTGACTCACAAGGTTTCCTGGGCCATAAACTTACAATACTGCCTGCAGCAGTGCGTGTTAAAAAAGGCCTTGCCTCATTTTCAAAGCGCCATTGTAAGTGGTAAAAAATGCCCGCTCTATTCCATATTCATTTCCACAAAATGTGCTCATTTCCAAATAGTAATCCAGGTACATTATGTGGTTGTTTGCTTTAGCTGGACTTCACAATGCTACTTGTGCTACGCTGTGTTTATACAAGCATATGGCGCCAGAGGAATGCTCACTTCTATAGCAGTAGCCTAATGCCCAGGATTATGTCCAGCATTGAATGTTTTACTATAATTGGCACATTGTGTTGATATTGGATTTCACTGTGTGGCACCTTTTCTGGAATGTAATGTTATTAATAAAAAATCTGTTTTAATAAAGTATGAATTTTAAATTAAAAGGTTATTGCATTTTGTGTGTTTTTTCAGTGAAACTTTTACTTAGTTTACAAAGTTATGCAAATCTTTACATATGTACACATACATTTATATAATTATATATATGCTGATCTCATTGGGAATATTTTACATTAAAATACCATGAATTGTCATTTCATCCAAATCTAATCAAAGTAGAAACCCCTGCATAAACTCCCATTTAAAAAAATGCTTACCTTGACCACAAACCTCAACCACTTTAATGTATAAAATTTCTTTTTAGTAGATTTCTATAGCAAAATCAGTTGCAAATCTGTGTTTGTTAGTAAATGCCACTCTATAGCATTCCATCTTTTGTGCCTAAGTGCCAGCATGGGGGTATGAAAATAGCGCACACACTTACGGGCCACGGTTGGCGTTTCACAAAGACAACTTTGAACTTGAAGTAAGCATCTCTTAACTCACAGATTCGCCGAACCAAAACAAAAGCATTGGAGCGGTAAACTCGCTAGCAGCTAACAAAATAACCTCACCGCCGCGATCCAGAAGGAAAAACTGGATCAAGAATTTCAAGAAGTTTAAAATTGGCAGGTTTGTTCAATGCATGCCACGCCATGCTGAGTAGTTCTCAAGCAAATGTACAGCAACTGGTGTTTGTCGGACTAAAGCCTATTGAAATTAAATTTCTTGTACTTCCCTGTTCAAGTGTAGTCATGCCCAACCAAAATTCTATTCGCACATACTTGTAATTGGAATGATTTTGTAATGTTTTTTTAACTGTAGTGATTGAAAGAATTCTTTTCAATCGTAATTTAATCCTTAAATTACTCTTGGTATTTCTGTTTTCTCTATTGTTTTTACTTATTTCTGTACTCTTATGCATTTATATACTGTTGTTACTAAATATTGATAGGTTTAACCTAATGTAGATTGCTAAATGTATTTTGATTAGAAAGTACTTCTTATTGTAAATTTAGTTTGAAGTTATTGTTTAATGTTTTACATGATTTTCCAAATTACCTTTTCCAAACATTTTGGACCGAAAAGTATCACACAAGAAATAAATTTTATCTCATAGTTTTAAATTATTTTCTAGCATACAATTAGTTGTCAAATTTACCCACAGAAATATGTGTCACACAATATTGAAATTTTATTATTCAGCCCACTCAATGTGTTTAACTACATTATGAAATACAAACAGTTTTCAAATTTACCCCAATCTCCTAATTTACTTTTCACAACACTTTTAGACAGAAATTAGGATAATAAATTAAAACTTTTTTTAAGAAATATTATTTTACAACCACGTAGCTCTGAAAATACGATGAGTGAGTATACTTGCTGGACAGCGGAAGAAAACGAGGGGGAACAGCCACAGTACGGCAATCCTTTAATCCCTGGTACAAGGCACCGGATACCAACCTCATCAACACCAACTACATCAAGCAATCGGCCGAGAAGCATAAACAAAAGTGACTTCTCGGTGTTGAACCGTTATCACCTTGACATCAGCATGGTAGGTGACACGTACATGTTGTAGACCAGATGTTGTTCGCACTTGGCATATTTCCTTTGTAGTTGGTTGGGCATTGAATGGTGCTAATGCTTCATAAACTTGCTGGCTTAACTGGATTTCCTTTGTGGTTATTTTGGTCCACGACTGTATTTTAAATGATCTCATAAGACAAGTTTAAAGTGATGATATTGGGGTTGCAAATTACACCTGGTTTACACTTTTTGTGAGGAGAAAAATTTTGCAAAAAAAAACATAACACAATGAAAAATATATAAAACAACACTCCAATTTTCTGTCTGTTGCCTGTAATACATTGCTGTATTGTTTAAAATAAAATGTTTTTTTTAAATTGAGCTACTAGCATGTCTAATGATTTTGGATTTTTTTTTATTTTGTCTTAAATTTAAAACACTCAAAAAACATTGCCACAATATTAGAGCAACTGGTTTAATATTTTTACTGTATTTAAAAATTAAATGCCAAACTCTACCTGTTCCACACTTTTACAAAGAAATGTGACTAACCAACTATTCATAGCAACAACTTTTTATTCCAGGCTCACCAGAGAAGACTCAGCCGACAATTTCTCGTGGATAATAACTCTCAAGACCCAACCATAAAACCAATTGCTATTTCCCAGTTCAAGAAATACAAGCAGGCTTCCATTCAAAATGCACAATTCTTGCCCCCTATTGAAGGTAGGGTATTAGTAGAGTAAAATGGCTTGTTTACTGGTTCATAAAATTTATAACTAATTAATGGTACCTGTTACCAAGCATAATTAGGCTCATTCTCAAAATGATTTGTTTTTTTAAACAAAGTCTATTTTTTTTCTAGTAATAGCGAAAAAAATTCGAAACAAATTTTCACTGTTTGTGCTCTAATTAAAAAAAAATTGTATCTTGTCATTATTGAAATCTAAATTGCATTATTAACATGGGAAGATTAATAATATTTGTCATATCAGCTACTCTACATTTAACACACTCGAAATCTTTTTTTTTATCACATCGAAATAAATGTGTTGATTGACACACACACAGTACAATATGCCCTTGAACCTTTTATTTCCCAAGCTACATTAACCATTCAACAATTCTAACACACCCTTGTATTTCCAGGTTGTTTGGTGATAACACTCTATGGCGTTCGTGAGTTGAAGAAAGCGATGTGTGAAGCTTGCTGTCTTGTGCAAGTGGACCACGCTTCAACCAAACGTATCGGCACCACAATGCAGACATGCAGGGGCTCCGTGGCTTGGAACCAGTGTTTCGAGGTTCGTACGATGTCCTAAGGTTGTTTGATAAATATACTGTTGCTACCAGGCGTTGTATCAATTGTAAAATTGTTCTTTTTTAAAGTTATTTGCCCGTCAGAATTAAATGTTAAATTCTTTAAAAATAATCATGGCCCAATAGCTAAAGTTTAAGTTTAATTGTGTTACTTAAACTTTTGTAAATACTTAAACATGTTTTTTAACAAAAGAAACCAGTGACTCTCTAACTGCAACTAAATAGAGATCAATTATTATTAAATTCTCTTCAGAAGTAAATCACATGGCCATTTATAATAAATTGCAACTTTGTTGGAAATTTGAATAAATTACATACAGTTCCCAAATTTCATAAATCATTTTTTTCCAAGAAAACGTTTTTTCTTTTTCCCTTATTGAAACTACTTAAACACCAAAAAATATGACTGTAAGTTGTCCCCATACCTTATTTCTGGAATAAGTAACACTGTGTTTATGAGATGGTATGTCATCCATGACTGGGGTGTTTGAAAAAATCACAATGTCAGGACTCACGCCTGATCTATTTGTAGGTTGTTTTCAATCCTGGAATGCACTATTTTTATTTACATATTCATTGCGTTATTTACTCCCGCTTTATCACATGTTAATGGGTGCTTATTTTGTCACCAAACAATGATAGTATGTTAGTATTTTATTTATCTTTTTTTTTGAAAGCCCGAACTTTTTTAATATGCTAGTCAATTTTTTTTAGAACATGTATTTTTAACCAGTCAAATAAAAAAAATAGGTTTTCAAATTGGTTAAAAATATTTTTTTTAGTCCCATTTGAACAGAAGTAGAAATAAAAATGGCTGTGAACCAATTATAACAGAAAGATTGTTTAGGGTTGCCACAACATTTTTGAAATCTTTGACTGTCTTTGAACTAATTTGTGCATTGAAAAGTATTTAAAAAACACTATGCTTTTTTACAAAGGCCTTTGAATTTATTTTCTGTCCAGCTTAGGTTACGTGTTTAGAAAGTGCCGCTGCATAAAAAACAAATTTTTGTACTTTTGTTACTGTGTTGAACATGGCATTTATACTGGCTTGTTTTTAAGTGATATTAAAAACATATTAGGTTATCTATTTTGAATTTCCTTAAAAATCCTTCAATTTACTTTATAGAAATATGTGGCAGTCCTGAGTTTGCTACAGGCAATGTAGGACGTTAACACCAGAGCTCACATTCCTCCATAACATTGTTGACTGGTCATAAATGTCTGTCAGGCAGCTTTTAACAACTATTTATTGCTTCCAGTGGTGGCACAGTCCACTTTGCTCCCTGCTGTTTCTCACAAAAGGATTAGGGCACATTTCCTTTGTCACTTCCAGGAAAGCAACTCTCACTTTTAGCTCCTTTTTGTCTGTGACCTGCTGTAAACCCACAGGGGAAGCACTAACTGTGCCATCTCCTGTTTAAGACCGCAAAATGGAATGCACTATTACTGGTGTTTTGTCTCATGCCTGTTATAGCCAAATTCTTTTTTTTTTCAATTCACCTTTAATTGCCAATTGATTCATTTTTACTAATTTCCATAAAAACAAAACTTTTAACTTTTAAAATTAGTTTGCTGTAAATACAGATTTAAAACATGAATACACTTTTTTTAAACGAGAAAGACACTAGATGTTGTTTTAATTTGGGGTATTTACCTTGTTTTACATAATAACATAAAATAGATTTTTAGAACAATTTTATGTCAATGTAACTTCCATGTTTATTTTGGTTCTTTAGCATAAATTTTATGTATTTTAAATTATTTCACCCAACAACCTATTTCTCACTTCACATTATAAGCACTTCAAGTAGTTAAGAGTAATATTATTTGACCCATGACCCCACGTTCAAATGGCCTCTCCAAGTGCTACAATACGAAAGCATATGTTGCCCTTCTAATCAATCAGGTAGTTTATGTCCCCCTGAACTTTGCATGCATTCCTACGCTGACGAACATACCCCCAGGGCATTATCGTTCACACGAGCTTGCCGGCTTGCTAGATGCTCAGCTCTTTGCCATTTCTGATGTAATCAAAGTTAAAATAGATGCCAACCCTGAGGTGTGAATAACAAAATGGATGTGTTGTTGAAAATAAATCTCAACGCACTTGGAAGTTTAAGTCAAAGAACAATTTTATACCTTTTTGACACGTTTTATGATGTTTTCATATATCTACATAAACAATGTTTGGTTATATTTTTATAATCATAATTATGATATAAACAAATCAATTCACACTATAAATGTTTTTTTAATAACTTGCTACAATTTCAGTCTTGGTAGTTTGTTTCGCAAAAACAAGAAATTTGTTTTGAAGCACAATATATGAAACACACATAAATATGGGTTTCATTGGCTGGGTGAACTTTTATATCGATGTAATATGATAACCTGACATTTTAAACACACTGCAATATTTTGAGAATGTGTTAAGCACTTGTAAGCCAAACTGAAGGTTGGGTTAATAGCTTGCGACAATTTCAGCCTTTTAAAGCACACTTACGGCACCATAAGTTTTTATGCAAAATAAATGGAACTCACATGTAAATATGCCATTTGGTGGTTGGGATCTATTTAGATTGCTGTAATGTGATAAACCTGACATTTTAAACACACTAAAGCATTTTTGTTAGAAACTCATGTGTGTTAGGTGCTCAGAATGCTAACTTACTCTCAAATATGTGGCATAAAAAAAATATTTTTATATATTCCTCTTAGGTGTATTAAAATTAGTTTTAGCACAGTAAAAAACATTTCCATAATAACACAAAGTTGCACAACCTGCCTTTTCAATTATTTTTTAGCTGCAATGTTTAATTGCACGAAACCAGGATTGTGTTTGCTCTTGTTATCTGCTTTGCTTTTGCACTTTGGTGCCAAAGTTAACAGCCAACAATTATCTACCAACAGCACTCCTTAAACTGACGAGCTAATCACCGCTCTATCTGCCATAATAACCACTTCAGAAAAACTTTCCACCCAGGTCAAGATATTTTTCCCACTTCAAACACAAAGCATGGTTTAACCAATGCTAGCTAATGTGCACTAATATAGGACTTTTTTAATGTTTTGCACAAATATTGTCAATATGTTTACCTTAACATGAATATATTTTACCTTTTTTTATGTTTTACTGTCATTATTGTCATTACCTTACTTACCTTATTTGTCATTACCGGAAAACACTGCATTAACCATATAATTGTTACCTACCAACTCAAAATAGTTAAAATAACAGCACTGTTGCATCCAATGCATGTTTTATAACCTAAACCCAAGCCCTGTGGGTAATGTAGTGTTTTGCAAACCTGTTTTTGTTGTTGTTAGTTTACAATCTATATCCAGGAGATCTCAAAATAATGCAAAAGAAAATATAATAGTTTAAAAAGATTGGAATGAATATCTTCAATTGGATAAATTTAATTTTATTGCCTCATGTAGTCTGCTGTGTGCTGCATGTCAACAATTCAACTATATTCTATCTAATTTAAAGTGGGCCAATCAGTCTAATCCAACAACTGCTTTTAACAATAAAGTTTTACCATGTTTTGCTGCCTTTGGTGCTGATTTATACCTGGTAATAACTTATGCAAATTTTATTTTTAAAAAAAATAAGGTTCTTTGGAACATAATGGTGGGTCGTTGCAGTTTGATGTAGCAATAATTTCAAAGCCCATACAGAAGTAGGTTGCATTTTGTGAACATTTCGAATCAATTTTAATATAATTGCTGGAGGTTTTAGTAAGACGTACAAAGAATATTGAAGTCCGTACAGAAGTATAGGATTTTTGAATGAAATAAATCTTTATTTTTTATTCATTATTAACATCAAAGTTTATTATATTATAACTTTGAACACAATTTTCACCAGATGACAGTGAGTCGTGCCAGAGAGCTCCATCTCACCCTCTACACTTGGGACTTCCGAGGTAACAAGCACAAATCGAGTTCCACCGCCACCGTTAACCTTCCAACGTTGCTCCAAGGTCACCAACCAAACGACCCATTCTCCGAACGACTTGCGATTAAGTTGGAGCCAAGAGGGACTCTTTATGTCAAGGTATTGTCTTGTGTTCTAATGTTTTAGGTTGTATTTAAATTGAGACACAAAGTGAAAACAATAAAACGTCAAAATGTTGTTTTTTTAAATGAAAAAAATGATTCGCAAATTGTAGTACTAGGAAATTCAATTCAACATATATTATTAGAGAATACAATTTTTTTACAGAAGTCATAAAAACAACCAAAAAAATTCCTGAACAACTATAAGGAAATCAATGTCTTCCTATAATTTGTTTATAATAAATATAAATATATGAAGCAAAAACAAACAAAAAACTTTTAAAGCACATTTTCAATTTCTTTAAATCTTTTTTTTTGTTGTTAGCACTTCACTTAGAATTTGAAAATCAAACAAAACGAAAACATATTTCAGAATCAAGCTTTAAAAGAAAACTGATTTTTTTAGTTTGTGTCTATTTTACTTGGATTTCGTAAGTCAAACAAAACTAAAACCTATTTAAAAATCAAGCTTTAAAAAGCTCATTTTTGCTGGGTTTATTTATGGGTGGATGAACGTAACCAGATCGCAATGTAGCCCCTTAACGTCGGCAAATCGCCACTTTGAGCCGTAACTTGACACTGTGTAATTTTCCGCTCAGGTTGAGTTGGAGAAGAACCCGTCCAACCGCGGCCCACTTGTGTTCGGTGCCGACCTGCAAAGCATTGTGGACCGGGAGGACTCGGGACTCGGGATTCCAACCCTCGCTCATTCCTGCATTGATGAGGTGGAAAAGAGAGGAATGCAGGTAAAAAAATTCAACAAAAATATTGTTCATCGAATATTATTAATTTTTGAGCTTCTAATTAATAGTAGATTTTAAATGGAGACATACTCCTGGTTCAATTAAAAAATTCAGATCCTGTGGCAATTATATTTTACTCCTAGTTTAATTTTAAGGATTTTTTAGATATTATTGGATTTAATTTAAACTGACATAAACTATAAACAACATAAAACAATATGTTTGCCAAGGTATGTTTAAAAAGGATACATATCTCCGTCATCCTAAATTAAAATAATCTGATTTGGCAGTTAAAAGTGCACATGGAACATTTCACAGTGATTCATTTGTAGCAATTTTGTTATTTGGACCACAAAAGAAACATCTTGACTTTGGCCTGTGTGAAACAGAAACCAATTTTTATCATTCTAAAATTAAGTGATCAGTTTTTGCAGCTTAAAAGCACTTTGAACAAATTTATGCATCACATTGGTGGCAATAATTTGTTTAACCACAACAGAAATGTCTTAGCTATGGTATTTGTCAAAGAACTATGTTTACCATTTCAAATTAAATAGCAAAGGTCAATTTTTTGACAAAATTTATTCATCTCATTTGTCCAGAAAGGAAACATCTTGGCCGATCATGAGCAACAAATGGCATTTTTATTATTCTAAAATCAAGGTAGTCAGTGTTTGGCAGCTGAAATGGCACTTCAAACGAAACTATGCATGTGATGTTTGTGGGAAATTAGCAGCTGCTAACGGCTCATTTGCACTTTCAAGTGTTCACTTCTTCACACATCGCTGCCAGCAGAAAAACAGACAGCAGGAGTGCATTGCTTCCTATCCATTTCTATCCACTTGGCAATTCGATCCGAATAACAGAAACACGCAGCCCCCTGGGGGTGTTTTAAGGGAAAATTAAGCCCCCGGTTGTGGCCAGAAATGGCACTCGAACCTGGGCACAAGAGAAGTACTTGTTGGTGCTCATTCATCCGTGACCCGGCATCTATGGTCGCGTGCAACGGTGTAATGGTCGCCGTCATGCTCTTGTTTACCGTACAAACAATATCTGACCAGGCCTTACGGCCGTGCTTATTTTATTTGCTTTGGTCCCACTGCATTGAAATTACGTGGAATCGTGGCCCGGTGTTCTTTGTGTGCCGAAATTTCACCGATAAAAGCCGACCGAATCAACGTTTGCTTTCCGTGTGTGTTTTCTTTGAAGTACGGCAACACGCCGGCACTTAAGACAAAAAGAACAATGTTTGTAACCCACTGATTCATACTGAAATTCACTTAGTCATCTTCAAACTATACACACAAACATCTGAACAGATCGATCAAATTCCAGTAATTTAATTGTGAAGATTGACAAATTAATTAGCTTTAAAAATATTTTAGATTGAAATTGGCATTGTTTTAAGTGTATACCTAATATTTCACTATAAAGTTTATGGTATGGTTTTAGGTTGCATGTAAATTGTATGTCATAAAATGCTATTAAATTCACATCAAAGATTTTTCATTGAAAAAAACTATTAGTTTTTATAAAAAAATTGATTTGATTTAACCTAGTTTTACTATAGGTTACTAAATTTCATCATAAAAGTCATTATGTTAAACGCACATGCCCTTATGTGATTTCCATGCGTATGCAGTTGTACAAACGCGCAAAGTCACCACAACTCATAAACTTTTGTCCATTTATGGCAATGCAAAACTACAGCTCAAAATTCATTCTCCAATCAACCATAACCAGGTGCAAACCACAAATGCAAAACAGCGTTTTTGCTTCATTGAGAAAGCCTTGAGACAGATCAAAGACCTACATGCTAATAGGATCGGCAAGCAGCCGGAGATTTGTTGTGTTGTGTGCAGTCTGTGTGTCATCGGTTCGTCGCGCTTGATCGCTGGGCCAGAAATCTTTGTCGGCCCTGATATCACATTCCTGTCTGCCGGTTTTCTAGCTTCTTGCCTGAAATTTTCAGACTCTAGCCTAGAGCTAAATGTCACGCAATTGCCTTGCACTCCACCACTTGGGCCACTTTGACATTTGGTTTTGTTATGCCTGTTATCATGATAAAATCTGACACCTACCAGGGTAAATATATAGAGGCATTTCTTCTGACCTTAATTTCTGCTCATTTTGATTGCATGCTACATTACATGAAGAATTTTTGTACGTCGATGCAATATTTAGAGTTTTATGTATTAACAGTCAACACCATTTTAAAATAAATATATGTAAGTAAATAGTTTCTTTGTAACTGTTTTTTGTACTTTTTTGTACCATAAAATATTTATAGCGCTGATATGTATATCAACATTAATTTAAAAGATATGAAAAACATATTATTTTAGAATATATTCAATTTCAGAGGTTATTCTTCAAGAACCTTTCATTATATCCACTTTCATATTAAAAATCTAGTTCTTTGCTTTGCGGTTTGCCTTTATCTTTCCATATTTGAACCTTGGAACAGCATTTGCTTTGTGGTTGCTTACCAATTCTTGCGTCAAAATCGATCGGACCGCACACATACCTGTGCTTTTAATCCATGGATTATTAAGAGAGGCATGTTTGGCATTAAGTGCTCACCGTCCACTCATGCTAATGTGTTTGTTTTGTGTTTCAACGATTTAATTGATCAGCTAAAGTGAGAAAATTTGTCGGCAGCCGAATGTGCAAACATATGATTGCCCAGTTAAACCACCTGCATGTTTATGGGCTTGCATAATTGTGTTAATCTCTGCAAGCTAAGATAATGTCCGGTTGGCATTAAACTTTGTGCTATTTTTTGCAAAATGTCCTCTCATTATTAGTGAATTGAAAGCACTTTAAAAACAAATCTTGAACAGTCTTGACAATTGTCATCTGTCATAAAAATACACTTTTCTCTTTTGTCAACATTTCTAGAGGTTTGACATTTTTTCAATTGTTCTATTTAAATGATAAAATTTGTTTTTAAAACAATTTTGTTATCCATATTAAAAGCTTCTCCAAATAATTGTTATATGGTTTTGTGGTATTATTTTTCGATTGTGAAATAACCATTTGTAATTAGCACAACTTCTAAGTTTTAAGCTTTCTGTTATTGTATCAAAAACTAGGCATACCCTGTAAATTTAGGACAAATTTGTTGTCTATTATGGGCTTGTTAGGTTTAATTTAAATGCATTCATAAGCATTATACTTGGCATTCTGTCACTTGCTTACTTTTTTTTTTCAAAAACTGATCATGCTTGTTTCATTCACTAAAATATTTTCATTAATATTTTAACCAGTTGAAATAACAAAACTTTTTAGTTTTAGAAAACAGATTTTTTAACTTATACCAAAATTATTTCTGCAACATTGTTTTATGGTTTGAGGTTTGTGATTTTCATTCACATCTTTGAATAACAATTTGCAGGCAGTACCACTTCCATCATATTAAAAAATTGTAGGACCTTGTAAATTAAGTACAAAATTATTACTTTTAAACTGTTGAAAAAATATGAATTTTAAAAGTTTCCATACTTTTGCATAATTGGTAGTCTATTAACTACTCAATACTATTTTCAAAAAAACTTGATATGTGTAACATTAAAATTACCCATGACCACTCGAAAAGTTAAACCGATGTTCATTAAACGATCTATTTTAGCCGATATGTAATTTTTGTTTGCTGAAGGAAGGGCCTCAATTGAAAAGAAGTGGTTCACCTTATCTCTTGGATTAAAACACAGACCTCTTGATTGTTGGTTGCCAAATCAAACAGAGTTGGAAGCACACGCTGGCGATATGTTAGATGCCAATCTTGTGTTTACTTTGAGCAGTGTGTTGTGGCTTTTCACGATTGCTTGAGCAGGAATAATAACCTGCCTGTTTGTGCTTCCCTATCGAGCAACTTCACAGCGATGTGTGCCCTCTCTCTAGATTACATCACTGTTTAATTAAGTCTTATATTTATAATGTTTGACAGTTATCATTTTGATAATTGTTTTACATGATCAGCAAAAAATTTTATTGAATTTTGTTGGTTTAAAATTTCATTGGCCTTTTTATTATCTTTTTAAAAGCTGCAAGAAATTTAATAATTATTTTTTAATTTAAAATCGAAATTTGTACCACTAAAATTACTAAACTGCGTATTTATTAAGGTTGTGGGAATCTACCGTTTGTGCGGCTCAGCGATCGTCAAAAGGGAATTGCGGCGACAAGTCGAGGAATCGAAAACTGCCACCAAGTTGACTGCTGACATTTACCCGGATGTTAACGTCATCACAGGTAATCCATCAGGGATATGAAGTCTGTGTAAACTTGCCTGGAAGGATAAACTTACTGAAGACACCATTATGGTCCCATGCTATTGGTAAACAACTTAAAGGACAATATTTTCATGTCAGTCTGTTTTCATGGAAAAAAATTTGTAATTAAATAATTTTTTATGTTTTTTTTATTTTTATGTTTAACTTTAATGATAAACGCTTTAATGGGGTGGCAATTTTGTATTTATTTCTAAGAATGGAAACAAAAAAAATTAATTGTAAATATAGTTAAGTTTTTAAATAGAATTCAGTGGAACATTAAAAATGCCAAAATGTTGAAATCAAAATCGTGAAAATTCTTGACTTGTTTTTCATCGATATCCCGTTTTTGCAACTGTTATCATAATCCTATTAAATCTGCCATTCCTTAAATTTCTTCCAACCTCACAAGCTTGCAAACCCGCAGGAAAACACATTTATCCAAGCCACCCGATGTAAGGCTCTAAACTTGGCGCAAATATTTCCAGGAAGAAACTGCTGAAGGCCGTTAAAAGGAAAATATTTGTCCATAAAAACTGCACCGCAAAACAACTTTTCAAGCCCATATATGCCAGTGTATTTACTACACATAATTTCGACATACAGATATTTTAATGAATGCAAAGTTTTCTTAGGACTCATGCAAATTCGAATTTTGTAAACTTTGCTAAAAATAGTTGCGACAAACTTATCGTTGTCTGCTTCGGCACACATTTGTTTAATGTGCATTTTAAGGGTTTTGATTTGCATTAAGTTTGCCATTAGCATATTAAACAAAAAAAATAACAATTTTATAAATGGAGCACTTTCTGTAAAAAATTATACGGTCTTACCCGCGACCCCTTTAGTTCGTTGCAGGACTCCAGTTTAGAAATCCCTGTTGTAAACAATACTATGTTTATCAAACCCACCCCATGTATGGCTTTAAACCCGTCGCAAATATTTCCAGGAATCCTGAAGGATTTTCTTCGTGAGTTGCCGCAACCTCTCTTTCCTCCAGAACTGCTGGAAGCCGTAACCACAGCAATGGAAAGGAATCCAGGTGCGTTGAGCAAAACATGATACAACCGCTAAACTACCAACAGTCCAACACTACACCTTGGCACCTTGTTAGGGCATTTTGCGGAGAGCACATCTCATATAATGTGGCTCTACAGAAAATAGACTGGCAATGTTTGTTTTTTTTTATCTTAAGACGTGGCAATTTTTTTTTAGAATTACGCACATTTCTTTCTTTTTTGCCTAAAATTACTTATTCCCGCATTCTAATCGCAGAAGGTTTAACGAAAAATAAGTTTGTGTTTAAAATTTTGACATAATAGTTTTATCGTAAATACCAGCATAATATCCGAAACGAGGAGTGTTTAAAGTGGATATTCAGTAATAATTCAACATTAAAAAATCCGAATATGGGTTCCAACCGATTTGCAACAATATGCTGAAAACTAGCGAGGGTGCTTCTCTTGTTTCACACGAACAGGAGTTAGACTTGTAGAACAAAGTTATGCGACCAGGAGTGCGTCTAGCTGTGGTTGTTCCTCGTTGTGTCAGACAGACGTCGGTAGCCAGTTGTTTCCCAGCGCGCGCGGTCAAGTTGTTACGTCACAATGTGTTCGCATTGTTCCCAAGATAGCGAACCGCCTGCTAATGCAACCACTTTAGAGGATCTTGAAGTTAAGCTGTGTGAAGTTGACCGAAAATGCGTGATCCGTGTTTGTAAACAATACTATGGAGGTTGTAGTTGGACGTAGAATGAAAAACAAGCATTTTGTGAACGTTTCAAACATGTTAAAAATAAATAAAATATCGTAAGGTTTGTTTGAAATTTTCACAAAATGCTTCCTACTTCTGTATGAACTTTGATATTCGTTCTACATCTAACTACAACCTCCAAACATTATACATAGACTCGTTGTGATTTTAAGAATTAAAGGGAAAAAATATTGTTTTACTAATTTCCTTCAGAAAAACTTGAGAATTTGTTCAATTGGCGTTGAAGTATGAAGTTCTTTTTCCTCCCTTTAATCTTACCCCCTTGCGGTAGAAAGCAGTAAGTCAGTGCTTGTTGCATCTCCTGATTCCATACCAATAGGCCTTTAGTTATGTTTAATACAAAATTTGGGACAAAAACACAGACATTGAAGCGTCCTAATTGTGAAAGCTAGACAGTCCACAACGACTTAGTCTCCGAGTTATTTATGTCCCTAAGGTCACAGCTGTCTGTTACATTTGTAGCACACGAGACCGAAGGCCCCAAGGGTCCACGGCGCACATTGTGTTCCTGCGCCAATACGCGACACGTCCATATACAACGCGACATGCTGCACACGACAGTCAGCTCGCGACAAAAATGTCGGTTTAAACGTAGCTATTTAAAATGCATTTCGTTTTCCTTAAACTTGTGTGTGGTATTAGTTATCTTTGTCCTTTCATCTAGACAGAAAATATATGTCTGCCCCCAGTATAAGTTATTTCACCATAATTTACAATGTGGTGTTTTTTTCTATCCTAACTTTTGCGACAGTTGGTGCTTGCCATTTTTGCTCAAAATCTCTTCTGCGCTTTAAATTGATTAAGGCAGTTGGATTCATCAACTTCTAAACAGTAGTGAGGCGATGGAAGTAGCTAGGTCATCTTACGGAAAAGTTTACCTTCTAATGTGTAGCACAAATATAATAATTTGCAGTCCGTGAAATTGCCCTGAATATATTCCTTTAACAAGTCAGGGTAATTTTTTTTTCTTTTTAACGTGGTTCGTGCTAACTACAGAAACATCATCACCCGGCATGAAATTGTTTACAGAAATTTCGACATCAAACTCGTCATTTTGCTACTTTACAAGATATTAAGTGCACTTGTTGCATGTTGATGGCGCTCGATACAATCATTGAATAATTTTGAAGAGCGCCTATTTAAAAATCTTGTATAAAATATTACAAGTGCACACAGCCAAAAGGGTTCTGAAGCAATTGTGTAAACCGGGGACCAACAAAGTTTTTTCATACCGGATAACTGTTGGGAATTGCGATCGCGGGCCGGTTATACAAATTTGTGGCAAACTTTATTAACTTGATTATGTCGTTAAACAAAAGAAATAACTGTAATGAGCCTTACAAAATATTCGTAAAGTTTAAATTTTAATAAGAAATAAGTTTATAGTTGCATCCAACAACATTCCAGCTGTACTCTATCTTTATTCGGAAATTTGCCGCGGGCTGGTAGAATTAACTTTATGGGCCGTACTTTTGTGGCCCCTTGTAGACCAACGTGAAAGTCTGTGTTTAGTGACTTCGACAAGGCTACTACATGTGTTGAAATATTTCCAACCTAACCGACCCCAAGATGAAACTCGTTTCTCATTAGAACGAACGCATTGCACATTTGTAAACAAATAACAAATATTGACGTCTGGATCGAATGGAATTTCACTGGTTACTTTAAAGCAGTGCTTTTCAAAAATTATAGGGCGGATGACGAACGTGGTGCGGATAATGGTGCGGGTGAAAATAGTGCATGTTATTATTTTTCATTGTGTGTGATACGGCAATCAAATAAACTGGTGCGCCCTGCTATACGTTAAAGCTACAGTAATATATTCTCTCAGTGGTTTATTGCAGCTTAAGCTTGTTTTATATCGGTTAAGACTGGCGGTTTTAATCCACAAATCTTTGTTTTGTTATTTCACAAATAGGGAAAACTTGTTTCGTGCGGATGAAAAAAACCCGAAATAAAACAGGGCGGACGGTTTTGTTAAAGGTTGAAAAGCACTGCTTTAAAGATTTAAACGTTAAACTGTGGACGTTATAACTGACAGCATCGAAACGCAATAGAAATGTTAACTATTTAATGTTTTTTGTTGGCATCTGACGTGTTTCACTAAAAACAACATAAAAGCTATAGATCGGTGTTTCTCAACCTAAGGACGCAATATTGTGCGGCCGTTTAATTTGCTTGGGTCGCCGACCGCAGCAGTTTTACATGGTTAGGTTTATTAGGTTTGGTTATAAGCAAAATATACCCAATACTTAAGAAAATTGCGAAAGCAAAACTATGACATGGCTCATATTAATTAAGTTTGAACTTGTTAATTTTAATGACTTCTGTTTTGTTCGCTTGCAAAAAGTTAAAAAGAATTGGGTCGACAAAGCTTCGCTTAACGATTAGTATTTGGATCGCCGCTAAGAAAAGTTGAGAAACACTTTTTTTAATTATTCTTCAGTAATTTTATTGCCGTTCAGTTAAAACATGACAGATATCTTTTTGTTTAATAAAATATGACAAACTTATGTTCAAAATGTCTAATTGAAACAAGACCCTTCAGTTAATTAGCTTTTAACTGCCAAAAGATTCGTTTAAACGTTTGCATTCTTGTTTTAAACGTTTGTATTTTTTGTCAACCTCGAGTTGAAAATATGGATGTTTGTGCAATTCTAAAGGAATGCGAAAACAGCTGAGTCACCTCGAAACATACTAAATTGTTGTTGTGGCAAGTTCACTTTCACTTGGCCTTGCTCTAACGCTTTAAAGTTTTGTTTGTCGTTTTCAAAAATGTACTTGTTATTTCAGGAGATTATTAATGTGTAATAGTCTCCGTACAAGTGGATTTGTCGTATACTAATGTAAAAAGATTCTACAGTACTATAGTGTAAAATTTTACACAATATGAATGTTTTTTTAGTAAGTTAAAAAAAAATAAAGTTAATCATTGGACAGAATCAACGTTTGGGCAATAGCTCCAACCATTATCGGTGTAAAAAATCAAGAAAAAACATCTACCATTAAGTGTAAAACGGCTTTTAAGGCACCAGTTAAAACATACCACGTTTTACTACGATTCGAACTTACGTCTGTTTTTCAACCAGGTTTCCCAACCGCCATACTTCAATGCAACACGATATCATAATCGACATGATAATAGTGATATATTTATCCCCGATGGTAAATAAAGCACCACTTCTATCTCGTAATTTGTATCTGTTGTTTTAGTATTTGGGAATGTAACACCCGTGAAAAATAATTAAGATGATTTGTTTATGTTAAGGTGGCGACTTTTAAGAAAAATATAAAAAAGGGGGGTAGTTTTTTCGTCAAGTTATTTTCATTGCGATCGTACACTGCTCTTAAATATATGATATTAAAAGTAATTAGAAAGTATTTTTAGTTTTTGGCCTTTCGTTTTAGATTGACGCTTCTGAACGAGATTTGTGTCAGTTTTCCTATTAAATGTCATATTGAATTTCCATCCTTGAATTGTTTTCAGATATACTATATAATTTTTAAACGAATCTTTTTAGGTTTTTTCAATTTAAATAAGCTAACATTATAAACTTAAGGTAAAAAATTAAACTGTAGTATTTTACCGTATTATTTTAACTTGTAAAAAAACAGCGTTCCCAATAAATACCATTTATCTTGCCACTATGTAAAACTAAGTTGCGTCTCATTTATCCTGAAGCAATTTACAACTTTCCATAAAAAATTTCGCCGGCCTCTAAAATATACTCCTAAATTGCAGGCCCCACCCCCCAGACTGTGGTCAAGGAGCCGTTTGCCCCCAACCCCACCCTAACCGACCCCACGGCCTCCACCGGGCCCCAAGACCCGATCTGTGACGCCGACCAAACGACCAGGACCCAGGCCCTTCTGGAACAAATCAAGGGTCTTTCGGCTGCATCTGCGGAACGAGCAACCCTCTACGCTTTACTGAACCACCTCAAGAAGGTTGCAATGCACTCTGGACAGAACAAGATGACGTGCCAGAACCTGGCCGTGTGCTTCGGGCCTGTGCTACTGGGGCCGGTCAACGCTAGTCTTGGGAATGGGTAAGTTGTGGTGATTTGTGGAGATACTATCGTAACCATACTAAACCTTAAACAACTAGATTTTTAAAAGTTTTTCCAAATTAGATTTGAATAAGAATTAACTAATTAGCGTTAACTAGAAATTCACCTTTAATAAACTCACAAACAATTTTGATAAAAGCGCATTTTTTTTCCAACATATTGTTCTAACTTGTCGAACTAGGCATGTATAATTTATTTATTTGTCTAAGTCTGATCCTAAAGTGGTTTTATTGTCGTACACAGTTTTTTAAGGCTTGGCTTTGGCGACTTCTAAGTATTTTAAGAGACCTCAACCATGTTATACAAAAAGAACCATAGCTTCTAAGTTACGGAAGTGGTTATTGAATAAAAAAACGTTGGGTGAATTTCGAGCAAAAGTTTTGGTCCTCTAAAAAACAGATTAAAAACATCTGGCTACTCAATAATAGGGTGGCATCGCCAGCACATCTCAGCATTGGTTTGCGATCAAGCGGAGCGTTTTACCCTAAAACTTCACCTTAAATTTCTATTAAATTACTATAGTTAGTCAGTTACCAATCGACGAAAATAAATTTCTGTACATTCTCAAGCAAAAATTACAATTTTACGTTTCAATTTTACTTTTTTTTTAGATTTGTACAGACAAATTTATTGTAAACAGTGCATTAGTTAAAATGAGAATTAACCAGAATGATTTGCTATTTGCGCCACAAGACATTTAACTCACGAATGAATTTTAAACAAGAGTTCAACAAAGTAGTTCTGGTTCCCCAGAAGCGAAACCAAAGTTACAACTTAACGCGTAAAGCCCCACCTTTAAATGTTGCAAGTCATATTTGAATACGAAAATATGGGAACTATATTTACAACAGCTGTGCTGTTCAAATAGACCACTGGTTCCTATAACTCGTTAATGCTTTAAAAATCAAATATGGCAAAGTTGACAAATCCGTTTCGCTGCTTCACGTCTAGACTGCTTCAATGGTCGCTGTTGACCAACCTGAAAAAATACTTTAAAACGTGGTTTAAATAGTCCCTGGCGCCTTTCTAAAGTAAGCCAAAAATAAAAAAAAAACATTTGAAAAGTAGATCTGACCTTTAAAATGGCCACTGAAGAACACAGGTCTAGAATTACAAAACATAGTTCTTTTAACAGCATGTTTATTGTTCATAGGTGTCCAAATGTTGTCTAAAAACAACCGCTTTGAAGTGACATGAAAACCTGAAGTAATAACTACGAAAAATTGCCCCCGAAAAGGCTTATCATTTGTAAACGGCCTTAAAAGCCAGCTAAGATATATAGTCAAAATATACGTTTAAAGTTGTCATTTCAACTGACCCGTAGACAGTGCTTCTCAACCTTTTTAAGCAGCGGGTGACCTTTATTGCGAATTTGTTTGGGTCCCACATTATGCTTTGCTGGCAAAACAATTATAACACGAAGAGCATATAATCTACTTTTAACAGGGCTTATGGAGTGAAGTAATTGGTAAAAAAACATATATTTTATTCAACAAAGCAAACTAAATTGTACAGTTGAACAAGGTTCTTATTAACCAAACCAAAATAAAAATGCTAGGTTAAATTTTCACGGCCCAGCTAAAGAGCTTCGCGGCTCACCGGTTTAAGAAGTGCTGCTACAGAACTCATAATTCAACGTAAAATATTGGCCAAAAGGCCTGAAAACGTGGCCAGAAAGGGGGCTTTTCAAGTGGCCGTTATAAGTGGGCCTTAACCGCAGCCGGGGGAGCTTTTAAGTTATAAAGTCGTTGAACTGTTTCCTCACAATAGCGAGTTCGCGATTCTAGCTCTCTTGTTTTACCGCGGAATGTGGATTAGGGTTGTCGGGAGAACCTACTTTAAAGCTTTTTAAAGAGTCGATTGTGCGATTTATGTTCCCAGAGACGTCATAGTTTGGCTTATACCCCTGGTAAAGTGACTGCTAATTGTTTTTTTGTCCTTGCTTGGCTCGTTAAAATATCGCGCATAAATGCGTTAACATACCTTCAGTAAAATTAGCCCTTTATTTCAAAAGAAAGTAGTTTTTGCCGGCCAATCACTTAATATCGATTTATCGATTATTATATTTTTTTTAAATTCGACTGCAAATTATTATAGAAATACAAGTAGTCTATTGAAGTTTGTAATTTTCCTGCAATTTTTCGTTAAACCTGTACTTTTCCCCAGAATCGATCTCAGCGCAGCTATCGGCTTCAAACGTCACATTCAGGTCCTCAACTACATGCTTTCCAACTGGCCTGATGAACCTGTGCCTGTTCCAGGCATGCCGAAAGCCCCCCAGCTAATCCTACCCTCACAAAATGGCAAGTGTTTGTCAGTTTTGTGTATTTTTTTCGTCTGGCGAAAATAAGTGCGGTGGTCCTCAACCTTTTCTATTCAAACAAATTAGGTTTTATGTTAAGTTAAAGAGATTGTTATCCACATGTGGTCACGTCCCAGTTGGACCACCCGTCTATAGTTATCCACATGTGGTCATGTCCCGGTGTTGGCCTACACGTCTATAGTTATCTACATGTGGTCATGTCCAAGTGTTGTCCACCCGTCTATAGTTATCCACATGTGGTCATATCCCAGTTGGACCACCCGTCTATAGTTATCCACATCTGGTCATGTCCCAGTTGGACCACCCGTCTATAGTTATCCACATGTGGTCATGTCCCAGTGTCGGACCACCCATCTATGGTTATCCACATGTGGTCATGTCCCAGTCGGACCACCCGTCTCTAGTAATCCACATCTGGTCATGTCCCAGTTGGACCACCCGTCTATAGTTATCCACATGTGGTCATGTCCCAGTCGGACCACCCATTTATAGTTATTAGTTATCCACATGTGGTCATGTCCCAGTGTCGGACCACCCGTCTATAGTTATCCACATGTGGTCATGTCCCAGTGTTGGACCACCCTTCTATGGTTATCCACATGTGGTCATGTCCCAGTGTTGGACCAACCGTCTATAGTTATCCACATGTGGTCATGTCCCAGTTGGACCAACCGTCTATAGTCATCCACATGTGGTCATGTCCCAGCCGGACCAACCGTCTATAGTCATCCACATGTGGTCATGTCCCAGCCGGACCACCCACATAGCCCTGAGCACTCTAGTTGTTGTGGATGGAGTGGAGCGGATATCACGAGTTGTGTTGTTTATATCCGGCTACTTACGTTAGGCGACAGACAGGCACCTCACAAAGCATTGTGTGAACTTTCCAATAATACAATGTACTTTATCGACGTCATAATGCTACTTATGAACTAAAAGAGGGTTAATGTAAAATGTTTACCTGGTTTTGACGAATTTTTTGTTTACAAATAAATTGAATAAAACAGGGTACATTGCGTTTACTGTATAGGACAGGGATGTCCAACATTTTATTATAGTGGACCGCATTGACACTTGAAATAATTAAATGGGCCGCAGAACCTATCAAGTTTCAAGATTAAGTATTGGCCTTTAGATTTATTACTACTTGGGAGTGAAAATGACTAGCGGGCCGCACAAAAATTCCAGGCGGGCCGCAGGTTGGACATCCCTGGTAGGGCCTGTTAAAAAAGACCGTTTTAAGATATTTGTACGCAGATTTGAAGTTTTTGTTACTGCTTTCTCAAAACTTGTTTAATGATATTATTTATCTACCGAGTACCGACCAATAAGCGGACTATTTTCTCAAAGATCGCTTTTCACGTTACGATAAAACGCGTTTTCTGTGAATTTTTTAATTTGTTGCCAAGAATTGAACTAAACATCACTACTCACAGATTGGGTTAAATGCAGCTTATGTGAATCCTTTCAATTTAGTTCTAAAACAGACCCTGATATAAAACTGAACAACAGAAGGGTTTACTTTAGCTATTTTCAAATTAAATGGAGTTCTTGTGCTGAACACACTTTATACTGCTGGTCATGACTTAATTTTTTGCCAAATTGTAATTGATTCATCTCGGAATGACTAATTTACAACAATACAAGTAGTTTGTAAAACGACCGCTAAACATCCGAAGTGTTCGCTTTAACCAAAAAAATGATTCATTGCTAAACATTAAAGTGGGTTGTGTGATTTAATCGTATGTTGCGAGGTTTCAGTCTGCTTTTTAATATCGACCGGTGTGCTGTGAAGCGGTTCCAACCGCAGGTGGAATGTAAATAGATCGATATTTTGCCTTTTTAGCGGCTTTTGTCCATAGCGGGGATTTGTTATTGGTGTTATACCAGTGTTTATTCATCCCTTCAGGTTTTTTTTTGCGAATAGCCCGCCTTGGACTTGAACAATCTAGAAACGAAATAAAGATATAAACGACCACAAACGCTTGAACTATTCGTAAAAAGGGAACTGAGTCATTTGCTGTGTGATTTAATCGTATGTTGCGAGTTTTCAGTCTTCTTTCTAATATCGACCTGTGCTGTAAAGTGTTTCTAACCGCAGGTGGAATGTAAATAGATCGATATTGTGGCTTTTGTCGATAGCCGTTTATTGTTAGTGGTGCTATCATAAAATCACTAGTGTCCTCTAAACAATGTGTGTTTTATCAAAGCCTATACAGAAGTATGTAGCATTTTATGAACATTTTGAATAACTATTTATTTATTTTCAACAATAAAGAGTTACAAAATATTTATTGGAAACGTAATTTTGTATCAGTTTTATTGGAATTTTTTAGGCGTGGGTGAAAAAACATTAAATACATTTATTGGTATGTGGGTGGCACTTCATAAACGCAATAGTAAATCTTACGCCATTTGTTTTTATAGTACTAGTAACCTTCATAACACCGCCGTGAAAAGGAATAATAATTTGAGTCAGGTTTGCAAGAAATAATTCCTTTTATGATGTTTTCCAACGCATTTTGAGCTTGTAGATGGTTTAGAAGACTTATATGGCCACTTCGTAATAGACGACCCTTTTCCAACCAGTTCGCCTTTTCGGTACTATAGTGCTTCTTAACCGGGGTGCTGCGTCACTTTAGAGTGTCATTTTTCACGCTCAAGGGTGCCAAGAGATATTTCAAAGTCTTTAGACACCATTTTTTGTTCTATTGGTAGGCTTCTTAATACAATTTTTTGTGTACGATAAAAATGCCAAAAAATGAAAAGTTTTTTTCAACCTTGTTGCACTGTTAATGCGCTGTTTCAATCCCGTTTATTGTAACGTTACAGTTAACCACTCAGCAAAAATACTAGCAAGGGTGCGGCGAACTATTTATAATTTCTGTAAGGTGCCTCAAGCCAATAAAAGAAAACCACTGCGTTACTATAAAAGGAAAAACAGATAAATAACAGAGACCATTTTTTCGAATGTTAAATTAAACGAAAAACATAAAACAAATGTTAAACAGTCCTGGGCAAAAAGCTGCGCAGAATGTGACTGGCATTTCAAGGCTGCTTTGTGCTGTGTGTGATCCTGGAAGTTTAGCCGTAAACTGTAAATATTGTTAAACCCAGCGATGCAACCCCCCAAAGACCACCCACGTTGATGTGGGTTACTGGTGCTTGGGTGACGTAACATTCCAATAATAGTGGTTTTACGACTTTCCTAGGAGTTTTGTTGCGGATCACAACAGAAAAGCAGCCAAAACTAAGATTCATAGAAATTGTCCAAATGTTGGGCCTTTTTTCTTTAAAATATTCGCACATATATGTCACATATCAGCTTTATATCCGTTTTCGCCTAAACCAGCCATTCTTAACCTGGGTTAAATTTACCCCAGGGGGTAAATTTTCTCGTTTTAGGGGGTAAATGAGCTATCAATCAAAATATCCACATCAGTTGACAGGACAGGAAAAGTGTGCAAGCCGTAGGTATTGGTGGCCTACTTTCCCAGTTCAGATTAACTGCTAATTCGATTCGATGTTAGCCTATAGTAGCCTATTAATTCTTTATCATCTAGTGTCGGTAACATTATTTTTCGCGATGATGGCTATTTTAGTTAATTGGCAACATCCTTATCTCTTAACTTCATTGTTACATCATAACTGATAAAATTTGCTACTCGTTTTTCAAAAAAATAGAACCATTTTATATATTTGGGGTAAATCTGATATTCATCTTTGTTAAAAGGGTAAAACATGCAAAAAAGGTGAAGAACCCTTGGCCTAAACAGTCTAATATATTTGAGCGATTTGAAAGCAAGGATTTTTTTACATTTATCGTCTGCGAGAGATTCTACAAAAATAAACGTTTACGTTGATCAACGTTACAGCGATTCAATTTCTTATTGTTCAAGTTTTACGACTAACACTTCACCTTTGGCCACTGCTAACCTGCTTGTTTTAACGGTTTATTTTAAAGATTTCAGCAGACACCTACTTCTATCTCAGCTTTGTTATTTATTGTCAGACTCACTTCAAACTCCTATCAATTGTGACGTCGATATTAGCATTGTTGTAGTAGAACTTTCACACAATGGCACTTTAGTACTGGATCCAATGTTCCTTCAAGTCAGACCTGGGCAAAACACGCCCCGCGTCTCATTTCTTCTAAATCGTTTTAGCAAAAATAAGCTTTTACGTTTTTACTTTTTATTGAAATTACGCTCGTAAGATTTCGTTACCTATTCTTACTCTTATCAGTCAAAACAAAACAATTCTATTTTGCTTTTTTGTGAAGAATAACACTTCAAAACAAAAAAGACATTACACTCCATAATATTTGTATTTAAGATCCACAATTTGACATAGCCGTAAAATACACTCGGTGTCATGCGACCCCCAGTTAAAAATAATTGCCCTCCGTCAATGTTCTATGTCCAACTTTATCGCTATTATTTAGTTAGATATTCAACCCACTAAATCATTTTAACAACTCCCCACCGTAATGACGTCAGTGTTGCATCACAGGTGACATCACACGCCACTCCATGAACCGCGTGAGTTGCGTGAGTTTGACGCGTCGCTTGAGCCGCGTGTTCGTGATGGGTGAGGGGGAATCCCCGGGTGAGGAGGGAGATCCCCTGAGCAAGAGGGGCACCAGGATCAGTTTGGGGAGGAGCGAGTCCCTGGTGAGTTTTGGATGAAATTAAACAAATAGGGTTAAAATATTCTTGTACGAACGGAAAGTGTGAAATTGGTAAAAAAAATAAAAGACACTTTGGGCGAGTCACTGGTGAGTGTTTGGGAGAAAATGTAAAAAAGTGGGGGTAAAATATTATTGCACGTATAAAAACTGTGAAAATTATTTAGTATATGATTATCAAAAAGTTATAAAAATATTTAAAAATAAAGTTTGTGGAGAAGCGAGTCGCTGGTGAGGGTTAGGGTGAAAATGTAAAAAATGGGGGTTAAATATTATTGTACGTACAAAAAGCGTGAAAATTCGCAAAAAAAACATGGCTATACGAAAAAGTATAAAAAAGTAAAGATAAAACTTTGAGATTATGTAAAAAAACAAATATGGACATTCGCAATACTAAAAAAATTTAATTTAACCTAAATTAAAATTTAAAATTTTTTTTTAAATATTAAACCTAGAATATTAGGTGAGCGGATTTTAAAATATAGTTGCTCATAAATTTGCAAACGCATATATTTTCAATCTTAAAAAGCAAAAATCTTCACCGGTAATCCCTATTCCCAAAACGGCACGTATTTTAAGCACGATATTTGATGCAAAGCCAGATTGCTTTTTGCTCGCAGTGATTAACTTCCAGCAATCTCCACTTAACTAAATGCATCTCCACAAAACACCAGATCATATCTCAAGCAGAATCCATTATTGCTCTTCCGCTTTAACCAAGCATTAACTTAAATGGAAAACGGCTTTTACCCTCTACTGAACCCATGTATCATGACGTCATTTCTATATTTGGATGACGTCATTATCACAAAAGTCAAAACAAACACCGTAGAGGAAGTCGTCTCCGACCATCCCCGATCCGCAATCCCTCGAATGGTTTGCGGTTTATTGAGGAAATCCTTCGTATTAACTTGGTCGGTTCTTATCGCTTCCAGATAAGGTGAACTTGGAATGTTTGATAAAGATCTAAAGATCTAAAGCAGGGGTTCTTAAACTGGGGTCCGTTTGTTGTATTTTTTGAGTCCAAGAAAGCCTCAGTTTGGCTTTATGTTTTAAAGAGATTAATTACGCTTTGGCCTCACTCTCACCTTCAATGTATTTAGACTCATTTTTTTATTCGCGCATGAGTTCGACCGGAAATAGCAAGTTATTTAACTTCGCCTATCTTATGACGTCATCTCTAAAAAGTTTCATGCTAACCCTTGTCAAAGCACCCCCTAAAAATTGTTTAGGGATACGCGTTAAATAAGTTAAAGAATTTTTTTTGCACAAGAACCAATCTCAATTAACCTAACCACATAAAACTACCGCAGTTGGCGACCCAAGCACATTAAAAGGTGACACAATTTTTTGGGGGAAAAACATTGTCATAAGTAGAAAAAGTCACCCAAACGACTACAAAGCAGCTAAGAATCTTTGCTACAACCATTACAGCAATATTTTAAGTTATTTCTATTTTGACAAAATAGGTAAATATTCCATTTTTTTAATTTGGTACTGTGCATGCGCACGTCGACCTCGGGTTCCCAGTCCCGGGCAGACTCCGAGCCCCCGAGTTAAACCAATAAAGAACTACAAAGCAGCTAAGAAATATTGCTACAACGATTACAGCAAAGTTTTAAGTCTTTTTTGAAAAAAAATTGATAACTCCTATATTATAGACCGACCTTAGAACCTCTGATTCAGTTGTTTTTTTACTAATCTAACGTTTGCTTCACAGACGAGCATAGTTGAGTCGGCTGACGAGTTCGCTGACCCTGCCCTTGACCTTTGCACCCAAGTTCACCACCAGAGGCAGCAGGCGTCCGAGCTATCCACGCAGAGCCAATAGGAGTCCGCCAATTTCCCGCCAAACGCCAATTTCCCGCCAAAAGGTAATTTTTACATGCTTGTAGAGTTATTTTGTTTCATATAAATTATTTAATATCATGAATGTCTACAGAAACCAAATAGAGGAATCACGCTGCACTTCATACAGACATATTCTATTGAATTCTTGACAAGCTTTCGCACAACTGTGCTTTATCGGGTCAAAGTAGAAATCTATAGAAACCAAAATATTATAGAAATCAAATATTTGGTTTATTGCAAGAAATCCCGTAACGTTCGACTTATGTAACATTTTTATTCAAGTTATAAAAATTATATTAAGCTAAAATACCTCTCTTTTTTTATAAAACTTTTCCCATTTTAAATAAAACAGAAAAACCTAAAAAACTAACCTACTTTGAAAAACGTAAACTTTTATTTAGATATTTTTAGTGCTACTTTTTTTGAGTTATAAAGATATTGATTCCAAAAGGGTAAAAATTAATTTAATGCGAACAGCTATAAACGTCATCCTATAACGAGTATTTCTTCGATTTAATTTTCACTCGCGGTAGTTCCGTGTCCATTATCGTAATGCCACATTCCTTATATAACGCTTGTGTGTATTTGTGAATGCTGTGCAAGTTAAACAGCAAACACAATAATGGAAGTGTGTCGCAACTTTAATCGTACAAGCCACCCTCATGTTGTATTACGTGACCTATAGCACGTAACTTCACCTATGCTTGCTTTACTCTGGTCTTTTAGAGGGCACGCGCTTAAACTATCACATGGCTCTGTATGCTAGCACAGGGTTTAATATGGAATATTTCAAGTGTAACTGCTGTCTCATAGATGTGATTGTGTCTGTAAAACATTTTAAACTTTTACGTTAAGTTAAACCTTGTGTGGCGTGATTTGTCTACTACCGGGCATATTTAGACAACTAATAGTTTTTAATTATATATTTCGACGAATTTTTGTGTGCGTGAGTAACAGTGTGTGCTCTAAAGTATTGCCATTAATTTTGGTTTTATCTATAAACTTTATGTCTAACGGTGTACAGATGTTTCTCGACTTGCTCCCTTCTGACCCTGTGTAGCTCGGTTGGTAGCGCGACGTTCCCGATATGACCGAGGTCGTGAGTTCGAATCTCACCACAAGCTAGTTTTACGAAAAGGATGCAGCAGACAATAGTGCTATGGTTGTTGATTGACTTGCTCCCTTCTAAACCCGTGTAGCTCAGTTAATAGAGCGGCGGTATGACCGAGGTCGTGAGTTCAATTCTCACCGGAGGTTCAATTTATTATTAACCTTACCTTGCTTGCATTACAATCCTGACTAGACAACTAATTCCGATAAAACCGGTTCCGAAGGCATGCGGCTCTCTAACCCGTTTTTTTACCAATCAATAGAAAATGTTAAAATATGCTATATTGAAAAATGAAGGCACTCTAGATATTACAGCACTGTTATTTATTTAAAGATAATCGTACTAACTAGTTTTTATCAAACAGTGAGAACAGCATTTTACCTTCTGCCATTTATGGATTTCAGAACAACTTTGTACATAACAACTTGCATCTCCGCAACATGCAACACCATTGAACAAGCAGTGATGCGGAAACCCATTATTTCGTGCCTTTTTGACACTTTTCTGCATTTTTTTGATCTCAGCGCGAAGAAATTCAACAAATGTGTTGTTGCCTTTCCACCGTGTCTTTGAATTTTACTTTTTTGTTTAGAATTGCGCCGAAAACAAACGACGGTGCCAAACCCAAAATGTTCCACAGAATATTATTCAGAAAGCCTTTTGTTGTTGTTGGTGTTTTTTGGTGCTTTTTTTTCTACTTTATTCTCCCGCGATCGCATCGATTAACGCGTTTTTATTTGTTTTATTGCGCGCGTAACCTTTACGTTGTAAACATTTTATCGAAAATAGATTGTTTTTTATTTTAATTTCGCGGTGGCCTTTATGTAGGTGAAAACACGGTGCTTCGCTGTAGAAAAATGATAAATAATGGTGCTAAACCGAAAAACCTCCGCTTTGTAGCTTTTGCGACCTTAATATCCGGTACTTTCCCACTTTAACTAACCCCGGCGTGATTTTTTCCGTCCGCGCCAAGTTTTCGCTCCGGTGCGCCCCTAGCGGCCGATGTTACCCCGCCAAACACCCGCACGGTGTCGCCATTTCATTACACACGCTTTCTCGCATTTTTCGAGCACGCATTTTCCCGTCTTGTCCCATTTCTGTGTCTACGTTCGTCCTTTTTGTATTTTAGCGCTTAATTGAAGCTAAAACCACAACTGGCCTCAAATATTGACAGAAATTATGACAGATCGCAAAAAATTGTGAAAATTGTCCAACCCCTCTATAAACGAATAGCAATTTAAAAAACATTCACTTTTTAATGTGACATTTTATTTTACGGTTCCGTTTGGTCGCTTAAACCTCACCCGCAAATATCTTGCCCATAAATGCGTCCCACCAATATATTCCCATTCACAAAACGTGAAGCCATTTCGACCAACAGGTTCTCAATAAGCTGGCTTTAAGTACCTATCGATATGAGAAAAGTTTTATTTTCAAACCTTGATTGTTTTTTTCATAAATATTAGTTCCTTTCCACCATCCTTGAATATCAAAGTCGCAATATTTCAGTCTCACTCGCGAAGAAAACGAAATCAAATACCGCAGGTTTCGCTTTACAAGGTTTCTCAACATAACTAAAAAGTCGCTACACTTTACGAGGCGCGTTTTTTGTAATTTTTTAACTCAATCGCCGTTTTGTTAAACATTAGGAAACCCCTGATAATTTATTGCTTTCTTTCTTTAAAAAAGTTATTTTAGCTTATTGCCAACCTTACACTTCACACAACCCTCTAAGCAGTTCTTCTTAAACTATTTGTGAACCTTCGAAACATATTTTAAATTTTATCTCCTTATTCTAAAAAAATTAACAAAAAATACGGTCTGCGAAAAAGTATCGTAAAACAAGGCAAGAATATAAACTTTGGAGCATAATGGTTGGAGGTTGTAGTAAGACGTAATAAGAATATCAAAGCCCATACAGAAGTATGTAGCATTTTGAACGTTTCGAATAACTCTTTATTCATTTTCAACATCTGAAAAATGAATAAAGATATGTTGAAAATGAATAAAGAGTTATTCGAAACGTTCAAAATGTGCCTACTTCTGTATGGGCTTTGATATTCTTATTAAGGCAAGAATAGTTGCATTCAACTTTCATTTTGCGATATGTTTGCTCTCATATGGGTCGTCTATAGTTTAAGGAGAACTGCTCTGGTTCATTTTCAACGCATTTCGGTCAAAAAGAAACCTATCTTTAAATAAGCCTTAAACTACCTCGTTAAAAATACGAAGCCACCGACCTAATATTTGAATCGTTCACATGTGAGATCCGACATAAATATAAACGTTTTAAAAAAATCGACTTTTGCTGTAGAACCGCTGGGTTGAATCACAAACCATGGTTCCGATATTAGTTTATTATCGGATCAGCACCGATACCACCCTAGTATCGGACGATAACCGATACAACCACTTGGTATCGGGTATCGGCTCCGATCCGATTTATCGGAAATAGAGTTTGCTTAAAAGAAAATTGACCTCTAACAAAAACTGGTTCCAAGTTTTTCAGTAAATTAGCTGAAAGTATCAAAACTTACCGGGACACATTTTCAGTACTTTCATGTGTTTCCATCACTTTTTAACCTATAATGCTAAACGGTGCGAAAATAATGATAAACGGTGCGAAAATAATGCTAAACAGTGCGAAAACTCCATTAAAAAACCCAAATCAACCTTAAATTAAATCAACAACATTCGGTACAAAACTTACCTCGATTTCACCCAATATTGTACAGAACTTTTACCATAATTTGGCGTATATTGGATGGAATGGGCGTATTTTGTCGTATTTCCTGCGCGTGTCGCCGCATTTATATATATTATTTCGTTGTGGTTTTACTTGGCCGGTACACAAGCTGCGGCTCCCGATGTAGTTGTTGATCTACTTGTTGTTCTACCCTCATCACCACACTACAAGCATGGTTGTTGTTAACTGCCTATCAATAAATAGCATGTGCTTGTACCTGTGGTTCGTAAGTTGAAAAACCTAAGCCGAGAAGGATATTTATATTATAGGGGAAAAAGTTGTAAGTTAGTTTTAGCAGGGTGGTTCATGTAGTTAGGTAAGCAAGTCGTTTCTATGCCTGACAGTTTGTGTTTTATTCCAATACCAATAAGTAATGTTTTAGGCAAAAAATACAGCTGTCAAATTTCATAAGTGTTTCATTAATTGTTTGTAACATTGACATTAGGCATAAATAATCCCAGTAAATAATAAGGTCATTTTACTAAGAACAGCATACACATTTGTCGTGTCACTCTGCAACATATGCTGCTAAGCCATAAATCAAGAGTTATGACACTCACAAAAAACCAGAGGTGTCATTAGAGTGTTTTTTGCACGCGCTTGGTAAATTTGCAACTTTCTGTAGAGTCATTCCTTAATTGGCTGACGCAAGGCAATTCTCATCAGCAATATGTTGCGTAGGCGGAGATATATAAGTAATGCCGGTTATAATTAGATTTTTAATGCCTAATCACTATTAAGTCACGCAGTGCTATAAGGACAGATAACACGTGGTATCGCGAACAGACTTAGACAAATAGAAATCTTTCAGCGTATTTCTGAAATTGGATTAGCATAACATTGGAACTTTTCTGTTTTGCCAAATTAGATAAGGAATCTGCAGAATTAAATTAAAAAAATTAATTATATTTTGTCAATTCGCCATCATTTTAATTAAATCGCATATTGTCTTATAGCTATGTAAATGTAAAAGAGTTTAGCCTAGATTGACAGTTTTAAGGCATTTTTGTAGCGAAAAATTTGTTCCTATTAAGAAACTGAATTCGCCGTTGGACGAAGTAGTTTTATCGGTTAATTAGAACGTAGCCTAAATAAACTTATAACAAGAATTAGAACGCCAGCAATTTACAAATTATATTACAATTAATGTTAGCAGCTTATCGCTCTAATTTAAGTTTTGTTGTAAGTGGGGATGCTCGATACTTGGTTTATCATTCCAAAACCCGATATTCAGGCAAAAAATATCGAATCAATACCGAATGACGTCATTACCATCGAAATAAGTCGACTTAATAAGTGAAATGTTGATCATTTTTATAGTATTTGCGCCGAAGTAGTTTTGCGTTATACATCACCTAGCCTATTTATGTTCGATTTTTTAGACAATATATTTTCTCAATGTTTTTTTAAACTAGAAAAGGCTTTCAAAACATAGATCTAATGGACTAATCAATTTAGTATCGGGTATCGTCTCCGATCCGACATTATCAAACATTTCCAGTTGTGAGGTAAAGTTAGACAAAACTGCAAAACATTTCCGGCGTTTATTATCAGCGGTAAATATAAAATGTTATAAATGCGTACACCACATCCATCGCAGACTCACCGAATCTGTCGATCAATGATGCAAGCAGCGCAGGCTAGAACAACAACTAGCCTGCTATAAGGCTGCGATGGCTTTCGGTGTACTATGATACGTAAGCCGTAATCGTTGGTCATAAAGGCAGCTTCGGAAGGGCTAGATCACAGTTGTTAACACACATATGTATGTGCATCATTTTCAATTGTTATAAATACGTTTGTAAAATGTCATAAACGTTTATTACAAAAAGTCAGGTTTTTATTTTACCCCGTGGAATATTGCAGACGCAACGTGAGTCCTGCCTTTCCAAATTAACCTGGTTGACTTATCAGGAATGCGCGATGTTTAAATACCAGTCAATACGACACTTTGACATGCGCAGTGCAAAATTGAACCAAGATAAGTTAAAATATAATGTCGCGTTGTCAGCTGACTTGATGAGATGAGACGTGCCACGGATTTTCAGTTTTCTCACGCAAGAAGAATTCCCATATCTTGCAGCCAACACAAAACTGAATGTGGTTGGTTGGTTGACTTATGCTGATGGCGCATAGTTAATGGCATGTTTGCTGTAAAATTTGCAAATTTCCTTGAGAATTGTAGATAATTGTAAGATAAGGTTGCCATACGTCCAGTTTTTTGGACTTTTGTCAGGAATTTTGGTGTTACACTTTGCGTCTGTGAGAGATTTTTTACCTTGACTAATCCAGTTACGTGGGATAAATTGGAAAATAATGTGTGGATTTAACAAATTTGGGAAAAAATGCTTTTATAAAACATATTGGTGCCGCTAGAACCTTACATAATTGTGTCCGTTTTTTTTCGGTTCAAAAATGGAACCCTATCGTAGGAGTCAATACAGGGTTAAGAAAGATGACCGATATTATCGAATCGGGCCGATACTGGATGCCAAGTGGTATCGGTACAATTTCTGATGGTTAGTAATGACGTCATGTGGTATGGAACCGGATCGTAACCCTTTTTACTCAAAGAATCGCGGATTTAAATGAAATATCAAGTATCAGATATCCCTATGATAAATCAATGGCTTTCCATAGTTTAGAATCTCTTTGATCTAACTGTATTCGAATTTTAAAACCACGCTAATTAATTATTTAATGGACACAGCCTCGCAGAAAAAAGAAATGCTGAATAATCGTCATGCAAGAAACAGCTGATAGCGGTGTGACGTCATAGCTGTGTTGGACGACAAAATTGTTCCACGAGTAAAACGTTTCACAGAAGGTAGAGTTTCGTGGCACGTTGCCCTAGCTTTTATGGAAGGTTCTCGCAAGCATTGCAAAGTATTAAAAGGTTTTAATCAAGATCAGTTGGTTATTAAAAGTGTTCTTTTCCAAAGACAGTGTGAAAACTCATTAAAATTATTTAGGTTAAAATCGTAGGCATTGACGCTTATTGTAACATTTTTAAGAAAAGTAGCTACAGCATGTTTGTATGGCAATGGCTGTTCTAGAATCCTACCACTTTTCTTGGCGCTTGTCTAGAATCCTACCACATTATTAAATCAATGCACAATATTTGTGTTAGGGTGAGAGTTAGTGTTTGGGTGTGGGTGGGTGAAGTATTATTATATTCATTATTTAATAATAATACTTGACCCACCCTAACCCAAACGCTAACCCGGACCCAAACCAAAATATTGTTTGTTGTGGTAGGATTCTAGACCAGCGCCCTTTTCTTTTACATTAACCAAACGAATTGACAAAATTTAAATTACAAGGAAAAAACAAACACAGCAGAATAAATATAATAATACAGCTTGACCCAACACCTATCAAACGCTAACTCGCACCTTTACCAAAATATTGTTGACGATATAAACCCATGAAAGTGTATTACGATTCAAGACCAGTGACAAACGTTTTGACAGAGATGAGAGTTGTTTATTTTAAAGTGTACGTTAGAACTAAGACAGTTTTATGAAGAACTCAAACCTTTATCAAAGTTAAAATCATAGGCATTGACATTTATTGTAACATTTTTAATAAAGTGTCTATTTAGCCGGATTGCTTAGGAATACATACACCAGTTAGTCATTATGCATTGGCTGGGGTTTGGGTTCAGGTGGTGGTATATTTAGATTTAATTTCTTGGTTTGCAAAATTTTTATGCTTTATTTCTTTATCTGTTTTAATTCCTTTGCTGGGTAAGTAGGTTTAAGAAGTGACTATTCAATGTTTTCACGGCTTGCATGGTGACACATATACCCATTTGTAATTATATATATTCAATGATTAATTTACTGTTGTCCGCGTTAACAACCTATTGTAAATATTTTAAATAATAGGACAGTCAATTATTGAAGATATACTTAGCAAAGACAGTGCTGTTAATTTATCAAAGTTTTAGTCCGAGACACTGACTGTAGGTTTCTGGGTCTTTGTGTTATGATTAAGGCATTCATCTCTTTAGTATATGTTAAAGCTTTATTACCTCCAAACAGTTTAAGGCTGTTATGCACTTTTCTATGAATTTTTCTATTAAATAAAAATAAAAAGGATATTTTAATCACAGCATGAACGCAGGATGAAAGTACATCTTGGCAAACATTTCAATTCGTCGGAAAAAGACAGAAATTAATTAATCTTAAAAACTTTAAAAGACTCTTTTCAAATGGAATTGCTGTACAATGTGCCATGTTTATTTTATGTTTAGGATTTGTAAATTTTTAAACCTGAAAATTGGAATGGAGAATCGAAAGCAGATTGTTTTTGTCCATCCTGATCTTGGAATCGGTGGAGCAGAACGACTTGTGGTGGACGCTGCGTTAGCGTTGAAGTCGAAAGGTCATCGGGTCAGCTTTATCACTGGCCATCACGACAAGCGACATTGTTTTGAAGGTATTATACACAATCAACATTTGAATACAGAATGGGTCGAATATTTGCCCATATTTTTAAAAGTGGCTATTTTTTTTCGGCTCGCTCACGCATCATACACTGATTTATGAATATACATTGATTTAGTTGTTCAGAGTGTATTTCCACATTTATTGATTATGTAAAGCGTTATTTTTTAAAAAATACATCATTACAGAGAAGTTAATGTCATAATACTTGTTTACCGGGGGTTGCCTAATTCCAGACCCAACAAAAAATAGAGGTTTTGATATTCAATAAACAGAGAAGAAAAATTTATTGAAAAATTATAATGACGGTGGGATTGTATTACTCAATGATGGCCTTTTGTTTTCTTACCCATTATATTAGTAGTTGATCTGAAATATTGTAATTCTGTTTCATAAAAACCGTATACATCTTAATAAATCTGTAGTCAGGCTGGCAAAATCTTGCAAGCCTTTTAGTGAGAAGCATTTTTTTTTCCAAATTATTCAATGTTTTCTTGCATCGTGAAAGTTAAATGCTTTGTTTGCCTTCTATAAATATGAACCTTGTGGTGTTAGGCAATGAACAAGGCAAAATGCAAGCAAATGTTGATTATTTATCCGTTTTTCTGGCTGATTCTTTGGTCGACATGATTGCCAAGTTGCCAGCATTCTGCCATACTGTCTATGGTCATAGCATTTTTCTTCCGAACTATTTGTTAATCGAATAACCACTTTATTCTATTTGTTTGTATATCCATTAAAGCTAATTATGCTTTCCACAGAAACAAAGAATGGAACTCTGTTTGTGAATGTGATCGGAAATTGGATTCCTCGGAGTATATTTGGTGCTTTCCATGCCCTACTAGCTTACCTTCGAATGATAATCATCGCACTTTACCTCATTACACTTTCCAATCTGAAACCTGACGTCATATTCTGCGATCAAGTATCAGTATGCATTCCTATACTTAAGTAAGCAAATATTATTGTTGTGATATTTTTTTATTTTTTTTTTACAAAAGTGAAAAAAAAATTTTAATACTTTGCTAAAAAAATATTTTTTTTTTCTGGTGTAAGATTAGGTCGTTTTCACTTTAACAAATCTTTCAATCTTTAAAAGTCTTATAATTAATTTGCCAATTGAAAAGTTTTTAAAATATTTTGTGTAAATCTATTTTATGTGCATCGTAGGTTATGTTATTAGAAAGTACCCTTGTAAAACCAATTTTTAAACTACTTGGTATTGTGTTGACATGTTATTTATACTATTTTTTTAATTATGTTCAACAAAAACATTGAGTTATCCAGTTTAGGTTTTTAAAAAGCTATAAATTTTATTTAAAAGTCTAGTTTTAAAATTTATTTCATAAAATTATGTGGCAACCCTGTATATGTTGTACTTAAATTTTGAAGGTATTTCTCGAAAGCGAAGATTGTATTTTACTGCCACTTTCCTGACCAGCTCCTCACAAAGCGAACGACGTGGCTGAAAACCTTATATCGGAAGCCCATTGATTGGATGGAAGAAAAATCAACTGGAATGGCAGATATGGTGCTAGTTAACAGCCATTTCACAGGTAGAGCTACACCTTTTTAAGGCAGTTTGTATATAATTATATGCTAATTTCAAAAAAAGATATCACAGTAATAGCTAATTGTTTTTCTGCAATCTTATTGAACGTTGTTTGATAAAGTTGTTACCTAACATTTTAAGTTTCTAGTGTTTAGATGTAAATTTATCTAGTATATGTAATTTAACTTCATACTTGAGAAAATGATTATTAATATAATACAAACAATTGCACAAACATGCCTAATATCTGAAGACTTTATGGTGTTTACGCTGACAGTTTAAATTTGTACAGATTATTTAGATTAGCTTATTGATTAAAGATTAATCACACTTTTTGTTTTTCAGCCGAAATTTTCCGCGAAACATTCACAAGTCTTGGAGCGATCGAAACACACGTTTTGCATCCTAGTCTCAACACAGACTTCTACGACCAAACGCTGCACAGCATGCGAACTTCGAGGAGGGATTCTGCGACTCCTTCCACCGCAAAACATATTTTCCTTTCAATAAATCGATACGAGCGGAAAAAGAACTTGGCCCTGGCCATTGAAGCATTAGGTAAGTTTTTTTTTTAATTTTTATTTTCTTGTGCAAGTATCCTAAAGCTTTTCTGTTTGAATTTTATACTAAACATGTACGAAGGAAATTTAGGAAAAGTATTGTTTTTTTATAGTGGTAAATAAATAGGTGAGATTGTTTGTAAATTTTACTTCAAAAGCTGAAACACTTTCGGAAGTAAGGGATCTCCCACCGACAATAAATTGTGAAACAAAGTGTTTATTTGAATAAGAAACTGATGGTACCTTTTAAGAAATGATTTTATTTTTATACCTGTTTTCATAAACAGTCTTAACATTATTTTACCTTTAAATTCATATTTTTTTTGGCAAGTAGCTTCAAGTTTTTCTGTTTAAATTTGTTTATTTATTTTAAATTTTAAAAGCTATTTTTTTAGTTTTTTTTTAAATAAATTTAAATTGGCTAATAACACACCCTAAATATTTTGATTTGCCAGGCAAATTCTCTAGATACCAAAGTTTTTTCCCAATTTATTGATAAGATTTCAGCCTATTTAGATCAATAGTTTAAGTTATCCCAATTGTCTGCAATCATTTTCACTTTGCTACATTTGCACCTTGAATCTTCCGTGTACAGAGTACAGGCGTTAATCTTGTTTTTAAATTTAGATACGTGTTATTTATCATTGCAAAAACGATATACATTTGCTCAAGCAGCAAAAAACATAAAAAATTATAATTTGGCAAAAACTGCACTTCGCGTAGAGTGTGAGTCCCCACATAGCTCTAGGATGTAAAAAATAGGCTGAAATATTTCCCTTAAATTTATAATGAACGTTTACTTCCAGTTTACCCACATGAATAATTTGAATATGTTGCGGCACAAATCATCGTATGAGTAATTTTAGTTATACTATTTTTTACGCACAAGCCAAAAAAAATTGTAACCGCGGGTCATATTTTTACATCTCAAAAAAAGCAACACTGAAATATAAAAATACTCCTGAAAATTGCATTAAATTAAAATAGCCAGAGCCATGTGTTCATGTTGGTATTTTGATAATCACATATTTTCACGCACGACCTATATATATAGTTTAGTTGTATGTTGTGCGAGCTACAACCTAAAAATACCTGCACTGCTTATGTAACATCAATCAAATGGATTTTCCAATTTATTGGATTAACATTGTGGTTATCCGAAAATTTCCATCCAAGCCAAAAACATAGTCCTCGGTCGTGTTTGTCCATTTAAATGATTCGGCAAAACATCAAATATAAATATAACAGCGGCGCAATCTAAATACAGTCATGTGTATTTACACCGAATCAAAATAGTATTACGTGTATACGTTAAAATGACGCTATATGTTCCGCTACAGCGTACGTCATTTTTCAAGGAAGCGTTTCATACCGGGCCAGTTCAGGAAATCGTGACGTCATAAGTTGCGGTCAGCTAACCTGTGACGTATTTTTCTTTCGGCCCTACTTTGAATTTTTAGCGCGTACCTAGTGACCTTTGTTAAGTGCGAAACCTATACATACCTTTGTTATGGCTGAAAACTAATGGATCCGATCGTATGCTGAAGTCTTTATCAGTGTACAGGAGTTTATTTTTAACACAAAGGCTTATACAAGTGGATTCATATCTTAATTAGAATGAATACAAAACAATGTTATTAAAAGAGCGTCAGTGTAAGTTAAACATCATCAACACTTACAAGTAACTAACAATATGAGCTCCTACCGCGTCAAGGTAGTAACACCAACTGCCGTAAGGACAACTACAATGTCAAGGCACCATGTGCTCAGTGACCTTTGACCGCAAGTAATAGAATGCTTACACAATTAAATAGGTCATTAGGCACTTACATCAAAATGCGCTTTACCAAACTTAGTGTAATGCTTAACAATGGCGAGACTATAGATACCTTACTTTAACTTGCTTCATTCTGTTTTAGCTTATTTGACGTGTTTGTCCTGTTATGTCAGAGTTTTTAACCGTTAAAATATGGATAACTTATTTTGTAAAAAATCTGTATTTATTTTCCGGGTAGTTAAGTTTACTAAATGATGTTCGACATCGCTCAATTAGATCTGAAATTAATGTTGTACTGCGTTTTTCTTTAAGTTAAGATTGTTACAAAATTAAGACTTCATTTGTCTTTTTTTTTCTTTTTGGCATATATCATAACAAATAATACTTGCAACTAAGAGAAATATTTCCAACAATTCTATTTTTCTACATCCTAGAGCTATTTGGGGACTCACACTCTATGCGTAGTGCAGTTTTTGACCAATTATAAATCTTTATTTTTTTTGCAGTTTGAGCAAATGTATATCGTTTTTGCAATGATAAATAACACGTATCTAAATTTGAAAACAAAATTAATGTATGTACTCTGTACACTAAAGATGCGAGGTTCAAATGTCTATTTGATAAAATCTTACAAGCAAAATCGCGTTCTTCGAGCCGCACATGTGCCAAACATAACGGTTTTGAGGAACTCCCATCATTTTTGTGAAAGCTTTTCTACCAGAGGCGAGTCTATTTAGTTTGGTGTTAAGTGCTGTTTTGCTCTGATCGGTATGCCCGCTCTAGCCCAGTGATTCTCAACCTTTTATGGCTCCCCCAAAAAATAACAAATAGATTTTCGGCACCCCGATTGGAATTTTCGTTGAGTATTTTACATAAAAATGTCTCTATAAATGAAACTGGAACAACATTATCAACTTAAAACATGTAGGAAAATGTGATTTGATATAATGGTCTCTAATCGCACACAAATAGTGGGTTTAGAACCACTGCTCTAGTAATTTAAGCCCCACAACCTTTTGTTTGTATTATTGTTACTGTGTATTACACTTCCTTTTCGCACCAATAGAAAGTATAGATTAATTTTAACACATTTGCAGCTGGTATTCAAAATTGCGTATAGGAGAATCTGCCTGAATCCGAATGTAAAAAACAAGCGATTCTGGTTGCACATCAATGATTAAGATTAAACAAAATATATTTCCCTCCTATGGGTGTCATCAGTATTAGAAAAATGCGTTTATCGTGTCATAACAACAAACTAATTTTCGTTTTTTTGAAGTTTTTTACCTAATGTTGTCTTAATATTTTCAGCTGGTGGTTTTTTCGACAAAAAAAAAAAAAAACAAGATAAAAAGTTCAGATCGATGGGAAAAAATTAAATTAGTGCAAAACGTTAGATCCACGCCTGTGCCGTCAAAACGCCCTGTGAAATTACAAACAAAATACGGTTGTAGTTGAACATTGTAGAAGTAGGTGCCATTTTGAACGTTTCTAATAAATCGTTTATTTATTTTTAACATTTCGTTATTTCAAAGTTCAAAATAATCTACCTACTTCTATATGGGCTTTGATGTTCATTCTACGTCTAACTAATAGTGTTTAAGCATACTTGTGAGCTATAAGCCGGATAAGGTCACGAAGGCATGTTTAACAAACGAAAAACGCTTTATTATACGCTATAGTTACTTGTAGTTTTTTAAAGTATCCTTGCCCAACCCAGCTTATTTTACCTCATATTTTCACGTCTCTCAACTTTACGCTCTATTCAACCTCTGTACGTGCTTCCACTAACGCACTTTTCGGCCCAAATGGCAGTGGCCCGTCAATAACTGTTTGTTCAAACAAATTAAAACCACTTTGCCCCGCTGTTAAGATGAAGCATGGGATAAAAAAGATAAATTTCATCCGCCTTTGTGTCATATTAACGCCAAAATAGGGTTTTTATTCAATGTTTTAAAAAATTAATAAAATAAAACCAGCTTGTGTTTTTTGTTCAGCGGATTTTAAATTGAAAATTGCTTTATTATAAGCGCCATGTTATTTAAAGAATACAACTGAAAAACGTCGTATAAAATACCACGTCAGGTTTTACGTTTTATAGCTGTTTTTTTCACCAACAGTGTAAAAAATTCCAAATGCGCAGTTATAACAAACAAATGCATAACAATATAGTTTTAAAGCGTCTAACGTTGTGACAACTTGAATAAATGGATGAGTCACTAACATCCGTGCATTGAATAAAGTCCAGCTAACTGATGTCAGCATTTCGGAAATGCAACGGTTGTTATCCTATGAAACATTTACCTTGTAACTACAAATTGCTCTTGAAAATTTTACTGGAGTGTTTATTTGTCTTGCAAATTTTACATGAAGTATGTTCAAAATATTAACGTAAGAGATAATGTTTTGTAGGAGAGGCAAATGTTTAATGAAAAACTTCGGGGTAATTTTTTTAAATTCGGTTTGTTTCAATTAAATTACTGCAAATAAAACAGTTTTTTATGTTAAAACATTGCCCAGATCAGACGAATTTACCAATTTTAATATTTTAACTTTTTATTTGATGCACATGACTTGGATTAAAATGACTAGTCTACAACACTGGTAATTATGGATCACGCCTGTCACAAATTAATTTCTTCAATTCGCAGAACTTCGGTCGTGATTCTAAAAAGCAACTTTAAATGCTGTCTTTTTCCCGTGCATTAAAATAGAACCACGGGTGAATTCCCTAGAAGGGATGTAACTCTATGCCAAGTGATAGTATTGGGCGCAGCTACTTTTACATTAGGCTCAGTTATTTCTACATAAAGGTCAAAAAAATAGTAGTGTAACAACTGAACGTAATTACACTTTGTAATGTCAAAGCAATTTTGGCGTATTAACCCATAATAAAAACGAAAAAAAGGTTTTAGTTTCACCTATTTTGCTTCTTTGAGCATAGTAAGGACGTCATTTGGTATTGAGTCGCAATGCTTTTCATCCGAAATATTGCGTATCGTATCGGAACAAAATGTCAAGTATCGTACATACTTGAACACTATCATCCCAAATCTTTGTCTTTCAACCTGGCGTTTGTATACTGGAATAGGAATATTTTTATGTCGCTTGAGTTCTGACGTTGCGTTTATAGCTCTGCACCTTTTCATTAAGTTAGTGATCTTTAAACTACTGCAATTTCAGCTATAAAGCAGCCCAAAACCCTAATTATCGTACCATTGAATATACAGTTGAATATACAATTGAATATACAGTTGAATAGACTCCTGCGGAAATAACCACGTCGGTAAATTTCGGCATAATGCAGAACATTTCCACAAAAACCTGCTTTTCTGTAGGTGTGAGTCACAATCACAAGTGTACAAGATTAAGCCAGTAGATGTTGGCTTTTTTTGTTCAATGAACACTTTTCAGTGCAACCTTGGACTAACATATCCCCAGGGCAAATACACAACAAGAAATATCATATCTTGCTTACTTTCAAGTTTGTGGAAAGATTTTAACATGGTGCTATAAGCTGTTGTGTGTCTATGACATGGATTCTTAACTGGCGTCTGTGGAACCATTGGGGCACGTCGACTAGTTATAGGGGGTCCATGAAGGCCTGATCAAAATCCTGTTGTATTGTTTGAAAAGTGGAATGAAAGTTTTGAAAATAATATTTTTTTAATGGAAGCAACGCACTTTCTCCATAAATGGATTTAGACTCCATTTCCGTTTCAATTTCCGTTTTACTTGTTTTTCAAGTATGCAATCGAACCAAAATTTCAGGGGTAAATAACCCCCCCACCTATAAGCAGTACTTCACCACAATCTTGATGTGTGACTGGTTTCAATTCGCCTGCAACTCGTAAAAATAGAGCGCATTGAAACGCGATTATAATTCCGATTATCAAGAAATTGGGGTTCACGATTTTTGTTAGCTGTTCGATACACACACTTTTAAAACTTAAAATCAGTAAGGCTATTGTTTTTTGGAAATATAAGCCGGAAACGGTTCGTTTTGGTGCAAAAAGTAAATAAATATAAACTTAAAATGCATCATTAGTAGTTAACAACATCAAATAGAAATATTTTTGCAGGCTAAAATGTGGTACGAAACACATCTTTTTAGTTTTACAGTTTCTCAACTTTTCGGTTATATTAATAAATGTCAAACTTAAATTTCTGTGTTTTAAGTTTCGAGTTTAGCTACCTTTAATCACTTGCAACCAGAAGTAGCTTGTTTTCGAGTGCTGGCACCAAGGTAGACAAAACATTGTTAGATGAGAGCTTGCTTGGCTGGTCCTTCAACCAAGCTGTGGTTTACCAACCTGGGTTGGATTTCTTGCGCTTTCACGTCAGCAGTTACCTACAAGCCACAACTTGGCTGTTCACAATGTACAGTGTGTGCTTGTGCTTTTGGCAACAACATTTCTCACCGAGTTCAAATCTATGTATAGGTCGTTTTCGAGTTAAAGTGAAAGGCTTTTCCACACAAATTTAAGGCTAGTAGAAGTTATACTTTTTGTAGCCTTAATTCCACTACAATTTAATGAATTTTCGATAAAAGCCCATTTCACAGTCAACGCAAAATTTATACTTTTAATTTTTCTTTCATTTTGATATAACTCCCATTTTTAACAATTACGACGTTCTATATCATCCAATATTTTTCTACAATTGTAATTAACAACATAGGCAAGCCAGAAATCATATCGAAAGAACTAAAGATATGTTCATAAGCTATTTTAGGAAGGAAATGTTGAACTTCGAAAATTTTCCTAATTGTGCAACATGTTAGCGAACTTAAATCTTTACACAAGAATCATGTCAAAAAGCAGAAATCACAAAAAAACTGTTTTTACCAACTTTTTAAACATATATTCCATTTAGCTTCATGTTTTTCACGCAGGTCTGATTCGTGATCGCGTGAGTGACCATGAGTGGGCGAAAGTTCATCTGATCATGGCGGGAGGATATGATCAACGGGTGCTTGAGAACGTGATGTACCACGAGGAACTTGTTAAACTAGCAGGTGCCATTTGATCGTTGTTTGCTGAGAGTTGACTGAGATGAACGCTTTTTACATTTAATAGAAATTCAGCATTGAGTTGTGCTTAACCAAATATGGTATCAGATCGCTTTTATGTCCGAAATTTCGAGTGTCGCAAATTTTCAATTTGTTTACGTTTTTAAGGGGGTGAAATGAATCTTTAAAAGGTAAAACTGCTGGAACTCTGTGGTTCTTATTAAACCTTTCAAAGGTTATTATTTTTTTCAAAGGTTATATTTGTTTTCCCACGAAGAAAAAATAGAGTCTTACAGCAAGCATTTCACTAATTACAATTATTTGAGAAAATAGCTCTGTAATCCACGAAATCCTAAGAGATTAAAAGCACTGACCTGACCCGCAATTATTCCAACAACGCAGGTAAAAAGGGAGTTAAGGACAAAGTGACTTTCCTGCTTTCAATCAGCGACCAAAAGAAGCTGGAGGTTTACAAGGCCAGTACAGCAGTGCTCTACACACCAGCTAACGAACATTTCGGCATTGTTCCCATTGAAGCAATGTACATGAAGGTAGGTACTAGATGCATTGGGAGGCCTAACAAAATATTCCAACCTATTAGCACTAGAATAAAACGAAATATCGTGGTTTGGTTAACTCAATGTTTCTCAACCTTTGGGCCGCAACTCAATATTTGGTGGAAAGAATGTACATGAATGTAGAGAGAGTTTAATATAAAGTAACGTCTTATTTTCTGTAACTGGACACTGAACTTTAAAAAGTTTTGCCTTTGAATGCCTTTGGAGTAACAAAAACTATGTCACTTTAAGCGTTGTTTAAACGGTTGAAAAATACTATATAGGGTTAGCTGGTCTCAAGATATGTTGCAATATTAGTCTGCCAGCACGTGCGTTGACGAAAGATACGTTTTAATGAAATCTGTTTGACTAAAGTTTAATTAAGTTGTTACGTGACTTACACCACTGGTCATTGGCGGTTAGAATTTGCATTTTACATTTTTTTGTAAGTTTTTGTCATATAATTGAAATTAAAATTGTCATACTTGGTACATAGCTTGTTTGGTTGAGATTCGTGCCATAAAAACGTGGCCCTGATAAATAGGCTCAGTACCGGGTCTTGCCTATTTATTACTTCACTGTTGTCTTTATGAAATCATCACTACAACGTATATTTCCATGCGTGCGCGCCTCTGTAACCCTGGGTCATTGACCCGCCTTCCACTGTAACCTCGTTGACGTACATCGTTTCCGTTCTATATACTGTATATGGTGAGAACCTCAATGTACACTACTTATGCCGTGCTATGGGAAAATGTCGGTTTATTTTTGTGCACCCATGTGTATTTATAGGCACTGCTGGATATAGAATGCTGGAACGCTCTGTATATAAATACACAGCCTCACATTCGCACGAGAGTATATGACGCAATATAAAGCAATGAAAAAAAAACAGAGCTGGGTCACAAAAACAAACAGAAGTATAATTCGTATTATAATAGTTGCCGTCCATAGCTTTCTACTATACAGTTATTCATAAATAAATGAATACCTTACTTGCTTTGTAGACTATTGTTCAAGGCCATCCTGAAGGGTTCAAAATACGCTGTGTCCAATATTTATATTTTTTGCTGAGAAATATCTAACCGAGTATTTTCGTTGATAGAAATCGCTGCGTTTTATTTAAATATCAATAAAACTCGTGCATTAATTTGATATAGGGTCGGCGCCGATGCCACATTAGTGTTGACAGGGTAACTAAAGGTCAAATAACTGTAAAGACGGAAGATGGCGGGCCGGATAAAAACTTTTTGTTTTAAACTTTATTTACTTTATTATTAATAAACTAAGAAAACTTAAAAAATCTTCAACAACATGCATAGGGAGCTTCATAAAATTGTCGTTCAGTTTCAAATTTCGTTTAAATTTAGCAAAAAACAAACAAATATCGTCAATAAATTACTAGCAGTGTGAAAATTATGGAAATATACCGTGGGCCGGAAGGATTTAACTTTAGGGCCGAAGTTTAGTAATTCCTAAGCTACAACTTTTATCGTTGTGATCCTTATTATGGGACGTCTTGCCAATGTTTTTAAATTACAATGGCCTTGGGAGTATGACCCATGACTCGACCGAGCCCGTCAAATTTTCTAGACCTCTAGACTACAACTTTTTATCGTAATTTTTTAAACTTACATTTTTGTTCCAGAAACCAGTGATTGGTGTGAACAGTGGAGGTCCATTGGAGACGATAGCTGACGGAGAAACTGGATTCCTTCGCAAACCAACGGCTGAAAACTTCGCCACTGCAATGTAAGTATTGAGTAACTTACATACGAGTAACTTTTAAACTTAAATGTAAGTATTCGTAAAAGTTTGCGAAGGAAGCAATCTTTGGCTGATATTTAAGGCAACTTATAAGAATAAAGCCTCGCTAAATTTCTGTGTCAAGGTATATCTGATGTCAAGTGGTAGTATCGGTACTCATCCCATACTAGGCTGCGATACCAACTTAATATAGGAACGATTTGGGAAAAAAATGCAGAGATTCCTAGCTTAAAAGAATTTGGTCAAAATACAGCAGGTTAACAACTGGAAGTAACTAAACTTTTAACGCTAAAGCAATTCGGCCTAATAACCTTAAAAAATACCTTTGAACGTTCTAAGTTTAACTATTTTGCTTGTTTCAGAATGGTAAAGATGTCATTTTGTATCGGATTTTAGCGCGGGTATATTTTTTCAAAATATAAGATATCTGTAGCGGAATAAAATATTAAGTGTCGGACACTTCTTGTTGTACATTTTAAGAATAATGAGTTTCTACGCAAAACTCGCTTTTCATCGAATCGGCAATGTTTTATCGCAATAAGCTTCATCATATAGCCGCCGGCTGAATTTGAAACCAACGCCAGCTCATTATTTAGCTTTGCTGCATATTTGCGGGTCTGTGTTGAAATGTTGTGTTTGTTCCAGTTTTTGGGCCGAAAACACGTTTTTTGAGCCTTTTTAAGCAAAAAAGTGTCGAGCAAGGCGTGAAATTGGCCTGGCTTCAATCGTCGGCTTAAATGTAGCGTAAAGTTGGCAAACAACAGGTTAAAACTTTTATCTAAGTTACAAGGTTTGGTTTAGTTGAAGCAGAACGCGGCTTAAAGTTGTGATGGCTGCTCTCAATTCCACTGAGCCTTGCGTGGGTTGTTGGGGAGTTCAAAATCTATAAAAATTGGGTTGTGCAAAATGTTATAAAATGGGTCAAAGATCGCTTTATTGTTGAGAAGTTTAGTTACCTTCAGTTATTAACCTACTACTTTTTATAAATTTATCTTTCTATGTAGAAATATCTGCGTTAAATCATGGCTGAAATCAATGTTAACTCGGTATTGGATCAGCACCGATACAACTAAGTATCGGACGAGTAACGATACTACCGTTTGTTAGCTATAGTGATTGGGTCCAAAGCCAATTACTGCTGCAACCTAAAGTTTTACGTTTGGGAGTTATTCTCAATTGACAATTGTCACGGGTTTTCGTTACTTAAAATATGTATTGCATGCTTAGCCAAGTGCTGTGTGCTATAATCGATTATTTAGTCGTACCATTTCAAAAACATCACGCAGCATTGCACTTTGTTTGCATGTCACATTCAAGGGTGCGCGTGCGACTTGTCGCAAAACTTCTTGACGAAAAGAGTTAAACGTTTTTAAACATTTATCAGGCAATAATCTGCGTGACCGTTAAAAGGGTGTCGGCTTCAATCCAGGATTGTCAGGCAGGCCTGATAGTGAAAATAGTTCATACGCTTTTTTGATGACGGCGTTAATATTCAACCTGAATTTATTCCATGCCCAAGCCTTGTATAAATCTCAAACAACACAAGTTTCACATTTATAAAATACTATCAGGGATTTCCGATACTTGACACTTTATTGCGGCACCAATATTATATGACGTCATTGGTATGCTCACAAGCAAAGTAAATTAAAACTTTAAAAAGATATTTTTTCTCGGGTCGGCAGAACTTCAATCTCCACCAGTTATTAACCTAGCATTTTTCAATGAATTGAAGTTCGAAATTGCTGTGTTAGCAAATCAAGGTGAACATATCTATATTAAATTGCTATCGGCTCGGCGCCAGAACCACATTAGCGTTGACAAGAGTTCCTTAAAGGCTTTATTTTCGTAAACCGTGAAATCTCATTTTAATTTTCTTCCAGGATAAGTTTGATCGAAGAAGAAGGACTGGCGTTACGCATGGGTGAAGCCGGGAGGTCAAGGGTCAACCAGAACTTCTCATTCAACAAATTCTCCGACAACCTTAACGGAATCATCATGTCAATCGTTGACTGACCCTTCAACTTTGACCTCTCGTTGACCCCGCGAGCTCCACAGCGACCCCAGTGGTGGAACAGTTGCCAGTTTTTCTAAACGCTTTACAGAAGTCCGACTTTCGTTTTTTTGGATAAAATTAAGCAAAAAACTGTTTGAAATATGAGATTGTATACTTTAATGCAGTAGTTTGCCTTTTGATGTTCTACGGCGGATTTAGGAACGAAAAAAAAAATCATCAAAATTACAAAGATATACTTGGGTGCACTATGCACGGATCTGTAATGTAGCTCAATTATGAATTGCAAAGCATAAAAATCGATCGTGGAGCGGCTTTATGAACTTGCCGTGAAGTTGTTTTCGTTTTTTGTCTCTATTTCATAAAAGTTCAAATAAAAGAAGGTCGGTCGATTTTAAAGCAGCCCAAAAATTCCACTTAACCGCGCGTTATAAAAGAGGCCGGCTTTTTCAAGATAATGTCGATTTACTTGATTTTTGTCTTTGCAATTCATTATATCAACAAAAAGATGGATCGTAAAGCGGCTTCATAAACTGTCCATGAAATTGTTTTCGTTTTTTGTCTCTTCTTTTTCCTAAAAGTTTGAATAAAATAACGGTCATCCCCAAAATGCCACCTAAGCGCGTTAAATAGGGCCAAGTCCCTTTTCAAAGTTTCTGCATAATTTTTCACCAGGTACTTAACATTGCTTCTTTGTGTTTGTGCTTTCTGCTGAAGTGATTGTACATTTGAAGCGATTTCCTTGCAGACCACGCATCCTTAAGTACATTTTTGTTGTTGTCGTTACCAACGCATCTTCAGTTCCTTATTCTAACACAGTGCTTCTCAACATTTTATGGCTCGTTCCTTCTTTTAAGACCCGTAAGCACAAACTTCGACATCAAACTAGTCTTTTTACCCACTTGCGGCTGGTTTTATTGACAGCAAGCCAGAAAAGTTAATTAAAAATATTTTTAACAAGAAACTTTTTTTACTTTTTTCAGAACCATGTAAGTACAACTTCTGATAAACACATAATATTCTTGTGCTACAAATTAATGTTTTAATCGGTCTTCTATTACACTGTTTTAAGGCGCACCCAAGCCCCTTTTAAGAGCGGTGTCTGTATTTGCTCAGTATATTCCAAACTTTTTGTTCTGTGACATTTATATGCTCAAAATGTTAACATTACTTTCTGTTGCTTTGTCAAATTTTTCTCTTTTTCTACAAACAATGTTTAGGTTTAATGATGTTTTTCTTCTAAAAGGGTAAACGGTCACCAACAATTAAACACAATTTGTAAAAAATTTGAAACTTCGTTCCCAGCAAACTTGACGCGTGCTTTTGTAGGACTATTAGTGCATATTTTTCTTGTTACGCTTGTTTTTACGCGCAATTGATGGAACACATTTATGTAGCGCGTGTAAATGCATCGTATTTATAAAAAAAATCTTCAAAATCGTGTGTTTGACTTGTTTTGCTTGTCCTTTTTTCATGTGGTGACACAGTTAGGACAGCAAAGACCAAAAAGTTACACAAAAAAGTAGGTTTGACTTCCTTCAATAGTGGTCGCAAAATTAAAAGTAAGTACAGTAAAGTTATACCGATAATTTTTAAAACAAAGTTAGCAGACAAGACGACTTCTTAATGTGTTACACTACAGTTTACAGAAAATAAGTTTACACTTCTGTTTTTATAGCAATACAGTATGTAATTGTATTTTGTGTTATCACCGAAACTTTATTATAAGGATATCTAAAATATAGTTATTGCTATTTTGGCAAAATGATCTTTTAAGGGCAGAGTAAAAAATCGGCAGACTTTATTAAAATCAACATTTGCTTAAAACCAATCAGCCATCACTAGTTGGTCCCGAGTAATCAGTTACGCTTGATTAATTTAAAAATAAACTTACACCTCTGTAAGGTCCCAACAAAATATTAATTGAAAGTAAAACAAACGTAAACCAACAAGTATTTTGTAATATTTGTGAGAACACAATTACAGGTGTATTTCCTGTATGTTTTTTTTGTATGTTGAACTTGGGTATTTTTACACTTTAGTTAAAAGGCGAATGTTAGATTGGGAAAAAAATCAAAAATGTTGAAACCTCAAATGTGATATTTTAAACGCAAAACCAAACGAGGTTAAATTGTTTAGTGTTTGAAGAAAAGCTACATTCAAACATAGAATTCTTACAAAGACCATTTTTATAACAGATGAGGCCAGGCCAGCTATATATTAATCTGTATCAAAATCACAAGTTAGTGAAAACGTGCCTCATATAACGTTCTAGTTCCTAAACTTTGTTGTGCATTATAAGATTTTAGACAGACAAATCACTTCAATAAATATTGCCTGAAAACTTTATAATCTTTGTCTAGTTCTGTCTTAATAAGAAAAAAGTACAGCAAGAATATCAAACCCCGTATAGAAGTAGGTATCATTTTAAACGTTTTAAATATTTTTTATACATTTTTTAACATGTGATACCTACTTCTGTATGGGATTTGATATTAATTCTACGTCTAGCTAAACTTTCCAAAAAATACAACGTTTTTGTTTCGAGATATATTTCAAAAAAGGCTTGAAACTTCTAGCATCAACATAAAAGTATTTCGTAAACACTCATAAAAAAAGTGCGATATTCGATTTACACAGTATTGTTAAAAAAGTTGCCACAATCGCTTGCTTGACCTTGGAACGACCTTGTCACTGCGTGAGGACCATGGGGGGCAATTTACCCCCCGAAGGCGGACGGCGCATTAGCTGGTCTTCAAGATCCATTATCTGAAACGCATAGAATTAAATAATTTCTAAATTTGAAATCATAAGACTTTTTTTGGTGTATAAACAGGCATCATTAGTTTCAAATATAAAACTTATTTTAGTTAACAGTTTATTAACCAAAGGTACAACATATTTTTTTATCTGCAAAAAATATAGGATGCGATAGAATATATTTCAACCATGTTTGCCTTCAAACACGGTTCATACCTGGTTCCTAAGCTTCCTTATCTCTGACTTCTGTATGTCGACTATTCTTGGAAGTTCATCATCGGGGTTTTGCCGCAGGACGCTCCGACCATCACTCACTTCCGACACTGCGCTCACAAACACAAGGAGGTAACGCAGGGGTCAAAATAAGTTCAGTAAAACAAGGTTGCTGGTCCTCAAATGTTTTAAATTTAGATTTCAAAAAAATTATAATTGTCCTTTCACAAAAATTGGTAAAAATGTTTACTGAACTATAAAAAAACTGGTTCAAAAAAAAAAGTGTGTGTGGAGGGGGGGGGGGGGGTGATAAAAAACAATAAAACCACAGGGATTAAAAAAAAACTAAATAAATCCGTACCAGTAGCGGCGGTGTCGGATCGTTTTGTTCCTCCCTTACTTCCACCTGCGTTCTTGCGGTTGTTGCCAAGGTTAGCCTCAAGGTCATGAACCTGGGTACGCGTGAACTTGAGCTCGCGCCGAAGGTCATTTATCTCCTTGATCAAGGTCACGTTCTCCTGCACAGGTCAAAAAGTGCTTGTTAGATAATATCAATAAAAGCAACCAAACGGCAATTTAACGTAAGTCAGTGACTATTTCCAAGGTTTAAATGCTGTAAAAGATGTACAAGTCGCTTTTGACCAACGATAACGTTTCTCGTATCATAGAACACCGGGTTGATGGACAGATTCGGTTGGTTAGGGATGACTTTAAATGCGGTGATTCTGGTATCTATATAGCATTTGGGTGAATCTTTATCGATTTAGAAAATATATATCATTTAATGCTCCAGATTTTATTACTGCTCCGCTAACTATTTGGATAAAACGTAGAATTAAAAGTAAAAAAAAACAGTTTTGAAGAGAATAATAAGTAAAACGCTTCTAAGCACTATACTGTTAAAGCTCAAAGGCCCCTTTTGTAAGGTAAAAGTTTTTGAGTTCTGTGAATTTGTTTTGTTCTACTCATGATACTGTTTTTCAAAATGAAACCCAACACAATAACGGTTTTAAATTCGCGCTTCGGCGCTTAGTCTGGGGTCGTGTAGCGTTTTTCATCCAAAATTGTTTCAAGTATTGTTGCTTCAACAAAAAAAAGTACGGTTGCAAAAAGTTTAAGAAATAAACGTAGAAATTAGAAAATGAAGGCAAGTGACTCTAGTCTGTTGTTTTCACCGCATAGTGCGGTCATTTTATCGTTTAAAAGCAATCCTTTTACAAACAGTAATTAGCGATAAAAGATGAAGATTGCAAAAATAAAAGGAACCCACAATTTTAATACAAACCCCAAAATCATACCAAAAGCAATGTTGTAATGAAAAGTAATTAGAAATAAAGGTAGTAAGGGGGTTGTTGTTTACCTGCATAATGCAACCCTTCGTGAAAAACACCAAAAAACAATAGTGTAATAAAACGTAATTAGGAATAAAGGTGGTGATATAAAAGTCAATCTATCTTTCTTCCCACCTGCATAATGCGAACCCCTAAAATAAGTAAAACAGTAAATGTAGCGTTGTTTCCACCTGCATAATGCGGACATTATCTGCTCGGTGAATCTCCGTGTCCTTGGACAGCTTCTTCCGCAAGGAGGCGACAGAGCGTTCAAGATGTTCTCTTTGTCGAGAATATTCCTTGGTGATGTCCTGGTCCACACCTGTCGACTCCGCCTGGTGTACAAGCATGGAAGATACGATAGGTAAGTGGGAATAATGCAGTTATGGCCACACTTGGACAACTACATAATTCCAATTCTAATCTAATTGGCGGATTGCTTATCTGCTTTAGATGTGAGTTTAATCTAATTCGGGTTTTTAACTCTTTCGTCTGAACAACTTGTAGAACTTTTCAGTCTGAAAAGTATTTTCTATGCTAAAAATACCAATAATAGCACAAAAATATTTGCCATATACTTTCTTATGAGAATATTTCACGATTTAAACAAAATTGATTGAGAACAATTTAATGATATTCTTTAATGAAAAATTCAATTTTTTTTCTAATCTAATTTTGAAAAGCTAAAATAAATCTAGTTGTCAAAGTCTGGGTATGACGACACAAAATGCGCTTTTTTAGGCTTCTTGAGTGTTTTTAGGATCTCTAAGGCCTAAGCAAAGTCGAAGGCTACTGATTTCTTATTTAATTTGCATGGTTACCCCTAGAAAAACCGCTTTTAAAAAATATCCTGACCTGCAATAAACCAGTAATAAAACGAAATAGAAATCATCATCTGCATTCAAAAGTTTTAACAAATAATAAAAAATTATTAAAATGCTGGAATGATTAATTTTCAAGCTACCAAAGACAGCATTTTATCATTGTCAAAATCACCACAATCGCTGTGGCTTAATGACATCACCAATTACACGTCATTGTAATCGTGACGTCACCACTTACCACGTCATCATGTACGTAGGTTTCGTAGACTCCCTTGATTGATTCCTTCAGTTTCTTGGGCTCCTGCAGGAAGCCGACGCAATTGTGGATATCGGTCTTCATCCGCTTGCTCACTGCTTCGGCGTCTCGAACCTGGGGAGAAAAAATCGTTAAAATAACCAAAAAAACAAGACTTGTGTGAGAAATTTTCAGTAAATGGTATAGACATCTCTGCCCCATGGACCGGAAAAAACTTGTTGAAGTAGAAAAGCAAGAAGGCCAGTAGGTTGCCGAAACCGAATTTCTTTAAATTGAATACATTTTGTAGAAGCAATCTTTAAAAACTAATATTTCGCTTTTTCAATAAATAAAAATCCATATCGTTTAATTAAAATAGATAAAAGAGTTTTTTTTCAGATGGCTTTATTTTGAGAATTAAGAAAGTTTTTTTTCCGATTGATGCGTGTGCTAAAACGTGATTTCAGCATAAATATTAGTTCCTCTTTTCTGCGAAACGAATATTTTAGGCCTAAAGTCAATAAAAGTTGCATCTTAATTAGAAGCGGCACACAGCAAGTTTTTCCGGTACTAATAAGTTTAACGCCAAAACCACTTTGGCGGCGAAAATTGAGGGGTTTTCCAACAGAGTCGGAAGTATGACAGCCGAGCTATAATAAGGGGGTAATTGTTTTTTTTTGGGGGGGCACCCTCTTTTTGGGGGGGTGGGGGGCACTGATTAACCAAGTGTTCCCTTTAAGGTTCGCAGCACGAACTATGGGGGATAGTAAACTTTCAATGGTGTTTAACTTACTGGCATTAGAAACTTTTATTCAAAATAAACGTTGTCACAGGAATTCTGGGAACTTAAAAACAAATATATTTCTTTTAATATTGAGATAATTGCATTTTGTGAAAATATCAATAAACCTACCCTCTGTCTCTCGAAGTGCAGTTCCTTATCTGTTGCCCTCAACTTCTGCTTAAGCTCAGTGATGTTCAGCTCGAGCTGAGTGTTCTGCTTGTGGAACCTCTCAAGCTCACTCTCCATCTCCTGTGAACACAAATAAGGATCAGTTGAAAACATGTTTTTTTTTATCAACAAGAGGGTTGAAATTAGGTGACAATAAACGAAACATCTATCTCTTGAGAGAAAGAAAAAATAGTCACGTGGCTTAAACCGATCAGGATGAAAAACAAATTTCCATTGAACGAACAAAGGCGAAGATTAAGGAGTGGAAAGGGAGAATATTAAAACAAATATCAAGTGGAAGGGGAAACATACTATGCACAGATCAGTAATGTAGCTTTAACATTAACAGTAAAGTAACAAGGTCGAGTAAATCGACAACATCTTGGTTAAGACGTTTCGATACGAGCTTGTAAAGTATCTTTACAGATCCGAAAAAGGTATTTTTTAACTGTCGGAGTCCTGATTTTGCCAACCCTTTGCCTAAAGGAAACACTTATTTCGCTGTTAACCGCTGTTATTTTTTGGAGTTTTTCTTGAACATTGTATAGCTGAAAACAGCTTTAATATCTTCGATTTTAGGGTATTTACCTGTATTTGTTCCTTCATTGCCTTGATGTCGTTCTCCCTCGGTTCAATTTGTTTCTTCAATTCCTTGATCTTATAATCCAACACAAACTTGAACTTCTCCAACTCCTGGTTCTTCTTCTTCAAATCGTAAATGCGTTTTTCCTGAGAAAAGAAAAATGTTCACATTTTAGGGTGAAAAAGTACTGAGGTTATCGTCTACAAAATTACACATTAGCAGTTGGTAGAGTAAACTTTTTTATCAAATTAAGTCAGTGTTTCTCAACCTTTTTCTTGGCATATAACAGTCAAGCTTTGGCGACCCAGTGATAACTAAGATTTTTTTAATCTTAAAGTGGACAAACAAAAATAAGGCAATGGCAGAAAAAACTCAAATTTAAAAATATGAGTCCTGTCTTCGTATTTGGATATAATCTTTAAAAATACTTAAAATAAACTTCATTATTTTACTAAAGAAAGGTCAAAATTCAACAGCTAAAAGCCTTCAAGCCGAAACAGGATTAATTAAGGATTATTTCCCGAGGGGCTAGGTAGGGAGTCCACCTTATCCTGAATGATGACAAGGAATAAAAAAATTGTAGTAGCTAAATTGAAAAATTTAGCAATAGTTTGCCCCTGGATCCATCCCTAGTTACACTTTGCTGGGTTGTAAACTACAGCGGTTATGGACATTTCTCGAAGAGTATTTTGCTTAAGAACGGACAAATCCGGCAGCTACAAGCAATAACTGCCTCCCTTAGCGAGGTTTTCTCGAGAAGCGCATACTTCCTACCTTATTCTAAATAGTAACATGCAATAAAAATATAATAGTAATTATATAATAAAACAAAAAAATTTACCAAATTTAGCAAAATAAAAATTAACCCTGGCTACACTTAGGATTTATTATTTCTTGGGATGAGTATTTTTGCTTAAATGACAACAAATCCAACAAACTACAAGCATAAGAGCGCAAGTTTCCCACCTTATCTTGGATGGTTTCATCTCTCTCCTGAATCTCCTTCTTCAGCCCGTGGATGTCTTTCTCCAGAGACTTAATCACGTTCTCCAACTTCTGCTTTTCCTGCTGCATCGTTCGGATCTCCTCGTTCTTGCTGTCGATCTCCTTGTTGAGGCTGTTGAACTGCGCACAAAAACATAACGTAAGGTATAAGACTCCCTTTAAATAAGGTTGTATACATATAACTTTGGAAATCTTTACTTCAGGTCCTTTGTTTACATATACTGTTATACAGTTTTCGTTTTTATATTTTGATCTCTTGTTGAGGCTGTTGAACTGTGCATGAAGAAGTAAAGCAATGGTATGTAGCGTCCAGGTAAGTACGACGCCTGACATTTCATTCCGTTTCCGATATTTGGATAAAAACTATCGCGATCCGATACGATACCAAATGACGTCATTACTATGCGCAAACAAACAAAAGATATGAAATTAAGTCAAATATAATTTTCCAGGTTAGTAAGCTAAAATTTGCTTTATTGTTGAGAAGTTGAGTTACTTGCTGTTAACCTACTATTGTTTTTAAATCACTTTCAGACAACAAAAACTTGCACGAAAATAACAGTTTTAAAATAAATGAATTTTTATATTTTTTTAAGTTTTTTTAAGTTTTTTTTTGTTTTAAACTTTTTTTTTAAATCTTTCCTCAGGTTTTTTTTTAAAGTTTTTTAAGTTTTTATCAGCTTCTTGTCACCTTCTTCCTCATAATGCCGGACTCTCCCTTGAGCCTCATGTTTGTCTCGATCTCATCCCTCAACCTCCGCTCGTACTTGTTCTTGATGTCGAGGATCTCACGGTCTGCATCCTCCTCGATCTGACGCTTCGTCTCCTCGTATTCGCGCTGCTGCTGACGAGCCTCGTCGTTCGCCTGTGGAACAATGGGAAGATGAAAAACATTAGGGAGGTCATAATACGATGATAAGACATAAATAAGTGGGAAATCTATAAGAAATAATAATATTTCGCTGTAGATGTTCCCTTTTCCTTACAGAGTGACGCTAAAATTAAGAAAAGTGGAACATCCACAGCGGATAATATTCCGGTTTTACAAAATTGTTATCCGGATTATTTTTCTATTTTTTCTATTTTTCTGTGCAACAACGGGATTATGAAAAAGATTAGGGAGTTTTAAGATTAACTGTGAGTTTGCTAAAACCGCATTTTGATGTAAGTGCTTTCATGACCTATTTAAGTGTGTAAGCATTCTATTATTTGCGGTCAAAGGTCACTGAGCACATGGTGCCTTGACATTGTAGTTGTCCCTACAAAAGTTGGTGTTACTACCTTGTCGCGATAGGAGCTGAAGATACTTCTATTTACACTGATGCTGTTTCTGTTTTAACAACAAATTCATTCGATTTAAGATATGAATCCACAGAGAGGTAAATGGTTCTTAACCTGTTGTTAATTTACCATTTGGGATTTCCAAATTGTTTTTAATATTAGACAAATTATGCGAAAATTATGAAAATTTGCCCCCCCCCCCCCAAAAAAAAGAGTAAAGGACCCTTAATTCTCCCCACCTGTTCAAGCTGTGAGCTCTTCTCTTGCAATTTGGTCTCGTAGTACTCAGTCAGTTCCTCCAGAGCCTGTTCCTTGCTCTCATCTGCATCCTGGAGCTGCCTCTCGTAATCTTCCTGCATCCGTTGGGACTTTGCCTGGAGCTCCTGGTATTTCTCATACTCAAGCATCAACTTCTGGTTGTTCGTTGATTCTACAATATGAAGAGGATTAAGAGAGTGGAAGGGTAACCTAAAACTAGTTTGGTGTGGCAGACTTAAACGATAGCAGTTGAGACTCAAGCATCAACTTCTGGTTGTTGTTTGTTTTTTGTATTATTGATTTACCGACAATCAGGTGGCAGTCTTACGACTGAAGAAAACCTTTTGTCGTGTCACCATATATAGCAAGTAACAAACGGTTTTAAGGAGCAACATGTAATAAAGTAAAAAAAGTATGCTTGTTAAGGTCTGTATGTTAAAAAACACACTTTATTATAAATTATTTTACATTTTTTTAACATTAAATGAAAAAATTTAACCGCTCAGAAGATTAAAAGTGTAGTTATTTTATCTGATATGATTGAACAAAGTTGTTATTTTATCACATACCGAGGTCTTGCATATCCTTGGAGTGTTTATCGACCACTTCAGCCAACTCTTCTTCATGTTTTGCAATCTCCTTTTCTTTTTCCGTTTTTAAAACTTGGTTTTTCGTCTTAAGACTTTCCATTTCCTGCAACAACAAAAGGGTTACTTGTTTCGTTTCGAGTAAACAGGTGGATTCGAAGAATGTTACAACCACCGTTGATAAAACAACGTTCATGAATACTTTAGTTCAGTGTTTAGGTCCAATAAAGATTCTGTTTAATTCGTAGAAAAATAATCTTATTATGGAAGTAGTCGATTTACAGCTGTTGGCCGACTTTGAATTTGAATGAAATTTGAATCAGTTTAGTCGCCAGCAACGCCCGAATATGTTTGTTAACGATATGCATAATATAAAAAAAAGAAAAAAAAAAGAAAAAAAGTTGTTCCAATAATGCGATTCAACCAAAAACGAATGAGTTTGGAAACGTCTTTAAAAAAATAATCAAGAGAGATTTACTTATTTACGAATGTACTTGTTTTCTCAAAACTCCTGCAGTTTAAAACATTTGAGTGTTGCCCAAACAACAAAACACCCCGGTCAGGGAAAATATACCCATCGCATACTGGACGTTGAATTTATTCCCCACCTGAATGAACTTCTCGGTAAGTTCCTTAATCTTCTCGTTATAGTTCATGTCCTTGAGTCGGAGCTGATACTCGTTTTCCATCTTCAACTCTTCAACCCGGGTCTTCAACTCGGACATGAGTTGGTTCTGGGAAGAGTATAAAATAAAGATGTAATGTACAACAGAATCATCTTTAGAGAGGTTTGACAAAGGAACCAGACGTGTTTTATGATTTTTAATCAATTACTGAGCGGCCTCAGCGATAAAAAAATCGCTATCAAATATTTATTGCAATTTAACAGCTATACACACATTGTGAACATTAAAAATACCGTAGGCATGTTAATAGCTGATAACAGTCTTACGCCGAAATGTTAGGTGATTATACACAAAAATACACTGTTTAGATTTTGTAAGAAAAAGCCTTTCATACTAGAGATCATTGTGAAAAATTGCAAAAACTCTAAAAAATAAGAAAAAAAACTCTAAAAATAATTTGCAAATTAAATTCTCACCTTTTCTTCGAGGTCCGATTTTGTGATGAGAATCTCCTCGGCGTAGGGGACTTCCCGGTCGTGCTTGACCCCCCTGCCCTCCTTGTCCGACACCCTCCACACAGCTAAGCAAGCGTCCTCTGACACCGTGATAAGGAACTGATCGTCGTAAGTTATCTTCATCTGTGAGCAGAAGCAGAATGTAATAGGAAAGTGGAGGATTTTAAACGTTTTTTTTGTAAATGTAATAGTGCCACACATTTTTCCGCATAATGGTTTGAGGTTTCAGCTATACAACGTAGGGAAAAAATTGAAAAAAGAGCCACACTTTGCTTGTTAAACTTGATAGTAGTTTTATTTGATTATCTTTATCTGAAAAGACGGCCAGATTAAGAGACATTGAAGCGGCCAAAAGAGTGTTTAAGTAAAACCTTTTTGGGTTTTTTACATAACATTGAGGCGACGTTGAATTTTATTTATATTTTATTACCTTTCATTTCAGCAAGGAAATAATTGTTGTTAATTTGGTTAAAATTAACTTCAGGTTTAGCAATCTTAACGCTTTAGCATACCCGGTAATATCCGTAAAAACTAAGTAGAGTTTTAAGACTTATTTATCTTAGATGAGCAGCTTGACTTGATAACCGTAAGGTTTTTTTGCTTTTTTTTGTCCTTTTTTTGTGCTCTTTGTTTTCAAGGTGCATAAAATCTCGAATCTTGGCTTACCTTATTGTCCTTTATCCGCGAACTCCAAACATGGCAAAAGTACTCAATATACGTTACTTTTATCAACTTACCTTAGTAATTTGCCCAGCGTGTCCCTGATGTTCTGTCCAGTCGCCCACATCAGTGAGAGGGAACTTGATAGACCTCAGGGCTCCTTGTGTTGTTCCACAGAAGAGCATCCGGCCGCTGTGTGACATCGTAACCTGAGTGAGCGTCATGCCTCCTGCATCCACTGTGCGGAGGATCTGCAAGTTGGGAGAGGAATGTTAGATAAGTTAAGACATGGAATTGAATTGAAATATTACATAAAATTTATAAAAAAAAGTTGGATTAAATTGATTTTAAATAAATAAAAATCTTACATAAAATTTGGAAAAGCGATTGAAATTAAAATATTGGATTAAATTTAAATCTTACATAAAAAAAATGATTAAAAATAAAAAGTTAGTTTAAATTAAGACATTGAATTAAATTAAAATATTGCATATTTTCAAATAAAAAACATTACATACAATAAACAAAAATATTTAGAATTATTGTTTTAGATTAAATGACTAATTGAAAAACTAAGCTAAAAAAAGCAACAATTGTAGCAAAAAACAAATTATACGATAAATGAAAGCACGAAAACAGATGAAAAACATTACATAAAAATGTTAAATAGACCAAAAATTGAATATAAAATTCACTAGATCGACAAAACGCCGATATACCTGTGACTCCGTGATTTCCTTGATGGTCTTATCGCTCCCCACAGCATATGTGTGTTTACCACTGGGAGAAACAGTCACCCCAGAGTAAGCACAAGTCTTGAGCACAACCTCGTTAACCCGCTTGGCAGCTGTGGGGTTCCACTCGTACACAGCTCCGTCCATTCCACTGGAGATAAGCTTGCTGTCGTCGGCGCTCCACGCGATCGCGCGCACCTAGTGGTTAATGTAGCGTTTGTTAATTTTGTCTGATTTTGCGGAGTTTGTTTTGTCCATATCCAAAGCGTGTATCTGTCGGTCAAATTTTACAGGTACAAGTGGTCTATAAACTGTGATAAATTTATCCGGGTTTTTGCTAGAAATGGGGGTAGTGCTTTTTATTTATACTATTAACGACTTAACGATTCATCTGACCTATCAGTACAAAAAAAACAATATTTTATTAAAAAATTATTAGGTTGCCACCATTTCCTTAGTTATAAGAAATATCCCGACTGATAAATTTATTTCTCCATTAAAAGTTCTTGCAAAACCGCGGTTCGTTCACATAACAACTGCGTATTAGTACCAGATCAGCACCGATACCACCCTATAGTATCAGTGTAGTACCGATACTACCACTTAAAATCGGGTATCGGCTCCGATCCATATTATCGGACAGCCGTGCACATTATGAGTAGCGTCCCTGCTCTCACCTTCCCGTTATGCCCCTTCAGGTTTGAAACGTTCTCGAAAGTGGTCGACGAATAAACCTGGATAACGTTTCCGTGGACAGCAGCGAACAAGTGGCCTCCGTTGCTGAAAGCGCACTGGACGAACAACAAGCAAGAATTCAGATTTAGGACACATAAGCTGGGTTAAATGCATTTAAATCATCTCTTGTACGTGTATAGTTTTAAATCTTTCCTGATTTGTGTTTAAATTTTAACTTTTTGAGCATATCATTATGGAGGCATGCAGATGAGTTATCATGTAAATAGATGTTTTATTAAGTAGATTTATTTCACGTGGAAAAGTTAATAGTTTTAGGCCGAAACAAGCTACCTCAGTATATTCAAAGTGCCCGTCTTTAAAACAAATTTAAATTTTTATAATTGCAAACTGCTAGTGAAAATTAAACAAATGTATTTTGAGAATTATGTTGAAAGAATCATTTTCAACTTTATTACTTAAATTATACTTCTTGAAAAAGCACCCAACAGTATTTTGCCTCCCAATTGTTAAAACTTACGCGTAAAAAGCGACAATAACTTTAAACTAAAGCAAATATTCTTTATTCGACTTTTCTGTCGTAATCAAAGTCAATCATTTTATAGAATGTTAAGAGAAATAGAAAAGGTATAAAATACATTATCAGTCTCTCTAGAAATAGGCTTTGATAGACTTAAAATATAAAAGAAAACTTCCCAAAATATTTGCATTAACTCGTATTTAACACTTCAGCATCCCTAGAGTATCAACGCCTAAAGAGAGAAAAGGAAGAGTGATGATGACCCACCTCCCTGCATCCTCTGATGGTAAGCTCCTTGAAGATTCGGATGTCGTCGATGAGGATGTTCATGAGTCGGAGTTTGTCACTGAATCCCACCAAAATGTAGAGTCCTGAGGGATGAAGAGCGATGCTGTAAGCCTCCTCCTGGAAGACTTTGTACAACTCCAAGGTGCTGGGAACAATAGGATATTTTGCAGTTTCAGAATTTATTATAATATAAAGCGTCGCTTCACCGGAGCAATATTAGTCAATTGAAAGTTTTTTAAACTGTTGTTCCTTAGTCAACTTAAGGTCACATGTACATTGCACATACATTCTAGTTGCCCAACCAAGATTGGTCCACGTGGTATAAAACTAGGCCATGAGGCGACGGACTTAGAACAGGATCATCGATATTTAGGCTGTCGCAACGTTAATATTTCTTATATAAGTCCTTATGTTTTGGGTTCACATTTTAAAAAATAATTGTTTTTATTTTCTGCGAAACGTGACTTCGTATTTTGTCTAAATTTTAACAAAGCAACAATCTTTTATCCTTAGTATCATGAGATTGTTTGCTGTGTAAGATCTTTTAATTCGTCCTTTTTTTTAGATGGGAAACCGATTATAATCTTTCTTATATTTCTAACCACCTTTACCCCACACTGGTGCATAAATGCTTTATCAGCTTACACTACATTTTCCAGAGCTTACTTTGTCTCGTAGTTCCAGATGCGCACTGATCTATCAAGCGAGCAAGTAGCGATGAGTGGTTTCCTGATGCAAACGTCCAGTCCTGTGATGCCACTGCTGTGGAAGGAATGGGTGAGGGGGTCGAAAGTAGCTTGCTCGCCTGTGAATAGAATATACTGAGGATGTTTAATATGTGTAAAAGTTGTGGTTCATATATTTTAGGTTATCACCTCTTAAAGGGTAATTTGACATTTATATTGGTAAATAATTTGGCATGAATAATTTGACATTTATGTGGGTAGAATAATCATTTAACATTTATGTTGGTAGCTTTAGCAATACAATGAGGTTTCATCTTCAAACTTCGAGTCATTCGCGCTTTTTTACACAAGGAACGCAAATTTGGGAAGTTAGGTATATGTGGAATACATGACTAAAAAGTTAGTAATATGGAGCGGCAAGGAATATAAGTTGGTAAAAGTGAGCTGCACCTTTAAAGGGTTTTTAGAAAACTAAAAAATTGTAAGGGCTGTATTATAAAAAATCTCCAAAATATAATAAAAAAGTTCTCGTCTTATTACGCAGATTGCAAGAAACACACAAGCTACCTTTCCCGAGGTCTGTTGATGATAGCGCGATCCCATAGAGTTGTCGGTCGTCGGTAGCAGCAACCAGCATTTCTTCACTGGGACTCGCTGTAAGTGCAACTATCGTCTGGTTCTCTGCTTGTGTGGGGTCAGTGCTGTGGGGGTCTGGGGGTATCTAGGGAAAGTTCAGGGGTTATTAAGTGCTGTGGGGGTCTGGGGGTATCTAGGGAAAGTGCCGGAGTTATTTAGTGCTGTGGGGGTCTGGGGATATCTGAATACATGAGAGGAACGCAGCTGAAACGTACATATACACACTGTATATTCTGTAATTAGCCATTCTGGAGTGGTAATGGCCAAAGATAATGGAACGCATTATAAGTACACAAGACGCCTTGGGAAGCTTTACTTTAATTGTTAGTTTGTGTGACTCCAGAAGGGCTTGATCACATAATATAAACATTAATATGCACAATGTGTATCCTGTGAGCCAGTCCTCCTGGAGTCATACTGGCCAATGATAACGATACACAATGTATAGTGCCCAAGATGCCTTCGCAGAGGCTTGACAAATCAGTCCGGTTTCGGCCTCTCCGTAGTTGTTTTGTGTACATATATAAAAGTGAGGGAGATCGACGGGGTTATCACTGGCAAAGATTCATGCTGGTTTTTAGCGCGCAAAGAAGCAAGGCGATTGTGGTGTAAGCCAATTAAACAGAGTAAATGTCGGCGTTGGTAAATAGAGCAGCAGTTTTGTTGAAAAATATTGCTTGTTGGGAATTAAAACTTACGACACATTGTTAAATCCGGCATGCTTTGCAAAATACTTTATCAAAGCTTGGATTTTTGGCTTGGAAACAATACATTTTTAGCTCCTATTTAACCAAAAAACTTGATATATTTCTAAAAATTCTAGGCTTTCTAGTACAGATATTTTTATACAAATTTTTTTTTTTTCATTTTTATTTTACTATTTTATTGTGAACACAATTATGTATTGGTTACTTTTATGTAGTTTGTTGATTGAATGGACGAGAAGCAAATTTAACATAAACAAGAAAAAATATGTTATCTGGCAAAAGTGCGAAATGCTTCATTCGTAACATTGCAACTAATATATACATAACCCACCTTGACAACCCTGGTCTTCCGGTAGAAATCTTTCTCATCGGTTTTGTCGAACAGGTGGACGGTTCCGGCTCCACCGGCACATGCGAATCCCTTCGAGTGGGCCACGATGGAAGTGATCTGGATGGAGCCGATGCCGCTTCCTGACCCACTAACTGCGTCCTCGGGGATCATCGATACGCTCGCTCTGTGTGGGAATGTGTAGCGGAGCGTTGTATGGAGGAACTTGTTGTATACATTAATCATTTAAAATTTTAGGGCAAACTATAATGTCGGCAAGCACACCGAAAATTCATCGCAGACTCACCGAATATGTCGGTAAATGATGCAAGCAGGGCAGGCTCGAAAAATAACTAGCCTGTGGTGAGGTTCGAACTCAAGACCTCGGTCATACCGCCGCTCTATTAACTGAGCTACACAGGCTCAGAGAGGAGCAAGTCGAGAAACAACCATATCACCGTTGCTTGCTGCATTATATTTGTAAAACTAGCATGTGTTGTGGTTCGAACTCACACCTCTGTCTTACCGGGACCGTTGCTCTACCAACTGAGCTACACAGGCTCAGAGGGGAGTAAGTCGAGAAACAACCATAGCACCATTGCCTGCTGCATTTTAACTTAAAACTTTATAAACACACCTCTTTGCTGACAAAATGCTTTTGGAGAAGTCTCAAAATTCTATTCTGTAGCATTAGTTTATTATTTAAATACCAAAGGGGGTTCAGACGTTTACCACCACCTCCAACCATTATGCTCCAATTAATATTCACATAGTACATAAAGGTCTTTATACCTGATGCTGTTTGTATCAGCTGTGGATCCTGTGGCAAGAGCAGCGTGGAACTCAGACTTAAGTTCTCCGTTTTCGAACAGAAGAAGTTTTCCTGTGTCACTTCCAACAACAACTCGCTCGTCTGAAACCTGGGTTGGGCAAGAAAAAGCGTGTTATAATTTTAATATTTGCATTTGTATTATCACTTATCAGATTGAAACTTAAAATTTCTAGGTTGTATTTTAATTTAATTTGGTTATTTTTACAAAAATATTATGAGGAATGGTAAAGGATATACATTTACATTTTAAATACATAGAGTTGGATATTGCTAGATTGGAATTTATTACAAAAATTTAAGAATGTTGCTATTATCTCTATTTGGGTAATTATTTTTGGTTGATTTTAATTTCAACAGATTTATTTTTGGTATTGTTTTAGTAGGATTAACTCCATTGTGGTTAATATGGCATTAGGCCAATATTTTGCACAATAATACAAAGTATGAAAAATTTGAGCTAATTTTTGGTAATATACTATTTATATCAAAATATACATATTAAAAAGTAGTATAAATTATTAAAACTCAGATTAAGTCAAAATATAAGCAAGTCATATTGCTCATGTCAGTTTTTGGAAACTTCAATGTTAAGTCATTATAACTAAATCTAAGTTGCAGCTTACCCATGCATGTGATAAGTAGTTCTGAGGTTCCATTTTCTGGAACCCAAACTGCTTAAGATTTCCCTCTGCGTAACGAAAGAGCTTGAAAATGTGGTTGCCGGTTACACAGATCTGTGTGTTGTCTTGAGGGTTGAAGCTAACCTGTGGAATAGTGTGTTTATTGTCAGATGAATTTAACATGTTGGTTTTATTGGATTTGCATAGAGGTTTTTAAACTGTGCTTCGCGACACCCTGGTGTGTCGTTTTAATCTTTAAGGCAAAGCACAATGATTCTGTGCCGATCTAAACTTAATTTCTATATTAAAATGCTTGTAAATATAATTAACTCCTGATATGCACATTTATACTCATTGTTAGGAAAATACAGCAGAAATTGATTTTGATTTTCTGTTACAAACAAACAAATAGTTAAATATAGTAAAATTTTTAACAAAACTTCCTAAAGATGTTGCAAGGAAAAAATTGAACAATTGGGTTTGCCATAACATAATATTATTTACGTACTCGCAATCTACAATTCATAATAAATGTTTTAAAATTTTTAATCTGCCATAGTAGTACACTACCAATTTTTCCAATTGGGACATGTATTTTTAGTTTTAAATTGTAATTATATTTTAGGAACACTATATTAGTGCAACACATAGATATTTACAGGCCAATAAATAAAATATTACAAGCCATGTTCTTTGAAAAAAAACACAGATTTGTATAAAAAAAAAACATTTTAAGTAGACCACATAGTTTGGTTTGGATTTTACAATTTTCAAATAGAAGAAATAAATCTCTTAAATCTAGCAAAAGATTAAATTTTCCTGGCTCAAATGTGCAAAAAGCAAAATCAATTTTTTACAGGTCCGAATTGACAAAACTGAAAATCAAATTATGTTTAATAATCCTAATTCAAGAAACCTGATAGACAGGCTGCCCAGCTTGGTTGGTTGTTTTCATTGTTGCCATGATCTTAGACTTTTCCCAGGCCCAGTATACCAGGGTCCATTCAGGCTTGGCACCTTGGGCGATCAGGTATTTCGAGTCGGGTGAGAATGAGAGACTGACGAACTCGTGCGTTTGCAAATCTGGGGCCGTCAGAGTCTGCAAGAAACAATTCAAATGTTTACATGTGCACAAACGTTTAGCATATAGGTGCTGTTAAACTATAACTGATATAAAAATATCCAAACAAAACTAATCTATCGTGAAAACAACTCACTTAAAAATAACAAATTACATTGCATTCAAGTAAAAATTTTAGGCATTAAAATATAATTTAAATCACTGACAAAGTATAGGTACATATATAAATAAATATATATATGATAATTTTCATATATATGAAATAAAAAGAAGCTTTTTAAAATATATTTGCCATAAACATATAGCTTTAAACTGGATACTTTTATATTAATGGCCCAGTAAATTCATATTTAGTTTAAACATGGCAAAATATAATGCCTTGTAAATTTTGAAGTTACTTACTAACAAAACTAATACTTTTTTTATGTATATATGTATATATATATATAAATATGTTTAAGCCAAGTTTTAAAAATGTCCCTGATATTCATTTTAACATAATATCCTTAAATATAGGTTAAATTCGAATCATTAGGGCATCAGTTTTTATATTGAAATAATTAATTTTTTTTCTTACTTTTCTTTTCTTGGACTGATCGTGCAGCATGTCATAGATAGTAACCGTTGGTTTGTCTGCTTTTTCCGCAATTGCAACGTAACGGCGATTGGGACTCAGAGCAATAGCAGTCATTCCTGAAAGGAAGTGTATCATTTTGGTGAAACAATAATTCTGCCTAGGTTATGAATATTTATATTAATTTAGTTTATAAAGATGATTTGTTTGGCAATGCGTAAAAAGGTTTATTAGTCAATCCCAAAATACTGAGATAATTATAATGGTTAAATGAATCAAAAACATCTTTCAGAAGTTACAAAAATGTGGAAAACGTCTAGAATAGAAGACGTGGTTGTCACACGATTTTGCCAGTTGCAAACAATAACGATAGATAATTTAACAAATATTTTCCCAAATAAGTTGGCAACTTAGTCAACGTCTATGACAACTGTGGGGTAGTTGTTAACTATTTACTACCTCAGCATACACAAGTAGAAAAATAAAGCTATTGACTTGCAATAATTTAAAACTTAGCTGCAGCTTTTAAAATGCTTCAATAGGCTTAACAATTAGTATACAAACACAAAATTAAAACATATATTACAAACACAATCTGAATCCATAATGGTACCTTGCGATTTATCCGATCCAGAAATGAACTTTTGCTGTTTCTGGTCGATGTTGAACCTGATCACCTGGTTTCCCGACGGAAAGACAATGGTTTGTTCATCGAGGTAGCTTATGCTTCCGGTGATGCTGGGCCGGAGCCCAAACATGTGATGCGTTTGTGCAAGTGCAGTCGCCATGGCGCTTGCCTAACAGCACTTTTTTAAACCTTTTTTAAAAGCTCTGTCTGACACAAAAAGTGGTTCTCTAATAAATAAACAAAGAGAAGATATTTACCCAGACAGTAAAGTAAGATCTTTCCGTAAGTATTTCACTATAATGTTACAATAAACAGAACTGGAACAAAAGAAACTGGTAGACCTACATTATTGCATTGCAATAAACATGAAAATACACAAGCAGCACAACGCACTGCGAAAAGAGCCTAGTTTATTTGCGCATTTGACCTTAAAAAAAACTGATTAGAACCATTGGGTAGCAGGGCCATGCCCCCTCAAAAAAAATTATAAATATTAAAATATTGTTTTTGTTTTTTCTGTGTAAAGTAGTTAAATTATAGTTTGCCTTCTCAGTGTGTTTTATTTTTTTACCCACAATACACGTTTGGAATTTTGAAAATAGTAAACCATATGATATTCCACAGTTTGCGGCCTTATCAACGTTGGACTCAGAACACGGGTAGTTTTATGGAATCTCACTAAAATCCCAAGTCCGACTCGACTGTACATGCTGCATTTCACCCATCGGCCACTGTGGAAAGTAAGGCAAGTGCATCCGCGAGTTTTTTTCAAACTTTTAAAAGTGCACCCTGAAAAAATTGTGAACTGCACCCCAAATATGTAAAACGCATGTGTGTCAGACGTTTACAGTGCAATAAATGCATCGTAGAATCATACAAGTGCACAAGGAAAATCGAAAATGCACCCAAGGTGTACTTTTTTTACCTTTGTTACACCCGGTCACCCAGATTTTTTCAGCCGTGCACCCGCGAGATCTCGTCTAAATCTGCCATACTTTCCAGACTGGCCCATCGGTAACTAAACACAATGGACAATTAACAATCCACTCTTAAGGCTGTCATAATGTAAATATTGTTTTTGTTTTTGATGGATTAAGAAATAAATAATGTAAACAATGCTAAACTTTGGAAAGCAAATTTTATATTACCACCACTTAAGCCCAAACACTAACCCAAATCAATGCATATTAACTAGTGGGTGTATGTGTCCCTGGGCAAGCTGGATAAAAAAAAATAAACAAATTGAATCTTAAAAAGCAGCTAATCATCAGATGTAATGACTTAAATATGACCCCACTTAAGTCACTGCTTACCAACGACTCTAACTTGACTAAGTCTTTTGAACAAATGACTGAAATTAGATTTTATTAAGCAATTATATATAATATGGGGTTGTTTGTCTTAAGTTTTGCATATTAAACAATTTGTTTGCAACATGTTGTCGGTTTTCTTATTTATAGTTGCGGTAATCCTCATCATGGAAAAAGTTTACCAATTGACTGGGATTTTAGTCATTGCAAAATGAATTAATTAAAACACTGCCAATCATTATACCGGTACGTAAGTGTTTTGCATCACAGTTTTCAACTAAACTTTGTGCTAACACCTTTTATTTTTTGTTAAAACTAAAGTTCTAATTGAATGTAAAGCTAAGGTAGGTAATATTTAAAACATAAACATCAGCAAAAACAGAAAATTTCCTTGAAATTGAAAATTACTTTTAATTCTGTTGCTATGGAAACTATCTAGCGACACCGCGCGGTCAAAATTAAAAATAATTATTTATTTAAGGGACTTGTTCACATTGTGTCAACCTACCTTGTACTTTTTTGCTTTAGACTAAAATTAGATGAACCATGTTTAATTTGAAGTGCAAGCTATAGCTCTAGGGCGGTATTTAGGTGTAAATAATGTAAGTAAAGCACAAATGACTTCACTAGACTCAAGTTTTAACACAAGTGACTTGGGTTGAAATAAACTGTTACTCAGCTTTTTATGGTAAAATTAGTTTAGCCTAGTTCCTAAGTTTTGCACATAAAACAGTTTGCTTGTTAAATTTGCGTTGTGTGTTAATATTTATTCGATTTATTGCTTATAACAGGTTGAGTTTACTAAATTTTATAGTTTAACGTTTAATTTTTAAGGATTTGACTTGAAATTGACTTGATATAATTACGAAAAGACTGGGACATGACTAGTATTTACTCAAAAAGGACCTGACCAGGACTTGAGTGTTTTTACAAATGAATGAACTTGGACTTGAGTCATTTCAAAGCGATTTGTTTACAACACAAGCTCGCTGTATATTTTATAATTGTTTTCACGTTGGCGGTTAATTAGGTCCAGCAAAGCATTATGTAACAAAGCACAAGTTAAACAACGCGCCAAACGAACAATTTTCCCAAGCGTAGTAGTAGTGAAGCGTCCGATCAATACAAACTGGTTTGGGCGAGTAAATTAGCCGAGTCGTGCGTACAAGGGGTGGGTGATAATTACTTTTTAGTTAGCGAACAAATAGCAACTGGTTACAACTTTAGAACTGACACTCAAAAAGAATTCTATTTTATTATCATTTTTTTATTAAATCTGTTGAAAAACAGTCGACAAAATCTTTAAACCTGTCACATTGCGTGTTGGGATTTAAAATGATCTAATTTTGCTTGTTACTTTAAAAATGATAAGCAGAACAATGATTTGTTTTTTAAAGTGTAGCAAAGTTGATATTAGCCTATAGGAAGTTAAACTAATGCAGGACATTTTGTGTCCTTAAATCAAAACTATTCATCAAAGGTTAAATCCGGTTTTTGTACCCCAAAATATTCTAATTTCTTCTCTCTTTTATCTGCAAAGGTTTTTTGTATCAAACTTTGAACCCTGGCCCTCTATCCCTAATTTATTTCAATTAAATACGTATTCTGCAGACTTTAGACCAGCTAGGAGCTAAATATAGACGCGATTTTTAATTAAACTTTGGCCGGGCCAACATATAGGGCGTACCCTACCTTACAGGAACTCAGGTAATTTGCCCGCCCTGGAGTACAAGGGATGTGAACAAAGTTCAGGTAGAAGAATAGTCAGGGGCGGAACCAAGAGGGGGCATCGAGCTATTTCCCCCAAAACTATATTTTTTGCAAATTTTTACTTGGTAAATAGAAAAAAGGTTTAATTTCTATTCATTTTTACTACGTTTGTGCCCGTTTTCAAGATCTCTATTTAGTTCAAAGACGCATGCTATGGTATGTACACAGTGTGAGATCATAAACTGCACAAAGCGCAATTGTTGTGGAATTACATTATAAATGCCGCTATTTCAAGTAATATTCAAACCTTTATAAAGTGTCTATATAATGCCCTAAATTCTTTTTAAAATGAAAGTTTCACTAATTTAAACCAAATAAACGAATTTCGTTGCTATGTATGTATTCAGCTGCGATTTATGCACAAACTAGGCTACATCGAAAACAACAAGTGGTTTCAAGAACAATTGCTTTATGACGTCACGTCCTGGCGTAACTTTGTGAAATGATCCCTAAAGTTTTCTTGCTCCCCCCAAAAAAGTCATGCCCTCTCAAACGAATCCTGGATCCACCCCTGTCGGTAGTGACATTAGCAAGGAGCCTGAAACCTCAAAAAGGACAAATTGCGAATTAAGAAGTTGGTTAAATAGCAGATTCCGAAACACGGCGGCAGACAAGAGAAATGGCCCTCGTTAGTGTTTGACAAAAGCGATTGAAGCGACATTAAGTAAGCAATGTCGAACGGAACTGCGCAAAGTCTATAAGGGAGCGGCCTGTGGGAAATACATTCTCGTGACCCCCCGGATTGGTGAGTCACTTTACAAAAGAGATATCAACCGGCAAAAAGTGCCACAAAGAATCAGTGAGAAAAGCGGTTGGAGGAGGTTAATTGTTGGAAAGAGTTAAAAAAACTGTTTAAAGTTTTTTTTGGAAATCTTGTTTTGAAAAATTAAAAAAAACGCAGCAAGAAAAAAATGTAACGTATGTAAATTTGCTAGGTCATAAGTTTGTGACGTCACGGTTGATAAAATTTCATTACCCCTGAAACAAAAATCCTGAATTTGTTCTGGCAAGGCATTGTTGCGTCAAAGCTATATGTTATGCTGATTGGGTGTTGACGTCATTTCTTCAGCGTAGAAATATTGGATTTGGATTAGGTCAACAAATTACCACGGTAGCGTCCAGTTCGATTAGATGTGGCAATTATAGCGTGTTTGATTGACATGTTCAAAGCAACAGGGGTGACGTGGAATTGCTTATGGATTGCAATAGACACGCATCAATGAGTAAATGGCGAGAAATTTATCGAGTTGATTTAACTTGAATTGCGACTAGTATGTTGGTTTTTGATTTACCGACAATCAGGTGGTAGTACGACTGAAGGAAACCTTTTGTCGCGACACCAATTACAACAAGCAACAAACGGTTCAAAGGAACAACACGCAACAATAACTCAAAAGTGTACACTGGGAAGAATTGCCACCAAAATACGCTGGCGATAATCCAAAACATGGGTTGGTAAAATATACGACCCCAAAAATAAAACCTCTTTTACAAACTGTATACGAGACAATCTCACATTTTTTTGACTATTTAAACTAAACGCAAAAACTGTTTGCGCGGATCCCATTTGTTTGGCGCAGATTTGTATTTTAAGTTAATCTTCTCAGTCCAAAGGCGACGTGCGCACGAAAACTTTTAAGTGGAAATTTATTCGTAGCATAGAACTCTTTAAAACGAAAATTTTTGCCACTTGATATATATAATTATTTCGCCTATCCATACCTTCTTTTCTGATTAACAAATAATAACGATTGCGTCAGTCAGGGATTGGCAAATTTTTCCCAGTCCTAGGCCAAATCCAAGTGACGGACAAACTTTTCTAATCGCGGGCCAAAACCAAACCAAGAAAGCTCTCCGTGCTGTTAAAAACAGCTCCCCTGGTAATTGTAATTAATGTTGTTAAAATGCGTAGTTTTAGCTTAAGTAGATATGGACACAATATTTGCGCACAGTCGAACTATTTTCGCATTTAACAAGTCGAAATAGCCAAATAATATGAGGTTTGGCCTCATGTCCGGTTTGTAAAAGATATGGCGGGCCAGATGATTTACATTGTAGGAAAGCAATTGGCCCACGAGCCTTAGTTTACCCACCCCTGGTGAAAGTGATATGTGCGTCTTGTAACGTCTTTAGACGTTGTTCAACTAACATCTGGTGTTGATCGTTATATAACGCTCAAAAAAACATGTATTCCCTTTCAAATTCAGCTGTTGAATATGTACAATACAGCTACAAATTTGAAGTGTTTAGTAACCCCTTTAACTGCGGTTTTGCGCTGGCATAATTAAATTTTGTCTGTTTCCCAAATTCGCCGGACTAATTTTTGCTGTTATAACCGCATTCGGTAGTTATTCTCTTATATCAGTGTTTATCCACAAATGGGCCGTGACTGAAAATTGATTTGGTCGCCGACTGCAGTAGTTTACATGGATATTTATTGAGATTTATTCCGAAAAAATTTCTCCAATACTTTCGGGGATTTACAAAGACATGGATCGTTATAATTAAATCCGAACTTTAAAAAAAAATTAATTTTTTATGTATTGTTTGCTTACAAACGTTCGTTGAATAGATTGTGCCGCTAAAGCTTCGCTGTTTTGCTTATCTTAAGTGTTTGCGTTGCCGAGATAAAAGGTTGACACAGCAATCTTTATTAACCTGCGGAACACTCGCCATTAGCAGTGCGCGAAATAGTTCAGGGAATCAAAATTTGATAAAATTAGCGGCCGCCGTAAAGTGTATTCACTGTTAGCCACATTATGTTGACTTATAATCCAAACGCAGGTCCTAGCGATGGGAGATTTTTATTCAGTTTTTGGTTACAGTAAATCCAATTTATTTGTTGAGCAAAATGGTTTATTTTAAAGCGTGCAGTACATCGCAAAAGCAAAAAGCCAATATATGTGACACGCAGCCTTAATTGAGTGTTATTTAGCGTAGCGGTAAGTAATTGAGTTCAGCGAGCCTTGTAATGGCAGCTGATTGGCTCTACGCGTAACGCGTCATTATCAAAATACGAGGAAATATCCAATCAGAAAGCGGCGACGCAAAATTAAGTCTCTTGGGATTTTGCGTGACGCAATTTCAAACTAAGATCGAATTTGATTAAATCAAAAGTTGTGGCGGTTTATGAAGCGTCGGAATTGAGTTGTTTTTTTTTTGGAGGATCGATTAATTTCAAGAACTGATCGCGGAACAATGATAAGACGATAAATCTTAACAACAACTTTGGAGTAACTTTTAGAGAAATAAATTGTTTTTCGCGTATAAAAGTGCCGATTTATCACCGTTGTAACGATTTTAAAAGCGTAATTTAAAACTGGACTAAATATTAGTAATAAGTCCGTAGAAGTAAGTAGCATTTTTAACGTTTAGAATAAATCTTTATTCGTTTTTAAATAAAGAAATAAAGATTTATTTAAAACGTTGACAAAATGCTTCCCCATGGGATTTGTTATTCTTACTATAGGGTGTGGTTTTGTCGGAAGCCCTGCAGAAAAGAACATTACCCGTACTGCATATCTACAAAAGTAAGGGAGCGCCAATAACTATTTTACTCGAAAAAGTGCGCTATATTTTCAACGAATTTTTACTCACTAACCAAAAAACATGTGGAATATAGTAATAATGGTAGATTTTTACTTTTATCTGGCTCTATATAGATTCGTAGCCATAGTTAAGCGAAGGGGTGAAAATGTATTTTTAAAGGCTTTTGTTTTTGCTAATTCCAATCGCTGTCACTTTTAAGTTAGATGAATCGACCAAATATTGAGTAAAACGCAAGAAATTCCATCGGCCCCAATTTACCCAATTTAACCCCGAAGCCCCAAACAGCTGAAAACACGCAAAGACGCTTCAAAATACACTTTCGGGCCAATTAGATTCTTCATCGACCTTCCTTCGAAGAAAGCAAAACCGTGTTCCGCAATTATATGCGCCTAAATGCGTCACAAAGAACCTCGAGCGATACCGGATCGCGAGCTCATTATGACGTGGCGATATCGTGACGTGGCTTTTATACGTCACAAGTGAGGTGAAATTTTGGGTGATTCAGCAATGCGGGCTGGTTGGATCACGTACATCAGTGGTTCGCGAGATTTTTGTTCGACAAACATTTCGCGGCACCAGGGATGTCCGATACTTAACATTCTATTACGATACCCGATATTTTCGATAAAAGTATCGCGATACGATACGATACCAAATGACGTCATAATAAGGAAGCTAGATAAATTTTGAAAGTTTAAGATTAATTATACAGCAGCATATATTCCAGTTTTAATACATCAAAATTTGCTAGGGCGTTAAAAGTTACCATTAATTTTGAATCTACTCTTTTTCGATCATTTCCCTTTCAAGGTGAAACTTACCGCGTTAATCTCAAAGTTTAAAGGTTTTTGATTTTCCAACGTAAAACAAATGCAGCGAACCAGTATATAAAAATAAATGTTTGATTGTCAACCCTTCTAACAACGTTTATTTTGAAATAGTCTTGGTTTAATTTCTGTTGTAAAAATAGCTCATTTCATACAAAGCCTCCAGTTTATTTACTCACAAAATGACCCAATAAAATAATTAAGTGCAGTAAAAGTCAATAAAATGGCTTGTGGTGGCAGTTGCTTGATCAAGGTTAGGGTAATGGCGTTTCAAAAAACATATCCCCGATCATCAAAATTGAAATGTAAGTCTAAGTTAAAAAAATAAGGCTTGCTTAAAGTTGGAAAAACTTTGAAACGGCGACTCATATTTTTCGTAGTTTGTGTTTTAAATGCCAATTCTTGACAATATTTGTGAAAATATCTCCAAATCTATTGGAAGCCATTCTTGGTCAGGGAAGGTCCACATTCGCGATTGAAGTTCCTAATCCAACTAAATTAATTTTCTCGCATTTAATGTTAATTTGCTTTAATTTAACCAAACACGATTGCTTGGCGCGAATAATAAATATTAAAGCAAGTCATGTCTCGCCGGATTGGCCTTGAAATTGCGGAAAAGCGATTTGCTCAAATCAAGGGGATTTATTGGCGCGGAAGAAAATTTCACCAGGGAACGAATATCAAGCCCATACAGAAGCAGTTAGCATTTTGTGAAACTTTCAAATATTTCTTAGGATAATTATTGGAGGTTGTAGTTAGATGTAGAACGAATATCGAAGCCCATGCAGAAGTATAGAAAGCATTTTGTGAACGTTTCGATCAAATCCTAGATGTTAAAAATCAAGTAATATTTATTAGAAACGTTCACAAAGTGATACCTACTTCTGTATGGGCTTTAGACACCCAACTACAACCTCCAACCTTTACGCTCCAAAATAACACCGAGAGCAATCAATCGTTAAAAGTGGAAACTCTGCGCAAGGGTCACGGGTCAATGAACCCGCGCTGCTGCAATTACGAGCTTTTTAAAGTCGTTTAAAACTTGTTCGTTTTCCCCGTCACCTTCAAACTCGTGTTTTGGGGAGAAAAGACGGTCGGGCAATTACTTCGGGTTTGGGGAGCCTGTGTGCATTGCGGCTCACGTGACGCCCCTGGCATTGTGACGTAGGGGCGCGCTCGATTGTCTGTGACGCGCGCGCAGAACGGCCGCACTTTTGGGCCAGCGCAGGGATGGAAGTGATGTTGACACTTTGACGTATTTCGAATACTCGTACTCACTATAACCTGTTTGCTGGACGATGCTCTGCGCAGAGACTTTAGAAAAGTCATCTTTTCAAATCTTTTTTGGACTAAAAAATAAACGAATTGATCTACGATTTTGTTTTATTGTCGCCAAAACCGCAAAATCTACTCTTTTTTAGCAAAAATCTGACTTTTTTCAAAGCCTCAAAACTTTGTGCAATTATAAACATAAAAATTCCTTAAACTAATTTTAACCAAAGTTTAGCAAAATGTTTACATTTTATTTGAACTTAGTTTGCCTTATGTACTGAGTTGGCATTATTGGTGTCAAATATGAATAAAGTAAGATTTAAAGATTTCTGCGTAGTCGGACCTTAAATATTTCCATGCCATTCTTGTGAGCGTTGTTCTTTAAAATGTAGTTAAGGCAAAATTATCTTTAATATCTGTAAAACCAGTTTAACTTCAAGATTTCCATTTTACAGGCTCAATTGCTCATCTATTTTCGCTTATTAGCTTTTTAATGGATGCCGATGTGTTAGTTATTTTGCTATCTTCGAAAAAAGTGTTACTTCTAAAATGTTTAACTTTCTAACTGGCATATTCAATCAATCATATACTACCACTAAAGCAAGCTGTAACATCAACATACCTAAAAACATTTAACGCTTAACTTCAAGGTTCCCGCTTTACGTACGAATCTAGTTTCGCGCACAAATAAAGAAGCATGTAGTGCTTAAAAGTAGCCCTTACGTTTTGCCGCTTTTCGGGGCCACATTAGCGGGCCAATTTCAGGTCTGTGGCCTCTGTAACGACGTAACACCGGGTGGAAAAGCCCTATTTTTAGGCCGACGCCGCTCGCGTAAAGAGAGATGTCGCTCGGGAAAAAGTGTTGTTTACTTTTTGGCGCGTGGGGATTATAAAAGCACGGTGCGGCAAGAATTGGATGCATTCGGCCAGCGCCTGCCGCTGGTTCGCGCAGATGGGTCTGACCAGGGTTGTGCCTTGTGCTTGTACAGGCTCTGCAATGTTTTAATGCGGGGTTGTGTGTTGAGTTTTCGGAAACCCGGTTAAAAACTGTTTTTTTGTTTGCTGGATTTTGGGATTGCGTGGTCAATACGTGTCTTAACCTACTTAAACAATACGGAACTGTTTGCTTTTGCCGATATTAGGAATTGCGCGCTAATTTTCTGCGTAGGTCGGCAAAAAATGCGGAATTATTTGTTTTACATAACGTAAAGAGTGTGTGCTATTTTTCTTTACTCTGGTCTAGAAGTCTGCAGATTTACTTTATTTGCAGCCCCATCTATTTTTATTTTTATCGGTTGGAAAAGAGTTTTAAAATTTGGGGGAAAATGTGATAAAGCTCTTTAAGCTAGAGTAGCATTTCAGAAAACTTTCTGAAAAAAACTTCCCACTTTGAATTCATCGTTAAGCGCACCAGAACCCAAAAATTGATTTATTTTTTCCAGAAAAAGCGACGAACACCTGCTGTTATAATCTCTACTGTGAAGTAACCGACATACACTGTTATATTTATTTAACTTATTTAAACTGATCTCCTTCAAGCAAGAAATGGCGCACTACGCTTCTAACCTAACCCTGGCACTTGCTCTATTCTTCGCTGCTGTTTCTGCTTCAGAAGCAGGACATTGGACCAAGTGGTGGAAACCAGGACTCCAAAACACCGGAGGAAAAAGGTGTGTTATCTACAGTTTGCTTTAATTTCGGTTCCCGATGCGTATCTTCGGTTATAGGTCTAAAATAATTTAAAAAAATTGGGAAATTTTAAAGCAAAATGTTCCATTTTTTTATGTTGACAAAATGTGTTGACAAAAATTTAAACAAAATGGGCTGAACAAAAATTGACGAAGTGGTTTTTAGGGTATTGGATCACCTTGAATAAAAGTCGAAAAAAATAACGTACAATTGAAGGTTTTTATTACTTTTAATGAATTGGGCCGAAAAATGTAGGCAAAATCTCAGGATTTTTGTTGCCGTGAATTAAAGGCAACAACATAAAATATTAAAAGCTCGATCAACCAGGTTAATTTACGACGACAAAAAAAAATGGATGGACGCAGAATCTGTAAAGTTAAATTCTAACTGCCTTAAATTAAAGGCGATGAAAAAATATACAAGATTTAGAAGCACGATCTATAAGGTTGAAATATGTCGCCCAAAAAAAACGAAAGTTGTATGTTGTTTATAAGACTTAAGGTAGCAATCCACTACAGTTTGTGCTTTATGGTCAAATATAAGCTATTTAGTCAGAGTTAGTCGATGCAGCGGCCTTAACTGCCGAACCACTATCGATCAGAAATCTATTTTCGTGTCTTGATTGACGACGGCCTTCAAAGCTAATAAAAAACACTTTTAAACTGTGACTAATTGGCTCCATATTGTCCTAACTTATTTTAGTGCGTTCAAAATTGGTATTTAATTTTTTATTGATGAAAATGTAACCATTTTTTCGTGGAAACTGGGTAGGATTCGGTTTTAATTTCGGACAAAAAACATAATTTTTTTTCCAGAAAAGCGCTTTTGTGTTTTTTAAAACCAACGAAACAACATTTTTACTAAAACTTATTTGATACAAATCTTCGTATAAGCGGAAAGTCAATTGTAATGCATAATATAGTTGGAATTAATTATATCAAAAAAGACAGAAACGTCTCAGAAGTTTTTGAAAGATAAATTATTTAGTATTAACTTTACCAAAAAGATTTTTATCCAATTTTTAAATTAGAGTTTGAAAAAACGACAAATTCTTATTTTTATTTTGGTGAAAACGCTGATTTGTCGAAAAAGACTGAAATATCATTAATTTCAATTTTATCCAGAAACTGATTAGTACAACTACATTTTTTAATTTGTTTCAGGGACACCGCCGATTTTGCGGCCGGCCCGGTTCCGGCCTCGGGGGGAGACCAGGGCCTGAACTACCGGACGGCCAGCCGGCGCCAGGCCTCGGGGGCCTCGGTCAACTATGGCAAGTACGACGACGCCATAAGCAACGCTGTGCAGCAAGACAACAGAGCTACACTGCTGCAAATACTGCGGGTGAGGGGCTTGATTGCTGTTTGTAGTAAGTTTCGAATAAAAATTAAGATAATGGCTGGAGGTTGTAGTTGGACGTAGTAAGAATATCAAAGCCCATACAGAAGTAAATAGAATTTTAAACGTTTCGAAGAATTTTTTGGCCCGTTTTAATATTTAATTTATTGTTTATTTTTTTACATCTGACTTCTGTACAGGCGTACTCATTTTGTAGTTTTGAGGGAAAATCCCAAAATCCATAATGTTGTTTTTTATTTTAAAAACTTTTTTACTTCGTTTTATTCAAATTGTTAAACCCTGCGAGTGAGCGGCTCATTTCTTGTTAGGGAAAAAATAGATTTGCCTTGAAGTTCGTTGTTACAACATAATTTAAATAAAAAAAAATTGACAAACTTTTCTTGGTCTTATTCGATTGTTTTAAAAAAATAACAACCGACTCAGATTTGAATAAAATTTCTACTATAATGGTAAAAACTAAAAGCCTATATCAGGGTAATAAAATATTAGCTCCACTGGTAATTAAATAGCATTGTTATGCAGCTTTCATAAACATAAAATATTATTTGATTAATATTATGCCTTGTAGCAAGAGTTTATATATAGCAGGGTAGATGAGCAAAAATGTCAGTGTTTATACAATTTGCATTCGATTTATTTCAAATTACTGGTGGCAGCTCTAAAGCGTTCGGTTGACCCGTTTAGCCCTGATTAGCGAGTTGACGTCGAAATAATCCGAAGGCTGTGATTGTTTCCGCTGGGATTGTAGCGAGCGGTCGCATTAATTCTGACGTTGGTTCGACTTTGCGTCACTTTAAGGTTGCTCCATCGATTCTAACCTCGCTTTTATTTCCAGGCGCTGGCCAGAGACACTTTGAAAGAAAAGGAAGAGTCCACACCATTTTCTGTGAGTATTCTTACAGTTTACAAATTTTGTAATTTGCAACAAAAAATATTAAAACACACAAAATAAACGTCAAAAAAACAAAAACGCGGAGCACGAGAAACGAAAAAAAACGCCAAAAAAGTCACTATAAATTACAGTTCAGAAAAACGTTTTTGTAGAACGATAGCTTCAACAATTTTAAAAAATAAAAAAATGATAAAAAATCCCATTTTTTTAACATGCTTTTAAAAGTATGCTAGCGTGGCTGAATTGTCTCAAATGATAATAATTATAGCGCTTAAATTCGCGCAAATTTCACGTGTTATGGTAATGAATCATCAACAGTTTTCTGCGAAAAGTTATTTTAAAATAAAACCGAAAAAATACTTTTTTTTTCATTTAAGCCGCTCTAATGGCTTCCATCGGAGGTTGACCTTACAAAGCTGCAGGAAACCGAATATGCGTTCTCGAAAAGTGGATTGAAAACTGACTTAAAAAATACAAACTGTCATTTGCTAAACCGTGCAACCCTGGGGTCGTTTTAAAGGTTTTAAGTTTTGGAGACTAAACAAAAACGTTTACAATATTATGCAGAACAAGATTTAACTAAAAAAACTAAAATACAAAAAAAACGAAAATTGTAGGGACTATTAAATACCAAAACGTTTACTATATATAAGCATTTAAGTACATGTTAAGTACAATTTTTGTTTTATATAAAGCAAGTTTGAACGCTTGATAATTAAGAAAATTAAACAATGCTATAAGAATTTTAACCAAAAGGTAATTTTAAAAGAAATTGTAGCAACTGTTTGCTAAAGCTTAATTTATTATTATTTGTTTTACAGAGCAACTACGAATGGGTGTCAAGTCGCAAGTAGGAGTCGTAACCAGCGCCGCAAACTAGAAAAACTTCTTCAAACTTCTTTCTTCTTCTTTTGCTGCATCTCAATGAAGCGGGCCACAGCGTTGCCGTCTTATATAATTACACTAGTGTCTGCTTAAGTACCTATTTATTTTAACGTTATTTTCGTGGTTTCTGTGATAAAATGTGCTTTTTGTCGTTCATGTTACGTACTGCCATCTGCTTCCCGGCTTTTTACTTTGCGAGAATCGGTTCGTCTCGAATCGAATTACCTGAGAGGGTTTTAATACATTTTATTGTGAGAACACCTTTGGCTTGTTGCGTTTATAAAGGCTCGTGATTCGTTTAGCGTTGCACACATACACGATATGGACAGTTGGGCATATGCTGCCAATCCACAGGGATTAATCATTGCAGAATTGCAGCCGAGGGTTATAGCATTGAAATCAAAATGCTCTAAGATTGATTTTTTGTTTTTGAGTTGTAAGTGGGCCACGCCAATAGCAGGAAAATGTTTAAATCTTAGTTGATTTCCTAAAAAGAGGTGGCACAGTATGTTAAAATGGTAAAGGTTGAGAAATATCTATCTATAGGGAAAATTTTAGCGTTTATAAAACTTGCAAAAAAATACCCCCCCCCCCCAAAAAAAAAAAAACGACAAAGGTATAAGATAAGACATTGTTGAAGTTGATATACAAGCTTTGTCAAAAAAGCATTCTCAGTTCTTCCTAAATAATGCGTTTTATGGCAAAACACTCACAAAAAACATCACAGGCAGTGGTTTTAAGCCTGCCGACCTCTATTTTTTAGCCCAGACTTTGTAAAACACTGACGCACTTTAAACGTAATGCTGTGTCCAACTAACAATACTTAAGATATCAACACAAAATATTTTTCTTTTTCCATTTTACGAGTGCTTTCGTAATAGACTTAATACCTACAAGCTTTATTTTGATTTCTTTTGGGGTCCGTGGACCCTCATTGCGAAAGCATTATTCTAAAGCCCTGCTTTCCGGCTTTCTAATTTTTTAAAGATTTTTTCAAACATAAATTGCGAACAAACCAGAAAACACGAATTGTGCGATGGTCTATCACCATGACTAATGTTTGTGCAAAATCTTATACCTTTATCGAGGCAATATGGAGCTAAGAATTGTGAACCCCAAAAGGGAAGACTTGGTTAAAATTACCCTAAGAGACAAAACGGCAAATTCAAGCAAATTAGACAAAGATGTTTGGAAACACGGTCCGAAATATCAAGCGATTAGGGCAGTATTTCAAAATCATGAAGTTGTATTTTCCGTTTCCATTTTTGCGGTTATAATAGTTGGACCACAAAAGCATGTTGAATAAATTGTATTTTGCAGAACTAAAAAGTAGATTAAAACTGATTCCATCTAACCATCCTAACGGAATCAATAAAAAAACGCTTCAAAAAACAACGATTTTACGCCTTTATTGAGGTAAGCTACCAATAATGCTTTTAGGAGTGAAATATATTAATCGCATGACATCCAAACAAACTGATTTTCAGTTTTAATAAGATTTGCAGCGCCTGCTAGTTTGATATTCATTATTGATGTGCAACCAGAATCATTTGTTTTTCACCATTAAGATTCAGGCGCATGTTCAGAACGAAAACTCTAACCTTTGTACGCAATAAGAGAAGTCAGAACTGGGGAAGCGAACAATCGATCCAAGTGAATCTTTGCGTTGTGATTAAACGGGAAGACTTAACGGCAAAAGTGAAACGAGTCGCAATAAATCCACAAGCGGGATATTGGGGACCTTAAGAGCTGGCATTAATAATGTAGGAGAGATGAAACGGGATTCAATCAACGACGCTTGGAGACGCAATATGGCCGCGCTTGCCAAGTGATCTCTTATTATAAACATATAACTGCCACACATGTAACTATTCGGAGCTAAACGGCTTAGAATCTACACTAGGGGTATATTTAGTTTATATTAATATGTTGACATTTATCCGTGTTGAATATCAAACCCCACAAAGACGTTTGAACATTTTAAATCTTTTTTTTTTAAATGACACATACTCCTATAAGTAAGGGCTTTGTTGCCATGTGTACATTTAACTACAACCTCCAGCTGTTATCTCTCATAAAGATTTATCAAATACTGGAAACAACAATTATATAAAGCAATACGTTCAGGTAACAGAAGTTAAATATTATAGCTTGATAGTGAGTTGCAAAGCCAAAAAGGTCGAGTAGATCGACATCATTTTGATTTCGACGTTTCGATACGAACTTTAGTTAATTCGAAGAAGAAGTAATTCAAAGCACCACTTATAAAAGATGTGACGCAATTGTTAAATATTATAGATATATAATTTTTGTTTACATGAATGTCTTACACAAAAAAGGTTTGGTAGCATTTTGATATGGAACGTGATTTTACAAAGTCTTGGCCTATTTTGTATCTTGCGTTCATAGATCAATGACCTTTTCGGTCGTATCTCCACGAATCTGCTTTTCTACACATAAGCCCGTCGCTTATATCTTGGCCTTTGTACACCAAGCGTCAGGTTATGCATTTTTGATTAAAGCTCTGCATAGTTTGACCTGACAACCTCATAACAACACGAAAATATGAGATAGAGTTTGTCAGACATTTGCAAAAGTAAACAGCTTGCGGATTTAAATATGCAGAATTAAATCACCCTACAATCTACAATGTCAACAACCAGAGGTAACTTAACTTCTTAAAGTGTCAAAAGCAGGTCTAAAAAATTAAAAAAATTCTAAAAATCGCTTTAAACGTTTTAATTTTATATATTTTGCTTACTTTGGCATAACAATGACGTCATTTGTATCGATTCGGATCGAGATAGTTTTGTTCAAAATATCGAGTGTCGGTTTGAAATAAAATGTCTAGAATCGAACATCCCTTATATCAAGCCACCACTTGTTGCAGGTTTCGGATATCGGTTAATGTGGGTTCGGCAATAACCCGATGTCTTGCAGATGCCCCAATAATCCCCTGGGATATTTGTACTTGCGACGACCCAACGCTGCGGTAAGAAATGAGACGAGTGATAAAATACTTTGGAGTTTTTTCCCGACAGCTCGTTCTTCAACCTAGTGGCTTATTAAAAAGGTCTCTGTGGTTTAGGGTCAGAGGTGAAGCTAAGTCGGGAAAGTCCTGCCACTCACAGAAAGACTCGCATACATTTCTGTTGCGTTTTATTTCTGATGAGACTTTAGAGTCTGATCCAAGAAGGGAGGGTCAACATATGTTTTTCCGCTTCTTTCAATACTTAGATATCAACAAAAAAAAAATATTTTTCTTTTTCCATTTTACGAGTGCTTTCGTAATAGACTTAATACCTACAAGCTTTATTTTGATTCCTTTTAGGGTCCATGGACCCTCAGTGCGGAAACATTATTCTAAAGCCCTGCTTTCCGGCTTCCTAATTTTTTGAAGGCTTTTTTCAAACATAAATTGCGAACAAGTTTTTCCGCTTATCTTAAACGTGAATGCAAAAACTCAAATTTGTTCTTGGTGCATGTTAAATGTGTTTAAGCCCATAAGCACCGTGCGTCTCACCGCACCACCAAAATTAAAAGTTTGGACAACTTAGTTAAAACAAATAAATTCGTAGTTTTCCACTCCAGCCTAAGAAAAAAAACACAAAAAAACGAAGTGTGTATAGCAGGGATTCCCAACCTTTTTTATATGGTGGCCCCTTTAAAAATTTTGAGAAATCAATGCCCCCCTTAAAATTAGGAAACGTCATTTTAATTAAAAAAAATGGTTTATACAGTAACCGGTAGTTAGAATGGAGAAGACTTAGAGATGATAAACTAAAAAAAATAATATTGTTTAATGTTTTGTGCCCCCCTTGAAAAAAGCTCATGGCCCGCAGGTTGGGAACCCCTGGTGTAAAAAAAACGAACTGTGTATGGTGTTCGTATGGCCACTTATTAATGACGTCACGTTTTGACGTAACTTAGTGACGTCATTTCTTTGTTCATGCCCCATAACAAAAATCTTGGGTTTACGCGTGTAAGATGTTTATGTTAAACTTGAGTCATTGAAATAATTTGCGGTGGGAGTTTGTAGTTTTTCGCAAATAACTTCTTTATTATCCAAATTAGCCAAAAAAATTATTATGAAGGGTTTTTGAGTTCAGATGATTGGTACAACGCTTCCAAGTGAGCTATTTGAAGTAAGAGAGGTCTTCATCGATTTTCCGAAAACAAAGGCATTTCAAAAGATAGGGATCTGGCATCGCAATTAGGACGCGACACAAAACAAAATACACCGAGTTGTATTGTTAGCAAGGCGAGTGACATTTAGGGAATATTTCCAAGCTTATTTTGCCGGACAATAACCGTCTTTGCATTGTGGAGGTTTTTGGTTTTGCCAATTAGAGCCCTTCAAAGTAAGATTTGAATGACAACCTTACATTAGTAGCATCTGCTGATGTCAGGTTCATCTGGATATTTCTTCCTAACATTTCAATGAATTTTTAAAGAATCCATTCAACTAGAATATAATTAGGACAAAATTAATATGTGCATTTCAGCCATTTTTTCGATTCAAAATCGAGTTTTCTTCTTTGAACATCAAATTCGAGGATAGGCCGAATTAGGTTTCAGAACATAAAATCAAATTGCGGCCTGATTTGAAACTCAATATGTTTACACTTATCACTTTGTTCAATTTTACTTAGCTTTAAGGTTTTCTACGGATGTTAAAATCTTGGCCAACAACATTTTAAATATTTCATCGCATCCTGTGTAGAGAGAATACCACACTTTACGCAAATTTCCGCAAAACGCTAACATCCAATAACCTCAGCATAATTAAGTTACAACAAGCAGAACTTAATCGGAATCAGCGCTCAAACTTCACGTGTTTGTGACTAGAAAAAGTGTTAATTTATGCCGCGTTGTAAGAGCATTAATGTCGCCACAAACGAATTTTTAAGTGTTCTGGAGAAATTGGTAAACCTTATTTGGTTAGGGTGATAACATGTGAGGTAATATTTAGACAAAATACTACACTATACAACTTTATATATATATATATAAATATCATGGTGATAGCTGGGCAAACAGAAAATGTGTATGAAGTGTAGAAAGTATTTGCATTTATAAGTAGTTTGATATTGGTTAGGGATTTTTTACTTATTACAATTAAAAAAGCGAAAAGAAAAAAGTTACAAAAAAGTCAATAATAACTTTAGGTATTTTTTCACTAAATTAGCGAAAACATCATTTTGCATTCATCAGCGAATCACAAACTTCGTCTTTTTTCGCGAAATAATCGTCACTCATCTGCTTTAACATAGCGCCCGGGGGCTCGATATTGTTACGTCATAGTAGGGCGCAGTGGCAGCAAGTTTATCGCGACACAATTCATAATTGATGAGCTCGTAATGCGAGCGATGAGTAAACTGCTCGATGAAAACACGACGAGGCTGCAATGGTCTAGACTCGAACACAAACAAAATTTTACCTTAACTAGGTTAAACTACAAGCTCGTGTGTTTGGTTCAAACAATAAAAACGCCCTATTTAAAAACGCGTATTTCGGCGACTTCTATTTGAATGCATCCAAACCGGGTTTCAGTTTCGGTTTGATTGAAACAAAACTCCACCTTCCCATGGTTAAACACATGTGTTAGGTTTAGCCAATAAAAAGGCTCAATTTCGCGATCCGCATGTACCGGTGTTTCTCAAGCAGTGGGTCGCCGAATAACAATGTGTCGCAGTTTGATTAGGTTGGGTCGCCGCCTGCAGTAGTTTTATATGGATATGATAATTCAAATTGGTTCGGAGCAAAATTTCCTCAAAATTTGAGGAAGTTGCAAACAATACGGAAAAATGACAGAAACTCTTGTTTAAAGAAAAGAAGTAATTTTTCTAAAAAGCGTGAAAATATACCAAATGATATTGTATATTTTCTTAGAATTTCTGGTGGCCTAAATGCCCCATTCTCGAGCCAAAAACTTTACAAAAAAACAATTTCCTGCACAAGTTTTCAACTTTGTTGTAGCTTTTCACTTGATCCGCTTTTGGAAATGAAGATATTTCTCCTGGTATGAAATTGCAACATTTTAGCGATACCGATAGCAGCAAAGTAACGGCTAAAAATTCATGTTTAAGTTTTGATAAGTGCTGTTTTATTTTCTAAGAACAGTGAACATTTTACGATACAGCTACGTAGAAAAAACTAGAACGATTTTCAAAACAATCAAGAAAGGCGCAACATTAGAAGTTAAAAGACGATAACAAAGGTGATTACGAGTGAAAAAACGTGAACTTAGACTTGATTATTATGAAAAGCGCTGAAAAATTTGACAAACTAGAAACTAAAACACATAAGAAGTCTGTACTTTAATAGCAGGGCTGCGGAGTTAAAAATAACCGCGGAGACTCCAGGTTAAAAACGAACCCTAGTCTGATTTCCCGATTCTGACTCAGACCAAATACAGCCTGTATTTCCCCCCTACACGTAACTGAAGTAAGGTGATATTCAGCAATCCACTTACAGGGGTTACATATAATTTATCCACCTATATCACATAGTTGGAAAATATTCCACTTTACAGATTAAAGTTTGCTGCCTTTACAGTTTTTAAATTTGGAACTGCGCATACGTCCGACTCGGGACTCGGGTAGTTTTACGTGGACTTATTCGAGACAAACCAACTCCACAGCACTCGTTTTTGGTAAGAGATAACACAGTGGAAAAAGCAAAAGCGTGGAATAAAAATCAAGCTATAACTGTGAGCAACGATTTTGCAAATATTTAAAAAATTAAATATAATATTGCTTGGCATAGTTAACCAATGAGATGATCTTACGGAATTTTTTTAATTTAATTTCCAACGTTTTAGTTTCCTTGGCCTATAGTTTAAAGATTTTTTCGAGCGGTCACACGATGTGTCTCTGCCTCTGTTCAAATTACTTCCATCACTGGCTTAAAGCAAAGCAGCTCATTCTTAATATATCGCTTCAGAAACAGGGAATACTCTGTGACCTAATCGTTAAGGTTTACACTGGACGCGTTTAGGATTTAACGGAAAACGTCAACATCTAAAGCGTAAAAACGCTTTCGGTTGCGGAAAAGTTGAAACAGTTCAACTTTGACGCTTTCGGTTAGGAGCGAGGAAATTTGCCGTTAACGCTGGCAACGCTTTATGTGTGAACCAATCTTAAAATGTTATTTAATAATAGAACAACGATCGCAACTTCGTTTTGGGCTTGAACATAAATCGATTGCTATAGTTTTGAATTAAACGAAGCTTCTACAAAGGATTGATAAATGTGCGCGATAAAAATGCAATGGATTGTAGAAGAGGTGAAATTTACAAAAGGCACTAAATCTTTGCAAAAAAATCTTCGGGTGATTTATAAGCAAGCAAGCAACAAACTAAGTGAGAGGAACGACAGTAACAATAGTAGTATCCACATGAACGCATTTCTACGAACAGCACTTGAAAATATATTCTAGACTTTGAGGTTTTTACTAGTGGTGAAAGTTTTTCTTTCCAGATTTTTTACCAGGTTATAATCTCGAGTGTATTTAACTAGATTTTAGTTGCATTTTCTGCACTACATCGATAAATAACCTCAGCTATCTTAAGGTTAACTTTTTAATCGTCCTGTTATTACGTGACTTTGTGATATCGTGCAGTATCTTTTTAATTGGGCCACATTTTTAAGTCAAACCGTGGGTCACATGTCTAAGAACAACAATGTAACTGCAGTGAATTGGAAAACTCTTGGTTAAGGGTCATCAAACTTGTTTCATAAAATAACTGTAAGGAATGGTAATCGCAGCCCGGATTTAATATTTTGTTTTAAACTTATTTAACTTGACTATTATTAGACGAAAGGATCAAACATAAAAAATACTAAAATATATTTTAAGGTTTATAGAATTGTGCCTTAGTTGAAAGTTTCTTCAAAATTTAGCTCAACTTTGCATGATACAAACATTGCCGTTTTTACTATTTTTAACCGTGTTACGGGAAATATCTCCCGGGGCGGAATTATTAATTTGGGGCCGTAATTTCGTGAACCCTGCTCTAGGTCTGTAGGAAGAAGTGGAAATATGAAAAGCGTCCTCAGTAGAAGCGGGTGTCCTTATTGGTAACTGTCCAACATACAGCAAATGCTTATTATTACGGAATGATAAACAACTTACTTTCAAACAGGATAAAAAATTCGAAAAGGTTACTCATGGTTTGAGAGAAATATACTTAGAAGGAAAATAAAGCCAGTTTTGATTTTCTAATGCACAATCATTTTGCTTTTTCGATGCCCAACATAAGGCAACTACTTAATATTAGGAAATGATAGCAATTTGACTTTCAAACAGGATAAAAAAATAACTTTTAAAACAAGATAAATGTTTTTTTATTAAAAATAAAGCCAGTTTTGATTTTCTAGTACAAAATCAAATTGTTTTTTCAATTTTTTTGCCCCCTGGGAATAAATGTTTCGTCGTCTTGCAAAAAAATTCAGTAGTTTTTCTCTAAAAGTGCCCAGGTCGTTTATTTTTGCCCGCTCTCCCTAGGGAGGTGCTTATTTACACGCGTTTTAAACACAAAAACCGACATGACTTGCCACGACTGACTGCTATTGCCACATGCGAGTGAAATCATAACTAATTAATGCCATCCGGTGTTTTGCCTAAAGGCTCCGGCGTTCAGTGGTTTACCACCAAACCACCAAAGCACAACTAATGCCGCTCAGCAGTTTACTAATGGCTTTATGTAATCTGGATTTTTTTGGGGGGAGGGGCAGTCAGGTTAAAACTGCAGTTCGGATTTATAGCACGAAAAAAGTGAAAAAAATAGATGAGAAATTACGTGGCTCAAAAGTAGAAATCGTCACTTTAAAGTGGAGCTAAAGTAAAGGGTTCTTTGTTATTTGCGATTTTAGACAATCGATTCGAACAGCAAGCCTCTAAACCAGAGCAGAGTAACGTAAAGAGATATTTGACAGCTTAAGGTTTGCCAAATTCTTGACAGAAAACATTTCGGGAAATATCTCTCTGTTATCGATTGTGAAGTTATATGGAAGAAAGGTAATGAGAGTTAAAAGGCCTTTGTTAACCAACATATTGACATTTATAATATCGAGCGTTTTGCAGAAGGTTGGAGTCTTTACCTGGATTGCGTCTAAGTGGAAAATGATAAGAAATGATGTATTTGGAATTCCATTTGATTTTGAATTGGTGCATAAACTAAAACTAATTTTGCGCGACATTTACCGAATGGATGAAGCGTCTTACATTTGTCTAAATTTAGCAATTATATTAAACAATATGTTGTTTAAAAAAATATTTTTTTATCTAATACAAAAAACGTAAGCAAAATATAGACGCTCCCTTTTTTCCCTAATAAAGTTCCACTCGACTGCAGCGTGAATCTACCCAGCACTCATCCTCTTTTCTCAGCAGCTTGAAGGTCACGAGTAGCTCTTCAAGGTCGTTGTTCCACTACTGCTGACGTCATATGACCTTCGCCCGGTCAAGGTCGGGGGCGCACGACGTTGTGACGTCAACAATTGATTTTGTCGCGTCACAGAAGAGGTGAATCCCCGAGAAAATCTGGACGAAAAGGAAAATTGAATGAGATGGAAAATAAGTTTCTGGGGTGCGACAAAGTTAGGGGGTGTATCTGCATGACGTCACTATTTTGTATAAATTTGCATTTTCTTTGGAGTAACACAGTTGAAGTTGGAAACTGTTTTTCCTCTTGTGCTAGGATGCTAAGCATGATTTGGGTGGCTCAGCACAAAATGGCCCAAAGTAGTTGATGGTTGTGGAACTACCAAATCAGACTCCGCCTAAAAATATAAAGTCGAGCCAGGCCCGGTGCTGTACATTAGCCTTATATCCACCTATACACGTAACTAAAGTAAGTTGACATTCAGCAATCCGCTTATGAGGAGTGTCATATATTTCACTCGCCCAAAACGTGGTTGGAAAATATTCCGTCCTATGTTATTATCCCAGTTTCACAATTTACAGTTTGCGACCCTATCGATTTCGCACTTGGTACTGCGCATGCGCACGTCGGACTTGGGACTCGGGAATTCTTATTCTGTCCCGAGTCTGGCTTTTATTGCATGGTAAATATATTAATCGTGTCGGTTGTACAATTCGTCTACATAAAAAATGTAAGTTTTAGCGACACTGCACCGACCCGGATTTATCGAAGCGTCATGTTTGCCTTTTTCTTATTTTTCTCGTGCCATTTTATCGCCAGTTCTAGTGTGTTGTTTTTTAATCCGGCGCACCTGGAATAAGGTGTGAAAAAAAGACATTGCTGAATTGCATTTAAAAAAGGGTCAAAAGAAACCGCTTTTGTGGTCGTTTAATCAGGCCAGAGATGTGGACTGACGTAAACACAAAATAAAAAGAGCGCGCCTAATTACGTTGGAAGCGCACCGCGCACAAATCAATGGACGCAATAAAGCGTTCAGTGTAGCGTGCCTAATGCACAAGTCGTTGCTTGTGATCGGAAAGATTAAAAGGGGCGATGTTTCAGGTAATTTACTGTGAAGTGTGACAATGTGGGATCGATTCTAGTGCTTGTTAAATATCCAAATATCCCAACTAGCGCCTGTCTTTGTTATTTTGTGTCCCCGCAACAAATAAATATAGGCTTTACCTTTTTCTAAAGCGTAAAAACTGTCAATTTTTTTAAGACAGGGACAAATAAACGTTTTTTTTTTGGTAAATTAAACTATAAATTCTGTTATTTCTAGCAATATGTGATTCTTATCATTATGCCGAATAAGTGACGAAAAAAATCTTGGCGTTACAAGTTATTTTAAAAGATTTAGACTTTACTTAATTCCCCTAAAGGTATCACGAATTGTTTCATCGAAATAACCAAATAAATCGAATTAAATCCATCTAACGATTTGTAATATACAGCAAATGATACTTTCTTTTATATTCCAACAAACAGACTTAACTTTTCTGACAGCTATTTAATCACGATAAAAAGTAGAAGTGTTTTTTTTAAATCGACTGTATTATGCAAACAGGTTGTATGTTATGTCATGCTATGTCAGCCCAATGGTGTCTGTGTGATGTGATGAATAGCCGGAACATATTTGCTGTCTACATTCCACACTTTGTACAAGAGGCACGTTTTATCGCTGAATCACCGAACCGCTTTGTGTGCTGCTTCTTCGGTGAATTGAAACGTGAGCAAATATTTCGCCATGTTTACGCAACTTATCACGAGCTTTTAACGAGCGCGGTAAAACTACAAGAAAGTGGTTGTGGAACAAATAATGGCTGGAGGTTGTAGTTAGACGTGGAATGAATTTAAGTAATTTTGTTTATGTCTCGAAACATTCCTCAGTGATTTATTGCAACGGATCGTCCAGAATTGTTCTATTGTCGGATGTTTACATACGGGGGTTAGGGGGGTACATTGCCCCCCCAAGTACGTCACAGTAGCTCCTTCTGTTTGTTAAATTGGCGCAAAGATGCGACGATAGCCAGTTTAAAGTTTGTTCTCGATTTTTTTCCATACACGATCTTTCGATGACGAAAGCCGAAAGTTGGCGGTTTGCTTTCTGTGACGTCACAACGCCACGCCAGACATAACAAAGAGACGCGCGGGAAAGAAAAATAAATCGAGATTTTTTTCGAAAAATGCGTACGACTTTTTTGTACCGAGAAACTTGCGAAGAAGGGTCGATGTAAATTCGAGGCACACGAAAGGTGAAGCCATGATTTACTGGTGCATGACGTCATGTTTATGACGTCAAGACGTCATCTTTTTAGGTAAAATAAAAGTAAATTGTTTTCGCGTTAAACTTACAAAATTTCCCGAAACACGTTTTTTCTGCTGCTATTATGAATTGATTCATTTTGCAAAGTTGTTGTTGTTTTTCGGCCGGGATTTTGTTGTTGCTCGTGTTACAGATAATCGCGGAAAACGTGAATCGTTGGTGCGATTATTTCCACACTTCAAACCTGACGTGATATCACCGGTGCTACAGTCATGCAATTTAGAGTCATCTTACAGTGGTTTAAATTGCTCAGAACAAAAAAAACAGCGAATTCTATGAATTCCCGGCTAATTTGTTTGGCGATTTCATTAAAGTTGCGGAACAAAGTTGAAATCACCAGAGTTCTGGGTAAATTAACTAAAAAATGTCGGTTTCTTCGTTTTATTCTTCGCTACGAGAAGTTATTCATCACAGAAAGACAAATCATAAATGAAATTATATGAAAATTATGTGAGTTTATCGTGGTTATTTTATCGGAAAAAGCAAACAAAATTGGTTCAAAACCAAAATTTGGAAGCAAATAACTGTCATACTTTTAATATTATCTATTGTGTTGACACTTTAAATTATTTTTACCATGTCAAAATAATTATTTGAAACATTTAATAAACGCTATCCAGTGTATGGGCGTTGATATTTATTTTATGCTATCAACCCCCAGTCACATTGATCCTAACTAGTAAACAGCTATCAAAATTTAGATAACTTAAAAGGAAAGTGTTGTAAATAATGTGAAAGATTTTATTTTAATTGAATTTTTTTTTAGTAAAAGTTTTGTTTTACGCAAACCCGACCTGACGGCGAGAAGTTTGCAAAACAAGAAAACGCCGAGCGAATTATCTCAAGCAAGATGACATAAACATTTGTTTGGTTCTGATGAATAACGAGGCTCGGCCTGCTAAAAAAAAAAAAAAAAAAAAAGATTGGACTTGGGCAGCAAATGACTTGGGATGGGACTTGAACTTGTTCTTTTTTTAAAAGACTTTTCACTTGGACTTCATTTTTTTTAAATAACTTTGAAATGCCTTGTTTACAAGACTGCTATTAACTATAAACTTAACACAGGGGTAGAACCACTGCGCTAGAGGAAATAATGAAAACAAAAACGCGAGAGTAAAACATGGAAACAACCAAAGGGGTTTGTAAAGCCAAAAGTTTCGCCAGGCAAATTAGTTCAGGCAGGACATAAGCATTTGTTTGGTACTGAATGAACAGCATGTGTTGACATGAGGCACGATTTCGCTGCCATTTGAGGTTATTTACATGGAACATTCGCATGGGTGAGCACACCGCACCCCTTGGGTTAATCCCCTTGAATGGGGCGCCAGTAATTACCCCCAAATGACGTGAAGGGCTTGCGTGTGGAAGATGACTTGTGCAATCTCAAATTTACGCCTAGAATATTTGGTATCTATGGGGACTTAATGGAGACTTTTTTATTTTTTATATCAAAATAAAAAACTGAAATGCTACAAAAAAAGCAAAACGATTTCCTGAGTTTTTCTGAAGCTACTTGATTAAAAATTAAAAAATGAAACCCTCAAATGTGATTAAAATTTAAAAATATATAAACGATTTCGGTGCTAGAGCTACTTGGTGTTTTGATGGAGATGTTATTGTTAAGGAGTGCGAATTCTGGCCTAACTACGTCTCAATAAACAGACTAAATAATATAAACTACCAATCAGAGGTAACTTACAAGGTTTAAACATTTAGAAAGGTATAAATTATTTACGAAAATAATTCTAAATTAAATAATTCAGACTTCTTTTTCGTGGTTTTGATACATCCACGTCTTCAACTCCTTGCTTAAATTATTTTAGGAAATTCAAATGAACAAATAAAAAAGTCGTTTTATTATGGAAGGGTTTTATTTTGGTGTTTTTCAACTAAGCGCGTAAACCAACCGTTTACGCCTGTTTTTAAGAAACACGAAAACACAAAAAACGCACAAGTAACTAAATACGGAAAAAAAGAGAAAAGCGTAGAAAAAAATCGCACATCATTATTGATAAGACTCGATAAACAAGACATAAAAGGTGCGGGTTGTAAGGGTCCACCTGCCTACGTGACAATAATAACCTTGTTGTTGTTTATAAGGCGATGACTAAACTAACGATCGATTGCCATTGGACGAGCGCTGGACCAATCAGAATTCGCGGCTGTGGCACGTGACCTGAGGTCGATTTTAAACGACGCAGGTGAGCGAACGTCATAAAGGGTCGAACAAGGGGCTTTGTTTCGCTATTGTAAGCAAATAAGGCAAGTCCCTACGTCACTGGAATTGGACAATAAACAAAAAACGCGCGCGTTCTAGGGGGGAGGCCCGCTATTGCGAGAAAAGGGGATCAGATCGCAGAGCACACAGGTTTATTTACAAGCACTGACGTTGTAAGTCTGTCGCATTTGACGTTGGAATAACAACAACGAAAAAAAATTAATGTTTATTGCACGATGCCGCCCCGCCCATAGTTACCGGAAAGAAATGGTTGAAATCTCCGCGTTAAAAATCTTAAACAGAATGTTAGTACTTTTCTTCCAAACATTTCTGTTTTCAATAATAAATTTTTCCAATCCGGAATTTTTTTTCTCCAAATTATAGATAGTTTAAATAGTGTACAACAAAAGACCGAATCAGAAATACATTTTTTCCAAAAATCATAGCTAGTTTAACAGGTTGGACGAAAATGTCTTTCTAAATCGGTCTTGTTTTTTGTTGTACACTGAATATAAAGGGCATTCTAGTTTGGCGGGAGAAAGCCCAACAATTGTGCCAACAGTCCTAAATATAAAGACCATTGTTGTGCATTTATTCTTTGTTTCATCTAGAATCTAAATCCACTGTGACGTCAAACACACAGCGTAAATTTCGACTTTAAAATAAACCTGGGGAGGTAAAAACGGTTGAAAACATTTCTAGGAAGTGGCATTCTAAATATGAAGAATATATGGAGCCAAACATGTTCTGTTGATAACAGACACGCACAAGACAAGGGGTTATTTAAAAAATACACATTTACACAATGTTGCAAAAAACTTCTTGTAAATATTTAATATGTTGGTAACTAATAAGATTTAGGAATGTTTCAAAAGGAGTCGATTTTACCTCGAATTTTGTTTTACAAAACATTTATTTGGTAATTGAAGGTGAACAGTGATTTAAGTCAACTTTATTTAGGCTATATGCTGAAGTAATTAGTTGCCCAAAACAAATGTTCTACATGAGGGTCTATACCGCTCTATTTCCCCAGTTCACCACACTTTATCAACTGCAACCCCCTTAAAAAAATTGTAAATGATTTGTCGAGAACTCAATACAATTCGTCTTTATATAGTGCCACCTGATTACTTTATTTTTAGTGGGTATCGTAAATTTCAAACATCTAAAACTTACATAGTATACGTACTATTTTTTGTACATCTTGTATTATTTTAACTGAGATAACACAGTATAAAATTTCGCCATACAAGCGATTAATGTTTATCACACGAGCAAACATATTATCAGTTAATTGACTTAATAACAAGCTCACCTTCGTGGAATATCCTCAAGTGAGATGGGCGCCGTGTTGCGAGGTGCGGTCAGTGAAGCGGCGGAACTTCGCGTCGGTTCGCCCATCTTCGCGCCACTGTTGTGAGTTCGCGCGTCATTAGCGAACTGATAGACGATAAGCAGGCAGTCCTTGCATAGACGAGCGATGCGTCGGCAACATTCAAGCTCTGTACAACTCACAGAGTCCGTACTTTTGCTGAAGATCGTCTCCCAAGAGTTGCTGGGCGAAAAATAATAGCTTGTTTAATTTCTGGAAATAAAATAAAATATAAAACTCGTTTTTGGAGTGGGTTTTTTCAGGGACGTCGCGCAATTATTCCGGGTTGTACCTAAACTAAATTGCGATAATTAAAATCTTAGTTAGGCTATTATTATCCCCAGCATAGGAATTCATTAATTGCTGCAAAACTACAGCGATGATTTTCTGAAACAAATAAATGAATAATTAGGAACAGGTGAAAATATGTTTTTTTGGTTCGCGTGGAGCATGGTCTGCATGCAATTTTTACAAATGACGTCATTAAACAAGTCGACTTGAAAAATCTACTGTTTTCGGACGAACAAATGTTAAACTAAAATTAAGTCTAAATTCATTTAAGGAGAAGACGCCAAAGCTTAATTTTTAATTAAACTATTTTCTTCTAAAAATTTAAGACTTTTAATTAGGCCTTCATGGACCCCCTAAAGCCAGTCTACGTACCCCCAAGGACCTACCGACCCCCATTCCCCTGTACTATAACAATTAAACGTGAAAACTGAAAATCTTTTTAAACGAACTTTATTCATTTTCGAGGACTGAGTTAAATACAGTTTAATATACTTTTTATCCCCAAAAGCTCACGGACCCAGTTTAAGAACCCCTGTCCCAAGCATAGTACTTGATCCATAATTTAACCTCAGTTCTTCCAACAAAAGGTTGTTCTTACCTTGACGTTGTGAAGCAGTTCCACAACCCCTGACCATGACTCCAGTGCATCCTGTTGAAGAGTCGGTTGAAGAGGCGCATCAGATGCAGGGATTCAACATCCGGACTTCTCCACACGCGCTCCATCACTGATCGCACGTTGCCTCGAACAATGTCGATCACCTGGAGATGAATAATAAGAAGAAGATAATAATGACAAAAAAAAGTGATTCAAAAGATGGCGAAAAGCTAATGATAATGATCATAGAAGGGGACAATGGTGAAAATTATAAAAAAAATGAGTAGAAAGAGAAAAATTATAAGTATGATGCAAATAAAATAGGATTAAGCACTACAGCCCAACATGCTGTGATAAAAGTAAGTCGGGACAGCGTTTAGGTAAAATTAACTTTTGCGAGTACGCCTTACCGGTAAAAATGCATTTTTGTCACCAAGTTGCCTTTTTTATCAGGTCATCCCGCCATCTACTTAAATATATTTAAAATAAGATTCCAGTTAAATATTTATGCACTACATCGAACTATAACCCCAGGTTTACTAAGGTCATTTGTTTTAGTCCTGTTATGATTTGACTTGGTGGCGTAATTTGTAAAAAAGTCAAATATTATACTTTTAAACCGGATAACAAGTTATTGAGCGATTTCTTATAAGGATAGATCAGTACTAAATAATAAACAAGAAAACAACAAAGTTATTTATCTCCTTTTTTTTTCTTATTGTGATTTTACTTTGTGTCTTGTTGGCTTTGTGTCTTGTTGGCTTTGTGTGTCAGTCCCTGACGAAGGCTTGCCGGATAGTAAGCCGAAACGTTGGTAGAAAATAATATATATTGCCAGAGGAACCTGTTTTAAATATACTATGCCTGGCAGCAACAGCATATTTAAAGTTATTCGAAATACATTTGCTGTTTAAGCTTTTGTAATTTGCACCGATTAAGATAAAAAAGGATAATAAATGGCCAAACCCCACAACTTGTCAAACGCAAATATAGAAAGATAATTAATGGGAGGCTGTCCAACTCCAATACTTGGCTAAATAAGATAAATGTTTATTTGTTGCTACAATGCGAACAAATAAGGGTTAACTGACAAACACAAAAGTAGATACAAATATTACAAGGAACAGATAACAGATTGGCATACAACACTTTTTGGTGCCTGGAAATAAATCTTGCGAGTTCAGAAAGTAAGTAAATTTGTTTGTTTTATGTAAATGGTATATAATGTTTTCGTAGTATAATATCAGAAAATGCTTTTTGCCAAATTTACCGATATCGATATATCGGAAGAAGCTGAATATCGGTGCACCGGTATATTGATCTATCCCTAGAACACACATCAATATAAACAAGTTTTTTTAAATATATTGAAAGAATTTGTTGTCATAGCGAATTAACCGTATGATTGTCTTTCTTTTCTGATCTTGCTCTTTTATTGTCGGAAAGATTACTTTTAATAGACATTCAAACTAAAAGAATAGAAATGCGTTTACGCTTGGTATAACGCAATTTATTATGTTGTTATTCAATTTATGATCAGGGCAGTAAAATCTCCGAACAAGTGCTTCAAAATTGTTTTTTCGTGACCTTAAAAAAATTTGTTGTTTTGATTTCTGGTGTCGTATGAACATGAATAGGTGTGATTCAGACCGGAACCCAGGTTTCAAATTATTTCGCCCAATAAGGTTTGGAAGTGGGGCGTCGTTATTAAGCTATGACAACATAAATAAAGTCGATATAAAAGTGCGCAAAAACACGTGGTACCGTCGTGGCTCAAGGTCACACGCGGGCCAAGGTCATTAGTTGGTAAGCAATAGCGCGACAAAAACACATTTGCAGTTTTCTATTTCAGGAGAACTTTTGCTGACGCTAACAACGAATAGAACACGAGATATGGAGAAAATAAAGCTGTGATAATGCTTGAAAACATTTATAGCATTTTTTTAAGTAAATAGACTTGGTGCGTAGGAAAGTATGTTGTCAACAGTTTGGTAAAAAAATAAAAAAAATAACTGTTTGCATTGGAATGGTTTGATCACAGATTACACATTGTATATATCTATGTTTCTGTTGCTGTTCCCATTGGTTAACGAATTTGGGCAATTTTAAACCTGTTTTAGTGATTATTTATAAACCAGCTAAAACTTTTTTAAATATTTTGAGATCGGTTTAACTGTTAAAAGAACTACAGACAAAAGCAAACAACAAAGTTGAAAAAAATAAAAATAGTTTGATCAAAAAGTTATATTAAAACCCAATTTTCATTTGCAGGGGGCTTGGAACATATTTAGCACGACGAAACTGCAAAGAATAAAAAATAAATATTTGTCATGAATTTTTTTGTCGTAAGACTCCCACCTGATTGTCAAAAACAAAGTTTAAAGAAAATAAAGTTTTGACCCGTAATGTACAAATAAAAGGTGTTTTTTTTGTTAAAGCTCGCCCAAACATTCCCATGAATGCAAAAAAATAAAGTTTAAAAATTGTTTCTATTTCAAGAATAATTCATCTCACGAATGCAACAAAAACAACAACCTGAAAACAAAAATTACGAAACAGTTGACAACAGGGGTAAAATAACCCCGCGTACCTTCTTGTGCATCGAGCGAGGGGTGAGTCATTGTTAGCGACGTCACGATTCGCACCCCCACTTAAAAGTGACGTCACACATTGTTGTGGGTCAAGGGTTAAGCCCTTAATCGAGCCGATCGCTTGCGTTAAACGAGGAAGGGAGGTTAGAAGGCTTCCCTAATCGATAAATAAGCGGCGAGGCGAGATATCGCGTTTTGCGCCGAGAAAAAATCACCTAGTTGGTCTGGCGCAGCAGCTGCCAATTTAAATCGCTGCGGTTACTTTTTTGTATGTTTTTGTATTCTTATAAAGTTTACGTTACAATTTAACTCGCTGTGGTGATTTGTTTCTCATTTTTACAAATATGTTGGTTTTCTTGTATTATCCTCAGGTTTCCGTTACAATTTAGCTGGTTGAGGTGATTTATTTTTTAAGTTGGTATATTCTTGTATTCTCTCTAGGTTTGCGCGGTAATTTAGATTTCTGAAGTAATTTTTTCCATTTTTACGAAAATATTGCTATCCCTGTATTCTCCTTATACTTACAAATGCTAAACCTTAGAAACAACTGTACATGTTTATTCAAATGTTAGTTATAAATGTCGTTAACATTGAACAAAACTTATTTCCCAATCAGCATTGCAGCAAATAAAGCAGTTTTATGCAAAATTTGCCTTTTTAATATCAATAAAATTTACAATTTATAAACATATATAAGAATTACGTCAGAATTGAAATGCACCATGCTTATTTTAATATTAAATGCAATCAAACAAAATAAATTTTCTTTGGAGAAAAAAATCTTACAAACATAGGGTTAAAAAAACACTCACTCCTCTATTACCGGTAAAACGCAACATTTGTGAAAATAGCGACACGTCTTGGGTTAATTTAACAGAAGGGTGCGCCTGTACCTCCGCATACTTTCGTGGGATGACTGGTGTGACAATATTGTCGGGTTTGAACATCAAGGTATAATGGAATGCTTGGTTATTTTAAGGATTAAGTGTGATTGAGGCTTTTTTAAAGGTCGGGTCAGGTTAAAATTACGATAGCAAAATTTTTAACGGCCAAAACTATCTGCAAGCATTTTTATTTGTTATTATGAGCTTAACTGACTGTATTTATCCTTTTAAAGGTATGACTTTTTCTAAGGTTTTTTTTAAAATAGCTTTGCAAGGTTGAATATTTTATTTTCTAAAAGTTGAAAGTTTATTTAAACAATTTTAAAACACCAACGGAAACTACTAAGAATTTAAAATTATTAAAAAATGTCTCTTTCTATATTGAATGCAAGTATTACTACATTGACCAAACTAAGGTATTGAATCATGAACTCTTTTCATCGAATTGCTTCTTGCGTTTTTATTGAGAAAAGCGTAAAAGTCGGCAGGAGAAAACCTATCTCGAGCAGTTATTGGCAACAGCGTAATCTAGCGATGATGCAGCTGAGATATGAGACTAACGAGAATCGAATAAGATCTGCGCGTGAAAGTTATTCTCGGCAAAGTGGCGGTCTGCCTGTATACAGCGCCTGAAGTCAAAACGAAGGCCAAGAAAGTTGCGCTCAAATAAAAACGTAAATTGAAACAGGGCGTTGAATGCGACGCTTTGCTATTTTCAACTGAAACGATATTTTGGTAAATCCGTATCTAAAATGATTATTGGAGTCACGAAGAAGATTGATCGATGTTGTGCTACAGTGAAAACCTATTGCTTTCTTTAAGTGAAAATTGAAACATGGGTGTTTTGCGAGAGACCATTTTTTGCTCTTTTTAAATAAAGTTATAAATTTTTTTTAAGTTATAGGCAAAGATCTTTCCAATTTTAAATGTCAACATTTTATTTGTAATTTTCATAAAAAGATCGTCAATTAACAACTTATTTTTATCAGAACATAATCTGTTTATACCTTGTTTAAGGGAAAGTATTGCAATTCATAAAACATAAAAAATGCAAAACTATGTAAAAATAAAACCATTTATATTGATTTCGCATTTAAGAACTGAAAACAAAAAAAATGGTTTTATTGTTCGTTTTGTGAATCTTATAAAAGCAAAAATGCCCCCAAAACAACTCTCATCTAAGAGTGCGCAATCAGTTTGACGCAGGACTCCGTAACCACTTTTCTATATTTTGAAAATGTAACGAGTATCATTTTCGTGAAATAAAGTCAAAAATCAACGTCACACTGGGAACCCGAACTTAATCCAACAGGCCAGGTAACTCGGCAGAAGTTAGTTTGGGTATACAAAGAAACTGCTAACAAAATCACCCTTATTAACCCAACACAGCACCAATTCGATCCATTAAACTCAGGTCTAATATTCAAGGAGAAATTCCAGTTTTGCTGATGTACAGAAAAAACGCTCAGCAAGGCAAGAAAAAACGCGCCGCTGCCAAAAAAGGCGATAAAAACACACGACTAAGGCATTTTGACAGTGATGGATTGCACATTGGGACGCTACGGATATTCTGCGGGCTTTCGGGTCTCCAAACCCGGCCGATGTGCGGTCAATCGATCGGGGTCGTGACCGGCATATGGCCCGAAGGTCGCGATTCGATTACAGCGTGGCATTATTGTCTTTGACGCGATCCAATTTGAGCCCTGAGCTGCTTGGATCTGATAACGTCAATGCTTGGCTCGCTTGCGTGTTGTGAGATATTGAGTAAATCTCGAATCGCGTTTTTTATCGCTTGATGCGACCGACGCCATTTTTCTTTTGAATCCAGGCGTTTTCGCTTTTTTACTTTTGTTTGAAATTACGATTCTTTAAGTTGTTTGTTGTGTTTGTAAACAAGAGAAAAACGTCCCTAACATTATCAGCATGCAGAAATTATACAAATGGAATAATATGTTTTAGTTTGTGAAGAAGTTTTACACGAAATTGATTGTAATTTCCCAATATTTAAGCGACTTGGTCGTAACAAAATTTTGCACAGAAAAACGGAAATTGAAAATAAAATATACGTTATCACCTTTTTCCGCTTGACTGCGTCGAGCTTGACAAACCAGTAAGTTGCAACTCTTGGTTTGTGGAACTTCCAGTCTTCCATTATCTGCAACAAAACATTAAACGTTGGAATGCGAGGAATACAAACAAACACTTGTCCGTTGATTTGAAGTTAATAGAGGAGCGCGTGTATTAGAGCTAATCACACAAGAAATGTTGCAAATAATATCAGGCGCTTTTGTAAACACCTGTCTCTAAAGCAGTGGTTCTTAACACACTTTTGGCGTCAACATCCCTGCTAAGTAATACATCAATATTGATTAATTTCAATAAAAATATCCAAGCTATAATATTCGATAAAATCGACATTTCATTTCGTAATTTACATGCCATCATCTCTTTGATAAGTTTATTAAAATTACTAAAAAAACGAATATTGTGTTCCAAAGAATATTGATTAACCCTTTAAAAGTAGATAAAGTGATATACTAATAAGGAATAACACAATATTATTAGTAAAGTGCCAATAACACAAGATTTGTCTATAATTTTAATGTTGTTTATTCAATAATTACTTGAAGCACACTTCATCTAGGGTTAATCAATGTCAATTTGTGCTAATAACACAAGATGTGTAAACGTTCTTGTAATCACCCTGTCCTTAAAGCATGGATTCTTAACATTTTTGGTGTCAACTCAATACCCATGTTAAGCACTAAATCGATATAACCCTTTCAAAAAATGATAAAGTGGTATAATATAAGCAAAAAATTATAAAGAACACTAAAATTAGGCACGTCCGATAATATCGGATCGGGGCCGATACCCGATGCCAAGTGGTAGTATCGGTATTCGTCCGATACTAGGGTGGTATCGGTACTCGTCCGATACAAAATAAATATCCCTTGGAGGCAATTACTCACAAGTTGAACACCATTTTCCTAAAGTCAGCATTAATAAAATAATCCTGCTTTGATGTCGAGTTTAAAATTCAGCCTTCCAGTCAATAATAAGCATAAATAAATAATCATCAAGTCCATTATAAAAGGTTCTAATGCAATACTAAGGCCAAACGCTATTTACGTCATAACGCGACCCGCAAATCAGGGTATGACGTCACTATACGTCACGTAAAATCGAGGGACGCCTCAGTAGAAACCGCTAGAGTGTAAAATCCTTTCTAAACGGTTGAATTATTGATATGGAGTGGCGTGATGTTATATTAATGGATTATTAAACGGCTTTACGTGTTGTGATTTGATCGCAGCAACAACAACATCTTACGTAGATTGAAGAACTTGGTAAAAACACGTTTGTTTACCTGAAGTCTGGTGCGTACATGTGTTGAAAAATCAAGACAGCCCTTCAATAATAATTTTAAATAAAATCAGGAAAAATTGGAAAGGTACTTAATGCACCTTTTACGTCGCGGAAAATTTCCATAAAATTCGATTTAAACTGACTTTTTCCTTTTTACTGCATACGATTCAATAATTACTTTTTACGTGGAAAGTTTGGGTCGAACGTGTTTTGAAAAAAAAACAAAGCAGTCTTTGAATCAATAATTTTTAATAAAACCTGGAAAATAAACTGTTTTAAGCGCGTTAATATGTCGCAGCAAATTTCTTCAAAATTCGCTTAAAAAATCACTTTTCTTTTAGCTTGCATACAGTTTGTACTTCTTACGTTATAAATTTAAAATGGAGCCAATGTTTAATCGTAAAGACGGTTAAAAAACTATGTAAAGTGGGCATTGATGGCGAAATTAAGGGGAGAAACTCATGGCACAGAAATCGCATTCTGGATCAGCGATAATAATCGCAAAATGTGTATTTCAAGGAGTTTGTTGTGGTTAAAGGGGTTTTATAAATGGATAAGGGGCATTTGAGCCAACTGCTTTCTCCTTTTAATTTTATGCACGTAAGCACGAATTTAACTGCAATAAGATAAGGCAAAAAAATATATTTTGAGGAGAATATCGCGTTAGGTTTGAACGATTGCTAAGGCCAATTAACGGATTAAAAGCTTGCAATTTTTGTGTGAAAATTACCTATATGGAAGCATTTCTTTCATGTTTTTGGGTTTAAGAAAAGTAACATTTTGAAAAATGAGAATTTCACCACCCACAAAACCTGCTAGATAATAAAAAAAAACTTTTACACATTTAAAACCATTCTGTAAATCAACAAAAACGTTGTCAACTATTGGTTCATTTCCTTTGATTGACAGTCAAGTTCGTTTAATTATTTATTAAAATTATTGTTTCCGTAAAATTGCCGCATTAGGCTTCAAAGTTTCCCAAGCTCTTCCGTACGTTGAATGTCCCGTAATATCGGTGCCGGTTCGATTACTAATTGTTATGGGAATTTAACCATAATTTATGAACTAACGCAGCGGGTTTCACCTCATGAAATTTCGAATGTAGCCAAACCTTTTTATGCAAAGTGAATAATGGCTGAATAGATTGTTTAACAAGCTTTTGTATGTTGCAAATTTAAAAAGGTTGCTCATTAGACATTTTTCACTGCATGAGTTGAACGACCATCTCAGACGTCAATCATATGCAGCTCACGGATAAATATGAGCGCTCACGAACGTATCACGAAAGTCACTCACGGCGTCCATGAGCTTATCGGCCTCGTCATCAGCTTTTCCCGGGAACTTTATCCGCGTGCGCTCCAGCGCCTCCAGTGTCCGCTTTGTGTTCATTTCGTCGCGGTCTCGCGGGGAAATCCCCTCAAACGAGAACATGTCGTCGCTAAGGGAGATAAACGCGGTGTTGCCATGACGACGGAGCGGGGTGCGACCTCCTGTGGCGGTGGTCAGCTCGGTGCGCCCCTGGTGGTGGAGGGGGAAGGGGGAGACTTCGGTCGGATCTCGGGTTAAGCTAAAAATAATGGAAAAATAAAGTCTCTTCAAAAATTACAAAAAAAAAATTAAGTGAAAAAATTGAAAAAAACAGGTTATAAATGAGGCAAACTGGTGGTTGGAAGTTTTAAGGGGAATTTTTTTTAGTAAGGTATAAATTTAAATTTTGAGTTCTAAAAATTAAAAAAAAAACTTACAGTTTTTCATAGACTTTTCAATATATAAATCAGTTCAAAAACATTCCAAGACTTGATTCAAATCCTTTTAAAGATTCAAATGCTTTATGTAAAGCATGTGTTATCTTCAAAACGTTAAAGAAAAACAAATTTCAAGCAAAAACTCACTTTTGAACCGACAAGGATCGCTTCTTTAAATCTCCAGCCTTCTGTTGTCTGATTGGTCGGCGCCCGTCACGTGACTGAATCCTCCTGCGCTGATTGGTCGATGTTGGTCGATCCAGGGCCGGTGCTCGTCCGCTTCTGGAGGGGGTTCGTACTGGGGGGGTCAGGTTAACCCTCTGACGACCACTACCGTAGCGGGCCTGGGGAGGGTTAAAGGTCAACCAGAGGTCACAGGTGTTTTGTTATTACTTGAATATTTTCAAAAATAGGTGAGAAATGCTAAAAAGGAATTACCTTAAAAACAGAATTTACAGTCTTGTATAAATATCTCTTTATCCAATAAATAAAGCTGTTTTTCATTTTAACTTTAATATATATATTTTTTTTTGATTAAGTAAAAATAAAGCTAAAAAAACAAAACGCGCGGTGTGTAATAGATCTCTTGATATTTTGTGAAACAAAAAAAATGCACAAAGGAATAGACTTTGCTGAATTTTATGTAAGATTTTATTCTAGCAATTTTAACACTTTATTAGTCAATTATTACGATCACCATAATCTCATTCAGGGAACTATAAAGAACGCAATATGGCAATTAACTGTAAATTATTTAAAAAGTTTGACTAGGTTCATCCTAAAACACCAAACCAAGCAGAGAAAACAAAAAAAAATCGACTGAAACAAAGTACAACCCGATGACAAATTTCCAACCCACTTCTTTTTAAGGTTGCAAGTTTAATAAGGATGGTGAACAGTTCTTTTTAACCTTCCGGTTAGCATTTAAAAATTCTCATTCAGGTATTAATTCCTTAGTGTAAAATCAGAACCAGTTCGTTTGCTAAATTGCATATTTTTTTGCAAAACACTGATTGGAAAATGTTGTTTAAATAGCTCACATCCTAAAAGCCCAGCTAAATAATGTTTTTGATCTGTACAGATTCCACAAAGGTCTGAACCAATATCATCGTACATTGCCAGTTCACGCACAAACGACCAGACATTTTCAGCTCGTACATTTTAAGCTCCTATATCGAATTAAAACGCTCCATGTAACGGACGCAGTGCTTAATCGAGGTAGCCGTAAACCCTGAGGTTTCAGACAGCTGGAAATTCGATTTCACATCGAAATGAATCTGACACAATGCAATTTCAATCGCCTTCAAAACGTATTTATTTTAATTGGCCGACAATGTGGGATGGCAAGTCGCCCTAAGGACACTAGAAGGCCTTAATTAGTAAACGACGCCGACGTTTTGGATTCCTGGTCGGTTTCAGAGCGCATCAAGCCAATCTAAAGGTCAAGAAACGTTATTCAACCTTTAATAACCGAAAGAAACGGCTGTAAGCGATAATTAGCGCAATCAATGTAACTGGGTTGTAATTCAATGGAGCGTTTTTAAAATGGAAAATATTTAAAAAAAAACGTCAAAACTTAATTTACCAACGCTGGATGGTCAACATGACATTTTCACGTCAAGTCAACTTAAAAATCAAAAAACGTCATTTAACCTAAGATAACCGAAAAAAACGGCGTCGGTATGTTAGGTTGAGTAACGTTTCTCTACCTTGCCGATTTTAGGTTGCCTTGGCGCGGTCTGGATCCGACCTGAGCGCCAATTAGCACAATTGATGTAGCTATTTATAAATCAGGGGAGTGCAACCGATGACCCGCCAATGCCTGTTAAGTGGCCTGCTAAACTTTATTATTTGAATTTCGGCAGTTTTAGTGATTTCATTGCGCGTGTGGTTTAAACGAACGTAATAAGTATATATTGTTGATTTAAAAAGTTGGGTTTCATGAGTTAACTTTAAAAAACGCTATTACAAACGGTTATATAAAAGGCATGTTTTTTCACACAAACGAACCAGGAAAGCAGCTTTTTCAGCTTCAGGAGACGACTTTATTCCCTTGCTTCGGGTTCGACGTTCTTCGTCCTGCGAAAAGTGGGTAGGTGCAATCACAACACAATATTTTAACGAAGCTATGTAACGTTAGATCATAGACTTGCATTTCGTGGTTCATGGTTAGGATTAAACTGCACGTATAGAAACATAGAAAATAATGATTTAAGTTTTGTGTAAATAAATTATTTCTGTTATGTCAAATAGTTTAATGCTTATGGCCATTTGTGAAAAGGAAGCTTACTCAATAACGATGGTTTAGTTAAGTGATCTTTGTATATTACCGTATTTGTACTTTGACCTGATGAAGCAGGTTGTGCAAAAAGCTTGTCGAGAATCAAATACAATTTGTCTTTATACAGTGCCACCTGATTCCTTTATTTAAGTGAATAACCTTTTTACTGGCAAAGTTATCAGAAATTTATCGTGCAAGTCCTAGGTCCAATTCTCCCCTCTCCGCCTAAAAAATCAATTTGGAAACCTAATCTACTAATCCGAGAATCTAACTCAATGTCCAAATTGACACAAAAGAATCTCTGCTTTACTTATCTAAGGCCATTGCTCTTATTTGTAAAAAGCTAAAGCATCGTTGACTGAAATTTATAGGTATCTAGCGCCACCTGACGGACCAGTTATTCGGCGACGGAAAAAAAATGCGGAGTAGTACTAAGACATGGCTTAAAAATTTGAATATTTGAATTCATTTCTGCTAATGTCTTCTAAAAAGTCTACTGAATAGAATTGGGTCACTGAACCTTCGCAGTAATACTTAAGTATTTCGATCGTGCCAAAAAAGGTTCAGAAATTAAAGGACTAGATATAACGTCATACTAATGAAACGCTATGTTATAAACATCCTCTAGTCCTATTTTCGTACCTCGGAAGATTCACGATCCTCATCATCATCAGATGAAGAGGATGAAGACGATTCTCCGTACTCCCTCCTGGATTTTGATCTTGATGGAGGAGGAGTGATCACAGGCATGCTGGAGAGAGCTTTCGGTTGAGGAGGACGGATTCCTTCTTCAGCCTCGCATTGCTCGATCAGATCCAGGAGTTCATCCTCCTGAAGATGCACAATGGGAGCGAAAAGATAAATCTACTTCTGAAGCCTATTTCAAAAATGATTTTAGCTGTAGTAAGATTATCAAAGCCCATACGGGAGTTAAAAGCATTTTGAACTATTATAATAAATCTTTTATTTTCGACATCAAAAATCGAAATGATGTTGTAAACGAATAAAGAGTTATTCGAAACGTTCAAAATTTTACCTATTTCTGTATGGGATTTGGTATTCTCATTACGTCTTACTACAGCCTCCAACCATAATGCCCCAACGTTCCCAACAGTGTTATCAATAAGAAATGAGAAATTTAATATACTTTTAGTATAGGAACATTTCAACGCTGAGTTAGAAACATGTTATCTGGTGAGTTTTAGCATAGAAGGTTTAAGCTAAATGTTCTTCAAAAGCAAAGATTTTCAACTGGATTTTGGGTAACCAAGGACTTAAGTCTGGCGCCAGGATAAAATAGTTGAGATTCTTGTGTATTGTGAATTTTGAGCAGTAAAAGTGAAGTAATTTTGTCCTGAAGAAACACCAAGGCGACGATCAAAAGAAAGGCAACATTTTCAAGTTTGTTTCAAAAAATTAAGATCAGTGTTACTTCCAACAAATTTTCTGAAGGTAGTAGATCATAGCCACCTTAATGTGAAGCAAATCATAATAACTCTGATAAACTATAAGTTTTACTTGTCAACTTACCCGCTGGAGGCGGTAGTGGTCGATTATATTCTTCTGGAAAGGGGCAGATCGTGACTGAAGAAAAAGCTGGAACGCGTCGCTGAGAAGGTCCGTGTATCTGAAATAAAAAAATAAAACCAGTAACAAACTAATAACATACTTAAACTTAATTGCAACCACAATAACTCGGTATTAGTGGGGATGTGAATAAATACATTAAAAATACAAGGTAATATTATTTTAACTTCAAACTAGACCAAACCAATTTAAAGTCAAACGATTTAAGGGAATAAAGGAAAAATTACAGATTTCGTGAAAACGAGCCAAGGGTTTTGTAGAAATATAATTAACGTGTTCAGCTTAACAATTATTAAAACGCATTCGACAATATTTCGACTGTACTTTATCGTCAAGGCCTAAAATAAATATTTTTGAAGTAGAAACAAACTTAATGGCTGTCTACTACAAACGTTTAGTACAAATGGAGACAACAGAAGAGCTATATCAATATTTTTTTTTTTTTTAAGCATTTATAGTTTTCAACCCACAACCTACTGAAAGTCACCCACTTTAAGACACTGTTGTTCAGCGTATTTTCACGGCGACCCAATTACCAAGCGTAAGTATAACATTGAAGCTTTAGCGACCAAAATATTTCTACTGAACTTTTTGTAAGTCAACAAAACGAACATCGGCATAAATAAGTTCGAATTTGATAATATGAGCCACGTCTTTATTTTGCTTACACAATTTTCCTAAATTTTGGACAAATTTTGAACCAACCTCAATTAAATCTAACCATGTGAATTACTGCAGTCGGCTTCCCATAGAGCAGTGGTTCTTAAACTTTTTAAAAAAAATTACGCAACGGTCCCCCAACAATATTTTTAATTGCTCACGGTCCCCTTAAAAATATACAGAAATAAACACAAAATAACACGTTGTTTTTTATGGTATCAATGGGACGGGTGCACTTGCTTCTTTGCTATCAGCTCGGCTAACCTCTAACGAATCACTTTATTTGAGTGAAGTAATCACGAACTGTTTTTCACCCGACAACTTATTTTAGTCATAAGCACATTTGCTTGTTTGTAGAAAACCTACACCCTTGGAGAGTACCTACTGGTGGTGAGCAACAGCCAAGGAACATCAAACTTTACTTTTAATGTCACTAATAAATCTGCTCCGACGACCGCAAGCTCCCAAACTACAGAGCCTGGCACTGCCACCAACAGTGCCAACCAAAACATGCTTTATTACATTGGAGCCGGAGTGTCGGCTTTTGTTGTTGCTTTATTGGCATCTGTCCTGGCAGCCTACAGTGGCAGCGCAGCAAGCTGTAAAAACGTAATTCTCACTAGCACAACGCAACACTATGACGTCACAATGCACAATACTACTTAAAGTGTGCAATAACGTGAATAAACAACTAATCAGCTTGGTTTGGAAAAGTTTTATTGCCCGAAAAATTATCTTCTTCAGGAGAGTGGTGTTGATTTTTTTGTTAGTTGCTTCGCGGTCCCAGAAAATTGTCTCGCGGACCCCAAAAGGACCGCGGACCCCAGTTTGAGAACCACTGCCATAGAGACTAAGAAGCACCATTAGGGAAATAAATAAATAAAATAAATATTGTGCATTTCGTAAGATCGGGCCAAGCGTGTTGTACAAATTTACTTAATCTAAAGAGCAGAGACCTCGAATTTATCACAAAAAACAAGCGCATTCCAATGAAAATAGCGTAGAATGTTCCAAGAATAACCTCGACTCACTTTTTCATCTGTGTCTTATCGAGACAGGGGAATACCCTGACGTAACCACCACTGTTGGCGTCCTCATGTTCTTCTCTCAATGTTTCCTTACGAACCCAACCCAACTTCTCGATCTGTCGGGAAACAGTAGTGTTAAATCAGCATTTTAAACTGAGGCAAAAAATTATAAATTAGGAAAAAGTGTAGCACTGATTACTAGAGTCTAGAAAGAGACATGGAATTAGAATTATTTTAACCTACAGGCAACAAGTATAAATTAGAATTAATAGGGCATTAATTGCAAACACCTAAATATTGAAGTAAAAGCACTAAATACTACATTTTTAAAGCCCTAAACCTGGGCATAAACTTACAAATATTTTAACCCTTGAGAAATCTAAAATATTTCTAGCGTGGAAAGTTACTCACTAGTTCCTCCTTGCGTCTATTAACGATGAACTTTCGTTGAGCTGTGGAGCTCATGTTGTAGTTGGAAGGCATCCTGTGTTGGGAAGGTCGCAAGAGACGACGTTGAGCTTCAGCCTTCTGACTTGCAAGGTTGCGTCGCTTGTCGCTTACCCTGGAGGTAAAAGTAAAAGTTTCAATCTTGAATATGCCAATAAACCAATGGTTCTTGAAGTTTTTTTAATGCGGAAATCCAACTTTTTTTTGCTTTGAAGGGCCAGGGTCGGCAATTTGTTAGAGCTGACGTCATACATTAAATTCATAAAACAGGTAGACTTAGAAAACCTGCTGTTGTTGGTCTAAAAAAAATGTTAAGCTGAAATAGAGTCTAAATACATTCAGGGCAAAGCCTTTTTTTAATCAACTCTTCGGTTAGAAAAAGTCATAACTTTTTAATTAATACAGTAATATTTTAATTTGGCTTTCGTGGGCCCCTTAGCCTAGTTTACGTACCCACAAGAAGTAGACCACAGTTTAAACAACCTGCTATAAACACACGCGAGCAATATAGCGGGTGCCTTCGGAAAGGTTATTGACCAAAATCAGTTGATCTAATCAGGATCAACGGACAAGCTAGAGCGGGCTGAAAAAACAGCTAAGCAAAAAAAATAGTCTGTGGTGAGGTTCGAACTCACGACCTCGATCATACCGATACCGTCGCTCTACCAACTGATCTACACAGGCTCAAAGGGAAGCAAGTCGATTCTATCACTTAAAAAGTGTCGAGTACTTAGTAGTGGACAAATATAGTCAAGTAACATAGTAACCCTTATCTGTCTATCAAAGCTAACGTTACTCACCTGATGTTGACAAGCTTAAGAGCGTCGCCGATCACCCCTCCCTTAATCTCCTGGTCGATTCGCTCGTCTCCTCCAAAACTTGGCGCTCTTAAAACAACGCGATATAAGTTTCAAATATTTGTTCATGGTTTACTTGTGTGTAGCATATCTCTTTACTAGCAAGCCTCAAGAGACCCAGCTTGGAACAACAGCAACTGGTAAGTTCGTTATTGAACTGCTTTGTCCACGAGGTTTACATAGGCGCTGTGCACTTTTGATAGAATACAATTTGTTATATATGTTTTTATTTGCTGGGACCAATATCCGCTTTTGTGTGCCTGGAAACCTTATTTTTGTTTTATACTTACATTGTCAACTGAATAAAGCAGGGCAAAATCATAATTCTTGAGAAATTCTTGAGAAATTGGGGGTTCGTAATATTTGTTCAATGTTTAATATGTGACAACCTCGCATTCGTGGAATAATTTGAGAAAACTTTAGTAAGTGAGTTATGGAGTTTTGTTTCAAAATAACTTGTCCAACTAAAAGTAAAGTCATTAGCGTCAAAAATAAATGTTAAACTATATTTAAACTAGTAAATTATTTTAAAGCAATCGTTATTTCCCATAGGAAACAAACATCCACGACGTAACAACTAGCAAGAAGTAACTGTTCCCCCACTAGGAAAAATGTTTTAATTAAAAAAATAATAATAATAAAACTGACTAAAATAAGCAACGCTACTTAAAGCTGAGAAAAGCAAAAGTTAAGTTACCTTGAGTAACGGTTTATTATTTACTCAAAATTGCTACGAACTCCCATGTCTCGCGTTCAAATTTATTTTAATTTATTCGTAAGCAAATGTGTTGCTTCTTTAAGCTTTTTCGGTTGTTGTTAAAAAGATATGTTTGCCGATAACGTTTCAAATCGTTTACCTGTTAACTTCTAGTAGCCAGGGTTTCAGCTTTCTGTCCAAGAAAATATCGAAGCCAAGAACTTGAAATAAAAAGAAACAAATTAGGAAATGGCGTTAAACAAATTAATTTGACTTTATCTGGTTTTTATTTCAATAATGCAAATTTTATTTTAAATTTAAAAATGCGCAATTTCGAAATCCAAACTTGATTGAAAATCTGAAAAAAATAAAACTAAAAATGGCCGACTTAATTTTTTAATATAATTTGAAAAACAAAACAACATTCATATCAACGCTTCACATAAGCCAATTATTTTTAAGGTAATGTCAAAAACTTTAATACAAATGAAAAAGGAACCCTATGCGTCGTTTCCAAGAAATTGTAATTACAATATCCAGCCGCATCAAATTTACAGAAATCCTACAAAACAAAAACCCTTTTCACAAATTCCATATTTCATTTCGATTCTCGGCACCGCCGTCGATGTAATTGTGGCGAGACAAAGGGCGCAATTGTGACGCAACAGAACAAAGGTGTCGAGTATCAAAGGAGGTCGCGAGAGTTTGAAATGGTTTCGCTTTCAACCTTTTCAACCAAGAGAAGGTGTTTTGTGACAGGACGTTCATAACAGACTTCTCCAGTTCACATTTAATGCCCAACAGCTATTTTTAGTCGAGCTATGCTTGGGGAAAAGTTACAGTCCGGAAGGGTTAAAAAATCCCAGGCATTGTTAATGTTGATAGGACTTTTCAACAACAGAATCTTGTCCTCCAACAGAACACATAATGCCGCCGATAAAACTTTAACAAGCTTAAAAACTTCGAGCAAAAACCAAGCGACAAGCTCTTAAAACTTATAATATAAAAAATGATTTTCTCCAAGCAAATGGCATCTTTATTTTTTCCACAGAAATAAATAGTAAAAAATATTTAAAATTTAAAATTAACAAACAATATACACCCGAAACTAACATCAACTATGAGAAGCTGCAGCATTTATTCCTGTTACATTTTTAGTATTTTTTACTATTTATTTGTGTGGAAAAACTGATGATGCCATTTACTTGTGAAATTCATTTATCTACTTAAAGTTTTGTGACCTTTTTTAGATTGCCTAGGAATTCCTATAGATTTTTTGTGGATGATAATTCATCCAGTAACAAAATTAAATTTTTTAAATCCTAAAAATTACAGAATTTTGACCGGTACGCCATTTCGGCAAATTTATTTTTCGGCAAATTACAATTTTTTTTGGTATTTTTTTTAAATTAGAATTTTTTTGCCGGGAGTAGTACCTGGCTGTATTAAGAGCAAGCTGTAGCTGGTGGATTGCATGTGTTTACATGAGTTGTAGGTGCGCTGACATTCTTAATTAGGTAAAAAGTGGATTTTTATGTCTATTTATAAGAACATTAGAGAAGGCAAACACAATTTATTTTACCAGAACGCTGTTCCGGAGCGTTCCAGCTAACTTTTACCACTGGTAAGGCCGTAAGGGCGAGTTACGAAACAATGTTGTTGTTCCACCACATCATACGCACACAAACACTTCACAGAACATTGGTTGTGTGTATAAACTGTGTGGTGTTCGATTTCCAAGGACGGACTTGTATAAAGCGCCATTGATAAAATTCGTGCGGATTCGGTTTCTTCCATACCTCGCATAACATCTATCGTGGTAGGAATGCTGTATAGTGCATACCCAGGCGTGGAGAAAGTAAATAATGTTTTTTTCACTACGTTATGTCCAACAGTATATTTGCATATTATAGTTGCATATTTTTGCGCGTCATCGAAACTATGAGCTAAGATTTTTAAGACTGTTTGTTTTTGACGTCGCGGTATGACGTATTTCTGTTTTTTTGCTTTTGCGTATACCTGTTATTTTATCTTTGTATCGGCACCCCATATTTGAGCAAAAGTACGGTTGACCAATCTGATTAACAATATGGCATTTTAAGGCTAACAGGAAATATGGTGGCCCAATTCTCTTAAACGTTTTGTAGCGAACAAAACATAAGCCATTAGATGGAATAAGTTTATTATATTTATTCCAATCCGTGTCTTTGTATAAGTTCTGCAATTTTATCAAATTTGGGAGAAAACTTGCTCAAAACTAATTTCAATAAATCTAACCATTTAAAACTATTGCAGTCGGCGACCAAATCAGATCAATTCGCCACAAAATTTTGGTTCGCGGCCCATGGGTTGAGAAACACTACTTTAGATAATAGGGCTACAAAATAAAAATATCTACATTTAGAACAGACTTTTTCTCACCTTCAAAACACACACTGTCGGAGTGAGGTGGTTGTCCGGGTCTGCACATTCTGTAGGAGTGAAGCACATAAGGGCTCGCAACTATCAGCGTTTTTACAATCAGGTCCTGTGACGTAACAAACAAATTAGAAGGCGTTGTTTTGAAAAAGTAAAAAATATTTTTTAGTATACTATGCCTGGAAGAACAGCATATTTACCAATGAAAATTAATAAAGATTTATTCGAAACGTTCAAAATGATACCTCTGTCAGTAAGGGCTTTGATATTCTTATTACGTCTGGGAATTAAATTTAATAAATTTTCAACCTAAACCTAAATAAATTACATATTCACAAAATTGTGTACCCGAGCAACAGAGTGTTAGCACTACACTTTTTCAAATTAAATTGAGGCCTTGTTTAAGACGGTTGAAAATCACTGAGTTAGCTCCTTTCTTTATTAAAAATATATTTGTTTGAGCTATAATGGAACAAAAAATGATGAAAAAATATCAGTCGAACAAAAAATGATAACTGATATCAAGAAGAATTGCAAAACAACATAGCAAGACTTTCTAGAATCGCAAAAGTTTTTATTTGAAATGGTAAAATGTCAATTGCCAGTGTTTCCTTTGTGTCTTTCAACAGTAACAAACCACAGGTTGAATAGGGAAAAGATTCCGATCCCAAAAGCCGGCGAACTCGAGATTGAATCGCTTAAAGTGGCATTGGGACGCTAAGGCTTTGTGTTGTGCTACTCAAGTACAAGATTGATGGAGAAGCAGAAAGTTCCCACAAAACTTCGATGCTAAGATTTATATAGGATGGTTTGCTTAGCTGCTAAAGGGATGGGTGAAGTTTCTGTGTTTTTTTCTGGCAGAAAACATAAATAGGCTGTCGTTGATCGGCCTATAATATCGGATTGCGGTACTTTTTTATCCAAATTTTCGGGAACACGTATAAAAGTATTTTACATCCCTATCAATGGTGAAAGTGAGTCGAAACGGTTTGAAATGGCGAACCTGTAAGATACAGTTTTTTGGTATTTCGTACCCGTAAAAATGGTATTTACCAGACTTTATCATTTTTTTACCATGTCATCCGCAATTTATTTCATTTAAATTATTGGTTGCATATTTCTGCACGCATCGAACGGTAACCCCAGCTTTTCTAAGGTTGCTTGTTTTAGACTTCTAGTTAAGACGTAATTTGTGACGTCATTTTTGAATTTTTTCATGTTAATCGGTAAGAAAATTAATTATTCTACTTTCACCCTTTCCTATACCTGTTTCAGATTACATATAAATATACCCTGTTATGTGTGTGTATTTGTGTATGTATATTATGGGAGAGACCAAATGTAGGATGTTAAATGACAATTCAAATTAAAAAAAAATGACATGTTGTTGTTGTCAATATATGGGTCGAATGATTGTCGTTTGCCTTTCTTTTTTTAAAAGTAAAATTTCAAAAAAATCCAAGTTTCGAAGTTACCAAATACAATAACCAGGGATTATTAATAGGTCCAAAGCGAGTTAGAAAAGGTGAGTGCTTTTATGAAGTAGGCTTGTGAAGCGCTTCTCTATTTGCCGGACATTTCTCAAGTGCTTTATAAACCAGGGTTTCGGATGTGGTCAAGCCTTAACGCTGGTCAAGTGACCAAACAATGACTTAGCTCGACGTAACAATGCCAAGCCGTTTTAGGGGGACTCGGTCACTGATAAAATTCCAAGTATTTGACTCTTCAATTAAAAGCTTATACGTGCTACATGCTTTAACCATACAGAGGTTGGTGGTATGTTGTAAACGTTTTCGAAAGAATCTCCATTAATTATCAACATCTGTTGGATTTATTCCATTCTAATTTTAACAAAATCAGCCGCATAACCCTTAGTCATAAGTTGTTTTTTTTACCAAAAAAAGAATTAGTTAGGAAGTGGTCACCTGTTATTGATGGCCACACGAAACAATAAAGACCACAAAGTGTTTGGCATCGGACAGCCACCGATACCACTCTAAACAGACGACTACCAATAATACCAGTTGGCATCGGGTATCGGCTCCGATCCGATATTATCGAACCTCACTACATGCACTTGCCCTAAAGGGTTAAAGGCCACAATAAAAAACACTTAACCACAGACTTACGGTTATATTCCTCCACAGGGTCACGGTGTCGTATCCCGCATTGCGCAGATGTGCAAGAAGTGACTTTATGCTTCGCTTACTTCCTCGGTCGAAATCCGAGTGACGCTCAAACTTATCGCTCGTCTTGTTCACGGAGTAGTTGGTTAAGTGCATGTAGTGCTGGTCCTTTAAAGAAAGGTATACAATATTAAATGCTGGTCGTTGAAGGGAAACATGTATAAGTGCTGGTCGTTTAAGTATGTAATATAAAAATAATAGCGGTCCTTTTAGTAAAGGGGCAAAAACAATTCATTTAAGTGTGAGTTCAAAAGTAAGCAGTTGACCTTTAAGTTAAGAAAATAGTTGTTTGTTAAGTTCATGTTGCAATGGTCCTTTAAGAATGTGAGTGTAACGATAAGTGGTGCGTTTGGTATATTTACTACGTAATACACAAATAAATTGTTTTTTTAAGTTAAGGGAGATAAAATAAGCGTTTTTTTAAGTTCGAGGTTATAACTGTTGGATAGCTACTCGTAGTGATTTTAAGAAGCGAATGTAAAATTAGGCGATGGTCATTTGTCAGGGAATATGGCAAGGGTATATAGCAGTGCACACCCAAGATGTTTTTAGCAAAACGTACAGCTTGGTAAACTACTATTTCTGCAATAAGCTCCATTTATATAGCCTTACTGTAATTCATAATATTTACCAAGTGGCCACGGTGCCCTGTTTAACCATTAACTTACTCGGCTACCGTTCAATAACAAAATCGTAAAAGTCGTCTTCAGAAAGACGAGGTTTTTAAGTTGTGCAATTAGATGCAGAACGCACAAAATACCAAGCGTTTTTTTGCAAAAAATAATGTTAAATAAAGACATTCCAGCTATAGACTGGCGTTTAAAATGCTCAATCGCTCTTGCAACGAAAAACAAAATGCTGGTTTCAATTTTGTGTTTTAACATTTTTTTCTAATTACTTTAATTATGTGTTTTTTTTATTTAAAACGTGTTTTTAATTTAAAATGCTTTTACCAACAAAAAAAATCATTGTTTCCAAAACTATCTAACTACTATCATACTAGAACAGTGTTTCTCGAGCCATGGACCGCGACTCAAATATTGTTTCGTCGTTTGATTTGTTTGAGTTGTCGACTGCAGTTGTTCATATGGTTAGATTTGTTGGGAAATGGTTCCGAGCGAGATTATTTTACGAAATTTGACAAAAACTAAGGTAGAACTACGAAAACATGGATTAAAATAAATAAATTCGAATTTATTTATGCCTTTTGTGTCATTTTGAGTGACTAAAACAGGCGTTCTTAAACTGGGGTCCATGGACCCCTTGGGGGTCCGTGAACTAGTTTTAGGGGTCCATGAAGGCCTAATTGAAATATTAGTGTATATTTAAGAAGTTACCATTTTTTCAAAAAAAAAGTTTGATTGAAAATAAAACGGATTTGCACTAAATGTATTTAGACTCCATTTCACTTTCACATTTTTGGACCGAAATCAGCAGATTTATGAAGTTTGTTAGTATTGTGACGTCAATTTATGACGACATTTTTTTTTTTTTCCCTACCGTGGTCCACGCGAGGCCAAAAAAAAATTTTAGGGGTCCGCGGTAAAAAAAGTTTAAGAACCCCTGGACTAAAAGCTTTGTAGTTGTATTAACGATTAGTCTTTGGGTCGCCACGAAAAAAGGTTGAGAAAGTCTGGCCTAGAATGTAAGCAACTCACCATATTGCTTTCCGTGGGCTGGGCGTACTTCTCAGTGCCAAGTCGGACCAGTCCGTCCTTATAAAGGAAGATCTTTAGTGGGTCGCAGTGCGTTACGAGGGCATACAAGCGAAGGTCGATCTTGTATCCATCGAGCAGAAGTGGTTTGTCGAGGTATTCCTGCACTATTGTGTGCTCTGTAGGCTGGATCTTGTCAACGTTGCGGAATAACTGGATACTGCGTCAAGGAGGGTGGTTTTATGGTGTTGGCTATTTTTTACAAATAAATTCACTATGGATGTCAGCTACTAGGACAGGGGCTCTTAAACTGGGGTCCGTGGGGTACGTAGAATAGCTTTAGGGGTTCCATGACGGCCTTTTTGGAATCTTGGTGAATATAATTTAAAAAACAAAATTGATTTTCTTAAATAAAAGAGTTTAATAAAAAAAAAACCTTTGGCGCTATTCAGTGAATGTTTTACATCCCTTTGAGACGTAATTTCTGGATATTTTATGCCTACCCTGGTCAAAACGAAACAAAATTGTTTTTTAGGTCCCGCTTAAAAAAAGTTCAACAACCCCTGTGAAACTCTGGCCAACATGAATTTCATGTTTTCAAAGAGTCTTCTACTAGCTTCACCTTATAATTAAACAAAAGATTTACAAAAATATGGCATCTTTGTTTGGATTTAGTCAGTAAAATAAAATAAATTGTACAGTATTTAGAATCTAAACATTAAAAATTTCCATAAAAATTTGTTTATATTTTTTACAAAGCGTACCCATTCCCCATGGCCCCGTTCGCTGGTTTTTGTATAAAAGTTGGTGATTTTCTCTTGTTCTTCTTTGCGTCCCTCGCATAGAGAAGCATTAAGTTGTACTCGGTCGGCATGTTCCAAGCTCGAGGGGTGAAATTAAACTCGTGCGGTTTTGCTCGATGCATCCTGGAAAATAAAAAGCTTAACTTCAACACCAACTGCTGTGCCCAGTTTTAACAGATTTGAGTTTGACCAACTTAACTTAATTAAATATTGTGTTCATGTTAATTATTTAACACAGAAAAAAAGAGTATGATAATTTAGAACAGACATCTGCAGATTTAGGCTCAGTTTTTACAAAGCTTCGTAAATACAGATCATAAAACCAAAAAAACAAATGGCATTTTCTTTAAAAAAGCTTCAGACAGTGATTCTTTAAAAGTCAGGTTGTTATGTTTGAACTCAGCTATAATTATGCTATTATTTCTATTACTCAATAGGTTTAAGGAAGTATTTCTCAACATGTTACCGCGACCAAATACTAAGCATAATTATAAGAGCAAAGCTTTGGCGACCCAATTCTATTCACCGAACGTTTTGTAATCAAACCAAACGTGACAAATAGCATAAATAAAACCAAATTTATTAAACATGGTTCGTGTCTCCATATTGCTATTGCAATTTCCATAAATTTGAAACAAATCTTTTAACTGACAAATACATAAATACATTCAAATTTAATAATATGGGCCATGTTTTTTGTTTTTCACCAAATATTTATTTTAAATTTGGAGAAATCTTGCTACAAACCAATCTAACTATGTGAAAATAATGCACCATACATTATACGTTCGTGGTTATACAATAAATTAGCGTCAAGAAACGTTACTAAACAACCGACACGTCTGCACACAGTTCTTGAGAGCAACATTTGTTAAGAAAGATAAGCTTGTTTGTCAGCATATTGATTGTACCAGTTTAGATACTAACGGAATCTAAAATATCTTGAAAATATATCTTAGACTTATCTTTATAAAATATATATATTTCAATTTTTTGAAAAATGTAAAATAAATATTTTTCGATTTTTTTGTTGTTTAAAGTTTGCAACCGATAGCAACAGAGTCTCTTGTCCCTAAAAACTGGAAATTCAATTTACAAAATCATCGATTCAACCAAATCAAGCTGCCACACAACTTTGAGCCACAACCTACAGGTTGAGAAACACTTTCCATAAATTTTTAACAAATCTTGCTAAGAACCATCTCAAAAAATCTAACCATATGAACTACTGTAGTCGTTTGCCCGACCAAATAAAACAGCGTCCAAATTTTGTGTCAAGAATCACGGTTTTAGCAACAAGCATCTACAAACATAACACCTGATCTCTGCTAACAAAAATCTTGCCCAGAACCAATCTTAATAAATCTAAGCAAATAAACTACTACAGTCAGCGACCCAACAAAACCAAGCGGCCACACAACCTACAGGTTGAGAAACACTGGTTTAGGAGGCTTACTTTGCCATGTTTCTTGCCAGGTAGTCCTTTCTGCAAATCTCTCCCATGCTTGGGAAGTGGTTGATGTGTTGGTAGTTCTGCAGTTCCTGAAAGCGTTCAGTTGGAACCACCGAGTCGAACCAGACAAGGTACGACGAACCACACGAGGGGCTATCGTCCTTTACAAGAACCATCCCACAAGACTCCATGCAGTTTTTAACTGGATTGTAAAAAACATTGTTTTAGCCTAAAGTTTCATTACCTTGGGTTAAACCAGTTGTACCCAACCGGGGTTTCACTTCTGATGTTAAAAAGTGACGAGATATTTTGATGTGTGTTGTTTCCATTTGTTTATTGTGACGTTACAGTTAGCGAAAATGCATGTAACGGTGCCACAAACTATATGTATTTTCTGTAGGGTGCGAAATGACAAAAAAGGTTTGGAATCACTAAGCTAAAGGTTCAGTATCTTGAGGGTCACATTATTTTTGTAATTGTTAGTGTGCCACATAAATTAGTCTATTATTGAGTTGCTTGTAAAATTTTGTGTTTATCACCAAACGGCATTATTAATAAAAAAATTAAAGTTAGTGTGAATATAAATCTTAACATTCATACCGAGCTCATATTTGCAGTTGGACACATTGGCTGTGATCCATGATCGCTTTTTCTTCTTTTTTCTTGACGAGTTGATGACAACATCGCTCGAATGATGTTGGATTTCTTCGTCCCCTTCATCAACATTAGGAAGAGCAGAATAACGACCGTTCGCTTGACCGTAATCAACTAAAAAGAGATGATGTTACTTTTGCATTGGTTAAAGTGCTTTTTTTTTTAAATTCGATACACAATCTAACAAATTTTATTTGAATAACAGACAGCAGATGCCTTATTTTGTGGTGAAATATATTTCATTTAGAAATTTGACTGACTTTGATTAAAACAGGAAAGTCTAAAGAATATACAACTGTGCATTGAAAAATGCATTTTAGTTTTTAAATTGAAAAAAAAAATTAAAATTATTATATAATTGATATATTTTAATGCTACAAACTGTTAACACATGCAGGGCAGTAACAAATTATATTTAATTTTTAAAGTGCATATGGAAATAAACAAAACACAGCGACAAAATAAAGCTAACTTATACCTCTTCCAATAGTAGCTTCCCAGGACTGAGAATAACCATCTCCAACATATTGCTGGCTGGATTTTCTACCAGTAGGCATTATTGCCAGAACTTGATTATCTCTTTGGGAAAATCAAGTCTATACCATTTCTTACTTTTTTTTTTTTAACAAAATCAGCCTAATGTAAATGATATTATTGCCCTATATGATTGAAAATGCAACACAGAGTTTTTGGAAATGGATAAAAGTAGCATAGAGGATGAATAATGTATACGGTATACCAAACTCAACAAATAAACTATGCTTTTTTGTAACCTTATAAACCATCATCTAAATGTAAGTAAGTGCATTAGACCGTGGGTCAGATTCACCACAACTGAATTCCTACCAAACTAAGGTGTATTACCTTTTTGACAAATATCTTCACGCAATGTTACTTAAAACCATGCCAGTGATGTCATTTTGCTGAAAATATTTCTGTGTTGCAATAAAAGTAGCCTTTTGGGAATAAATGGCAGCATTTTTGCTTATGATTTCAGCAAAAAATAAGTTTGCAGAAAATCTTTGGTAGCTACAAAATATGGAATTCAGTTGGGGTATAGATCAAGGTTTTACTTAAACCAGGTAGTAAAAAAAAACTTCTGGTTTCTAGACTTTATATTGCATAAATTTAGGTGTAATGCAAAGTATACAAAGGCACTGGTATAGAGTCATACAACTTTTTTTACAGTAACCAAACGAGTTTACAAATTTGAAATTGCCAGTAAGAAATAATAAGATCATAGAAAAATGAGTATGTGGCCAGTAGCCTACTGTATGTATACTTGACCAACCCAAAAACTCAAATAATTTCAGAAATATAACCCTCGGACGAAAATGTATTAGGATTCCAGACCTATACGAAAAAAAAAAACAATAAGATGTATAGATTTTTAACTTACCTAAAAAATATAAATTAACTCACTTTACACTTATTGGCAGTTTGGCGCTCTTACACTTTTGGGCGGTAAAGGCATTCAATAGACGCTAATTTAATATCTACAAACAAAAGTGTTTTAAATTGTATTCATATCCAAACTTAACTAAAATATCAACTAAAATCACGCTAAAATTAGACACAGTTCTTAGTTTTTTTTTCTCGACTTTTTTCGTTACGATGGACGCTAAACAAATGTTTACTGGCGGAACATTTATCCTCGACTACAGGAGTACAACAGTTAATCAAGCTTCTTCAAGAAAAGAGAAACTCATAAAACTTTGTAGTCATGATACTTTGGTTTAGGAAATGACAAAATAATTATTTGTTTTATACAAATAACAAAACTATACAAATATTTAATACATATTTTTTTATTGTTCGAACGTATGAGGCAATGCATACGTGGATTGAAAGATTTAACAAAACATTTTAAAATTTCAGCACTGGCAATAATTGTGTAAAATTAATGTGGCATGAACTAAAGACCTAATTAAGTCATAATTTACGACTATCACTAGCCCAGCCAAATTTTAACTGGCTTTTGCAACAGGTCGGACTCAGGTTTTGTTGTTTTTAGTAGAACGTAAATAAATGACGAACAATCGCACTTGGCTTTGAACGACTGTGTGTTGTGCTTAGGGTCTAAGAAAGGTTCTGTAACGAATAAGGATAACTATATAACTTTTTAAATTGTAAATGTCGACATCTAAACAAGCAATTCGACACGCATTTAACTGATGATGATGTCCGAGTGCGAATCGAAATGTCTGTATGAAATAATATTATGTCGATTTACTCGACCTTTTTGGCTTTGTCATTCATTATTTAGCTACCGTTTATATTGCAAAACCCCGGGTGCTTTTTTCCTGTGGACAAAGAAAAGTTAAAATAATATAAACTACTGTTCAACTGAAATACCAAAGTGGTTATTGGGGACATAATTCCGAGAAAAAACTTTTCCTTGCTCAGGGGTTCTTCTGTGGACTTGATTTTGTAGCCTCCTACTTGAATGTATTTACAGTTCATTTAAGTTTTACATTATTCGGACCAAAAATAGCAGATTTTAAGTCCTATTTGTTTTATGAGGTCGCTTTAAAATGTTAATTGTGATGTCGATCCTGGTCCTTGCAAACCAAAAAAAGTATAAGGGGCCACGTTAAAACAATGAATCTCTGTCTTGCAGTATGAAGAATTTGCCACTTATGCTAAGTCAAGAAATAACCATATAGTGCCGCCTTCTTCCTTGAGTAATTTAAATAAAAGAATTGGATTACAAAGTAGACACATTTGACAGCGGAGAGAAGGTTGGTTTATTCGCGCAGAAGTAGATTAAAACATCGAGTAAGGTTCAGTGAAAAGATTTGAAATGAATTGCGATAGACAAAAGAAAAGTTTAAGTAAAAGTATTTTTAAGTTGAAAGGCGCTGAAATAAGACAAGTCTTTAACAGTTTATCAATGGTTTTATTCATAAATAAAACCTGAATCAGAAATTTGTTTCGAATCTAATGATCTGCCTGAATATGAATGGCAAAACGAGCCTTGTTTTACTTTGTATAATATTTATAAATAAAACCTATCGTTAGGACATTTGTACGTGTTGCATAATAACAATTTAAACTATGTCGGCAACCACGCACGAAGCACCTTTCGAAACAACGTAGTATTCAAACCTTCAAACATTTGGTAACTTTTATCCTAAATTCCCGAATTGGGGACGAAGAGCAGTTAAGACTTGTTCTTACCAAAATAACCCTAAATATGCCAACAGAAAGACTTCCTGCCCGTGCAAGCCTGTAAAGTTTTCACAAAATGCTGCAGCGCAAAAAGAAGTGGAAGATGAATGATTATCATCTGATTGAGAAGAGAGAGTTGATTTTGCTCCCTTTGGACGCTGCAGCTCCGGACGTGGACGACTTATCCTTGCTCTTCTTCTGACTCGGATCTACGGAGAAACAGTTCCAGAGACGAAGTGTTTCATCGGCCGCTCCAGAACAAATCGTTTGACCGTCGGGACTCAAAGCAAGGTAGAGAACCTTGGAAGATTAAATATACATAAAAAGGATTTATGCAGAAAAAAATGGAAGAATAAAACAAAAATAATAAAAAAATCAACATAAAACCTGTTTATGTGTTCTGTTCAAGTGTGTTTAAGTACAGGTCAATGTTTAGTTATTTTAAATTTTAGTTTTGCTAAATCCCAGGTTTCCCTAGGAAAAAAAGTCATGATTCTACTGAATCAGGCAAGACTCCACAAGGGGTCAGTTATCTTCATCAAATATATTTAATGTGGCTTACCCGTGCCGAGTGTCCCATGAGATCTTGCATCCACTGCATGGAGGGGTAAGACCACACAGTGAGCTGGTTGTGCGCGTATCCGTGTGAAGATAAGATCTCCCGGTAGTGGGTTGACCACTTGAGGGCGCAAACCTGGAATAATTGCAAAAAATTAAAAACTCATAATAATTACCTTAGAATACAAAGACAAATTGTGTTGAAATCTTGACAAGCTTTCGCACAACCGTGCTTCATCAGGTCAAAGTAGAAATCTCAACTTTATACTTTGACCGTTAAACAGTGCCACTTGATTTCATGATAATAAGGTTTTTATTTTGCCTTTTGTTGCATTTTTTATTTATTAATTTCTACTTTGATCTGATGAAGCACGGTTGTGCGAAAGCTTGTCGAGATTTCAAAACAATTTGTCGTCATATAGTGCCACCTGACCTGTTTTTTTAAAAATAGATTTAATATTTTTTTGGAAAAATTTTACTAAAAACTTCACAGGAACCCATGTAGTGGAAAGCACAACGTTAGGAGCCTTACTTGCGATTTTGTGTCGACCGACTTTATGTTTGAACCGTTGTGAGTATTCCAGAATCGGATGTGTCGGTCGTTGCTACCGCCTCCAGTGGCCAGAAGGTTGGACTGCCAAGGACACCAAGCTACGGCCTGTCGAAGTAGGGAGGTAAAACATTAAGTTACATCAAGTCAGGTTCAATACATTTAAAAGGACACCAAGCTACGGCCTGTGGAAGTGGAGAGGTAAACCATTGAGTGGCATTAAGTAAAGGTGAAATAATACATTTAGAAGAGCACCGCGTTTTAGTAAGAATTAATAACTTTAAAGAAAACTCAGGTGATTTATTGCAGTGTAACCTTTTTTTGCGGGGACCCAACTATTCAGCGTAGATATAAAAGGGAAGTTTGGCAAGCCAATTCACTAAACTGCATTCAATCATCTGATTTTTCTTAAAAGTTAATGATTCCTACCAATTGTACATCTATTCACTTTTATGTAAGTGAACACACTATAGGACTTTACCATTACCTAAGTTCGAATTTTATTTATTAACACTAACCATGTATTCGTATTGCGTCAGCAGTTATCTCAAGTTTTGATAAGAACCAACCTCTATAAATCTAACAATGTAAAACTACTGCAGCCGGCAGTAGAATCAAATAAATAGCCACACAGATTTGGGTCATTTGGGAAACACTGCTTCAGTGTGGTCACAAGAGTGGATTTCTCAGACTCATTTTTTAGGATTTTGTAGGTTTGTTTTAGTTCACGCGACAAAAAAACAAAAGATATATCAGGATTGATAAAAAAATGTCAACTAGAGAGATTGACCGACGCCGTGTCACTTTCTTATTTTATCGCCTTAAATTCGAGAAAGGTAATAGGTTTACACTTATTGAGCAAACAATGCAAAATATTGTACAAACATCATACAAAGAATGTTTTTAAAAAAACACAGTAAGATCAATCATATGTGAAAGAATATTGGTGTAACAGCTATGATTTAATATATAAAGCTTTTCTAACATTAGTGCTAGGTAAAAAAAACATTACTGACAGTGTCTAAAAAAAATGAATAGGTTTTAATGTACCTTTGTAAGAAAGGAGTCTGCATATATATACATGCTTGTTAAAGTTTTCCCTCTAAATACTCAAACCAGAAGTCACATTACTTTTAAATGGGCCTTGTAGTTCAACTCCGTCATTCAAATTTAATAACTCAAACCGCTGCGCAATTTTCGGGTGGCAAAGCAAAGGTTGAAAAAAAAATGGCCCGTACCTTAACAACTGACTGGTGGGGTGATAAATAAAAACTATAGGGATCCAAACCAACACCACTTTAACGGCGCCACAAAACTTTAAACAGCGACACAATTTGGAGTGCCAACCCCAACACTGGTCCATACCTTAACAGCTGACTGGTGGTCGGTGAATGTGTAGAGTGGCTTGGTGTCCATCGCGTTGTAAACGTTCACAACATTATCGTTACCTCCGCTTGCTAGGAACTTGCCATCGCCCGACCACTCCAAACCACACACCTCCTAAAAACAACACGACTGTAAAGGTTGGTTCACACTAGCCGTGTTTTGCTTCTGGCGTAAAACGCTAGCGTCGTCCAATGCACACATAACGCTTTGCCAGCGTTAACGGCAAATTTCCTCGCTTCTAACCGAAAGCGTCAAATTTGAACTATTTCAACTTTCCGCAACAGAAAGCGTTTTACGTTAACGCCAGACGCGTCTATAGTGTGAACCAACTATAAAGAGTAAGTAAGATACGAGGTTGAAAAGGTTTATTTGAGTAGTAGTTTTATCTAGGTTATATATGACTCATTTGTACAATTATTCTTTCGGCAAAATTTTATGAAGTACCAACTAACGTTCGGGCAATCTTAATCAGGGGAATGTTATTAATTTTTTCTTTGTTGTTTGTCTGGTATATATATATTTTTCGCCTATATTTGCAATCATAGTGCCCTGAAGAAGATTGCCCGAAAAGGTGGTTGAAACACAGCCTGGTAGCAACAGTATATTCATTAGATATCACTGTTGTTGTAAGTTGCCGGAAACAAATGTTTGTCCATGCTTACCAGATATGATTTTAGGTAATCAGTAAATCACAATAAATCTAAGGTTGTCCGGCATTGTATATTTTATTCCCACGCCGATACCTCATATTTGAACAAAGTGATAAATCAACCGCGTGAGCGTATTAAAACGAGCAAGCAAAAATGTTTCTTAGAGCAACTTTCACATATTATACACAAGTTTTTGAGCTTAATGGTTGGAGGTTGTAGTTAGACGTATTAAGAATGTCAAAGCCCTCACAAAAATAATTATCATTTTGTGAACGTTAAGAACAACTCATAATAATTTTCAACATCTATAAATCTTTATTCGAAACTTTCAAAATGCCCCTCTACTTCTGTATGGGCTTTGATATTTTTATTACGTCATACATAAGTTTTTTTCCTCTTATTATTTTATACGGGTATCACTATCTAGTGAACAGTTTTCCACCAGATTTTCACCTGTGAGTGTCCCGTGACAGTTCCCACGTGATGTTGTGCGACTCTCACGTCGTGATGGTGGATGAAACCGTCCTGTGAACCGCTGCAATCACGAAACACACATGAGTCGCAATATCAAGCAATCAAGCAGGGCTCTGGAGTCGGACTTGAGACTCGAGTAAGACTATTCCGTGCGCGCAGCACCAAGTTTTAAAACTGGGCCGCAAATCGTAATTTTTTAAAGTTGAATATCATGGTCCTGTGAACCACTGTACATAACAAAATACACATAAACGCTGAAACCCATTCATATATTTTGGAACATTATATACGGATCTGTTCATAAGTTTAATGGTGAAAATAACGGCCCAAATAGACATATATCACTGATGACGGCAGAGTATTTGTCGAAACGTTTGAACAATAAAGCATGTCGCTTTTTATGTCTATTTGGACCGTTATTTTCACCATTAAACCATTTATATATATTTTAGTAATCTATTCTTCGCAATATTGAACATGACATATGTAGATGTTATTAAGACGGTTAGGTAAAAAAACAGGTATAAAACATAAATAAAAAAACATGCATAGAAAGCCAAAAAAGGTATCATCAATCATCTACGGTGGGTTTATTTATAGGATTGAGTGTAGTGGGCTTACCTGGATAGAATGTACTCGTTCCATGATAAGCTTCCAACACGACCAGCATGACTCTTCATGTTACGAACACGTTTACTCTCGTTAACGTCCCAAAGCTGGAAACAAAACCACTTTAAAATATTTTAGATATTATGAGTTGGACTTAATAGAATTAAAAGCTGACTATTTGAATGGCGGAAGTGGGTTTTTACAAATGAAGCAGCGATAATGTACTTGTGAATAAAAAAATTGGTTGGAGTCAAGTTACGGAGTTAACCGACTCTGCAACTCTTCTCGGAATACTGTTATAAAAAAAGCACTCAGGTCAAAGTATTTTTCTGAAAAATCATCCCCGGATAATTTTCAGTTTAATTTCCGCAAAAATACATTGAAATTTTGCTCTAGAGTTTTTTTTAGTTTTTTTTCTAGCTTTCTTAATTTTTTCACTTTCTCACCTGAACTTCAGCATTGCTGTTCCCCACAGCGAGGTGCAGTCCATCGGCCAGCCACTTGATGGATGAAACATAGTCATCATCTCCCTCCATAGACATAAGCATCTGTATGTTGCCGCATGTGGCGTCCCAAATGTACACAGCTCTACCAAGCACCACTGCAAGGTTGTTGGTAGAACCCCAGTCCAACAGGTTAAGGTCTGTGGGGAAAAAAATGTTTAAATGTTTTAAAAGCAGGGGTTTGAAAATTGGGGCAGTATTTTTTTAGTTGTGTACTAGACCCAACTCATACACTACTGTAAGGTTGTTAGTAAAACCTTAGTCCAACAATTTAGGTCTGTGAGAGAAAGTACACTCAAAGTAGTGTTTTTTGGAGGAAGACTTAAGTACATGTAAGTCACTATTTTTAATAATTTGATGTAAGTCACTATTTTTAATAATTTGATGTAAGTCACTGTTATAAACGACTTAGCTTGACTTAACTTAAAGTCAGTTCAGTAAAATGACTTGACCAGACCTGACTCAAGTCTTTTTTTGTAGTTAAGTTTATAATTTTCATTCTAATTTTACCCGTCTAGTTTTTACGTTAGCAACTAATATGGAAGAAGTGCAATTTAAAAGAATGTGGCTTTAAATGTGGGAAATGTGGAAAAATATTATGTAATTTTTGTTAATACGGAACAAATAAAAACTGTTAACATACGTTTCAATACAACAAGTTGAAATTATTTTTTAAACACCATTAAAAAATTCAACAATGAAGATGAATACATAATTGCATAATAAAAGCCTGTAGCATGTTGCAATTTACAAAACCTTTTTTGTTATGTTGTATTCACAAAGAACCTGGTTAAAATGTGCCCATTTTTCTTAAGATACAAGGAAACAGAAAAATAAATCTCACAAAAGTCGTTTCCAAGATCTGGTGCATCCAGAACCCTGTCGGCAGTTTTGGAAATGTGTCTTGCGTTCTTTCTGTCTGTATTTGATTTCTTTGCTGAGCTATAAAGCACCTTTGAGATACAATATGATTTGATTATATAAAAAATCGAAAACAAAAGAGTATTAGACTTTATCACTAAGATGTAAGAAAATCAGGTGGCACTTTTTTGTAACAACAAATTGTATTAAAGTTGAACAGTGCCACAAGATTTCCAGATTTAGAATTAGACAAATATTAACAAAGATTAATAGAATTTAGGGCTATCAAGAGTTTGTATAAATAGATATAAACCATGCAGTTAAATCTGTGGCCTATTTTACAAGTATGTATGTAATCAATTTTACATTAAACGAATTGCAATTTAACATATATATTTAAATTTACATATACTTCTATAAAATATTGTGTGTGTGCTTGGAGTGATTTTTATATGTGCTGAAAAATTCTTTTAGTTTGAAAAAATAAATAGTTCTATTACTTTGTTATATGCATGTTGTAAAGTCTTAAATACACGCTTAATTAGAAATGTGATAACTGATAACATGACATTCACCTATCGCCTTGGCTGAAAGAAAAAAGTTTAAGAAGCACTGAAGTGTACCTTGGCGTTGTTTTGAAAGCCTTCAACTGCTGCTGGCCTTGTCTTGAAAGCTAAAATCCTCTCCCCTCCAGATATTCCACTTGCTTTTTGAAGATTCTCGCTCAACTTTCTCTTGTATTCGCCTTGAGCCAACGTACCTTCATTTTCCTCTCCATCTGAAACAATATGTGTTTTTAGATACGCATGAATCTGTGATGCAGCTTAGAAAAGAATAAAATCCAAATAGGTTGAGTAAATTGGATCGTCTTAAATAGAGATAGACCAATAGGTATCAAAAAATTTGTTTTGGTATTTTTGCAGATATTTTACTGTGAAATTATTATATTGGGCATCCTTAAAAATAAACAATTTTTCTAATTTATGAACTTGCAATATGCACTTTAATATCATTTTATCCCAGACTGATTTTGCTTTACTGTGCTCCACATCATGCAAAGGTAATATACGAAAAAAGAGTTGTATAATTAAATGCATAGAACAAACTTATTTAAATGTTCAATTAATTAAAGTTATTAATTACTGCATCTAAAGTAAATCTGGATCAGTATATACGGATCTGTTCATAAGCTTAATGGTGAAAATAACGGCCCAAATAAACGTAAAAAGCGACATGCTTTATTTTCAAACGTTTCGGCAAATGCTCATGCCATCATCAGTGATCAAGTAAATCTGTTTCAGTATATGTCCAAAGCAGTGATATTGGTTGATTTTTAATCTCAAAAGAGATGTTTCGATATGCATCATCAGTTATTGTAACTGAAATCTATTCAACCTCACTTATAACAGATGGAATGCAATTTTTTTCATTCTGCTAAATGTTCTTGGTGCATTAATATGCGTTTGTTTATAAAATGTATGGAAAATGCTTATTTTGTTTGCAAAACATTTTTTGTAAAAATAACTTTTATTGCATGTAAACAACTTGGTACTTGACAACATATCCAATTGCAGGGAATATTGATGTTAAACATTAGTTTATGTGCCTTAAAAAGCTACATTTTGCATATAGCAGCAAACAAAGTTAATTATTATTAAGGTTAAGTCTTTTAAACAAAAAACTTTACACATTTCGTTTGATTTACTGCACTAAACAAAATTATACAATGCCGGGCCGCCATCAAAACACTTAAGATGTATTATATTGTTACAGTGAACAGTTTACTTGTAGTTGTGTTTAATATATTCTTCTGTTTTCTGTGTAATACATTCAGCTTGCTTATTACAATGTAAATGACTTAAAACAGTTAGGAAAGGACAATTTGAATGAGATGAGTGTTGTATTGTTGATGACAAAAATCTTTAATATATCAGTCTGTTTTCAGTGTGATATATTTAGTTTTAAATGACTTAACTGTCCAAGGATTGTTGAAACAGCAATGATTTATGTGTCATCGTGAGTGACCAATTAACAATTATGTTATTGTGAAACTTTTACAACTTTTGTAGATACTTGACATGCATTTTTGTTTTTAAAAATTTCCAGCTGTTTAACTGCTGGTTTTACCATTTTCTGATAAAAGCTTGTAATGTCCGACTTCAAAGTTAGTTGCTTGTCGATTGGGAATGAAACGATCACCTCGACTTGGCGTTTTGGAAATGCTTGAATTTTTGCTTGACGGTTTTGCTTTACCTAAAAATACATCCTTATTAATTTTTGTTTTTAATTAAACCATGAATATACTTCCTTTGATACAGTTGAAATTCAGGAAAAAGAACAAAACAGCTTCAAGTAGACTATTAGGCTATAACACTGAGTCTAGTTAGGTTTTCATACAGTTATAACAAGCAAGTCTTGTTTTGTTTAAAACTGTTTTACTACTGATCTCATTTTAACCTGGAGTTTTAACTTTTCCTGATTTAGGAGTCTTTGCAGAACCGGGAGTTCGGTTTGTGCTTTGTGAAATTGAACGATTCCCCAACTTTGAAGGGCTTGTTGAACTGCTGTGAAAGTTGTTGTAACTAGGAAAAAACAAACAAAGTAAAATAAATTTAATAAAAGTTCATAGCACAATAGCTGGGCGTTTCAAATAAATCTTTAGATAATGGCTGAAGGTTGTAGACGTAGTAAGAATTTTAAATCCCAAACAGACGTAGAAAGCATTTTGAATGTTTCAAATAAATCTTAAGTGTATGGTTGAAGGCTGTAGTTAGACATAGTAAAAATATCAAAGCCCATACAGAAGAAAGTAGCATTCTGTCAAATTTTTAGGTAAATCTTAAGATAATGGCAGAAGGTTATAGTTAGACGAAGGTAGAATATCAAAACCCATACAGAAGTAGGTAACGGTTTGTGAATATTTTGAACGAATCTTCAATTACTTTCCCTTTACAACATTAAAAATTAAAATATTTGGCAAACTTGCAAGTATTTTTGGAAAATTGGATCAAAAAGAAATTCCGTAGTTTGTAAAATGCAGTAAGTTAACAAAGTTTTGCTGACTGTACCTGATGTTCAACGAACGACTGTGCAAACTTGTGTTATTGACACTGTTTGACATTTCATTTGTTCTTCTCTGCCAGCGAGGTAAAGGGCCAGACTGAAGAGGCTTGTCAAGGCGAATTAAACTGTTGACTTCGTTTTCAAAATCAAACTGTGAAGACATCTCTTGAACGTAACTTAAACTTGATTTCACAGACAAAAAACACTAGACTTTCAATTAAAAAAATCAGATAAACAAATTTTCTAAAACCTAAAAAACAGTATAGATTTTGGCACATGTATATTGAACACTAAAATGTTCTATGAATTTCTCACTACGATATTAACAAAAAGTAGTTAAATTTAAATTATTTAAAATGTTCAATATGTTACATTTATAGACATAGTTTGGCGCTGGTGTAATAACTAACATGCTCCTGCTGGATTATTAAGACCAGGATTGTTGACGAAGCTCCATCGATTTGGTACATAGAAAGAAAGTACTGCAAAAAAACGGTAACCAAATACTGCATACAGCAACGCACATTAATTGGGTTAGGATGTCGCTTACATTTGGGAGTGAGTTGGTCAATTATTATTATAAGTAATGGTAATAATACACCCAAATGCTAACCCGCTCCCTAACCCAAATAATTATGCGTTGCCATATGCGGTATTTGTTGACGGTTTTTCCGTTACTTTCTACTTTTTTGTTACTCTCTAAGAGCCCCTTGTTAACTTACACTTGGATAATAATTAAACGGTGGTGGTCTAGAATCCTAAACTTTTACAAGAACGGAGCTTTCAAGATTAAAATTGAAAGGAAGAAATAAATATGGACGGATAAGTATAATAATAATACTTGACACACTCAAACCCAAACGCTAACTCGCACTGAAACCCAAATAATGTTACCAATAGAAACCCCCAGGAGAAAATTGGTAGGAATCTAAACCAACGCAATATAATCTCATATATAACGACCACCACTGCTTTGTTATTCAGTTTCCATTCTTAAAACAAAGCCCTCAAACAAAACTAAAGGGTTGTAAATTTTTTGAACGTCCCTCCATTGTAATAAAAAGGAATCAATCGGTTTAAAGAGACGTCGCTGATTGGTCAAAACCCCGATCTAAATTACTCATGCGAATATAAATTAAATTGTTGTCGTCTTTTCAAAATGTTTCATATACTCCTATATATTGAAGCAAAAACAAGCTTCTTGCTAATTGAAACGAAAATAATAAATTGCAAAGTTTCATGAAAATGAAGAACTAAAACACAAAATAAACAATTTTATTAAAGTTTGTTTTGCTTTATAAAAATATGTAATCGTATTTAAAGAACTGTTTTTCTGTGAAATTTGTTTTTTTAAACACTTGAATTGATTAAAATAATTAGCAGCAATTTTATTTTTTTTAAATTTCGTAGGTCTGAAAGTACAAACTTTTTTGCTTTAAAAAACAAAGAGAGAACGAAAATGGTGTCAAAATATTCCCAAGTGTGTCGCGCAGGTGAAATCAAAAGTCATGCTGTTCATGCAAGTACATTCAGCTTTACTGGAGTTGCTTCGTCATTCAATATTGCCGTTATTTTTTTAGTTCCCTATATTTAAAACCAAGACGCTTTCTGCTCGATATTGTAGTTTGGTTTTATTATATCCATTGTCTTGTATTTGTTATGAACAGGACTTAGCTTCAAGCATATAAGTCACCTAAAAATCGCGTAAAACGCAAAAAAACAGGGCAATGGCATGTTCGGAAGATGTGAAGCGTTTGGCCGCCTCCATCGCCCAGTTCCTTCGTAGCGAAGTGGAACGCGAAGGTGTGACTCCAGACATGCAAGAAAGCATCGATGTTGCACGTCAATGTCTGGAAATGGCTTACGGAACTGATGCAGACGATGTTTCTGCTCAACAACCAACTCTCATCGACATGTTTGCTAAGAACTGCCCGCCACCGGTAAGTATTTTTAAAGCCCTTTGTTTATTAGGAAGTATTAGCGCTGGGCTAGAATGCTACCACTTTTTTACAGTAACGAAACGAGTTGTAAAAATTAAAAAACAAGAAAGAAATAAGTTTCGTAGAATAAATATTATATTAAACTTGACAACCCAAACTCATATGCTAACTAACCTAAATAATATTATAAAGATCCTTGGACAAAAATGTGGTAGGATTCCACCCCAGTTTTCAACACTGCACAATATTCTGGTTATTTTAATCTAACATGTTTTTTCTCTAGCTGTTGAGTAACAAATAGTTGACAGAATGCTAGTTAAATTGTTCATGTTAACGGCATAAATAATGTTTGCAATTAAAACTAAAATCCCTATTATGTAACTCCATTTATTGCAACTTCTAGAATAAAAAATAAAATGACTTAAAATGAAAAAATAGAATATCGAATTGAACATATTATTTCAGATTTGCACAATCCTTAAATGTGTTTTTTGTTTCATAATGAAAAGACAGGCAAATAGATGAAAGGCAACTAATCAAATGCGATTATATTTAAAAGCCTCCGGTCAAGGAGTTGACCGCTGAAGACAAAGCTTTGGCAGAAAAGTACAAACAAGAAGGAAATAATTGCATGAGGGAGGAAAAGTTTGAAGAAGCGATCACAGCGTACAACAAAGCCATAGAAATCGACTCAAGAAATGCGGTTTACTTCTGTAACAGGTCGGAGAACCTACATTTTTCTTGGTGTTATGTCTAATTTTTTAAATTAGAAAATCTGTGAGAAAAAAAAACAAGATTTATTTTTATGCATTTGTATCATACAGGGTTGCCACAAAGTCTTTGAAATATTTAAAACTTTTTAAATGTCTTTGAATTAATTTACGTATTGAAAACTTTTAACAACCCTTTTTATGTCAAGCTTAAGTTAATTGTTAAAAAAATGGCAGGAAAAACAATTGTGTTGACCATAGCATTTATGCGCTTTTCGAATTATTTTATAGACATATCAAGCAATCCAATTTTACCTGTATAAAAACATACAAATTTTCTTAAGTGGAAACTATTACTTTGCGATCCTGTGTTACATTTTATTCTACCAAAAAATAATATAATATTTTATAATTTGGAAGTTTTCTTTTTTATTTTATACAGATTAATACTTTGTGATATATTACTTTTTAGTTTCTGATATTATTTTTTGTATTTTGTACAGAGCTGCCGCTCAAACTGGAAAACAAAGCTATGACTTAGCACTTCGTGATTGCAAGAAAGCGTTGGACTTTGACCCAAAATACAGCAAGGCTTACAGCAGAATGGGGTAAATGGTATTTCAAAAAGAATGATCAATATTATTTTGTAGCATAAAGTTAATATAGGGGGGTTAATATTTTTAATAAATTAAAACATAATTAGATCTTATATCAATAACTCATATTATTTTTTTAGTTTTTTTCTTACTTAACTTAATTAAATTGTCATCTACAATTCTCTATTTTATTTAAAAAAAAACATAAATTGTTAGGAAATAGCAATTTACTTTTGTATATATATATTAATCTTGAAGTTTAACTATTTAATTGGATCTTTATCAAAACAATATTACTATATAGTTTAACTGTAGTTTTTAAAGCTAAACAAGCACGCGTTGTTAATTTTAGTTTGACATACTCCAAAATGGAGATCTATGATGAAGCGATAAAGTGTTACGAAAAAGCGCTGGAGTTGGATCCGAATAATGAGGGCTACAAGAAAAACATGGAGATTGCACAGGAGAAACAATCAGCACAGCAATCTAGCGTGTGTATTTAAATATTTGATAGAAAGGCGCTAAAATTTGTAAAACAAGACTTTATTTAATATGAACTCATAACTGAAGAAAATTGTGTTGAGTTTACACAAATGGACATGTTTCAAATTTACTTTTATTTTATTCTGGTTGACATTTTAAATTACTCTGTTTAATTCTTTTTTTCTAAGTTATATCACAACATCCATTGAACTTCATTCACAATATAAATACATACTTTTGAGATTTTATTCCATAAATGACTCAACACCAATCAGGCCGTAAATATTTCCACACCGAAAGCCACTTCAGACTTGCAGAAGCTGTCGATCGATGAAAGATAAACACACATATGTGTTCAACAACTGTGATCTAGCCATTCTAAAGCTGCTTTTTGAGCAACGATTATGTCAATACATGTGTGTGTATCTTTCATTTTAAGTTTTTCCATGTAAAATTTGTTAAAATATATTCAATACAGGTGGCAGGTGGATTACCTGGTGGACTACCTGGTGGTTTGCCCGGTGGATTTGGAGGATTTTTAAACAACCCAACGTTCATGAATATGGCAAAAAGGGTGAGTAAATTTAACATCATGAATTAGCATCATCTGGCTCACGCCATATTGTCCGTTGCCCACTAAAACCCGACGAATTCTGTTTGTTTCGCTGGAGTCAGACTCTGGACTAAGTAAGACTTCTTGACACTATTCCAGTCTGGTGTCTGACCAGCACATACCAAAATTTAAAACTGATAAGGCTACAAACTGTAAATTGTAAAGGCGGAATATCTTCCACCTATGTGTCGTGAGTGGTTGAATTGTACGACACCCCCATGAGTCGATTGTTGTATATTCACCCTGTTTTATTTATGTAAATGGGTGAAATACAGACTGTAGGAAACAGACTGGAGACTCGACGAAATCACACATTTTGCGGACTCCGGTTATTTTTAACCAATTATTATGAACCTGTACGCCCCCAGTAAAAAAGCTCTAATTTGATGCCGTTACAAATGTCTTTGAATTTGTGTTTGCGGTGACTTATAAGATGTTTTAAAGGACAGAAACTTTAGTTTTAATTTCAAGAAGAAAATGTTAAAAATATAGTCTACTTTTGTTTTGGAGAGAATTAACAGTTGATATTTTTTACATACTTAGATTAAACAGTTGAGGTCACAAAGACAACCTTTAAAAAATGCATGCATGAAAAGTTTTGTTTTTATTCATTAGAATAGTTTTGTCACAATTTTTCATCCAAATCACAAATGTTGTATTTCCTTGGATATATTTCAAAAAATGAATTTCACCCACAATAAGACTCAGTTTTTGCTTTTCTCAAGGTGATGGAGAACCCAGAAATGCAACAGATGGCCATGAGTATGATGGGAAGTGGCGCTCTTGGCGGAGGGGGCAATATGGGCGGAGGGCCGGACGGCGCCACTGGAACCTCAGGGGAAACCCCGGATCTGGCCAACATTTTGCAAATGTAAGACTTTTGTTTTCGGCCTTTAAATGTACTTAAACAATACTAAAAATATGATTTTCATTTCTCCGAACTGGATCCAGAATTTCTCGAGGTGTATATCTTTGTTTTAGACTATACCTTGTCTAATTAATCATTTTAAACTCTTACGCAATTATAAAGACATTTAAAAAAAAATATTAAAGCCATAATATTCGATAAAATCGACATTTCGCAGTTTGCAGACGTTTCAGCAATAACTCATGCCATCATTAGTGTAAATGACTTGGCATGAGTTATTGCTGAAAACGTCTGTAAACAACGAAATGTCAATTTTATCGAATATTATGGCTTTAATATTTTGATTAAAGTTAATAAAGACTTTGGTTTATATTTGCTTACTTCCAGGGGCCAGCATTTCGCGCAGCAACTTTCCCAAGAGAATCCCGAACTTGTTGAACAGATCCGACAACAAGTTAACAACACAGACACAAGCGACATCTTGAACGGCAAGGACCAGCAAAAGGGCTGAGACAAACCGACACGAAAAACTACAATTTCGACAGTTTTACGCCAAACTTTAGTCGAAAATTAGTCACATTTTGGTCACCCGCTTTCGTTTTCATTTTGAACTACAGCGACAAAAAAAAAACATCTTTTTTTCACGCATCACTTGAAAACTTGGGCCAATTTCTCAGCATTTGGCCAATTTTCAGCTTAATCATTTTGAACTTTCGCTTCTAGTTCTTTGCTTTTTTCATTTTGGATATTATTGTTGTTGTTTTTCTGACCAACTTGTTCCATATTTTTAGAGATTGTCGTGAATTAATAAATCTTACCACGACATTTTGGAAATGACTCACAATTTTCCAAAGATTTTTGTAAAAATATATTAGTTTGATTACTAGGGGTCAAAATTATATCGTTTAAAATGTGGAAATATTGTGTGAACCCTTCAACTGGTTTATAGTTTAATGGTTAGTAAGCTGAGTTACAAATTTCTGAGAAAGTTAGTTTTAAGGTACAAATAAAGTGGTTGCTACTGAGCCTTTGGTTGGTAGAAATAAGTCCCTGTATGACCGAGGTCGTGAGTTCGAACCTCACCGCAGGCTAGTTATACGAACAGGATGCAGCAGGCAACGGTGCTATGCTTGTTTCTCGACTTGCTTCTATCCGAACCTATGTACCTAGTTGGTAAAGCGAGTTTGAATCTTAACTACTTCTTTTGTGATTGCTCAAATTTGTAAAAGGCTTCAGTGGGTTTTTAATTCTTGTGAAAATCCTTCACATATATACGCTGTTGCTAGCAGGCATACTATAGTAAAAAGCTCTTCCGGTACTTGTATTTTATAAGACTTCGGCTTCCATAAACAAAATATTTCAGTACCGGAAGATCTTCATTATATTATCCTCCAAATAAATTTCTACTTCTGCAACCGTATTTAGTTAACTGAAAGCTTGTATTTAAACGACAAACACAAGAACCCCAAAAGTAGCGGAAGTTCAATGGTAAACGGCGCTGGAGAAAAAGAATAAAAGGAGCGAAAACAAAAGAACGGAAGAGGGAAATAAATTGTGAACGCAAGTAAAGACAGCAGCGAAATCGGACAAAGGCGAGGGGTTGGGGGTATTTGGGGCCAGGGGACATCTTAACAATCTAGACCCAGATCGGGACGTTGTAGGTTATTTTAGGGGTGCAGAAAGACCACACTTACCCACTAAACACAAACTAGGGCGTTCAGGGGATGTTTTTCAACAGAGAGAAGTCGGTCGGTCGGTCTGGCCTAAAACATTGCTAAATCCAAATTGGGCGTTTTAGGGGCGGGGTCACCGGACTACCTATAACCATTAGGGTAAGGGGAACCATACATCTCTGTAACCCACTTCGCCCGAATTAAAGCGTTTCCGTGGCTGTAAGGAGATCAGATATCCCACTAAACACCACCTAGACCAAAAATAGTTGGCTTAAGAATTTCGTAGGGGCGCAGGGAGATTTTATATCCCACTAAACACCCCTCTAGCCAATAGGTAGGAGATTTATGTTACCCAAGAAGATGTCGGAATGGACCAAAACACCCCTAAATGACGCGTTTTGGGGGCAAAAATACCTCGAAATCCCCCAAACCTAAAAATTGGATGTTTTTTTGCTCTTAATTAATGGTGTTTGGCATTCGGTGCAGTGATGTGGTTGACGTATAAGTGAAATGGCACAATGTTTGTTACTTACCTGGGATTTGTTCGCAAATATAATTTCACAGCCATGAGTGGACAATGCGCGGATATAAGGAGCGTTAAGAGAAGAGGGCACCAAGCGATATAAGCAGCACAATAAGCAGTTTGTCATGTTTTTTGGGGGGGTTTAATACTAGAAAAAATAGCTTTTAATTACACGCGAAAATTAGAAAAAAGTGATTTTAAATGCAGAATAGATAATTGTTTTTTTTGGGTGCGTTTAAAGATAACAATGGCACTATGAAAATTAACATTGATTGATTAATAATGGAAGTTTTTTTAAACATTGTGGATAAAAGTATTGAAAGCAAGATAAATACTTCTAAATTTTTATTTGCGATTTTTTGTAAAGAAAAATGTGTTGTGTTGTGCAGTAGAATATACCGGTAAAAAAGGCATATAGTTTTTTTTACGATTTTTAGAAAAAAATAAAAAGTTGAATTAATTTGCGCCAAGCTTGGCTTCCGCCGCGATGTTAGAACAGAGAGATGCGTTAATACACAAAATTGGACGAGAGTAAGAGTAAAGGTTTTTGTGCGTGTGGGCAGGTTCGCACAAAAGCAGGACAATGATGAGACAGTACAATATGGTGGTCCATGGCCGCTTGCCAAGGCTAGGAATTAAACAAGCCAAAACTAAAATACTGAACTGCAGTAACAACTGTTTGAGGCCTGGGTTTCACAAGAAAAAGTGGCGAAAGTGAAAGTTTTTTTTGAGTCCTAAGATGATATATCGAAATCTGCTTCCTTTTTATTGCTGGATATTTTAAAATCGTGTAGAATTTTTTTTTTGGACAACCAAGTAGTTAATCTTGAATAAAACTTTGTTTTATTTAAAAAAAATTAAAAACCTCGACATTTGATCGCGTTTAGATTTTGACAAAACTAACTTTAAAAAATAAATCACGCCATCATTAACTTTCAATCTGTGGGCGAGTTATTCCGGGACTTTGCTCCGCTAAGCAGCCATGGGACCACGTTTTGAGAGACAGAAATAGAGAAAGCAGTTGATCAGTAAATTGACACACCTTGTTCGATAGTAGAGTCGTTTCGAGCTAAATACGAGCGAATAATAATCTTTATAAAAGGGGCTGGAAGTTTGAGTAGAAAAAAAAAGACATAGTTAGTCGGAAAGGAAGTTGAATGGACACTTTGTCCATTGGAGGGTTTTCGTTTGGAAGAAGGGTCGCGCAAAATAAGAAAGAAAACAATTGGAATGATTAAAACTTAAAGCAACGGTTTAACGTAAAAAAATAAACAGAAAAAGGCGCTGCGGTAAAATGGCGTTTCAAAGCAATATGGCGTCGGTTTTTTTTTGTATAAACAGTACTTGATATTTTTTTTCTCTGCATTTATTTGGCGAGGTTTTGATTCCCCAATTGAGAGAATTTTTGAACTTTTTGGCATCAACATTTGAAACTTCTGTAAATAAGTGAAAATAATACTAAACTGGAAAATAAACTTACGTTTTAAAGTATTTAATTTAAAAAAAAATATTTAAACTTTAAAATACTTTGCATTTTTTTATTATAGGTGATTTTGCAAACCCGTTAAATGGTTTAAAAAATTAATAAGATAAGGAAAAAGTTACTAGAAATGATTACAAATAATATAAACTAAAATGTTTGTACCGTTTTTTCAGTAAATTTAAACTTTGACTATGTTCTACGTGAGGAAGCGCTTTTTAAATAAGGAAACAACTCAAAGATAATTAAAGGCTTTGTGGCAACTCCTATCAATTCCTCAAAACAAAATAATAAACCCAACTCACCACAATCACAACTAAGTCTCGTTGCTTCTTCTTCGTTTCTGCAGGAAGGGTTGTGGGTTGAGGGGTGTTTGGGGGATTCCCCCACCAATGAGGGCCACCAGGTCGTACGAGTCGGCGTAGTGCCCCCCTAGACCCTGGGAGTGCTGGCCCACGTACGCCCCCGCTTCCGGGCTTGGTTCCGGGGAGGGGAGCATGTTTCCAACACGCTTCCGCACCGAGATCGGGGTCTGCGGTGAACCCTGGGGAAATAGGGGTAACTTTGGTCAAAATAAGGGAAACTTTGGTCAAAATGGGGGTAACTTGAAGCTTAAATACCGAAGTCAGGCTTGCTACAATTTTTTTTTGAAAAGAAAAAAAAATCAGACTTCTTAAAAAATACAAATCAATTTGAAGTCTTTTAAGATTTAAAGATTTGTAGCAACCCTGAAAGTGTTGACCTACGAAAATCATGAATATATTTTTAAAAGCTTGAATTATTTTAATAAAGAGCGCATTAATAAATGTTTTAAGATATTGTAATTTAAACTAAAGCATTTGCTTAATGTAAAGTGTAAAGTAAAGAAGGTTAGGGTTAGGGTTAGGTTCTCCGAATGGGTATGAAGGTGGCCGGAAAAGTCTATTAAAATCAGTAGTGTCTGAGACCAGTCCTCTGACAACCTGACTCCACTAGGGGGCAAAAATAACACTTTCCAACAGGCTGGCTAAAAGGTCTACTTAAGTTTATGCGTTGCGAGTTATTCAGAATTTAAAGCACAGACATACAGAGTGGTTTATCGACTTGATCATAAAACATAGAAAAGCGTCGGTAATGTCATTTCATACAAGGATACAGAACGAATCGCGCAAATAACAGTAAGCCAAAATAAAAAACCTGAACTCACCGGAAAGTCGGTTGGCGACATTAGGTTTAGCGCCCTCAGGAGGCGACAGTTTCCGCTTCCAGCCATCGACCAGTTGGCGCTAGAGCGCGGGCTTTCACCCAGCAATCCTTCCATGAGGGAGCTGCCCAGTAGTTGCAGTTGGGTTGGCGAATCGGCGCTCAAGACCCCGTTTGGGGTTCGGCACCGGTGACCCCGGTACTTTGGGGTCTCATGGCCGTTTGTACCCCCAACAAACTGCTTGCTTATCACTGGAACAATAAAAACGGGTTTGTAGGTTAATAATTTTTTAAATTTTTTTTAAACTATTAAAAATTTAAATTTTTTTTTAAAAAGTATAATTTTCATAAAAAAATGATTACTTTCTAATTTTATAGAAGAACTATAGATTAAAAAAACTTGGTCATAAAAAAATATAAGTTTAAAAGTTTTGAAAATACTCCGCGTTCTTATAAAAAGTAAAAATACTGAAGGAAAAACAAGCAAAATTAATTGAGTGCTCTGGTAGCTCTTTGTAGTTTATTTAATAGATTTCATAGAAAAAATAAATAAAAATAGTTTTTTTACAAGAAAAGAGTGATATAACAACTATATACATAGTATTATCTTACTATGGAGCCTACTTTACTGTTTTGACAAAAATGTGATCTTACCCGCTCCTCGATCCAAGCTGCTGAAGTCGGTCTTGCAACGGACGGTGGTAGGTTTGCCGCAAAACAAAGTGACAGGAACTAAACGGAAACATAAGCGGGTAAAAACTGTGAAATATACACACACATTGGTGTTCAACTGTGATCTAGCCCTTCTGAAGCTGCCCTTTGACTAACGATTACAGTTTACGTATAATTAGTACACCGAAAGCCATTGCAGACTCGCCAAATCTGTCGATCAATGATGCAAGCAAGGTAGACCGGAGGTCGTGAGTTCGAACCTCCCAAAAGCTGTGTTTTCAGCCTATCTTGCTCACACCAATGATCGAAAGATTCAGTTGGTATGCGATGGCTTCCATTTAAAGCAAGTTATTTTAAAGTAGGTCACAATTTCATTTTAAATTAACAAAAAAAGGTATTTTAGCAAGTGCACCTCTGGTGGCAGTCAGATTTAAAAAATGACTCTTACTTCGGCCCTTAATTTAATTTTAACATGCTATTTTGCGTAAAATTGCTGAAAAAAGGAAAACTATAACAGGGTGAACTGTTCAAAATGACAGCTTTACAGGGATATTATATACTTCAAATATAGGAGAGACTCTATAAGAGAGCTTAAAATATAGAAAGCTTAATGTCTCGGGACTTACAGCTGTTTAAAAAGTTTCAACACGTTTCAATTATCGACATAAGGCAAGAGTAATGTAAATATAAAAACACCAATGTACCTTTGGTGGCAGCGCAGTCGGACTTTGAGAACTCTGGCCTCGGAATAAGACCGACTCTCATCTCCTTCGACTTCGGTAGAACGACGTTGTTGAAGGCTGAGGAACAACCTCGGGGTAGGCTCGACACAGCTTCCATCGAAATAGAGTGGCTGTCCTGTAATAGATGGGTTTTGTCATGCCAAAGAACTCGGTATGTGCGAGATACAACATTCAAAACGAATAAAAAAACACGATCTTAATGGCTTTCCTACAATTGTTTTATAGCTGCACGTTTTGAATGGGCCATCACTTTCTGTCCCAAATTTGTCAATATGCAACCGCAATTAGGTAAAGCAATGCAAGATCCACAGAATTTCGCTGGACCGAACTGTTTGCAGAGCCTTAATGTCAGTGTTTGACAACCAATGGGTCGCAAACAAAAACTGGATCGTAGTTTCATTTTGGTTCGTTGTTGACTAGATTTACTCAAACTTGAACACATGGCTCGTATGGATATTGGTCAAGTCGAACCTACTGAAGGTGTTTGGGTTCAGGTTATTTTAGGGTCACAAACATGTTAAGTGAAGAGAATTAGATCGCCAAAGCTCCGCTCCTATAATTACAATTATTCTGAGTAATTGCTTCCCAGCGAAAAAGGACCGAGATGCACTGCTTTAGAAATAGTTTTAAACATATTTGTTTTAGAAAAATGGAATTACCTTACATTGGAAACAGTTCTTAAAAGAATTTTCTCAATAAAAACAAACTTATCTATAAATCGACTCACATTGGACACAGTTCTTCTCACGCATCCTGCTTCTCTGTTGAACAGCGAAGACCCCGAACTTCCAGCGAACGACACGCTGCTGGTGTTGCTATGGTGATGTTGTTGCTTGGCAACGTCCTGGTACTGCTGGCCGATCGGGCCCGGGTACCGCTGGATTCCGGGGGGTAATTTCGAGTGGCCAAATGTTCCTGAGTGGGAAGGGGCATCCCCTAGGAGCCCACTAGGCTGAAATTAAGAGTTTACGGTTGGTTTCTTGGACAGATTTTTTGCGAGGTGTTAGGAAATAAATTTGAAACATTTTTGGCAGGTAAAATAAGAATGATGTCAAAGCCCATACAGAAGTAGGCAGCATTTTGAACGTTTCGAATAAATCTTTATTCAGTTTTAAAAGTTTCAAAATGCTACTTCCTGTATGGGCTTTGATATTCATTCTACATCTTACTACAACCTTCACAATTACGCTCCAAAGAATATTGTCAATAATCATATTTAATAAAAATCATCTTAAAGCCCATACAGAAGTAGGCAGCATTTTGAACGTTGGGAATAATTCTTTATTTATTTTCAACATTGTTATTTGAAACGTTCAAAATGCTACTTACTTCAGTATGGGCTTTGATATTTTTATTACCACTTATACAACCTCCAACCAATATGTGCTCCAAAAATACAGCGTTTTTGTTCATGCTCCAATGAATATTGTCAATTATCATATCAAATTAAAAATGACACATTGTTTATCTTAAAGCTTCAAATCTCAACAGTTTAGGACACAGTTTAAAAAACGCTGATACAAGAGCTTGGAAGCTGGTGCCGTTTTTTAATATTTTTGTGGAGCCGGGTCTATTTTTTTTTTATTTTTTTTTTTATCTTGAGAGCTGAAGCTATAAAATTTTTATCTGCCCTAGCTGAGAATTTCAAATTGCTCAAATGCGAACGACTAAACAGTTTTAGTGTGGCAAATCTTACGCAATTTAGCCTGTGTTGAACAAACTTAAAAAAATGACCGCTACGGAACCGGAACCGGGCCTGGAGTTAATGCTGTTTTACTGTGGTTCCCCAGCCCTGATTATGATTACAACACACACAATGAAACTCACCCTATGTTTGGCGCCGGGTGCTGTGTTGTGAGGTGTGGGTAGCAGGCATCCGTGTTGATTGACAGCTGATCGTTCAGTATTGTTGTGGCTTGCAAGTGGGAAAGAATTCTCCGAAGTGTTACTCCCCTGACTCCCACTGTAAGCAGAGTCGGCGCTCTCACTTCGCTGCAGAAACAAGTGTTTGGAAGTGACTTCGTGTGTTTATAAAGTTATCAATGACACAAATGGTTGAGTTTGATTAGGAGTGGCCAATACTTATTGTATTATCCCGATATTAACAATTAAAAGGGAACGCAGGTTTGTTATTTTGCACTCGCCCGCTCGCCAAATGCGACAAAATTGGTTGTTTTTAGACCTACCGGACTTAATTTAAATCTGTGACGAATTATGAACAACTTCGTGCAATTATTGCGCATAACGACAACGATTAATTATCATTCGACAATTCAGTTTGTTTGAAACTATTTAGTTCAGCAGAGCCATTTGTTGGCAATCTGTGTGGAGAGTTTCACTTTGATGTGCCTCCAATACGTTACACAAAAACTGATAAATGATCAGCATTCGTGTCTTTGACGGAGAACCACTTTTATATCACCAAATCTATAAACTTTCAGGTTTCTTTGAGACATGTATGCGGCGACCAGGACAAACTGTGCCAATGCTGCCAGAACAAGGACAAACAATGGTATGCTTTAGAGAACCAACGATATCACTTTTTTGGACCGATGCCGATGCACGATTTAGTTTTTTTACAACTATATCAAATAATAACCGATACTGATTTTTTTAATTACCTGGAAAATGTTTAAAACTTGAATTAGTTCAAAATAAAATCCAAATAACGTTTTAGTTTATATACCTTTACTAAATTATTATTTTGCATATTTACTTGGCGTGATGCTAAAACCCACTTTCTGATCAAAAAAAGGGTAAGTTGTTTGTTGTACACGAAAAAATATATCATATTTTTGTTCTAAAATATCGGCCAAAGTATCGGCCGTCATTTGCCGATACTGATTATCGGTAGAAGCCAGATATCGTCCGGTACTATCGGTTTATCTATATTAAGCTCACCTGTGAATCCTCCCTGAGGAAAAGCAGGGGGTTGTTGTGGAGCGAGGGGGGTGGTTGCAGTGACGTCACACCTACGCTGCTATCGAACAAATTCCTGGACAAACAAAAGTCGTTTTTTTTTATGAACCAATAATTTTTCCAACATATATAAATTTCTGATTACACTTGAACATGGATCTGGCTAGATTTACTTTCGACTGGGGTCAAACTTTTACTTTTATAATAAGTTTCATTAGATTTGAGCATTAATTTAATTTTTGAGGCCGCAATTGGAGTTGTTTTAAATTTATTGTATTAACCACAAATTACAACTTTTTGTAAAATAAATGTTTATTTTTCCAGACCCCTAACACTAGCCAAGTACTTAAGAGCCTAATCTGTTGCAACTTGCAATCGCAACATTCATTATACGCATTGTGTGTAATCTGTGATCAAGCCCTTTTAGGTCAACGACAACGGCACACATTACACAGCACACAAGATGCCTTCCAACAGGCTTACCGATAAGGATTATACTCAAGCAAGGCTAGGTTAGAAAAACAACTAGTCCTGGTATGTTCGGAAGTCGTTTTACCAGATAAGAAATCAAACTACTGCTACTGTTGTCTATTGCACACGAAATAAAAAGCATAAAATTAGTACGCCTGATCAGAATAATAGTGCAAGCAAGGCTAGAAAACGACTATCCTGTGGTGAGGTTTGAACTCCATCAACTAAGCTACACAGGCTCAGAGAGGAGGCAGTAGAGAAACAACCATATGAGCGTTGCCTGCTACAACCTGTTCGTAAAGCTAGGCTGTGGTGAGGTTTGAACTCACAACCTCGGTCAAACCGCGACCGTCGCTATACAGATTAGGTCGTCTCATTTCGAAAAGCCTTGCAGAAGGCAACCCGGTGTACCATTGCAAGCAGGTATAACTTAAATTACTATTTACCATTCAGTTTGTTTGAAACTATTTAGTTCAGCAGAGCCATTTGTTGGCAATCTGTGTGGAGAGTTTCACTTTGATGTGCCTCCAATACGTTACACAAAAACTGATAAATAATCAGCATTCGTGTCTTTGACGGAGAACTACCTTTATGTTTTAAAATCTATAAACTTGTTTTAGATCAATTTCTCTTAACATATTTTGCAGCATCCGAAATACTAAGCGTAAGTATAACAAGCTTTGACGACCCAATTCTCTTTTAACGCCTGCCACAGTTTGGTTCACGCATTTTCCCCAAATACTATTTTAAATCCGTGCTTGAGCGTTAAAGACTGTTAGCACAACAATAAAGCTTTGGCGACCCAATTCTTTTCACTGGGCTCTAGGTAAGCTCAAGGTGAAATGAAATAGAAAACACTGGCGTTAATATAAATATAACTTTATAAAACTACTCCAGTCAACAATCCAATAAAATAAAATGAAACGAACACCCAATACGGTCAAAAATAAAACCACATTTTTAATCAATTAAGACCTTTCGTGAATAGTAGGTTGTTTTGCGCATATATTTAAATAAAAACAGTTTGAATCAGCCATAAGCCCACGCACATATGATTAGCGTTGTATTTGTCTGTAATGGTTGGAGGTTGAAGTTGGACGTAAAATGAAAAGCCCAAACAGAATAGCATTTTGTGAACGTTCCCAATATATCTCTTTGTTGCTGTTGAAAATGAATAAAGATTTATTCGAAACGTTCAAAACGTTTCCTACTTCTGTATGGGCTTCAATATTTTTACCAATTCTCACTGCAACCTCTATCTAACCACTATGCTCTTAAAAGCAGTGATTCCCAAACTGTGTGCCTCGAGAGATTGTCAAGTGTGTGCAAAACTTTTTGTAATTTTGAAAAATAAGTTATATGTATTACCAATAGGCATACACGGAAGCATTTTAGACTTAAAACGCACTATCTATTACAAATTAATACTTTTGAGACATTTACTTATAGTTTGCCGTGTGTTAAAAACGAAAAATTACCCTATTGTTGTGCTGTTAAAAGTGTGCCGCGAAATAGTTAAAAAAAAAAAAAGTTTGGGAACCACTGCTCCTGAGTTTATTGTCAGCTTTGATTGATGAATAAATATAATATTTCAAACGTTAATTTAATAATGTAGAGTTTTACCTGGTGTCTGGTCGTTGATTGTGTTGTGGAAACTTAATGTTGTTCTCTTTGGTGTTGCTCCAGTTGTCAAACTGGTCCTGGATAAAAGATAAAACACGACTGAAATGCCTTAAATCAGTTTGGTTCGAACCTGCATCGTCACCAACCAAACTGCTCAGCACGTGGTGGGAGGATTTGTGAAATAAATTGGAAGACCCTTAAGAATTTCTTGAAAAACATTTACACTGTTTTTCTATTTAATTTTGAAAAAAACAGCATAAATACCATAATGAACGCAATAAATGTTTATGGCAATTTCTAGAAACACAACTTGGCATAGAAATAAAAATTATTATATTTTAAAAAAAGCTGGAAGTATCAGTTTGGCAAAAAAGTTTGGATCAACATGGATCTAAAAACTGTTACAAGTCATTTTTTTCTCTAACATGATAGTTTTACCTAAAGTATGGCAATAAAAACTGCATGTTCATTTTTTTCTAAGCAGGTTGTAATACCTCCTGGCTTCTTCTTCTAGTTGGTTCGAACACATCGTCGTCGACTCTTGCCCCTGAATCACAAGACGAGATGCTTCCACTTCTGCTACGCAGCGACATTACGTGGGTGGGGATGTGCTCTGCGATGAATTATAAAACTCGGTTTACTTAGTAATAGAACTATGCCATAAATTTTCATCATACAGAATTAAATTCTTCAGAAATGAATTTCAATAACTCCAACATCACATGACTCAGTTTAAAGCTGCGAAAAAAGTCATTGAAAAAGTGGTTTAAGGGTTGTGTGGTTTACTACCTGTGGCCTGCATCTGTATCAATCCAGTTGCGTGGGATTGTTGTTGTGGCCACAAGGTGGGGTGCAGGGTAGGACCACTGGAGGGCGGCATGTTGTTCTCGGCAAGTCTACTTTGCAAAGCTGTCAGCAGGTGGTGGACCTTAAAAAAATTAGTCAAATTTGTTAAAAAAAATAGCGAGTTAATTTTAACTGTTTTTGATTTTTTATCCAAAGCATTAGGCAAGTAGTTTTCAAAACTTGGAAAAAAGTAAAAGCAATGTATTAAATCTGCCAATCATTAAGGGTAAATGACTAGTGCTCTACTGAAAATGAAGACAAAACCTAAAATTTTAAATTTAATCTGTTTAAATCTTATTAGTTTATTTTTAGTTTTTGCATAGCCTGAAAATGTAAATTGGGATAATTTAAAGAATATTTACTTATTTAGCATCAATAAAAATACTAACCTCAGGGTCTTTTGCAGCATTTGCGTTAAGAATTCCATTTTCAATTGCAGTCAGTGCAACTGAAGAAGGAACGCCTGGGAAATAATCGTGGTAAGTTTTGAATAATATACATCGGTGGTATTCAATCTTAATTCATCAAAAACATAGAAATTTTGGTTATATTTTTGAAAAAAATCAGTTTTTTTAAAAAAAAAATATGTTTGCACAAATCATTTGAACAAATTTACAATTCACGGCTCAGAAGTAGTTTGTAGAAAGCCCAAAATGTAAAAATAGACAAATGATTAAAATGTGAGCTAAATCACAAAAGTCTAAAAATATTTAAAAACGTAATATTTGTTATTTTATTCAGTGTAACTAAATAAGGCCTTAGTGGGCATTTGGTGAAAAGAGCTTAAATTAAACATCAAAGTATGCGATAATTAAATATTAAAAAATACAACAATGGTCAAGCGATTCTGCTTAGGCAGTAATCTAACGAATTGAAACTTCAGAGATTGAAATTTGTTCAATTTATATTTTAAGCTATACAGAGTAAATCTTATAAAAACCTGAAACCGGAACAAAAAACTATATAATATTTTGTAGCAAATATCGGCTGAAATTTACTGATACATATATATAGAATTTTGGCCTATATTATTAGTAAACCAATATATTGGTCTATCTCTACTTATCAATATTACCTTTCTTGTGATGCAGCATGCTTGGCCCGTTACTCTGGTCCATTGATTGTACAGGGGTCGGCAGAAGGCCACCGGTTGGGTTGGCCCTCTTTAAATCCCTCGATGCCTTGAGTGCGTTGAGGACGACCAACCCACAAGGACCAGGAACACAAAAGGAAACTTTCAGCTTAGAGTTGCCTATGGAAATTGTAACAATAAATTTAACAATGTTATTTGTCACTGGCTTTTAAGCCATGAAACACAAAGCAGTTATATATATGAGATAACTGAACAAAGCTCGGTTATAACAATAACAGGGCTGCCAAATACTTTTATAAAAAAAAAATATTCCAGACATTTAAGATTTACTTAATGCAGTGGTCTCCAACCTATAGGTTGCAACCCAATGTGGGGCCGCCTTAACCTTTTATGGGTTCGCCATGACTCAACAATTCCTGAAGTTTCAAATTTTTATTGCACTCGTTTTTAAAACGTTAAAAACAAATAAAAAAATACTCTGGACTTGTGTATAATTTAGGCATATTCATTCGCTTTTGGTATGAAGCATTACTAAACTGAAAACAAACTGGGGTCGCATGTAAATGGAGGTTTTAGTTTAATTATAACTGTCTTAATGTATACTATAAACTTTCAAAGAGCTAAAAATTGGATCACTGACGTGTTTTGAATATAATTCGAAAAGAAAACGATATAAATATGAAGATATCTTAAATAGTGTATGTATTTGAACTATGGGCCACACATGTTCTGTTAGGAATCAGGACTGTTGGAGCCAGAGCTCAGGAGCCAAGTAGTTTGCTGAAGACAGAGTCATTTTTATTACATTTGGTGGCCTGGAGCTATTGTTTTTATTTGTTTGGAGACAGAGATGAAACTGGAATCATTTTTTAAATCTGCTCTACCTCAAAAACATTTTTATTTCTCTTAACTAAACCAATTAAACAGTTTAGTTTGGCAAATGTAATTTAATTAGTTTGTCCTGCAGAAACTTAAAAAAATTACCACCACACAGCCGGTGCCATTGGTTAAGTGTTTGATGGCTTCAGACCTGAAGATGGCGCCAGTGCTAATTACTCTGGCTCCCGAGCCCTAACCCCTTTTTCATGAGCTTATGTTCTCACCCAAAGCAGGACTCCCATTCAGCTTGCGCCATGTTTCTTCAGCGTCTGTTGCATCCTGGTATTCCACGATCCCAAAGTTGTTTACACTGCAGTTCGCAAGCTGAAAAAACACAATGCACAGTTGTTGTCGCTAATATATTCTGTGTGTATTAAAATTTGGAGCAAAAAACAAAAATTGTAAATCACATAAATATTGGAGTATGTCCATTTGTCCAATTGTACATGTTTAAAACAACCAAGGAAAAACAATGAATTTAATAACCTAAATTTGTATGTATATGTATATAGTTGTTTGATTAGCATAACAAGTTTTGTAATAGAGGGCTGATAAGAAATCAGAACTTGCACACGCCAATCAGGACATGTTTCCAATAATTAGCACTCTCTGGGTTGAAATAACACTTGCAAGAATGTTGGCATGTCCTCTGCAAATTTCTGTCTTTTTTACCAATGATTTAACCTGTCTGAGTGCCTGGTGCAATGTGCTTGCATAATACCCTTTATTTACTGGCTTTCAAATAACTCATTTCTAATAAAATAATAACATCAACTAACAACAGCACACTACCTGGCAAAAGCTTGGAACAGCGCATTGTGAAAACAATTGAAAGAGAACCGTGTTGTCCCTGAAGTCTGGTAAATCCTCCACCAAAAGACACTTGGAATATAAACCGGAATAGACGGAGGGAATCGAGTCAAGCCAATGGACCTACATAAAAACATGAATTGGGTAAAATAAATGAAAGACAAACGAGTATAACAAGAACAACTGTGAAAAACTTTTTTTGGGTTGAAATTATGAATTACCAAACATGCCATAAATCTTTTTAAACTTCAAAACTACAATTTTTTTTGTGCAAACTTGCAGGCGTGTTCAATAAAATAAGTGCAAAAATCATCCTTTATCTAAAGTTGAACTGAAATATACTTAAAAAGAACAATAAAATGTAGATTATAATAATCTTAAATGCAAAATGTGTAGACCTTTTTAAACTGACATTTTTTTATTGCAGAATAGTTATGTATATATTTTTAAACTTGGAAACCTGTAAAGTGTGGTTGTTGACAGTTGCACCATTTAAGTGGTTCTTTGCCTTTATAGATGACTCTTTGCTGGTGAATTCAACGCAGCCATAACCCTTGCTTTCACCCGTCACATTACTGAACAACAAAACATATAGATCAGTCATTACTATCCAGAGCAGGGGTTCCCAACCGGGGTACTCATACCCCTTGGGGAACATAAAGGGGTACAAAGACCCTTGGCCTTTCAAACGATTTCACAGTAAAGTTTTAGTTTGGCATTGTAAATCACATTATGCAATTACGTTCTTAGCGTTGAAAAAAATCAATTATCTACAAACATTCGTTGTTATTTAGTTAAAAACCTCATTGTCCTGAAACAATGCGCTTTTTTAACTGCACCGTGGGACTTTAGGAGATTGAGAACTGAATATGAATTTACTTGCTGTCCGCAATCAACAACCAAGCACAAAGTTAGGAAGAAAACGCACAGATAAAGGCATTCAATATACTGTTGTTGTAAATCTGATACAAACTCTCAAATATTCACCTCTAAAACTGGAGTGTAAAATACAGTATTTGGGGTCACAGAAATCGGTTGTGCCTCAGGAGTTATTGACCGAACAATTTACTAAACAAGTATAGACATGAAAAACCTCTCAAACATGATATATTCATTTTCCTCGAGTAAAATCGAACATTGTTTGAGCGAATTTTTTCAATAAAGCCGCAACAAATATCTCACTAAGTGACAAACAAAATAATTGACGTTTAATTTCATAAAATGATTATTATTTTCATAACATATTCATTTAAGTGTTGTCATTACTAATAATTCAATTTATGTTATTATTAATAATTCAAAATAAGTTAATCTACTAATAATGACTTAAGTGGGATTTGTTATTTTTATAAAAGACTTGGACGAAAGTTATTTCAAAATTTACAACACAGACAATTCAAACCTAATATACCAACCTGTGAACCAGAAAGCATCGTTCTGAAGTTCCGAAAGGTGCAAGGAGGCTTAGGAACTGGTTGTGTGTGTAGGACAGAGGGAGCTGTGTGATGCAAAGCATAAAATCGCACGATGCGAGGTTGACAGCAAGGCGTTGGCCGCGGAAGAACTTTCCGTTAAGATCGGCAATGCATCTCGCAGCACATTCGCCATCTAGTAAAACTGCTTTACCTGAAAAAAAAATTGTTTTTAAACATTAAAACTTGCTCGAAAATATTTTATTTGAAATTTGATGGAATTTCTAATTAACTCTTTACTGTTTTACACAAACATTGCTGAACCAAATATTTTACTATTTAAATAATGTTTATCTCATAGAATACAAACAACAATTAGTCAAAAAATATATTTTTTTTTAATATTTCATTGGCACTGTGAAAAAAAATTCAACAAATTTTATACATAGCCATAAATTTCAGCACTAGTCTGGAATCCTACCAGAGCGTTAAAACAATTATTGAAGCAACGCACAATATTTGGGTTGGGGTGTCGGTGAGTATGGGTCAAGTATTATTATTTAATAATATGCTTAACCTACCCAAATCCAAACCCGCACCCTAACCCAAAAAATGTGCGCTGTGGTTGGATTCTAGACCAGCGCCAAAATTTCTGTACACTTTTTAAAAGCATCGAAACAACTCAATTGGATAGAAGTTTATCAGAAAAACTTACATGATTGACTATTTTTGTCAATATGGATTTGCTGGTAAAAATAAGGCTTCAACAATTCAAGGATGTCCTGAAAAAAATAAAAACAAAATTTAGTCTAATATTAAAAATTTTAAGAGACTAGATTATAGTAAAAAGTTATTTACCTGATTGAGAACGCCGCCTGGTATATTTTTTAACGAGACGCGTCTGCATTTTTTGCAGAACTCTGATTTAGACGTCTCAACTAGAATTCGTTGCCTGTCTTGAACGTAGGACGACATTCCGCACAGCGGTGGAACAACCAATTTATAAAGTTTTAATTATTATTTTGCTAACTTGCATTAAGTTAGTTTCGGCCAGAAAACGCACTGAAAAATGTAAATTTGAAATTATTTAAATTCGCAAAAAAACAATTTTCATTTGCGGTTAAAATTGAGCCGAATAGTGACTTTAAAACAATTTTAATTTGTGCCAAACATTTCTTTATGCTTTGAATTTGGTATCAACTTTGTGTTTACGCACGAACGAATAAGTTAAAGCAATAAAAATTCACTCTTTCCCTTTCACTTTGGATCGATGTTATCGATTTTTGAAACGTGCCGCCGCCTCGGTTAGTCTCGACGCAGCCGCTGTCCGTTCCACGTGCACGATTTCCTGCTCACTGATGTGTCCCATAAAAATATTAAAAGTAGGTTTTAAAAAGAAAATAAAAGTATGGAATGCAACTTTTGGCGACGAAAAAAGTTTAATTTTTTTCTTATTCCTAAATTCTTACATTAGACAATTCAAAATAAGCAAATATATTTAAAAATAAAAAAAAATTGTTTGAAAGAAAATAGACGTCTATTATGATATTTTTTGTTTGGAATAACTAAGGCTTTTTTACTTATTTAAAGTAACGTAATATGCTGCTATATCAACTTTGAATCTAGATGAGTTGTTCGCAGCCGACGATCGTGTGACATTTTTCTTTTTGAGTCATCAAGCAACGAGATAAACATGGAACAACAATATATTGGTTTTTCGTTTACAATTAAAAAAAGGTCGTTGAACTAAATGTTACGCAATTAAATCGACCCCAAAAAAGTTTCAGTCCTAACACTAAATGTATATACCTGTTTTTTTTTTATATTACAAGAACAATTTTGTGTGCTGTATTACTGTTTTTTTATTTCAGCTCTCACCAAATCCATGTAGCTTAGTATAAAGAATAGTTCGCTTAGTTAAAAGGTTCTGGGATCGGGAGCCGATGGATTGGGTTTATTTGGCACCTTCAAAATGAGACATAAATCATGTTTAAAATTTTTGAAGGTGGTGCCTCCTAGTTTATATCGTTAAAATTTGAACTTGTTGGCTCAACAGTTAAGGGTTAATATCGCTGAATATTAATATTCATATTTTTGAATATTAGTTTTTTTTCAATATTTTTTGCATAAAGTGTGATTGCTGGAAAGATGTAACCAATACAAGGACTGTGTAAAAATTTCAACTCTGTGTCGTCACAACTTTCGGAGATATTGCCCAAAACCTATTCCAGCGCGCCAAGTTCGCGCAGGTAGTCTACATCGGGGTTCTTAAACTTATTTTGCCGCCGACCCCTAAATTGTTTTTCGCTTTGATTGTACCACGGTAGGCAAGGAGTTTTAAAAAATAACGTCATAACTTGACGTCGCAATCAAATAGACTTTGAAAATATGCTGATGATAAAATGAAGTCTAAATACATTGCTAAAACGTTTTATTTAAAAAATAACTCTTGACCAACAATTAAGTCACTGTTTTCTATAAGGATTTTTTAAACAATATAAAATGTATCACTCGTCGGTAAGAAATGAACTACGTTACAGCAAAATTCTGTGTTCTCCTTATATACGTCAACGTTGCCCATTAGGCATCTTAATCCCAGTTAATGGGCAGTTGGTTCATCTAGTCATCAAGTCAGGTTTTGGGAAGATGTTACATGGGTTTTTCAATAAGCTTAGGCCTAAATAATTTGCGACATATGAAAATAAATTTCAGGATTCGGCGTTGTTGGAACAGTTTAGAAACTCTGGTCATTTAGAAAAATTACAACCACATTTTGGGAAAGTCCTATTTAGTATTTTAACAATAACGTTTCTATTATAACATGACAAATGGATTTTCAGAAGTTCAATAATACGCCAAGATTCTGGGTAGCTTTATTAAAGATTTAAAATGAAATGGAATTCTACTATTTTATCACTATTAAATGTAAATATTAGCTTAAACTTGGAAAAAAATAGTATAACACACCATTATATATTCCAATAGTTATTATGAAGATACTTTAGTGATTAAACTTTCTTAAATCGAAAAACGTTCCATATGGCTAGTCATTTGTTTAATCCGCCTTGAATTTTTTTGGTTCTATCAAACACCGCTTTTGTTACAAAATTTTTAATATTTTTTGAAAGTATTTCAGCAATACTTTTTGGCGTTTATAGAGTAAGTAAAAACCATTGTTTATTTAGTAATGAGATTAAAATAGGCTGAATCAGAATATTTGGGCGCTGGTCTAGAATCCTACCACATTTTTGTCCGGGGGTTAACTTGTATTGCTAACAATATTAGGCTTAGGGTGAGAGTTTGAGTTTAATAATAATACTCGAACCTACTCAAGCCCAACGCTAACCTACACCCTAACTTAAATAATAATGTGCGTTGTGGTAGGATTCTGACCAGTTTCAATAAATATTCCTAGTTTTATCATATTTTGTTTTTTTATTTTACACCTTTATAAAACTAAATGAATGATAAGCCTACATTTAAAACATCAAAGAACATAATAAAATTATTGTTTTTCTGCATGCCATGTTTTTTTAAAAAAAAAACTACTTGAACACCAGTCTATTAGTAAAGAGTTTTATGCCTTTATTTACTATTAGGTTGAATTTATAACTTCTCAGACTGGAAACTTGAAATACTGCGTTGGGGAGATCTTTTACGTAGTGCTTACACTTGAGGAGATGTGTATTTGTAAACTTGAAAACTCACTTGCTTAAATATTTTGCCAATTCATCTCTAAAGACAAACTTTTGTCTCAAGTTATTGCATCATGTTTTACTATTTTTATCCGGCAAATGTTGTAATGGTTTTTACACAGTTCTAACAATTTTGATTTTTTGACTTCTTAAAAATTTTGATTTTTTGACGATCTACCCTTATTTTAAGGACTATTTCTTTCACAACAACTTAAGTTGCTTACACCGAGCAAAATATGGATCGATTACTGAGACTTGGAACAGCAGGTGGTGGACTCGGTGGTCTCGGCCAAGCCCCTCAATCGGACGCCCCCATGGTCGACACGGCCGAGCAGGTTTACATCTCTTCCCTCGCTCTGCTAAAAATGTTGAAGCACGGTCGAGCCGGCGTTCCGATGGAAGTGATGGGTCTTATGCTCGGAGAATTTGTCGATGACTACACTGTGAGGGTTATCGATGTGTTTGCGATGCCACAGTCTGGAACTGGGGTCAGTGTGGAAGCGGTGGACCCGGTCTTCCAGGCCAAGATGTTGGACATGCTCAAGCAGACTGGACGACCTGAAATGGTGGTCGGCTGGTACCACTCTCACCCCGGGTTTGGATGCTGGCTCTCCGGGGTCGACATCAACACACAGCAGAGCTTTGAGGCGCTTTCAGAGCGAGCTGTGGCAGTCGTCGTTGATCCCATTCAGAGCGTGAAGGGGAAAGTCGTAATTGACGCATTTCGATTAATCAACCCAAACATGATGGTCCTCGGACAGGAACCGCGACAGACAACGTCCAACCTCGGACATCTTCAGAAGCCGTCAATTCAAGCGCTGATCCATGGGCTTAACCGGCACTATTACTCTATCGCAATCAACCATCGAAAGAACGAGCTCGAGCAGAAAATGCTGCTGAATCTGCACAAGCGAAGCTGGATCGACAACCTCACACTGGATGACTACAACGACCACTGTCGCACCAACGAGCAGGTCACCTCCGACATGCTGCAGCTTGCCAAGAACTACAAGAAGTCGCTCGATGAAGAAGAAAAGATGACTCCACAGCAACTTGCCATCAAGAATGTCGGAAAGCAGGATCCCAAAAGACATCTGGAGGAAAAAGTTGACGTCCTGATGACCAACAACATTGTACAGAGTCTCGGTGCAATGATTGACACTGTCGTCTTCAAATAGGCACTCATATGTTTCAAATGTGCACCCACTTGTTATCTATAGGCAAAATCTCCGTTTTGTTTTGCAGCGATTTCGGTTTTCTAAAAAGTTCAAACTGTATCTCATGGAGACTTTATATACTTAACAATATTGATCACTTAATATTGGCTATACTTTCCTTTTTAAAGCAAACCACTCCTATCAACAAAGATTGAAATTTAAATAAACATACACCGAGTGCTAACAGTGTAATGCATTCTGATGATTATTTGTTTTTTTAATCTTTCCTTCTAGAATTTTTTTTCCTATTTTTTAGTTATCTTCACTAAAACACAAATTGAACGATGTACTTGTATTATTAAGTAGCTGAAATTGTTGATTATGCCGTAAACTGCAAGGCTCAACATGGTTTAAATATATCCTGAGTAAATGCTGCTTACCATTAAACAAGTTGTTTGCATTAAAGGAGATTCTTTGAAAAGCAGAATGTTTATGAATATGAAGTGTGTGTTATTTAGACTTTGGATAACGAAACTGTTTAAGGTTTAGATTGCAACTATTGATTGGAAGTTTTAAAACCACCCGTTTCTAAAAATTGCTTAAAAAACAAAAATGACGTCAGAAGTTACGTCATAACGTGACGTCACAAAGTTACATCCTAACGTGATGTCATAAAGAAGTTACCTTAAAAACACAACACGTGTTCGTTGAAAAAAAGTTTTAAGGTTGGAGAGTTGTTAATTTCAATAAAACGCTACATTACAAAGATTTTATCGATTAACCCAAAGCGAAAAAACGCCTTTACATTGTTTAAGTTGCCTAAACTTTCATTTTCAAAGGTACGGTATCATAAGACTCCCGACGCATTTGGACTAAAACTAATATAGGCCTATTATATTGGGTAAAACTTGAGTTTTTATTACTATTATAAACTGTCAATTGAAGATACACACATAAAGTAGTACAACAATTGCGATCTAGCCCTCCTGAAGTCGTTTTTTTATTGTGTTGTATTTAACTTTTATGAGGTCACATTATGATGCAACTTTGTTACGCCCTTTTTAAAAAATTGTCATGAGCACCCAAACATAAGTCTTAGATCAGCGCCCGAACAAAAAGGAAATATTGAACAAGTGAGATTATAAAAAGCTTTTATTTCATGTTTAGATGCTCGGCTTTACAGTCTTTTGAGAAAAACGGTCGTCTATTTCTTACAACACCATTAAATGTATCAGACTACACCACATACAAGAGAAGCCATGCATAAAATGACGCACGTTGCCTTACAGTATTGGCTTTCAAAACATGACAATACAATACCACTATGTTTTGATTGAAAGCACATCGAGTAAAGTTACTAGCTAGTATATCTTGGAAATGCCAACTGGGAAGCCAAAGGGTTTCATTATCAGCTTATTATCAGACTACAGTATTAGCTCAGCATAATTTGGTTTGGCAAATGACAAAACGGTTTAGTATTTTGTTGACATCGATTACTTTTCACCGAGCGTTTTTGAAGTGCTTAAAATCGCCAAATTTTTGAAATAAATGCGTTTTAAACCTTTAAATATTTTAGTTCTGCGAAGGAAGTGTCAGGGCAAGATTGCAAAATCACTTTGAAAGTTGTTTTGATATTGACTGTTCATTATAGTTTGATCCAACATGATAGATTGTCTTGTAACTATATTTTATTAGCTGTTTACCACTTAAACAATGGTAATTTATATAGGATGTAAAGCAAATTGATTTAAGTATAATGGAATACTGAGTGTTTTACAAAAGTCGATGATCTATTTTTCGAAGCTAATACAAATACGATTAAGAACCGAATGCGACTCTAGGAGTCTCGGTTAAGAGCCACTGGTATAGGCTAACAATTGTTTTCCGCCCACGGTCCCACCCGAAAACGCTAATCGCATCTTTAATTCTAAATTAGGTAAAAGTTTTTTTCTAATGTCTAGTTTGTTAACGAATCTACACTTGAAAATGAACGATTTCTCGTCGACGGATCTTAACGAACTAAAGCAATTGGCGGAAAGTTTGAAAAAGCACTGCTATGTCAATGGGCGGGAAATAAACCCGAAGGAATCGGCGCAGGTTATTCGAAAACTTGGCCTGAAGTTTTACTCGCTTGCTAACAATGCCAAAGATGGTCGCCAGCAAAAGATCTCGCTGATTCGCAGCGCAGTGCTGCTAAATGCTGCCATCGTGCGGGCACCTCATAACGTTGCTGAAGTCAAGAAAGATCTTAACGAACTTTGTGCAAGGACATTTGCGCTGGCAAACTGTAATACCACTTTAGAAGAACTAAAACAATGTGTAGAAGACTTGGAAACTAGCTTAAAGGAAAAGAGGGACTGGGTGAAAGATACAGCCCTGGTCACCTTATCTCGCGCACAAAGTGACGATATAAGAATAAGGCTAGTTGAACAGATGCAAAAATGTTTGTCCGAGCATTACGAAAGAAACATGCATAACGTTATGGAGTTTTGCGTTGAGGCGAAAGGAAGCCCCCCTTGCAAATATGCATTGGTTGGTATGGGTTCTATTGCCAAAAAAGAAATAACTCCGTTTTCGGACTTTGAGCATATTTACCTTTTGGAAGAGGGCGTACAGGAACGAGCGGATTATGAAGACATTTTAGAATATTTTCGCTGGGTGTCTGTTTTATTTCAAATAATTTTGGTAAACTTGGGTGAAACCATAATTCCCCATGTTTCACTTCCGTTCATCAACAACTATGAAGATGGAAAGGGTTGGTTTTATGATGCTTACACACCCAATGGCGTATCGCTAGACGGGATGGTTTCATTTGCTTCTATATTTCCCCTCGGCAGATCAGAAACAGAGAAGAAAGATTGGGTTGCGGAGCTTATAAAGCCCGTGTCAAAAATGCTGGAGTATTTAGATGCCGGTATGGACCTGAAAAACGGCTATCACTTAGTTGATATGTTAACCAAAACATGCTTTGTATCCGGCGACTCATCCCTGCACGAAAAGTTTACTGATGGCGTTTCAGAGGCATTGAAACACCCTTCACTGCAATCACAGCTTGACGAACACATTAAAAAGAACTTGCAGAATTTTAGTATAGACAACCTGATAGGTTTTATGACTAGTTCAGAAAAAATAAACATCAAACGCGCTATTTATCGAAGCGTGACCTTGTTTATATCGGGAATCGGAAGAAAATGTTTATTTCAATCGGCATCGTCTTTTGAAGTGCTGCGAAACTTAAAAGACAGAAATGAATTTTCGTTACATATTACATCGTCGGACATAAGCGACTTTCAATTGGCCCTTGCCTTTGCCTGCGAAGTTCGCGTGAGAAGCTACATAGAACGCTCTGCTCAGTCTGACTGGGTTTATACAGAAAGCGAGATCAAGCCTTTTCGCGAGACCTTACTAAATTCTTTTAAAACACACCAAATCATAAGGTTTTACTCGGCAACTATGGGGTTGCAACAATTTGTCCAATATCTTACAACGGGAGAGAACTACGAAGCTCCCGGGCCGCTCGTGGTTGTGCCCAATATTCTGATGTCCTTGAATTTGTTTCAAGACGTAATTAACTTTTGTAAAAATTATAGAAAAGGGCGACATCTCTGTTTAGACGTAATCGAAATAACTTTCATTATTCAAAGTGCGGCATTATTAGGTGATGGAAAGCCTGCCAAAGCAATTGAAATCCTTGAAAGGGTGTCGAAAAAAAGCGTATTATATCCTATTAGTCTTGGTGTAATTTCGCGTTGTTTCACACAACTTCACGAATATCGCAAGTCGATAGAATACTCACAGAAAGCTTTAAACTTGATCAATCATGAAGAGGCATCAAGCGGCTTCGATTGGGCTGCATTTAAAAACACTTGTCGCCGCCTTCTAAGCACAAGTTGTTTGGCAGAGGGTCGGGTTGATGAAGCGGAAATCTTAGTTAAAGAGTCCCCTGAAAAGCATGACGATCTTAGTAAGGTTAGCAACGTTGCACTTTGCCACTTCACCCAACGTAACTTAGACAAATGCCTGGAATATCGCTTTAAACAGTTGGATCTTTGCAAGAAAAAAGCAGAAGACGAAAATCGTGACCAGGATGTCGCTCATGCCCATATTAAGATCGCCGAATGCTTCGTTCAGATGGAAAACTTTTCACTAGCAACGGAAAAATTAGAAAAGGCCATTCAAATTTTGAGCGACGAGAAATGTAGAATAAAGGAAGATGGTGACAGGCATTTTCACTTGGCTCGTTGCCACGATATATTTGCTCAAATTGCAATGAAGAAAGGCGAGTTTATGAAAGCAAAACAACTCTTATGCCAGGCTCACGATTTGTATTGCGACCCGATATACAAACAGATGACAATAGCACGATCGCACTACATTTCTGTCCACGAACATTTGCGCAAGAAGAGATATAACGAGGCGTTGGTTGAAGCAAAGTTGTCTCAGAAGATGTGGAAGGAATTTCCGACAAAACGATTTAACATAGAGAAGTGTGCCGGCTTCCTTTCTATTGCGACTTGTTACTTAAAGTTGTCCATGTTTAAAAGCGCCGAAGAAACCTACAGCGCTTACGAAAAATGCAGAGATCAGCTGCCGGCACCTATCAAGTCCGAGTTTAAGGAGCCCTACGAACACGTGTTGCAAATCGCCATTAGCGACTTTGAAGAGGGCAATTACGACCAGGTGATTTGTCTGTTCGAGTGGCAAGCCGTATTTTGGACGCGATCAAATGACACGAAGAAGGATTTTTTTGCGCTTACTGTTAAGTCACGCTACAGGCGAATACACAAAAGGCGTGGAACTAAGGCTGGCGCGAAGCCGTTCATTTGTACAGTTGTTAAAAACGAGGACTTGAGCCCATGAACCAGCCACGGTTCGTAAAAACAAGGCAGGTGCAGCCGCGTCTTGCACAAAATTAAAATTCTAAAATTTAAAAACACATTTGAAGTTGGTTTAGATCCCGGCTCAATTTTGTCGCAAACGTAACAATTTTTTTTATTACGTAAAGCTAGTTTTATGATCTATTGAACTGTTTGATTACTCTTTTTTACGCGTTGTACCATTTAAAAAATTAGTATTACTTTAATATCTTCTTATATTTCGCATGACTGCTTTTCAGAAGTAGACAAACGTATGTAGGGCGGGTTATAATTATTTGCCAAGATTACTATGTAAAACAACTGATTGTCGCTTTTTGAGCAAACTTCTGTTCATGTTCACCATGTTTTTGCACGTTTTAAACAAATATTTACAGTCCAAAAAATGTTGTCGTTATTTCTAGTTATTTGCGAGTTTATTTTTTTGGCCCATCGCGTCACATATCCTTTTAAGTAAAGTTTTAGCAGTTATACCAAGTTAAGCGATATTTTTAATTGTTTTACGACGTCACGTTATGACGTAACTTTGTGACGTCATTCTTGAAAAATTCATGCTTCCGCTAAACAAAAAAACTGTATCCGCCCCTATGTGTGTGCGTTTTGGTGCCTATTGCAGAAGTAGTTTGCAAAGATGCCTTTGTAATTTACTTCTTACCCCACGAATCAATTTTGGGGTAAAAATGGGAAGCTGTTTATTAATATCAACCTACTGCATGTAAAGCTAGGCAATGCATCAAGCTGAGACCAATATGTATACTTTGGCGCTAGAACTACTGTATATACGAAAAAACAGCTACATCTGTTGTGGAATGCAAATAACTATTTTATTTACAAAAAATGTTTTTTTAAGATACGAATATTTCCAACAATGGTTAATAAAAAAAAAATAATAGTAAACGTTTTACTACAACCTCCAAACCATTATGCTCCAAAAAAAAATAAAATAAAAATACGAAAGTTAAGTGGCACATAATCAGTTTTCCAATAACATCTAATTTTCCTTCCATGTATTGTACAAACCGCTAAACAATTAAAATGAGCTATGACTACAAATTGATTGCTTATTTTCAGCCAAGTCAGCCAACATAACGCGCTGTGAGCTTCAGGCAGCCTGAATTTGCGTGTTCAGTCGTGCAAGAATTCACTCAAGCGTTGGAAGCTTCTGCAAGAATAAAGTCCCCTCCAGCGTCATGACATTTACAAAGCGATGTTTTGCAAACGTTTCCTTCAAACCGCTTTCTAGATTAGATTGAAACATTTCTGTAGCGCAAGGCTAAATCATGTGTAGTTTTTCAATCTTAACAATGAAGGAGTTATCAATTACCAGTAGTATAACTGAAACTAATATAACCTACTTGAGATACCCCTGATTACTATCTTTTTAAAAACGGACGCTGCTTATGGTTGGAATTTAAGTGCAGTTAGCTAGCAAACATGTTAGTGTGTGACGTTTTTGTCTTGTCTGCTGGCAACGAAATAGCTTGCTTATAAATTTCATTCGCAACTTCATTTAGGCATGCCTTAAACTGCGGCACTTTATTTCGATGTTAATACCCGACATTTTAGTACACCGAGTGCATTTGGAATGGCAATTAATGAGATCAGTTGACCTATTGAGGACTACAGCAAGGAATAGCCTTCCCTTGCACTATAATAGTGCTCACGCTTACTGGTTTCGGTAAGCCTTGTGTATTATATAATGTGGGTCGTTATCGTTGGCCTAAAGCAGAAAAATCCATGATACCACAATATTATGACCAACGACATTTAAAACCAAATACGAGTAATAACAAAAGTCCTAAATTTATTGCAATAAAACCTAAACGGCTTAAAACACGCCTCAAACTGTAGTGAGAGGGTATGGGACACGATAGGGGATCATCGGTCCGTTTTTTTAGTGTCGAAGATTTGGCGGGCTGGTTTAAATGGCGCCACTGTTTTGGTAACGGATTTTTTGGTCCCTATTCCGACTATTTGGTAGCATATGTCCTATTTTGGTCTTATTTCAAACTGTGTTTAATTCCAACGTTTATGTTGCTCTAGTTTCGGCCTTATGGCTGATTCCTATACATTGTGGTATTGCAGTTTCACTTTTTCGTTATAACACGATCGTCTGATTTGACCAAATAGTAATATTACTGCCATAGTGTCTTTCATCAAGGCGAAATATTGCAGATATAAATTATCGGGTGTGTTGTGATACAACAGCCAGGTCTCGGTTATGTCAGGCATTCATTTACAAAATTGCTATCAAGCTGTGTAACTAAAACATCCACGAAATGAAGTTGGTTGTGTTTGGCGCCACTGGAAGAACTGGCCGGGCTGTTTTGAGGCTAGGAACGCTAGATGAAGGTAAATGACTAGTTTATACTGCTAATTGATTCAACCAGATACACATGGATGGCATAAATCGTCTTCGAAAAAACGTTTTCCAAGTTCATTTAAAGTTTTAGGAATAAAAAACAGAGAGTCGGTTGAAATAACCCGAGTCCGACTCCGGCCGAATTTTCCGATATCGTTTTACGCATGCGCACATCGGCCGGTAAATGATTACGTTTCTTAGACTTTGATAAGCTTCAGGTAACATATATGAAATTTGTAAACAAGGGGTGGATTTTAGGGGGGACAAGGCCCCCCAAAAAACTATTTTTGCATGTTTTACTTCGAAAATGAAATCGATGTACATATTTAATGGTACCGGTTAAGCCTAAACAAAAATATGAACCCACCCCTGTATGTTGTTGATTTTGCCTTAGCATGCCTTGTATCAAAGTGAACAGTTAGGAGTCAACTATAGCAGCTACGGTATTTTTTCGATTAGTTTTTTCATGATACCAATATTTAAAAAAAAAGGGATATAAATCAACCACAAAGCTCTATTTACCCGATTGAATTGTTTTTTACATTAAGTTTTCGTTATTTACAATGATTTCGTTTAGGCGTGAATTTAAAAACCTCGTTTTGCCTTTTCAACAATTTTACAAAATAAAAAACAAGAGAATAAAAAGTATTTGATACTAATTGGGCCATAATATAAAGCTTGCTTCTGCAGTAATCAACGTTGGGTATAATTCCGAACAGGACTTTTTTATGTTGTTCCAATGACTTGCACTGGGACTTTATTTGTTTATTTATTTTTATTACTTTTTGTTTATTAAAAATTGACTTGAACTTTTTAAATAACTTATTTACAACACTGAACAATTTTTCCGATTTTTGCCGTTTCAGATTTACAAATAAAAGCTTTTGTTCGATCGCCTTCGAAAATCCCGGTTGATATTCGCAGCAAACTTAGTGTTGTGGTTGGAGATGTTTTGCAAGAGGAAGAAGTGAGTCGAGCTACTGAGGGAATGGACGGGGTTATCTCTTGCATTGGAACTGGATTTAACCTAGGTAATTTTGTACGTTTGTAAGCCTAATTAAAGAATGCTTGTTTTGGGCATTAAAGTAATGGTTCTTAAAAGTGTTGTAATGACTTAATTTAATGATTACTAGACGAAATACCCGGCGTTGCACAGGTTAAATAGAATATTTACCATCACGAAGTCTAACTGAATTTTATCTGGTTAAACAAAACGAAACAATCCATCATACTGTGGCTCTTTATTAATTTACGTAACGAAAACCCGTGACATATGTCGATCAAAAATTACTAACAAACGTAAAAAAGTTGTAGCAGCAATTGTTCAAATTCCGCAAAATTCAAGCAAATAAGTCATCACGGTAAATACCATTCTGCATCCAACGGAAAAAATCGCGTTTAAAAAGTAAATTTGCTCAGTGTTCAAACCGCTGCAACAAACGCGATGTTTTGCTAACTCAGTCAAATGTTGCGTAACCACTGTTGTGTGATGTTTTTGAATGGTACGACTAAATAATCGACTATAGCACACAACACTTCGCTAAGCCTGCAATACATCTTTTAAGTAACGAAAACCCTTGACATTTGTCAATTGACAATAACGCGCAAACGTAAAACTTCAGGTTGTAGCAGCAATTTGTTTAGACTTGCTTGATAGCGTAATATTTAAAAAAATACGTAATCCCGGTGCTAAACTGCGTCAAACGTGAGAAAAATGCTTACTATTAACTCCTGCAATAAAAGCAATATTTCGCGAACTCTGCCAAATATTGCGTGGTTAAACACATTGTAAGAAGTCATTAGGCTTTGGCCTCAATCACCATCACAACATTGCTGGGAAGGCTTGTTGTACGATATACGTGTAGGTTTCCTGATGTTTTTTCAAAGTATGTTTAATATACGACCCGTGTGGTAGCAGTACATAACGTACAACGAAAGAAAACCTCGTTTGAAAAGTAATCTGCTTAGTGTTCAAATTGCGACAACAAATGCGATGTTTTGCGAACTCTGTCTAAATTTTGCGTGGTTAAATATACTGCTAAAAGTGGTAAACTTAAGTCTTTACTTGGAACGTTGCACACGTTCGGTTACAATAAATTTCATAACAGGTTATGTTTTTTTGCCTTGAGCCTATTGTGTGCACCAAAGCGCTGGTCGTCCCTTGACTTATAAGGATTGAAATTAAATTACTCTTTTCACACGGTTTTTTATACACAGCAACAAAAAATGTAGCGACATTTATCGATCCAGAATTGCTAACAAACGCCTTAGAAATAAAAGTTGCTCACCCGTAACCGGTTTGCGACGGCGCTCGCTTGAGATGCGCGACTTTCTCTCATAGAAAGAAACAGATTTTTTCTGTCTGGGAGCATACGACTTTCTTTCAATTTTTCCCACTTGCTCGGCGACTCGCTTAAGTGGGAGCAAAATGAGCCACGGTTGCTCTGTCTGTGTCTCCCTAAAATGCGAACATGCAGCCGACTGCCGACTCACAAACTTTCCATTTTATTATGTTTAGATATGTAGGGTTTTGGTTGGGTGTTAAATGAATTGATTTAGGTTTTTTAAGACTGTTTTTCTTTTAAGACTTGTTTTACAGCAAAACTTTTTCTCATAAAATTTTATATAAATTAATTTTTAGTAAAATGCTGGTTTAGTTATCCGAGAAAAAATATAATAAAACGCTTTAATATTTATAGGTCTACTGTCAGGCTAAAAGACCAAAACTTACTCTCCTAAATAAAAAAAATGCTTAGATTATAATAGCTCCACTTTTTAGCATTGCTTTCTGTTTTTTAAGTTCTAATCTGTTTTTTTAAGGCGAAACAACACTGATTTCTCAGGGAACTGAAAACATAATAAACGGAATGCGAAAATACGGGGTTAAGAAAATCGTGGTCGTCAATGTTGGTGAGTCCGGTGACTTTTAGATTTTGATTAGATTTTAAAAGTCGAAAATCTCCCGCTATAAGAATAAAAAACAGTTTTTTTACGTTGAGATGACTGTTTCCACACAAATAGGAAAAAAATGGTAATTCTGTTGGTAGATACTGCAGTATGAAATTATCCATATATGATTAGATGGGTAATTTGACACAAAATTGTGCGTTCTCTGCAGTCGGTCAAAAAGCAGCTTCAGAAGGGCTAGATCTCAGTTATTAACACACATGTGTGTGCTCATGTTTCATTCTCTGAAGAAATCATAATATTTGAAATGCTTTCTTTCAAAAGTTAGGAATCAACAGTAATTTAGAAAAAAAATTAATAAATTTTTCAGCTTTTATGCTTCCCGAAAGTCGTCGGGTTCCGTTCTACCTGAAAAAGGTGACAGCCGATCACCGGAGGACTTACGAGAAGCTTCGAGAAGTGAAAGACATCGACTGGGTTCTCTGTACGCCGCCACGCATAGCTGAACTTGCTAATAGGAGGAAGTATAAGGTTGGTTTGTCCGAATTCGGGCTAGACGTGAAGACATTGGATGAGTTGAGTTGTTTAACTTCATTTTTCCCCACGTCCTTAAACCATGCCGCATAAACTAGCCTAAACTAACACAGTATAACAATTCTATGTTTTAATGTTGGATTCGATTTTGAGCAGGTTCTCGAGCTAACTTTAAATAATTAGGACCAGTGGTTCTAAAGCTGAGTCTGAAAATCCACCCCGCCCTCTCATCAAAATATAGGACGTGATAAATTAGGCTATATTCGCAAGTACACGACTTTTTTAGAATTTTGAAGATGACAAATCAATTGACAGCTTGTACACAGTAAGTAAAGTTTGCGTGAATTACTAGTTGAAATGCTAGAGTTATTTTATCGTTATTTAAAAATATCCTTGTTGTGCAAACAAAGCAAAAAGCGTCAGCCGGGTAAAAAAGTTTAAGAAGACCTTTGTTAGAAGACTAACTTGTTTTATTGCCCCCGAACTAATTTTTCAGTTCCACGGAAACCAGCGGGTTTTCGAAAGCTTTGATTCCAAGATAAATCACAATCAGCCCTTTGATTATTTGGAAAAGAGACTTCTTCAACAATGGACCGTTTTACTTTCAGACCTGCATTAACAAACAACCGAACGGTCCATTCGCTGTCGGGACAAACGACCTTGCTCATTGGCTCATATCATGCGTGAGAGACGATCATATGATGGAAGATCACGCTCACAAGATGGTCGGCATCTCTAGTGAGCTCACCATGATCGACAAACTGACTCTCACCTCGTTTAGAAAGTATCTGTTGATCATCGTTGTTTTTGGTGTCGTTTATTTTGTGATAAACAAGTTATATTAGAAAAAAATAACGCCATTTCAGTTCAATTGAACCCGATGACCATAGTGAGGCATTGACACCAAACTGTATGTCACAATAGCCACGCCCGATAATATCGGATCGGAGCCGATACCCGATGCCAAGTGTTAGTATCGTTACTCGTCCGATACTAGGCTGGTATCGATGCCGACCATGATTTGCTATCCAACTCTTAAAATAAATTTAAACAATCTGAAAAGATTACCTTTGAACGTGCCAATTTCATCTATAACACGTTTTTTTTACATATTCAGTAATTAATCCTAAGTTAGAGCATTCAAAATGTTTTAATTGAATTCTATGCAAGACTTGTACTTCTACTGGCCGAGAATTATTTAGTAAAAATCAATTTTATTTTTTCTTGACACGTAATATGTAATTAATAATTATAATAGATCCGCAAACTATGAAGTGCTTCGTAGGGTTGGATTTGATTTCTGTTTGAATGGGTTGCATTACTCGTAAAATAAATAAGCAAATATATTTAATTTTCCATTGTGTTTTTACCCGAAAATATTTTTAGACAAAAAGCGCTATGCTCACTACGGCATGTTATGCTGTGTGACCTCACAAATCCTTCAAAAGTCAAATTTATGCCAATATAATTTATAAATGTCATTATATCTATAAATATACGATTTTTTTTATGTGTTTAACATCTCACGTATCCTATCAATTTATCAGAATGCAATTTTAGCCATAAAACACAATTGTGCTCAAGAAAAGCGTTTTTTTTAAATCAGTTGTTTTATGACGTAATTTATGATGTAATCGTTTAAAATGTTCATAACCCTAAAAATGAAATCCAGGATCCCCCCTGGATATTGTTTAGTAAATAAATGTTAAGTCATATACGAGTAATGTTTGCTTATATGATTTATTTGAATATACAAAATATAACATTTAAGTAGAAAATAGAAATGTTTTTGGAAGAAAAAATACTTCTAAACCATAGCGGTCGAGAAACACAGTTAATATTGAAATAAATGGCAATGTTGACAAATTGTATTTACTCTGACATAAAAAAGCACAGTTGTGCGAAAGCTTGTCAACTTTAAAATACAATCTGTCAATAGTGCCACTCGTTTTCAGTTTTTAATAAGACAAATACGGCTATGAACCAATACAGTTAATATTAAGAATATAAAAAGTCGGTGTCATTTTAAACGTTTAGAAGTAAGTGGTATTTTGAGAAGTAGGTGTCATTTTGAACGTTCGAATTACTCTTTATTCATTTTCAACAGATACCTACTTCTGTATGGGCTTTGATATTCTTACTACTTTCGTCTTTTTACAACCTCCAACCATAATGCTCGACAGTTAATATCGTTACACCATAGTTACGAAGGTTGCTCCTAATAGTTGGACAGGCCTAGAACTCACACAAAGGTAAACGACCCCCAATGCCATAAAGGTTAAAAACCGCTGGTTGAAACAATACTGCTTTATTTAAATTTATGGACGTCCGGTTATATCGGGTCGGAGCCGATATCTGATGCAAAGCGGTAGTATCGATACTCGCCCAATTTATGTTGGAATTTCAGTCCTAATTTGCATTCCAACGCAGAGATTTCTTGTTTAAAACAGTAAATTTAAAAAAAAACAGTAGGTTTACATTTGAAGGTAACTATAAGTTTCTAACGCTAAAGAAAACTTTCGCCCAAAAACACGTTAAAAAAACTTTGAACGTTTTAATTACATCATAGTAATGACGTCATTCGGTATTGGATCGGATCGAGATACTTTTTGTCCAAAATATCGGGTATCGGGTATCGTTATGTCAAGTATCGGACATTTCTACTTTAACCATCAGCAGCCTTTGAAGCTTAAATAAATCCAACAATCAACAAAATGTTTCAGTTGAGCCTTGACGTCCACTTCTGACTTTCATGCTTCTTCAACGCCTCGAGTTCCTTGTCCTTTTGACCTCTGACCTCGTCGACCTTTGACTCCTTGAACTGGGGGTCACGGGAGGGGTCATCTGCCCGACGCCCGTCAGCGCCCTCTTGCGGAAAATGACCGCAGAAGGCGATCTTCCAGATTTCGCTCGGATTTCTGACAAAAAAAAATGATGTCGCGCAAACTTAGAGTCGTCATTGAACTTTTTTGTGTTCTATGACAACGTTGAGCGAGTTTGTAGTCACACGATTTGTTATCCTTGTTTTTTATATCTGGTTGGTTGCAATTTGTCGCTTTATAAGAAATCTGTCTTGCATTATATGCCATTATCCTGGTGAAGGCGTCTCGTATGGGACGTCGAAACGTCGATTGATTATATAATACTGCTGGATGAGCTATACTCGGTTATACATTATGCCTGGCAGCAATAGCTTATTTTACAGTAGTTTTGTCGTTTTTAAAGGTGAGTTGTTAATTTAAATCTATTAGGCTAGGGTTTTCAATATTTTTTTTTTTTTTTTTAATATATCATAAAATTAACGCAATAAAACAAGTACACTTAAGAAACCTGATGTTTTTTAATGCAAATACAGATTGAACACAAGTAGAAGGCACCAACGCATTTTTTAATTAAACTCTAGGATTTTACGCTTTCATGAGCCTCCAAAATGATCTTTTTCGCACGATGTTGGCAGAAATAAGCAGAGATAAACAAATCTATGAAAACATATATTTGTGAATGATCAAGACACTTGTTTTGTTTTTTTCTGTGGCGTCCCTTGTATTCCCCCAAAACTTACCCATTGGATTCCCTTATTTTTCTACGCGGAACAAAGACATCAAACACTAAAGAAATTACCAATTGTAAACGAATGGAAGTTATTTTCTTCATTCGCGCGAGTGGGACTCTAACTATTTTTAAACAAACGAACTTACCTCGACCCAGACCTCCCGATGTCTGCACTAGCCAGTGGTGGGTTGCCGATTGCTTCAATGCTGTCCATCCCTGCTGGAACGTACATTGGCCGCGTTGCGTCGATCACAGGGGTTTGACTGGAGGTGGAAATATTTAAACTTTAACGTAATGGTTATTTAACCTTATGAGTGTAATTACCAGTGTTGTAATGACCTAAGTCGAAAATCTGACGGTAGTGCACATAAGTCACTGTTTTTAATGACTTGACTTAAGTCTTTGGGACAAAATACTTTTCTTGACTCAAGTCGTTTGAAACAAATAACTTAATTTGACTTAAGTCGTTTTGGTAAATGACTTAACTTGAATAAAGTTATTGAGTCAATTAAATCACTTGGGTTGAAATTAAGTGTTCTCGTTTGATATTTTATTATAAAATTGAACTTTATCACCCATGACCCAATAATTGATATTTAAACGGTTTGGTTATTACGCAAATATAGTTTGCATTCACGCGCCGCCAAGTGGCATCATGTGACAATGACGTCATCACTATTCGTTATGAGATAAACCCTCAACGTTATAGCAAATATCTCTTTAACCCTTACTTTAAAATCCTGCCCCTTGTCCTGCATCCACTTACTTGAGTTGTCCGTCGAATGCTGCCACGTTGACCACGTGACGTAATCCACGCATGGTTGCGTCGACCTTTGAACTCGTGAAGAGCAGAGTGGCGCCATTGGCGTGTGCAATGAAGCGGAGACAGCGGGTAATCACCTGCAGGGGAAGCACCGCGTTTGAATTCGCCATTCACAAAACTGTGTGTCCCATTTATTAGGGTTGGGAAGGGATTAGACACGTTTTTGTGGGCTAGATAAGCGTTTGTAGACCGTGGCCATAGGATTCTTATTTTTTAAAAATGGGGCAACACACGGCTCGTGCTTCCGGTCCGACAAGCAATTTAATCCGGCCCGCGGCCCATTTTTTATCAAATTTTTGTACAAAAATAGGTCTTTATGAATAAATTACACTTTAATGTTTCCTAGGCTAACCAGCTTCTCAAACTGTGTTTTTTGAGCTTTCTTTAAATAAAGATGTGTGCTGTATATTAAGTGTATTTCAGATCGCAACAATTTGTTCCAAACCAACATTTTGTTTTAGATTTTATTTTGTAACAAACCGTTAAAAAAATAATTGCCCAATTACCTAAGGAAAATATTGGCCACAAACCTTTTTCTTTTCCCCATCCATCTCCTGGAATAGATCGAACTTACTTCCAATAATTGCAAGAGGAACTGGGAAGGGTTGGATAGACTTTACATCCTACAAGTAAACATCGCCATTACAATATTAAACCTGCCTTAATGTAGGTGAAAAAACAACTAAAAATACGAAGGCGGATTTAATTCTTGTGCATAGTTGGTACAACATACTGAGGAAACAAATCATTTGCGCAGCCTAAACTCTGTTCGCCTTTTTTAAGCAATCTGGAATTGCTGTAATGGCTTCATACAAGTTGAGATCAGGCGCGGATCTAGGATTTTTGTTTAGGGAGGGGGACATCAATACATTTTTAGAGATGACGTCACAAAACTAAGTCAAAAAGTTACTTCATAAAGTTACGTCATAAAAAGGTAAGCTTGAAAGCACCACACACTTTTGTGCATCGGAGGTGCTACCATTGGTTCCCAAGCTTTTTTGGGCTGTTGCTATTTTTTGCACAAGATTTTGACAAACTGCGAATCGTTTACACAAGATTGAATAACCCTAGTCAATTGAATGCGATTCGTGGTGATTAGGAGTCTTAAAACAAACAAATATGCAGGGGGCTGTTACACCTTGAATATCTGACAAACAGTTGACGTCATTAAAGCAAATCGGGCAAAAATGAAGCAAGTCCGACTCCAGCCAAAAGTGCGATTCGGTCACGTCCAGAGTCCGGCTCTGACTCTTTCACCCATTTACGTATCTAAGCTAAGGTGGTTAATCAGCACTCCACTCTTTACTAGTTACACTTTACCTCCGTATCAGGTTTAAAATTTGGAACTGCGCATGCGCATGTCAGACTCAGGCTTAGGGTATACTTACTCAGCCCGCGTCCTGAGTCCGACTCGGCAGGGTTGATAAATACTACAACTCATAAATAAAGCTTCATTCAATCCACCCACCGGTCTATCTTTGCCGCCCAATCGTTCCCACGCCGCATTGGTTATCTTCTGGCCAATGGCAGGGTCGCGTTTTCCCGCCTGTTTGATCACCTGTTCCAGCCTTTCGCGCGCTTTTTCCAGCAAGGTTTCTGCTGTTTGCCAGAGCTTGGATGGCTCGGACAGGTCCAACACCTTAAAGACAATAAACCTATTGTGACGTGATAGTTTATAATTTTAAATAATGACTATTTTTAACCGTGAGTTTTGTGTAATGGAGCAGCGGTGAAAGACAAAAACAAATTTTTTTAACCGTTCTTGAGTACTTTGCGCAGAAATTAGCTACAAAACTAAAAAATTCCAAATTATTTTAAATGATTTGCGTCCCACCGGACGTCAAGTGACTGACGGCGTCAAATCACTAATGCAGTACTTACAAACAATGCGCTGTTTAAATTAATTTAGTCCTAATAGGTAAACATTTTAATTGTTTTTTAATTCTGTGTAATTTCTATTCACAATTTTGATATTTTGTGCAAACAAAACAGATGAACACCAACACGACTACAGAAAAACGTGCGACAACCGACGATTGAAACTTAGTATTTACGTGACCTATATGAATGACACGTAACCAGTTGTTGTCACGCTTTTAACGCGTGATTATGGACAAAACAACAATATACTGAAGCAATGAAGCGTCTGTGTCTATGTCTATTGTAGCTTTAAACCGACACCACTATCGCTGTGCTTATAGTTTTCAATGTGTAGGTCTGGCGTGGGTATAGGATTTTTGTTTGGAGAGGGGGCCATAAATAAATTTTCAAAAATGACGTCAATAAGCTACGTCATAACGTGATGTCACAAAAATGTAACCTTTAAAAAAAACAAGTTTAATTTGAAGCTTCACGTTGAAGGGGCGTTACTTTTAAAGGGTAAATATTTCTGAAGGTTTTCAAATAGTCCGTTCATTATGAGAATTCACATATTTTTCCGTTGGTAGTATTTTTCTGATTTCTGTTTACTGCAGAGGTTGGTGAAAATTTGGGCTAGGTTTGAAATTATTAGAGGGAAATAGTAACAAAGTTAGAGGGTCGGGTTTGAAGTTAGGGAAAAGGTTGTAGAGGTATTCTAGCCATTCAGGTCTTATTCCGATTATTAGGTATTCGCCCTATTTTGGTCTTATACCGACGAGTTTTAATCTTATTTCAATTTATACGTTATTCAGGTAATAGTCCTATTTTGGTGTTATTCGGACGGGTTTAGGACTTATTCCGATTTATACTGTATTTCAACTATTAGGTTTAGTAGTTCTATTTCGGTCTTATACCGAACTGCGTTTTATTCCGACGTTTAGACGTTTTTAGTATTAGTCTTATTCCGACTGTTAGGAATTCCAACTGTGTTTTATTCCGAGGTTGATGTTGTTCTAACTTTGGTCATATTGCTGACAATTCTCGCAAACCGCTATAATAAAGCGAGGTCAGTCATCCGTAGCGCGCTGTCACGGTCCACTGGCGTCGCAACCGGCAAAGTGCACATTGCCACCTTCGCTGGGAAAAAGCGACGCGACAAACAATCGGCGAGCGCACGATACGTCTGTGACGTCACAGAGTTGAGGTGAGCGCCTCGCTACAGCGTCTGTGCAGAGATACGCTTTCCTTCCTCGATTGGCGAGTCTGTAGCGCAGGGAAAGCGATTACTGCTGATGTTATCATTGCCGGAAGCTTGTGTTGTCAAGCTTAGCCTTGTTTAAATCAGTTTTAATTACTTGCTGCATTGGTTGTGTAATTACGGTAAAGTGTCAATGATTCAGCTCGGTAGCTTCTATATTTAAATTGTTTTTTAAGCATGAAATAAACGTTGCAGGATTGACTAAGAATAGATATGAAAGCCTATACAGAAGTAGATAGCATTTTGTGGTGTTAAAAACGAATAAAGAACTATTCAAAACGTTCACAAAATGCTACCTATGTCTGCATGGGCTTTAATATTCATTCTACGTCTAACTACAACCTTCAGCTATTATGCTCCGAAGTATTGCTGAAAATTTCAGCATGATGGTACTTAAACTTCGGTAGATGGTTAACGTTAGACTTTGGAGCTTCCTTAAGATTCTTATTGACGCAGTTTAATCGTTCAAGTATTTATAACGCTGGTTTTTAATTTGGCTGCGTGATTGGTAAGTTATTGCACTGAACAGATTAACCTCATATAGATTTAACGTTATATATATCCGTGTAAGTGCAAGGCTGTGGTTGTTCACGTTTCTGCTAGTAACATACGCTAATAGTTTGTTTCTGTTAGCAACGCAAGATTATTGTCACTTTTACTTCTCTGCTGTTTCAAACTGTGTTGCAGTACGAGGTGTTATACACAACGGTTAACGTGATAGATTCTGCCTCCTATTTTCCGCATATTAATGTTTTTTTATTCATTCGAATTATATTGTGACTGTTAAAAAAATACACACACATATGTCGGATTGTGCAACAACGGATTCAGCCCTTATGAAAACGATAACGGCTATAGTTTATTAGCTCACTGCGTTCAGCGTCTGCAGTTAAGGTACTTTGTTAAAATAAGTTTTCGCATTATATCAGTAGGTATAATTTACCCATACGAAAAATGTGCGTAGTGCGCTTATTGATCGACGCTTAATAATAGTGTTTACTTACTTTTTCGCCGTTATTCTAGTTGCAATACACACGTTTAAAGATATGCGCGAACTTAGTTTCCATTGGTTAATCATTAATGGTGCCAACTGATTTTCAGACAAAAACAAATGTACACATTTTGCATTACCTAATAATTCGACATTCAGATAATTTAAATTAACAACCCACACGTAATTTTGGTGCTAATTTTATAAAAAGAAGCAAGATATGAACATGGTAAGTTAGGTTTAAAGTTTATAAAGAATAGTCTTGCTATGTCATAGCATCAGCAATCATGAGTAATTACTGTCACATGTTGAATAATTAATCCAATAATTAGCCTTAGGCATGTAGTTAATTTATGTAAATGTCATATTGGACATGTTTACATAGTTTCAAACTATTAATTACCCAACTCTGCCTTTAAGTTTAGCCTAATCAACTTTTATTGTTTTAATTTTGCCAGTTTAGCAGTGAACAATTAACTAGAAAATAAGCAAAATTTTGTATTTTTTTTATAAAACTCTTTAAAACTGAAAGATTGTTGCTGAGAAACACTTGGCTTAAATTTTGAAAACTCTTTGTAGTTATGTGTCTCTAAAATATGCAGCAATTTTATAGCAGAATATATACTTAATGTTTAGGGGATTCAAAATTGGGTCTCATTTTCCACATTTTTTTTCTAACAACTCTAAATGCTGTCTCTGTCTGCAAAGTAAGTCATTCCAAAATATCTGCAGGACTTGTTTGTTATTTTAAGAGAAACAATGTTGTGAGTCTGTCTAGGAACAATTTATTTGTACAGACGTGTTGTAGCAACAAACAAAGTGGCATCACTATCAAAAAAATAAGGCAATAATACTCGATAAAATTGACATTTTATTGTTTATAAATGGTTCAGTTACTTTTGTCCTTTTTTCATTTTTTGTGTTTTATCGCAAAATATCCTTTTTACTTTTCTGTGTTTTATCGCTTTTATCTTAACTTGATTTTTTTTAGGTAATTGCCGAAACGTTTGTAAACAACAAAATATTGAATATATTGAATTTATTGAATAATATGGCTTCAGTATTTTTATTAAAATGTGGAATCAGTTTTTAAACACAAACTTTATTTTCCCCAAACACAAACTTTATTTATGTCCATAAAACACAAAATGATGATTTAATTATATTTTGCAGTACAGGTGTTTAAACAGTAAAATGAAGCTTATAGTATTTGGTTCAACTGGCCAATCCGGTCAAGCTGTTTTAAAAGTTGGAACACAAGAAAAAGGTACTAATACTATTTAAGTTAGGAAGTGGCATCAGCTATTTTCAAGTTTTGTTGCATTTGTTAAACTTGAATGAAAATCTAAAATTTTACTACTTTTTAAAAATTGTATTTCCTAAAAAGATTATTTTTGTTGTGAACTGCATATTTTTTTAAATAATTTCACTTTGGTTTGTTGTTTGGAATATACGCTTGTTCTATATTTCCCTCAACTTGTTACTGCAAGTCCACCCTCATATTAGCTTGATAAAGACTATGCAAAATTAATTTATCAGTTCCCCAAAATGCAAACAAAATTTGCAATTTACTTTTTTTTTTTAGATTTTTTTTTATTTCCCCCTAAAAAAACTAATATTTTTTTAAATAATTTTATTTCTATAGGTCTTGAAGTAACAGCTTTTGCGCGGACACCTTCAAAAATACCGAGCGAAGTTCGAAATAAACTGAAGGTAGTGGTTGGAGACGTTCAAAATCCAGATGATGTGTGCAAGGCAATAGAGGGAATGGATGGAGTTATTTCATGTTTGGGCACTGGATATGATTTTGGTAAGTAACATGGTGGTTTTTAATATTTTTATGTAAACAATTTTTTTTTTTTTAAATATTTGTTTTTATTATAAATGTGGATTATTTTAACTTACATTTTAACATAACACATTTTCATGATGACTCTTTAAAAAATTGAAAAAAATGTGTTGTATTTTAGGTAAAACAACTGTGCTTTCAAAGGGAATTGAAAATATTGTGGAAGGAATGCGAAAACATGGAGTAAAAAAACTTATGGTTATCAATGTTTGTAAGTCTAAAACAATTAAAGTAATCTAAACCAAACAAATTTAAAACAGTAGGCATTGTAACAGTGAATGATTATAAATAATTTGTTTAAAATTTACAGAAATCAAACAAAAACAGGGCGCTGGTCTAGAATCCTACAACATTTTTGTCTGGGGTTTACATTGCTAAGATTATTTGGGTTAGGGTGTGAGTTAGCGTTTTGGGTTAGGGTGTGAGTTAGCGTTTTGGGTTAGGGTGTGAGTTACCGTTTTGGTTTAGGTGGGTCAAGTATTATTATTATATTTATACTCTCTTATTTATTTCTTCCTTGCAATTTATTTTCATTTACTATAAAAAAGTGGTACTCTCTACCTGTGCCAAAAACAGTGATATGTAGTTGTATCACATTATTGCAACAGTTCATAACTTAAGTTGACAGAAACAGCAAAAGAGGTAGTCATGGTAAAAAATCACTAAGACATGTTTAAAACACAACACACAAAATAAGTTGGTGGTATTTTTTTTTATAATTTGCCACAAAACCTAACTTTTTAAATTTTATTAGCCTTAATTTTTTAACCAAAATAATCTATAATTTTTTAGCTTTTTTACTTCCTGGAAAGCAATGGAGTCCTGGAATATTAAAGAACATAAACGATGACCACGAACGTGCACTAAACTTCCTTCGCAAAACAAAAGACATCCAGTGGGTGGCGCTAATGCCCCCTGAGATTGTCAACATGCCGTACGGCGGATCATTTAAGGTGGGATAACATTAGGCTGTATACTATGGTGTTGTTTTAAGTGTTTTAAAGCAGTGCTTCTTAACCTTTTGACAATTGGTGACCGACAGAAATACAGAATCCTTTTTTTTTTTTTTTTTTATACAAAAAGTCATTTTAACTTATTAAGATCTATAGTGCCATTAGCTACTCAGGCATTTTCATCCTAAACATACTCTCCGAAACAAGGTGCAACAAAGTCAAATATGAGGCGAAATTTGCACAATTATAAAGTTGGTAAAAAACATGTTTCCAACTGCACAATAAAAAAAAACTTTTTGAAGACCGGCAAAAATTCATCGCAGACCGGCGGTTAAGAACAACTGCCTTAAAGGACCAAAATGGTCTCTAGAATTTCTCAAAACAAAGGTTGTACCTGGCTATGAATGTTTTTTTTTATTCAGATAAAATTTTGCGCTCTCTTAAAATTTTTAGCAGTCAATAAAGCCAAACCATTCAAAACAAACTTAAAAAATTTTTAACTCAAGTGGTGTTTGACATGTTTTGTTAATATATATGTGATAATTGTGATATATTTTATTTCGATTTATAGATAAAATAACATGAAGATAAATAGATAAATATATAATAGCAAATGCCCCCCTAACCCCCCAGCGAACAAAAAAAAACTTTCTTTTTATATATTCAATTAAAAAACAACACTAGGGCATCAGTTGACAACCTTTAAAAAACTTGTTCATATCATGCCACTTCCTTTTAGTCATACTGACATAAACCTGCCATTCTAACTTCCTGTTCACAAAATAAAAACAGTCTGCCATGTTAAACCAATGAGGAAGTAAAATTTTTGTAAATATTTGTTTGAGTGATTAATCGTAGCATGTGCTCAACCTTAATTAACATTTATTCCATCCTGCAAATTAATTATGGTTTTTTTTTTAGAAGAGCTAGGTAACAGTTAAAACAGTTATTACGTTTGTAAAGTAAAAAGTTAATATATAATATACTGATTTATCAATCAATAGTATTTTAAAACTTTAATCAATTGACATATCGTTAATTCGCACACTAATTCACTAATTGCTTGCATAACATTTTGTCGAATTCCTTAGCGTTTTGATGCCCTGTCAGAAATCCAGAATGTCTGAAATGCTCTGCACACTCACGTTCAGCCTCCTATGTCCCTAAGCCATTTTTTTGCTGTACAGACTGCCATCAACAAAGTACCCGGGGCCCCGGTGGTTGCTACGCTTGATATGGCTGAGTGGATGTTGGACTGCATCCGAGACGATGGCGACATGGCCGAGTACACGCACCAGTTGGTCGGAATATCATCAAGCATTTCAAATTACAACTGGCTGATAAGAACCTTCCTCGGTAGAATCACTTTGTTTGGCATAGGGTTGCTTTCTATTGCTGTTTTGGTTTACGCACGATTCTTTATGTAAAGTTTGGAAGCGTGGTAATTATGCCATTTGGTCCACGATTTTAAAGTTGGTTTTACCAACCCTAAACAAAAACTTAAAAAAAAAACTTTTTTTGCTATTCCGACGTCAAGGCTTATATATATTTAATAGTACCACATTATGGAAAATTGTTGAAATTTATTGCGAAGTTTTACCCAAGTCAGTTATCTAACTTGAATGTTCCTTCTAATTTCAATTACCACAAAGCTTAAAAGGCACTTTGTATTTTGCTGTGTATCCTTTATATTGACATTTTATTGTTAACTTTTTCAGTATTTCTTTGCTTAACACCTTTTTCACCGTTTGTATCTTTACTGTAACTTCATCAGCACTTTTTAGTGATGGGGAAGCATAGCCATTTTTATTTTTGTAAAAAGTTGCATAATTTTGCTTTCTGCTTTAGCTTTTTCTTCTAAACCTTTTCGTTGTGCTGCCAAACCAGAATGCTGTAACTTCAATCTATCAACTGCTGAAACCCATATTCTTTGCAAATAAATGCATTAAAAACATACTTTTGTGTAAAATGCATCCTAAATGAAAAGTATTTTGCAAAGGTTTCGAATAAATCTAATAAAATGGCTGGAAGTTGTAGTTTGACAGAAAATAAAAAACAAACCCATGCAGAAGTAGGCAGCATTTTGTGCACGTTGAAATTAAATAATTTATTATTTGACCAAAATGCCACCTAATTCTGTTTGAGCTTGTATATTCATTCCGTATCAAAGTTAAGACCTTCAGAAAAATAACAAAGACTAACCAGTATTATGGTGGTCTGTCTTATCGTGTCTGCCTTTAGTGGAATGTCCAGCAACTTGCTTAAATTAGTTCCACTTCCCAATTCCCAAATGTGGCCGGTCATCTTGTTTTGCTATAAGCATAAAATATGTTATTTGAAGGCAAATAGTGGTATACACAAAGTTCACTGAGGTATATTTCCAAACACCAAAAACATAAAGTATTTACAAAATTTTGGAGGGCAGTAATATCTATATAATTTTTACTTAAAACAATCATTGCTTTGGGTTGAAATATATTTTCCGATTTCAATCTTTTTCAATAAAGAGAACACCGTTTTAATATAGTAACCTTTTTTGCGATCATGTGTCTTGAGAAAGTGGGTTAGAATATTTTTATTAATGAATTTAAGCTTAAAGACCCCTAAATGATTAAGACAGACCTCAACAATTCATTTTTGCAAACTGCTTATATAGTGGTGAAATGCAAAATTGTATAAACAAAATAAATATAAAAAATGCTACATGCAAAAACTGTTGCCTTACACTTTTAAGCCAACTAAAACCTTTTTACGAACCTAGTTGGGAAGCATAGAGTTGGAAACTAACCGAAGACATGACTTTGAAATTTACGTGAGGCATAAGAGATTTTGGCAAAAATTCTGGGAAATAATAAAGGCAAAATTTTGCTTTGTATCACAGCTCCAGCTACTGAATATATCCTCAAGTAAAAAGCCTTTTGCAATTCTATTTTATTTCCAAGTGGCATGATTGTATCTCAGTGTCTATCCAAGAATCTTTGGCGTCCACCCAAAATTTCATAATTTGTGGCGCCAAACAATCACTTCAAATTATATTGGATGGCAAAATAGGAAAATATATATATATATGACAAAAACAAGTATTTTTCATTGTAAATTCACTCAGCCAAATAGAGTCACTGGCATGGTTTGGGAAAGCATTCCATGTCAAAGATCTTTGACAGGCAGGCACTGGAATGCAATCAGAGTCGTCACAAATTTTGAAATGTTATTCAGTTCTGACTTTACTCACAAGGTTGGTTGCCCTTCTGGCAAATGTGTATTCCAAACCAGTAGTGGGCTTTGCAGATTCATCGCGAGAAAGAAACTTCAGAACAAGAGTGGTTTTTCCCTTGTAATAAAATTAAAACAACTGTTAAAAAAGTAAATGTTTAAAAAACTATATAATTTGTGCCAAATAGGATTTATATACAGATGTGCTAAATAATATAGCATAAAAAATGATTTGTTTTTTAAACACTAAGGTCGTTATTGCGGATTAACTCTAAATGTATTTCAACATCGGTATACTAACTTTGCTAACGTTTGATTTAGAAAAAGGCTTTTTTTTCAGACAATAAAGTAGTCTACTTAAAATCGATAAACAATCACTAATAAGTGTATGTGTACCATATTGATCCGGGAAAATAGGCAATAGGCAATAGACACTTTCTGAGGCTATTCACCCGGCTAACATGTTTATAATACACGATGTCCAATTAAAAAACAAACAATATTAAACGTACCGACGATTTTCCACCCATAAATAAAACGTATTTGTCGAAACTGTTGGCGTTTTCAGCTTCTGACATGGCAACTTCTTGCGTAGCTGCATCCCAAATGTTTCTTACGCCCGACATCGCAATATATATCTTTGGTTTACGTTTACAATGCTAAAAAAAACATTTTTTTTTAACTACAGTGAACTATTTTGTTTTCCATTTGGTGAAAAATCAACGTTAGGTGGTTGTTACTGAGTAAATATAGCTGTTTCAAATTTCTAATTTTTCGTCAATTTGCGTAAAAAACTATTTAAACTTTTAAAATGTATTAAAATAACTGTTTTTTTTATTAAAAATATTGTTTAGATTCAATAATAATCAGGTTGTATTGTTTTTTATGCTTGTTTTTTTCACGTTTGATAAGTCATGTTTCTTAAAAGTCACGTGGTATTGTTTATGTAAGACAGGAAATGTGATGTAAGCTTAGCTTAACCATTTGCTACATTCTACAGTTGCTTTCGAAGCAATACACAAGGTAGAAATGGCCGAAGGTAAAATAGTGACCATTGCAGGCGGCGGACCGGTAAGTTAGTTAAGCAATAACTTCATTGGGGCGCTGGTCTAGAATCGTGCCACAGCGTTCAAATAATTGCTAAATCAACTCTAATATTTTGGGTTAGGTTTTTGATTTAATCTATAGAAAATAACAAATCTGTGCACCTGCCACACTTTCTACATTAGTCTTTAGATAAGAATTTAATCATAAAAAACTCCTAAATGTGTAATTTGAAACATCTTTCTATAATCTATATACAACCCAAAATTATATGTTGATATTACTGAATTAGGTAGACGTTTACTATTGCTACCTTTTATTTATACTCTTTAGCCAACAAATATTGTGGTTATATATTTTAGGGATTTGATTTTTTTAATTTAATTTGAATTCACAGGAAATGCAACCAAACTGTTTTCAATTATTTTGTTTTGTTTTCTAGGTTGGGGCTCTTCAGGCTTGCTATTTGTCAAAGAGAGGATACAAAGTTGATTTGTACGAATCAAGAGGAGGTTAGGCTTAAATTAATTTGTTTATTTGTTTAAATTTTCTCAACATACAAAGTATTTGTCCTGTTTTTTTTTGTATAAAAATTCTTTAACAAAAAAAACGTTAAGTTTGATTGATTTATTTGCATCCTTGTTTATCCTTTAAAATACAATTTCTGGTTGTAGTACCAACTTGTCCTGTTTTTTTTATATTTGGTTTAATTGTTTAAAAAAAAATATATGTAAAATTTTTTTGGCCGTTTTGTGAAAACAGCAATTCAGTAAATCAACGATTTTAACAATAAACATTTTCAGACATACGAAAGATTGAAAATGCGAGTGGACGTAGCATCAACTTGGCTCTGTCTTATCGTGGAATCGAAGCACTCAAACAAGTTGGATTGGACGAACGGGTAATTGCATTTAAATTTGTGTAGTTGTCTGAATGTGCTTGTAGAAATGGAGATGAGAAAAAAAATTATGTTTTTCCAATCACTGTACACGGTGTGCATTGCATTTAATTTGTGTTGCCAGTCTGGCAAGTGCTTACCCATCAGTATTCGCCTGTATAGAGTTGCACTCTCTTTGGCAAACGAACATGTGCAAAATAGAATCTTTAAAAGTCTTTGATTGAAATGATTTAGGTGTTAAAAACCTTAGTAAAAATCTATGTTTTCAAGCTATTTTTGATGCAGGTTTAGTTATGTGTATTTTGAAACAGCTGTAATAAAACAATTTTTTAAGGTATTTGATTTGTAATTGTATTAACCATTGCATTTGTACTGTTTTGTTTTCACCATATAAAGGTCTTTGCAAACCTATAACCTTTCTTTAAAATGTCTTTGCATTTCTTACAACATAACATGAAACTTTGTTTAAGTAAATACAATAAGCAAAGAAAGCCTACCAATGATGGAATATGACATCTTGAGTCATATTCCATATTAACATTACCTTGAATGTAATTTCAGGTGAAAGCATTGGGCATTCCAATGCATGGACGTATGATTCATCAACTAAATGGGAAATGCTATTTTATGCCGTATGGAAAACAAGGACAGGTATATAAAATATGTCAAATTTTTCAATACTAAAAACTGTATAGTGCTTCCTGAATGCCAAATTAAAAGTAAATTAGTGTAAACCATTCAGTGTGTTAATTTAAGATTTACAGATAGTTATGTTATCCTTTTAATATGATTAATTGTTTGGATATGCCTTTGTTTTAATAAAGTACTATTATATGTTTTAAACCATTTTTACTTATTTTTGATTGATGTAAAAAACGACATAGTATATGTAAACTGTACATTTTATTTTATTGTTTATTAATAGAGTGTATTATTAATTTTCTTTTACACAGTACCTACTTTCTGTGGATCGGATGCAACTGAACAGAGACCTATTGTCAGGTAATTTTATGATTGCTCAAATATTGTACATTGACTTAATAATAAGGTTTCACTTATCGTAAAAGTGTTGTGTCAATTAGGCTGTTGTAGAAAAGCCAATATCTCCATGTAAATGATTAAGCAGTGATAGGCTATACCAGGGTTTGTCAAACTTCTTTCAGCAGCATAACTTTTTGATTTATCTAAATGTATGGTGTACCAAAAAAATAAAAAAAAAAAATAACAAAACACTTGTATTTAGGGTCGGAAGCCATAAACCCTATCTATCTGTAATAAACCTGTAAACTTTTACCAAAATATATATTCAGACCATTAACACAAACATGCAAACCCTGGCTTAGCGTCATCAGCATGGCAGATTTGTTTACAAACCTGCAGTCATAAGCATGAGCAGTAGGGTTGTTCAAAAAAACACTTTTTTTTCAAATTTCAGTGGGAAACCCCTGGATTTGTTAGGTTGCGTCTAAAAACCCCACAAACCAAATCTTAGCACGTTTGGTTCAGTATTAACCGTGCTACGTAAATTTGAAAATTTAGATTTAGGCTAAAATTTTTGAAAAAAATAAATTATCCCCCCCTGAAAAAAACTTTTTTCTTCATTTTTTTGCATGGCTTTGCAATTGAATAGCTATGAATAAACCTGTTTTACCTGTTTTACAGTAAAAAAGTGAGTAGTAGTGAGTATGGTACAAATGTCACATTTCAACAACATTTGTAGGCTGTTAAGGTTTTATAAATTGTCAATCATAGTCATCAGCTGCCCTTGCTAGGAAATGTCATTACGTCATTGGAAAATCATTTGTTTTTAGCGGAATGTGGCAAGCTTTGTCACCCTTTTTAGAAAAAATGGAATTATTATCGAAAATTATTTTTCAGCCGCTTCAACTTTTCCAAACGTGAACTTGCACTTCAAACACAAGTTTGTTTCGTGTGATCTCAAGACATCCACATCAACATTTGTAAAGTAGGTGGAACTGTTGAATAATATAAAAATTAAACGGCTCTTGAAAAGCTTTTGCAGGGTTCGTACAAAGCCTTTCGATGTCTGAAAGCCTTTCAATGTCTTAGGGTTGATTTTTGTGTTGAAACGCCCTTCGTGTGTTTAAAAATCCTTGAAAAGTCATATTTGTTTTTAAATTCTAGTAAAAACACGTTGAGCGAATCTTAGGTTTTTGAAAATCTATAAATTGTTTGTCTTTGAATGGCTTTAAAATATGGGCCAAACAATAACTTTAATTTCCCAACGTTAGACAGTATAGACCCATCTTTGTAACTGTAGCAGAGAATTAGTTATTCGCTATAAACGAGTTTTTATGTCTTCTAAGTTTATTTAAAAACAATTATTTAGCCAAAATTATATTAAAGGTGCCACAATCTATTTATCATTTCTTTATGGCGTTGTAGGCCTAAATGCCGGAAACTGGTGCAATATAGTTTTATTACTGTGGCCGCATTTCCTGTAAGCTACAATTAGTATACCTTAAGTAAAAAACACTAAAACAACGCATTCGTACTTAACGCTTAGTGTTAGAATGAGAGTTGGTGTTGAAATTCAGGCAAAGTCTATTCTTTGAACGGAGTCCCGCCGACCAACGATAAAGGCACTCATTATATAAATCACATAATGTATTTTCCCGAGGCATGTGCTGGGGGAATGAAGTCGCAACTTTATCACAGCATTTGAAACGTAGTTGACACAGCGGTATTTGAAACATAGTTAACACCTCTGTATGAAAACTTCAACAGCCTTGTAAAGACAGATTGCTTTTATCATGCAAGTGTCAGCATTTTTCCCGCTGACGTTTTCTGACGTAATGCTCATTAGTCAGCGAATTTCACTTTTTGGTTCATTTATTTGGCGGAAATCGTCTGACCAAGCATCTTATTCAATCGCATTGCTGTGAAATCTTTAACCCTCGCTTAATTCCTTGTTACTTATTGCTTCATCAGAAATCTTAGTTTTTTTACTTTCCATAACATTCTTTAGTAACTTTTAAAATTTAAAGAGCCATTTGGTCACGTTTTTCAAAGCCTATATAAGCCACCTTATTTGACTACACTACGATTATAATATAAACAAATGTTTTACAGTTATACGAAAAAGCTTAAGTGTTCAGATCCTTTAACATTTTAAATCGAACATTATCTTATATTTACATATAATTTGTGTTTAGGCTTTCGTAGCTCAGAAACAACGAGCTTATGTATACTGAATAGCGTCCTACATAGCTGACGGGGATGTGCCATGTCAAATAAATCTTTCAAAGACTATTATTTGAAGTAAATTAGTGTCAAATAAAACCATCATTTTAATCCAATTGCATAAAAACTGCAGAAAAAACTTATAATTTTTAAATCATTCGTACCGTTGGTGTGATTTCTAACCGCTCCTTTTTTCGACCAATCAGCAGCGAGGGTTCGCAGAAGCACGTCACATCTGACGTCATAATGGGTTGTGACGGTGCGCACTCAGGCGTGCGACGCCAGCTGCAACGTCACGTGTTTGATTACTCGCAGGAATATATTCCTCACGGGTACAAAGAGCTCACAATTCCACCGGATGCAGAAGGAAAGGTCGGTGGTTCAATATGGCAGGGTTTTTAAACTGGGTCCGTGGGCTAGTTTTAGTGTGTCGACAAAAAAAAATAAATCTTAGTGTATTTTAAAAAAAGGTTAGTGGCACTTTTATGCGTTTAAAATTTTGTACTCGCTCGCTCGACAATGCGAGTGCTGATTGATACCTACTCACTGTAATATTTCCAACTAGACTTATGAAATTTTACACATTGTGTCACTATTTTTACTCAACGTTTTTCCTTTTCAAATATTGCGCTGATTTATTTAGTTTGGCTAAATGAATCGAACAAAAAATTCGTTACAGTGGTGTTGATAAGGTTATCAACGTTCATTTCATTTACTCCATCTATGTGGTTTTTAATTCATTTGAGCTACATTGCAGATCTGTGCATAGTGTAACATATCAAACATATCAAAACGCTTATAAGAATTATCGCCCTGTCAATTTTTAGCGAATTATACTCGTATTGGTGAGCGGGAGAGTTCTAAATCTTAACCCTGTTTTCCGAATTCTATTCTAACTTTAAACCTTTTGTACTTTTCATCCCCTAATATTGTCTTCCCCACAGTTTGCGATGCCAGCCGAGTGCCTTCACATCTGGCCTAGACATGAGTTCATGCTCATCGCTCTCCCAAACCAGGTAATTCAACATTTCTATTCTGCTGTTTGTATTTTTCAAGTAAGCCCGCTTTACGTGATGGTAAAATCAGTGATGTTTAAACGGGTTTTCACGTTATACCAGTGTGAATAAATTAACTAGTCGCATTAGAAATAGGCTCGCAATTATCTTGTCGTTATTTTTTTTACTTAGTATAACTTCGTTCCGTGGCAACCCGAACATCAAGCCTAAATGCACCAGCATAGTTTTTGGAAACTTTTACGCCGCTACGTTTGTGCCTAAGGCAGCTTATGCCTGTGTTTCTCAACCTTTTATCGTGGCCATCCAAATATTAAGTGTTAGCATAACAGCTAAGCTTTGGTGACCAAATGCTTCCTAATAAACCTTTAAAGGCGAACAAAATATAAGACAAATAGTATAAGTAAGAAGTTAATTAATGTTGGCCAGGTCTTCCTCTTTAGTTTTTTAAATTTTCACTGAGTAGTCTTGCTATAAACAGATCCCAATAAATCTATCTAGAATAATTCATAATAAATAAATATGATTTTAAATAACAATAAGTAAATAAATATGATCTAAAAAGCGTGATTGCTTGCTTTATGTAAGTGGTGCAATCTTCGGTTATATTATTCTGAGTAAAGTGCAAAGATAAATTGATTAGAATCATGCTTTCATATTCCTACAACGTCTTACTACAATTTCCCTCAATTTTACTCCAATAATACTTTAAGCACCTGATTATATCTTCACACAGGATTGTTCTTTCACTTGCACCATATTCATGCCCTTCAAAATTTTCGAACAACTCACCGACGGAGACCAGGTGATGGAGTTCTTTGACAGGGTATTCCCCGACAGCGTGCCCCTAATTGGAGAGTAAGTTGTTCAATCTTCATTGTTATTGTATTTTTGTTTTAACAAGTTATGTTCGTTTAAACTTGTTGTTGTATTGTAATGATGTCCGATAATATCGAATGGGAGCCGATACCCGATGACCACTGATGCAGTGATAGGTATCGGCGCCGATCCAATACCAAATTAAAATAATAATTTTTGCCATAATTTGCTATTAAACGCAGAATTTTTTATTTTAAAGCGTAAATTTCTCTCATAATAGCAGTTAAACAACTTGGAAACTAAACTTCTTCACACTGAAGCAACTTTTTAAATTTTGTCGTGACAAAAATACCTCTAAACATATCATCAATTTCATTACTTAGCTAATTTGAGCATGGTAATGACGTCATTAAGTATCGGATGGATCGCGATACTTTTCTCCAAAATATCGGGCATCGGAATAAAATGTCAAGCATCAAACATCCCGAGTGTTGTATAGAATTACTGTGTGCAACCTTTATGGCGTATTCCTGTATATAAGCGCGAGCCTGACTGGATCCATTACTTGTGTTCTAACACGCGCTGGTGTGCTACTCACAGTGGATACTACAACCAGTGGTTGTCAATCTATGTTTTGCCAACGCCCTGGCGCGCCGTTTCAATTATTAAAGGGCGTCGCATATTGGCCCAGCTTTCTATCTGAACTGTATTGTGGTATTAAATACTTACATATTATTATACCATGTTATGTGCATTTAAAATCACTATGGAGAATAAATGAGAAATTTTGTATGTATTCCTGTTCAAATAATGTCCAAAAGGTTTCCGAATACGACGCACGAGAAATAGTTCAGAAAAGCGTTTCTCAGCTTTTTTTAATTTATTATTTTGGATTTTATATAATGAACCTTTTGTAAGCGAACAAATCATTTAGCATTATGAAATTTATTTTGAATTTAATTAATATTTTCAATGAGTTGTTTTAGGAGATCAATGTTATTTAGAGATTACGTTTTTTGCCCAACTTTTGCATTTTTTTTTCTTTAGAGAACTTCTCCGAACGGACTTTTTCCTTCTTCCGCCCTTACCCCTAATATCAGTGAAGGTAAGTTTCAGTAAATCAAGCTAATATTTTATCGAACCTCCAATACCGTGTATCAGTAGTTGTAAAAGCACACGCCATACTTACCAGTGAATGCGGCTCATAAAACGTCCAAACGTCCAGTTAGCGGCTCGTTTCATACATTTTACGACCATAGTGTATTAAGATGGGACTTCATTTTAATGACTAATCAAATTTTTCCACAAATCAATCATAAAGCTTTGGGGCTAAAAGAGAGATCACCAATCTGGAACATTTAATTTCCTGTTTAGCAAGTCTTTAACAAACTCTCCGTGACTTTGTTGTTGTATTTTTTTCATTTTAAAGGGTAAAAATGTCCCAGTTGTACTTTAAAATATCCAAATGATACTTTTCGCCTTTTATTTGGGCTTAAGCTGGTGAGTTTGTAGTTCATGCTTCCAACAAAATGTTGCTACTTGACGGTATTTTCCTTCGAATGTGACTTCTGAAAAAATAGTTTATATAGAATATGTATAGTTTTTCCATTTTGAGTCGTACATCGTGAGGCAATCTGGTTCTAATTTAATGCCGTTTAAATTGGGGAAACCCGATAATTTGTATTTTGTTGATATTTCAAGCAAACCTTCTCTACCCGGTCTGATGCCAAATGACGTCATTATCATTGTCGCATACGTCACCTTTACTGTTAATAAAGTAATACATAAAAAAAACAATTTTCAAGGTGAATGCTTTGCGTTGCTCCACAAATCATGTCTGAAATTCCTGTGTTAATTTCGCAATCGTGGTATCGTATCGGCCAACTGGTATCGGGCTCCGATCCGATATTATCGTACATTCCTAGTTGTGGTGGGCGTGGCAATGTTTAATCTTTAGTATTTTATTCCTTTACGGTTTTGCGATATCGTCATTACAAAGTTTTAAAGAACAAAATAAACATTTAAATTTATCGCTCGTATTTTTTACACTGTGTTTTATTTTTTACGACATAAAAAAAATGACAGCAAAAATATCAGGATGTTAATTTGTGGAAATGCGTACAAGAACAAATAGACATAAATCCAACTGCAGATATTGATGCTATATTTTAAAACAGGGCTTATAGCTGACAACAAGGAAAATAAATGGAAGTTGTAAATTTAACCAACCTAAAAATTATTGTCAGATGTTTAAAAATTGTTAAAAAATGAAGCAATTGATTTTTATGCAAATAACTTCGACACATGTCAGTCTACATTGTAAAACAGCAGCGTTGGTCGTCCCTTGACTGTTTGCCGCTGATTGTAGCTGAAATGGTTCAACTAAATGCTCCCAACAAAGAGCTGCAACTCTTACAGCAATTTTGATGCGGCATTTTTTGGTTTTATTATGTCGTTGTTCTTAATATTGTACTATAGACAATTTTGCTTAAGTTTTTGTTGCTTTGTAGTTTTAGTGTGTTTTAGATAATTCCGCTTTAAATATTGTTAAAAAAAGGTCTTACTGTTTGTTCTTATTTGGGCTATTAATTTTTTTATCAAAAACCGGATACCGGTAAACTATTAAAAAAAGTATTTACATTTTTACAGCACCTGTCTTACCTTCCTGACCAGTTATTTCATCATGTTGTAATGTTGTATTTACTCACAGTGCTCCCCGTACCACTACAAGGACAAGGTTGTGTTGTTTGGGGACGCGGCGCACGCTTGCGTTCCATTCTTTGGTCAAGGACTCAACAGTGTAAGTTCAACCTTCTCTAGTTGTTTAAATTCTCAAAATTTAAGGCAAATCTTGGCGAGTAAGTGTCGGCTTGGTTTCTTGGCTGTGTTTAGTTTTGGTAATGTTGCCTTTTTGTATAAATTTGGATTCACATGTTCATCAGATAATGTAAACACTTCTTTCTGAGTCGGTTACAAAGTTTTAAACAATATATTTTAAAAAGCGGTAATATTGAGTTTCGCATATTGCCCTCTTGGCATAACGTGTGTTGTTTTACGAACACTACTTTTGATGCGGCGTAACTTTAGGGACTTGAAGATGTTTTGGCCTTCAACGAAATTCTGGACAGAAACAAACTGGATATTGGTAAGTTGCGCATTTCAATGAAAGTTATTTGTGACGTATTTAATTGTGTAAGCATTCTATTACTTCTAAGGTCACTGAGCACATGGTGCCTTGACATTGTAGTTGTTTTTACTGCACTTGGTGTTGCTTGTCACAGTAGGAGCTCGCCTTGAGAGTAACCTTTAAGTGTTTGGCGATGATATTTAACCTACACTGGTAAAGAACAACTTTAGTTTTAATAACCTTTCTCGAAAACCGGGAATTAACATCACTTGTAATGCTTTTTGTTTTTCACTTGTAATGCTTTTTGTTTCTAGCTGCCACGTTTTCTGAATATTCGCGGGAAAGATCACAGGATGGCCACGCTGTAGCCGAGCTGTCCAAGCAGAACTACATCGAGGTACTTAAGCATTCATACACAAGTATGTACAACTGCTGTCTAGCCCTTCAGAAGTCGTACTGGTATGACTGAGGTCGTGAGTTCGAACCTCACCAAAGGCTAGTTTTACAAACAGGAGGAGCAAGCAACGGTGCTATGGTTGTTTCTCGACTTGCCCCCTCTGAGCAGATAATAAAAAATTTTAAAAGGGTGAAAAAAGTGTGGAATATTATGGTTTAATTAAATTAGTTAAAAAAATAAACCAAACATTAAAATTAAATAATAAATAATAATTTAGAATTTTTTTTTTTTTTTTTACAATAAAAATCCAAACCTAAAATATGTAAACTCTAAAAGTTTTGTAAAAATATGTTTTCCTTAATCGTATAAATTTAAAAAGTAAGAAAGCATTAAAATTTATATAAAAAAATTAGGGTTAAAAAATTAAATAGACCTGAACATGACAATTTTTTTCAAATGAATTAAATTAAAAAATCTAGAGTAAATAAACATTGAAGTATTATTTAGAAAAACATGTTTTTTACCTGTTTAGATGCGCTCCAGTGTTCTTTCACCTTACTTTCAATTCCGCAAAAAAATCGACAACATTCTCGGCTTTCTACTGCCATCAGTGTTCACTCCCCGATACGAGATGGTGGGTGGAACGTTGTGAAAATAACGACCCCTGTAGGATGTGTATTAATAATCCTTTGTTTTGTTAACACATAGAAAGTTGTTGAATTGAGTTTATTTGAGTCAAAAAATACCAATATCGTTTTTTACGCGAAGAAGCACATATAAAGCAGTTCGGTAAAATTATAAAAGAATTGTTAAATGAAACAAAATAATTCAATTTTTGTTTTTCACAAATCGAAATATGTTTCCTAACAATTTTTTTCTTTTTACAAAAACAATAGTACAACTGTTTTGCAATAAAATAGAACAAGTTAAAAAAATTGCCTTTTCAATTATCTAAACAAAGGAATACTATATGTCGCCGATTTTTTTATTCTACCGCTCGCTCATGTCGCGCGTCACAAGGGGTGTTCGATAATATCGGATCGAAGCCGATACCCGATACCAAGTTGTAGTAACAAAATTATTTGAGTAACAATTCTTTGCTGAAATTACTAATTCTTTTCGGCACCGACACACCCTAGTATCGGACGAGTACCGATAATACCACTTGGAATCGGGTATCGGCTCCGATCCGATATTATCGGGCATCGTCACCCGATAGTATAACCCATCTACAATCCACCTTTCCGACAATTTATTTCCAAAGATCGCGTTTACGAGAATCCGCTACCATCACGTGATCAACCAAGCCGAAATACAACGAAAGGTGAGAAATAATTTTTTTACATTTGTTTTCTAACTTAGCTATGAATTAAAACATCAGTGTGTCAGGTTTGGTCGCAAAATAAACTGTTTTTAGCTGCGTTAGCCATTTTATAAGTTTCCGTATTAAACAAGAAGGTGTTTAAAAATGCTTTGGCGCTTTCTTATATGTATTGAGTTCCTTCAGTTTTACATTTGTTCCAAACAAACCGATAGCTAATATCGTTTGCTTTATGATGTCAATGACATCTCAAAAAAACAAGCGAACTAAAAATGTTTTTAAGGGTCCGCATTAAAAAAGTACGCAGATTTTTAATTAGTGCATATTATTTAAAATTAACCAAATATATTTAACACCTAATCCAAAATTAATGAACAAATGAACAACCACGTAATTTTAACGATAAATACAACCGCATACAAATTATACAGTTGGTGTTTTCCGACCATTTCATCGTAAATCGACAAAATATTTGTTTCTCATCCAAACACCATTTAAAACAAAAGGAAAAGTTTTCCAAACAATTTTAAACTTGTTTTTATCTGTCCAAAAATCAAAAACTTGACAACACTTCAAACCCTGATACCGCAGCATTTTTTTATTGAGGTTTGCCAATTTATGAAATATTTATTAGATTTTTCAACTCTCGTTTAAAACCATTCCAAATTAAATTAAAACAAAAGTCTCATAATCCAAAAAATCTGCAAATAAACACAATTTCAACACTGGGAACCGACGCATACTTACTAATCAGTTTGGGTTATATTCCATATTCTTCAAGTATTTGTTAACAGTCTGGAAAAATTGTGTCCAAATGAACACTTAAAAACGTAAATTAAACTAACACCGCCGCCTATTTGTTCCAGTGGGTGAACCGGGGTCTGCTTCTCACTTTCCTTTCCACATTCGCTTTCTGTGGTTTCACCTGCTGGAGGTTTCGCAGGGTGGAGCTAGAGCGCCTACTGTCCTTCTTTCGAGGTTTCAGCTTCGTAAGGAAACGACTGATGTTGTTTTAAGCGTGAATTCTGCTTGTTTGTAATGGGTTGGTGAATATTGTTGGAGCGATAACTTAGCAGATATAGAATTGTGCTTTTTGGTGAGATTTCAACTTAGGGTTTGGCAGAACATTAAACGCTTTTGGGTGGGGTTTTCTTTGCAATTTTTCAGCGTTAATATTGGTTTAAATATCAGCCGAAATGTCCGTTTGTTGTTATTGGTTAATAAAGCTTCTCAAACCGTGTTCGCGACACCCTGATGCGGCGTTTTAATTATCCAAGGGCGTCGCATAATATTCTGTTTCGTATCTAAACTCAATGGCTGGAACAAAATGCCGCAGAAAATGTGCATCACACTTCCTAACACGAAGATACAGAAAACGTTTCAACCCTGACATTTGCATTCGAAATCATTGCTACAAAAAACTCAGTAGCAATTTATCGTTATACTCGGATACAACATATAAATAAATATCAGCAAAACTTCTATCGCAATTCCAACAAACTTTGCCAAAGTTTGAGAACCACTGGTTAACTTGAAAAAGGTTGGAATAGAGGTTCACCTCACCTGACAAATAAGATACACAACTACAGTAATAACCGTGTTTTTAAAAGCTACTGGTAAACTCGTATAAACCCCATACACATCAAAGCTCCCCACCTTGTTCACGTTTTTGTCATTTTATTGGTACACAAACATTTTTGCAATATAGTTGTACATAGAACCTCGTAACTTTAAACTACAATAGCAACAAAACACAAAAAATACTTTTTATTTGCTTTTTAAGATTTTTTACAAAGCCTTTAAATGTTTAATTTTTTTATTGTCTTTGGATTGTGTTGTGTGTTGAAAATCCCTATGTTTTCCAAAAGTATTTGAAAGTTATTTGTTTAGAAAGTACCACCAGAAAGAAAATAATTTAAACTATTCGTTAATAAATCAGCCATCGCATTTATAGTGTTGTGTTAAAAAATATATATTCAAACACATCGATGAATCCAATTTAATGTCTTTGAAAATCTACCACTTTTCTTTAAAAACACTTTGAAAACCTTCAACCATTATTCCCCAAAATTGTAAATCTATTAATAATTTCTTCAAGATATCGGAAATTCTAATCATATTTGTTTTTGTGGCGTGTAATCATGTTTTCTGATTTATGAAATATTGTAAGTGCAATGATCATTACTTTAGTGTGCGAATGTAGTACAATGTACTGTTGTCAATTACAGCTTCATTTATTATACCTTGTCAATTATTATTATTTGTTAACTCTGCCAAATAACACTCGATATAATCTTATGTATTTTTTGTATATTAGCATTCGGTGTTGCTTAAGGTGATTTGAGAACTAAATGGTCGCTTAATTTTCTCCAAAAGTCTTTTAAATACAGCTCACTTATGCAACCACAACTATGTTTTTTACTTTGATAAAATATTAAGGCCTTGTAAAATATCTTAACTGGCACCAAACCTAAAACTTGAAAAAAGTTGTTTGCATTGACATTTCTAAAGCGTCCCGCTATGTTTACAAGTTGGTGTGTTTTGCAGACGCAACTTTCATATAATTTAATTTTTAAAAGTCATTTTTCGTCGAAAAGTGAAAATAACACCCAAAGTATTTTGTTGTGTTGTCAATTTTAAGTGGATTATTCTAGTTGTCCAATAAAACGCTAGGTGTTATAACAAAGCAAAAACTACCAGAAGTAAGTAAGTAAATAAAAGCGTTGAAATGAATTGGTTGTTTTTAAAAATATGCTGGGATTGTTTGGAATTAGTTCTTGTGCCTTTTCAATCAACGAAATAAAATGCTTTCTAATCTAAAAGCCTTTTTGTGCCTTAAACCAGTGGTCGGCAAACTGTGGGCCGCGGCCCAAATGTGGGCTGCAGAGACATTTTAGTGGGCCTCGAGCTACTTTTGAATAGCTTAGTGTCATCATTTAGTTGTGGGCCGCGTGATAGTCGTACATTCACTTTATTTTAAAAGTTGGTGTGGCATAGAATTTTTAAATTGGCTCAGCTTGGAAAGCCCTACGTGTCAAATGTGGTCCTGAGAGCCGAACGATATGTCTTGCCTATTTAATATAAACGAAAATTTGTTTTTATAGTATGTTTTACATTATGACATGGCACTGTTTTGGGCATCAAGGCGCCGTGCAATGTTTAACCTTCAAATTAAATATCCTCAATCCGCAACTGTTTCGTAGTAGTTTACGTAGTGGGCCTTCAGTAGCTCTGAAAAGAGTACTCTGGGCCGCGACAAAAAAAGTTTGCCGACCACTGCGTTAAACATTAGTTTTGACATTTTCTTGTATTGTAAAGCCGTTTTATTTGTATACAAGCATACAAGATTTAACATTTTTTCACACAGCTTTATTGAACGACTCTTTAGTTTAGAACAAAGTAGGAGGAAATAATGGAGCTGGTGAGAATTCATTTTTCCGGGTTTATTTTTCTGCAGTGTTTGGGGTCGCGTCCTAATAGTGTGTCACCGTTTGAATTGAGCAAAATTTGCAATAGTTATGGAAGAAATACGGAGACATTGACCATATCAATTAAATAAACCTATAGTTTTTATCATGTCTTGTTTACTTTAATAAAAATATCAAAGCCATAATATTCGATAAAAGCGACATTTCGCAATTTACAGACGTTTCACCAATAACTCATGCCATCATCAGTGTAAAAATCAAGTGAAGATAAAAGCGATAAAACGTAAAACGTAAAAAGAAAGAAAAACTGGACAAAAATCTCAGCGAAAGAAGGCGATGTATGGGTCAGTGTGGACCGCTAGGTATTAAAAAGATATAAAGTTGCCGAGGTTGTATCTATAGTAAGTTCTGGTTTGTGATTTTGGATCATCAGAGTTGACTTTGGCTTACAAAAAGTTTAGTGAGGGATGATTGGTTGGTCAAAGCTTTGCTGCTATACCTACGCTAAGTGGTTGGACCGCGGAAGAAGGAAGAAACCGCGATTTATTGATTGAGCTGTGTCCATTGTATTCGCCTGCATTCGTACAAATCTGGAACCAAGACTAAACACGACTGAACAACACGAGCGGCGCATATAATCGATAAATGCATGACGTTTTAATCGATTATTTGCTTTGCATTATTATGTAGGGAGAAAATCGCTGCCATGTTCGAATTTTCGGGAAAATAGCCGTTTATTTTTTGGGGGAAAGAAGAAATAGCCGATACCAGGCCTCGTCCGATACTATTATAGTATCGATGTCGATCCAACCCAAAAATGGTAAATTTATATTCTTGTTTCAAGACCAACAGCGCGATCCTTCATGCATAGGTGAATTCATCAAAAAAAGGTTAACAACTAGAAGCCTAACTCTTCTCTTAGCTAAAGCAAATTGTTGGTTAAAAAAAAACCCAAAAATACCCTTGGACGTTTAAATTTCATCTATTTTGGATGTTGGGCATAGTCATGACGTAATTTGGTATCGGAATTCGTTTAGCTCCAAAAATCAACTGATATCGGTGACCTTCAGTGTTGTAAACAAGTCATTTTAAAAACACTTAAGTCCAAGTCAAGTCATAATTAGAGCAAGTCATGTCCTTGTTAAAAAATAAAATGTTAAACTATTAGAACTTTTAAACTAGTGCGATTATGAACAATAACTGAACTAAAAAATAAGGAAAACGCAACATATAGCAAGAAAATTGTTTTATGTGCAAACATTTGGATAAATAGCTCAAGTTTATTAGAAAATACTTAAATAAATGCTTTATTTCAACCCAAGTCATTTGTACGAAAGACTTAAAAACAGTGACTTAAGTGCACTTAAGTCAAGTCATTGTCGTAAGTCATTACAACACTGGTGACCTGACCGCTTTAATCACCGGTTTCCTGCGTTCACAACGCGCGTTATATGGAAAGCCCCAATGCACCCGTAGAAACGCACTTCCGTCAGATTGACATCAGAAAACGTGCGTTTAACACATGGAGGTGATTTTTCTGGGAATTCTTAAAACCGCGTTTATTTTATTAATTTTAGAATATTTTATTGCAACAGTTGAAGGGCATACCACCATATTCTTACTACTATACTGCCAGCTCGGTAAAGCTAAAATATTTGGTTTTCTTTACTAGAAATCACGCTTTATATTATGTGTACTTCACATCCTCTTTTTAACACAGCCCGTCAAGATATTTTCTGTTCTTATGCGGTCAAAAATAAATGCCCATCAGCCCTGATATGGAGGCTAGAATTTTACTTTCGAAAAAATTTAGCAAAACGCCACGATATAATATAGAATACCAATCTTTCGGTCAACCTACTCACCAAACATCTCTGAAATTTTTGAAATCTGACGTTTGCGTTTTAATCGGGAAACCTTTGACCTTTGGAAGAGATAAAAGGTCGTTAGATGACGTCATCACAACTAGTCCAGTGGTTATTTTATAAAATAAAACAATAATTTATTTTATGAGAAAACCCAAATAAAAACAAGGAATAAAAACACAGCAAGGAATAGTATTACCTAATATGTCGTCAGAATAACGAATAAAGAAGAGTCTGATCTAAACCCGTCAGAATGAGACCAAAATGGGCCTAAATAAGATTTCGTGTTTCCATGCTCCCCTGTGTGGTGTGACGTCACGATGCAAAGGCGATCGCGTGCGATGCTTAATAATTTATCAGATGTACATAGTTGAACTTCCGGCGATCTTTTGTTCTCATCGCGCCGCAAACAAACGGATGGATTGTTCGTCACGAATCAACCACAATTACGACAATGAAGACAAACGATTTGTGATTGTCACGACACAATAAAAAAAAACATTTTGTCGATCTGAAATAAAAGCCCTTCAAGAAATTGGCAAAATTGATCTCCAATAATTGTTTTAAAATTTTGTAGCATAATGGTTGGATTTGTAGTTAGACGTAAGACGTAAAATAAAAATAAAACAGAAATTTTGAAAAGTTTTCCCATTTTAGTAATTTAACTCATAATGCCAATAATAATTTGTCTTGTAGCCTACTTCGTTTGGGCAAATTACGACTTGAACTTGGTGTTTTGCAAAACACTTGAAATGGAGTTGTTCTCTTTTAAATTGCTAACTTGAATTATTGCTTAACATGGTCTTGAGTTTATGCGCGTAGTTCAACCCAACGTCAACCTCTATTCGGTGAATTTTGTCAGGATGTCAGGATGTTACGTTTGCTTGGTGACTATGGCGGCCAGACAATAAAGAAACTTGGTTCAACTTCAGCAGCCTGTTGACTGTTGGTTGCGACAAAAGGAAATTAGCTCACTTCTTAAGTTAGGAGCTGTCTGTACAATCTTATGATAAAGGAAGGTAACATTGTGGCACGGTTGCAAGTGATTGATTGTAAGGTTAACTTGTAGCTTTCAATAATTTCTTTTGAATGTGCGCCGTACCGGTACAAATTGTTATTATAAAAAATAATGTTATTTTTTATACCTGGCCATTCCGCCATCTCCTTCAATTTTTTTAAACTCATATTTCAGTTGCACATTTGTGCACTACACCGAACATTGTTTCCCAAGTTTGCTTGTTTAGACGTCCCGCATTGAAGTCATTCCTAAGAAATTTTGTTTAACTTTCACCCCTACGTTGGGCTACGTTGCTGGTTTTAGGGGGTCCGTGAAGAAGTATATTTAAAATCTTATACATTTTTGGTCCATTATCCTCGAAAACAGCAGGTTTCTTAAGTCTTCTTGTTTTATGACGTCATATCTTAACACGGCCCACTGGGCCTTACTTAATGTCCACAATATAAGGCATATGATTTGAAAATACGCACCAGAAATTAAAATACTGAACGAACGCAGGAAAATTCAATCTAAAAAACTTGGAAATTCCAGAAATGTTTTATTCTTCGCTTGAAGAAAGGCGAAGGCACGTGAAGCGAGAAACACAAAAACAAAAACACGCCGGTATTTACACATGTCCAGGGAAGTAATTATTAACGCCAAAGTTTTACCAACATTTGCGATCACAACTATTGAAGCTTGTTTTATTTAAAAACGCGACCTGTCGTTATAAAAAGTTCTTCCAAAATAACCAAGAAGTTATGAAATTTAATATTTAACTAAAAATATATTTTCAATTGAATCCGACAAAATTTTTAACTGTATTTTATTTTCATTGAGGCAATATGACGCTGGCGTAGCTTGGGTGTCTACTGATGTAAGGTAACGCTTTACAGCAGATGAAAATATGTCCGATATTATGCTAAGTGGTTGCACTAGTACTCCTCGGGTGCTTGTGCAAAATCAATGCTGATCTGATTCTAAAAGCACTAAGAGGATGTTGACAGCCATGTCTGCAGTCAATCGCATGGTTCTTGAAAAAAAAAATTAAACAAAAAAAAAGATAATTCACGACACAAGTTTAACCAACCTTATTATATATGTATGACCTAATAACCAGGTAATGTACGACTTTACAGCTTTTAATTTGTCAATGACGTCATTTGAGAAAAAGTAATGACGTCATTTGATATCGGTCGGTTTGACCAAAGAGCCACAAATATCGGATATCGGAATAAAAGCATCTGTATAACTAATAGCAAATGGACGCTGGTTAGATGCAACGAACATACTCGTACCAAATATATTGGTGGTTTAATGTGCAAAAAGTTTCGGGATTTTGAGTAATGTTGGGTTGTTTTTGCAAATTGCCGCCATTTCACAAGGAGCTTTAATGCAGAAGGTAGAAACATTAAGTAGAAACATGCAGCAAAATTCAACGAGTTGGGCAAAATAAGTAGAAACTAAATGAAAAGCATGTATTTTATATTTCCATTCTGACAAAAATCTAGCAATTCGTCCGAAATAAAGCAGTCAGTTTAAATTTTCTTAAACTGAGTTAATAAACTTTATTTCAGAATTAAAAAAAATAATTAAAACTGGAGGCGTTAAACTTCAGTCAGCAATAAAATGTTTAATTAATATGCGAGAGAGTTCAAAAAGTCCATTGTAATAATATTAATTTGTTCTCTTGCCCAAGCGCATTTTGGCAGTGAGCTCACAACTTGGTCCTAAGCTCTACTTCCCCCAAAGGTTTGCATAGAGTGGGAGAATCGATTGTCTCGCAAATCTCGACCGCTTTGACTGGAACTTGACTGGAACGCGCGTCGCTATGACGTCACCGCTATGACGTCAATTGGTGCGATGACATCACTGGGCTCACTTTAGGCCAAAAACGCCATATTTAACGTTTTTTCCAGATTCGAGTCCTGAAAGGCTCAAAGGCAAAGCATTAGACTGCGGTTCCGTTCGGCGCGGCGCCGTTGGTTCCATTAGCGCCGTTGGCCTTGGTCTGGGGGTTTACCCGGGTGCGAGAAACGCTGACGGCCATGAGGATTGCGGATTTGAGTCCGGAGAGTCTCTGTGTGACGAGTATTGGGCTGATGAGGCAGTAGAGCATCGAGAGAGGTGTGACGAAGTTCACGAGCATCGTGTTGAAGGAAATATCATCGATGACGAAGTCCAGGACGAACATGATCATAATGGGAGCGGAACAAGCAACAAACAGCAGGAACAATGCGATCACGACGCGATGCGAGGCGTTGTAGGCCGCTAAGGTCTTCCGGAGCCCGAACTTCCTCCTGGACGAAGAGCTGATCCCTCCTGCATCTCCACTGTCTCCCTTCTGGCTCCTTCGGACTGCGCACACGGAGTTGCAGAGGAGAACTAGGAGTCCGAGACACTCCAGCGCCCAGAGGATGAAGACTCCAAGGAGGAAAGACTTGGACATGGGAGTGTAGAGCCTGGAGCATCTATCATTCGGACAAATTGCTCTCCCGTCGCCATATGACAACGTACAGCTGCAGGCGCGGGTGCAGTTCCAGTCAGTCATCGCCAGGAGGCCGTAGCACGTTGGAAGAGCCCACACAAGAAGGATGAGGACTCTTGCCTTTCTTCTCTTCAGCTCCGGGTTCATTGAACCTGACTTCTTCTGTGGGTTCTTGAGGCTCCGACCCACCACGTAAGTACAATCCTCAATACCGTAGATGAGAAGCCCTATGTTGCCCGACATGATCAGGGAAAGAGCCAGAGTCATTCCTGGAATGAAGGACAGTGGTTAGAAATGTTTGATAATTTAAATACATTTAAATATTCTAAAACTTTGCGGTAGCCCTGGATAAGTCACTTATACAGCAACAATTTAATATGAAAGTTTGTCTAATTATTCCAAAGTTCGCCTTGGCTCTTTCAAAAATAAAAATAAACGGATGAAAACAAAACAATTTTAACGATTCACAAGGTAATCAAGCGCCATTATATAAAGACAAATTGTATTGAATTCTCGACAAGCTTTCGCACAACCGTGCTTCATCAGGTCAAAGGAGAAATCTTGATGAAGCACGGTTGTGCGAAAGCTTGACGAGATTCAATACAATTTGTCTTTATATAATGACACCTGAACCCTATTTAGAATTAGACAAATACGGACATTTACAAAGGAACAGCATACAAGCGTCTTCATGAGGAAATCAATCACTCACCTTTCCTGAAGGCCCACCAATTGTTGGGGGTCGTCGGTTCGAAGCCGTAGAAGTAGTTGACGAAGTGGTAAAATCCGAGGGCGCTTGTGACCAAGTTTGCGACGAGTGCGCTTGCCACGTAGCGGTATACGTTGTTGTGCTTGAGCTTGGCTCGGTTCAGGAAGATGGCGACCAAGAATGCGAGGTTCTCGAAAGCTACAAGCGCTGGGAGGACCGAGATGCCCTGTGGGGAGGAAGAGGAGTGAGAAAAATGGCCTTTGTTGCGTCATTGATTCTTGTTGTTTTTCAAAATATACTGTTTTACACCAGTGGAGATTCATATATTCTCAAGTGTGACGCGAATTTGTTTTTTTGAAAGGTTCTTTGAAAAATATCTACTCGTTTTTTTTGAAATACCAATTTTTTAGTGAATTTATTTAAAAAAAAAACTCTTGCAGTTCAAAGACAGATTTTAAAGCACACTATCCATTAGAAAACTGATAATATTAAGATATTTAGTATTCTCCCCATCGCTCTGTTTACGGGCGATTTTCAAGTTATTTGTTTACCGCGAAGTTTAACAACAATCATGTTTATAATGGCTATAACCGATAGATTGAGGTACACATGTGCCTATTTACAAATATTTGGTAAAAAATAAGTGAGAAAACGTCGGTACATTGAATAAAAAAAATATTTCCGAAAAAACAATTTAACAATTCATACAATAACTGGCAGTAAGAGTATAAAGTGATAAGAGATTGGTAGACTTAACGTTGAATATAAGTGACTGACAGCCAACCTGGACGTAAGCCTCCCTAAGTGGCCCACACTTGTACTCCACCGCCACGGATAGATTGCCATCGGTGGCCAGACCCTGGTGGTCCGTGTTAAGCTGCACCACGTTGTTCTGCAGGTCGGGGAAGAACCGCGGGGAAATCCCTGAACTGCGATTTATCGCGCTTGACATTTTCAGTTTCTTTTCCACTGATTAAGGATTGTCGTTTATTTGACTATAATTAGTTCAATTTTTTGCTATTTATGCAAAAAAGAAAATAAGGATTATAAAATGTATTTTTCTCATAACTCCAGTGGGCTTTGCAAATTTTTTTTTCCGTTTATCGATATAACACTATCTGACTGCCATTCAAAATCATTGCAAAACAAGAAATTCGACGCTTTCATTTCAAAGAACAAACAGCTATTACGTATTTTGTGGGATATCTGTGTATTTTTAAAACGTTTTTCAACGTACATTGACACGACACTCTACGAATACATAATTGTAAACCACTGCGTAGTATCAACAGTCAACCCTCATTGAGAGGAATTAACCATTAAGGCTGGTTCACATTAGGCGTGTTAAGCATCTAGATTCAAGCGCTAGCGTCCAACAGTTCACACACAGTGTCAGTGTTGCTGGTTTTATGAATTATTCTCTCACTTTTAGCTTTTTTCATTAAGCAAACAGTACTTTATAATCATAGCAACTGCTAAGGTTATAGTTTGAACTATGACGCGTTTTGCGTCTAACGTCGTCCGTCAGCGTTAGCGGTAAATTTCCTCGCTTCTAACCGAAAGCGTCAAAGTTTAAATATTTCAACTTCCGCGGCCGAAAGCGCACGAGTCTAGTGTGGACCAGGATTAAAAATTAAAAATCACAGGAAGTATTTCTTGTTTCTACAGCGATATATAGAAACAATATAGGCCTAGCCGTCTCTGCTTTAAGCCTGCGTTTAAATTTGTTTAAACAGAAGGAAAAACGCATCGCGTAACTGCTCGAAATCTTGAAACTACCATTTTAGCATTTTCCATGGAAAGTCACTGTTCTTTTCATTATTTCACAACGCTTTAAATAACTTTAAAATTGCTTGACGTAGAAACTGAATAACATAACCGAATAAAAATCTCGCTGCTGTATTTGCTTGGCTCCAAGCGTATATGCGTTATCGAAAGGGTTGTTTATTAGAACATTTTGTCATTGCAAACTCACTTGCTCTGGTTAAAACAAGGTATCCATCACAGCAACACACAGTAGTGAGTTTAACAGACAACACAAACCAGTACAACTACTATCACATGTCAACTATGGATTATACAAGCTTCATTTTGCTGTTATTTGGCGTCAAAACCCAATTGCACTCTTGTTTAACTGTGTTTAAATTGGATTATTAACAATTTGCCTAAACAGCTCAACTCTAGTTTTAAAAGGAAAATAAAAATGTAAAAAATACCTTAGTTTCTGTAATCAGCAAACTGAAATTTCATTAAAATATATCTTCTTTCCTCTACAATTATATAACGACATATAAAATACAAAATGTTTTATGAAATCTAGAGACTGATGGTTTAATATCTATTTGCAAAATATATTCCTCTTCAATTTCTCACAAAACCACCACCTTCAATACATAATACACGGGTTTTCAGTGATTTCTATAAAACTGACAAAGTCAGAACATTCTATTTATTATGTCGTTGTTGCAAACGTTTAACTATTATCTTCACTTAATGCCATTAGCTAGTCCCAAACGTTTGTAATCAGCTAAATTCATTTTAAAGAATATTTTGGCCTTGTTTATTTGTAAAAAATACTCACTCTCAGAACATAAACGTTTAAATACAATCAATTAAAAAACAGATTCCAAAAATTCACTAGATTTCTCAAAATCAGCATTTCCCCGAACCAATTTCGTTAGCAAAGCGCTTGTAACAAGCACATATAGCGGTAACGTCTATACGACCACCATCTGTGGTTATGCTTTTGTATACACGTGCACGACCATCACCACAATACAAGGCTCGTCTGCGGCTTCCAAGCCCACAATAGCAAGCCTATAGCTGCAGAATATTGCGCCTACAATAATGCCAGGAGAAAAGCAATTGGCAAAACCACGGCCAATGTTTAATGCATTGAGGTTAACAAGGAGTCTGTAACGAACTGACTGTTTTTTTAGTTTTTAAGTTTATTGCAATTGCGCAACTGTTTAAAAATTATTCTCGTGTTAGAGTTTTGATAATCCAAGCCCTTGTTATTTTTGTCCCATTTTACTAGATTTTTTTCGTTTAGTTTGTTACACCGTTTACCTTAGTTTTTTAAATTGTAATCCAAAAAAATTAGGGCTGCGACGTATTTTCACGAAGTTTAGTTCAGTTTAAATTCAGCATTAACTTGTCACGTCACGTAAAACTACAAATTGGCATAAAAAATATTGCCCAAGCACTAAATCAATTAGATTCTACATTCGTTCTTTTTTTCTTATAAGACGAAGACATAAAACACATTTTTTGCTGACTTAAATTTATTTTTCTTTAAAAGTGAATACCACCGGGTTTAAACTTGACTTTATAAACATGTTTGGTTTCCTAATTTATTGAATTTTAAAACAGAGCACACATGTTTCGTAACAATTATTCAACAGATATAGTTTTACATATTTTCAGTCAAACTTAGTCTTAGAGACCTTAGGATTATTAAGTTAGCGTCTCTCCCAGTTGCACACATTAGCAGTAAAGTTACCCCACGTGGTTAAGTCTAACTTTTTCCCCGCTCAATTATTCCCAGTAAGCACAATCGCCCAGCAATCTTATATTACAGCCGTATCCGCCCTTGGGTCTCGGGTCTATTACCACCATAAGCTCACCATACTTCGCCACCACAATTGGCCCATTTTGAAAACATCAGCACTCTTTTTACGGCCAGATTTGGGCCGTTTTTTAGCATGTTTTTGCTGCATTTTCTTGCTTGGTTGCACAAAAGTAGACCATTTGTGATCACAATTTTGAGGAAATAGACTAAAACCTAGAAAGTCAGAAAAAAGAGTCGGCCTTAAAACGGCCTTGTTTTTTGGCTGAATTGCGACATATGCCTCTGTAGTAGAAAGAGGAAAGCGTGAACAATATACCGCGTGAAACAAATTGCACAACCAGAACCTACAGTTAAATAAAGGCTTAGCGCAATGCTTCCAACCGTTTTAAGCTTAACACAACTTTTCTTATGTTTTAAAAACTTTAAATACTTAAAAAAAACACAGTCCAGATCCTGTGGTAAACACAATAACAAATAATTTAAAACATTTGTTTTACTAACGCACTTTCTAACCAAATGACTTATACTGCGCACATATAATAAATTCAAAGACTATCGGAAAGTCATGAGGTCTTTTAAAGACGTTTCAAAATGCAAATCAATCAAATGACTTTTCAACGAAAATCTTCTAAGACCTTAAGTTGGAACACTTAACGTTTTTTAAATATAAATCAAAAACAAAACATGGTCAACAACATAACAAATAATTAGTTTAAAAAATGTTTTTCATATACCCTTTACACGCATAACCTAAGCTGTACATAAAAAATACAAAGACTGTTCAAAGACTTTTGGAAAACACTTTCAAAGGCTTCCAAAACAAGGCAAGTATTTTATGGCGACCCTAGAGCATGTTGTGTACCTTGTGTCTCCACGCTTTAGTTGGCATGCAAAGGCGAAATCACACAATAGGCGTAATAAATAGAAACTGTTGGAAAAGTAATGGAATCACAGTTGTTATTTACGCCACTCAGCTACGCCTACCAGCGCAGTATAATGCCAGCAATGACGAAATATTACACAAAAATAGTTTTTTCGAAGCCACCCGACCCAGCATGACTGGGGCTAGAAAGCGTTTGTCAACCTTTTTTATATTGTCTTTTTAATTGCCATAGGAAACAGCTTCACTTACTTTAGTTAGTTTATTTCGACATGGTTTGTGCGACCGCGAATGACATCAAGAAAAAAAAGGCGAACGAAACCGCCACTCCAGCTTTCTCGAATGCATTATTCAGCCGCTTCATCTAGAAGTGGGAACACACCACGCAACCGGGGATTTATTGCGCGCTAATGACCCCCTCCCCCCACAAACACACCGGCCATGATGTCACAGAAGGGATCGGGGCCGGCATAGAAATCATAAATAATTCAGGTGATTGGCGCCGGGGGATGGCCGAAGGTTCCAGATAAAAGAAGGTTCCAGATGAAGCTCGACCTCTCGACCGGCTTAGCGACCTCGAGTGACATTAGGCCGCAATTAATTGGCCTTGGCTTTTTTGTAAAAGCCGGATCCTATTTTGGCCCCGTTTTTTGGCCGTTTTAAGTCGTCTGCGAGATTTTCTGTATGTGTTGCAGGTTGAGTTGTTTTGTATAATAGAATAAAGTGGAATGGAGCTTTTGTTTTTGATTTAGCGGCTGTTCTGGTAAAATGGCATGTATATGTTTTTAAGCGGTTTAAGTTTAACTTTTTATTTTTGCATTTTACTTGTTGCATTAATTATTATCTTGTGAAAAATGTTGTGGATTAAACTGTTATGGGTCGTAACTTTTTAAAGATATTTTAAATTTGAAATAACTTTTTTATGCTTTAACCTTAGGTTGGCAAACTTTTTATTATATCTTTTCCGATTGAAGAAATTTAAATTTTTTTTGTCAATTTTACTTTAACCATCCTGTTTTATTCGGTGTGGATTCGGCGATGAAAGCTGTCTGTAACTAAATTAAACTTGAACGTGTAATGTGTGCTTTCTACGAAGAGACATGCCGCCGACATTTCAGTGGTTTTATCGATTTGTCGCTTTCTAAAAATATCGCGCCGCTGACAATTGTGATCTGCTTCGTGTTTTGCAACTAAACTAAAACTTATGCAAAAAATCTTTTTGTGGTCTACAAATGGACAATTTAAACACTTCGCCGATTACATTTACGCCAAGACAAAAAAACAACAAATATCACAGCTTAAAAAAAGTATTTGAGTTTCAATAAATGACTTGGCTTTAGACTTTAGATTAGTTGAGTTATAATAAAGTATTTTATGCAAAAATAGTAACTTTATGCAAAAATAGTGAGTTTTTGAAACGAATCACCCTACTGGGGCTTACGCCAAGCACTTAAATGACTTGACTTAAGCCTGTTGTGCAAATTTAATAAATAAAAGGTATTTAGACAAATGACTTGACTTCCACCAAATTCGAAAACCTTTTTGACTCTAACATATCAAGCAATTTTGGTTGCACATTGAAAAATATGAATTTAATTATGTTTTAACCCCACAATCCGTCAATCGGTGTCAAAAAATAATTAAATTCATTCACGTTGCATGACAAATCGTAATTTGAAGTCGCATTAAAGTGACACCTTTCAATAAAACAAGACACACTCTATCAAGTTTAATCAAGTCCCTTGTATTTCAATCCGCGTCGTATTTCCTAAAATCAATATCACGTTGCATCACATTTGAAAGGCGCTCAATATATTCGTGTGTTTTAAATCACAACTATATAGATCCCAGCACATTTTGAAATACGAAATTATGATATGATTTGTGAACAGTCAAGTCCGAGAACTTTATAATATGACTTTGGCCGCAAAATTTGAGATATTTACTTTTTAATTGAACATTTTCATACCTTTGGGCTGCAAAATACGTAGTAACTTTGATTTAAAACAAAGCCCAAAATCATAGTAATAAAGAAATGAGGGCGTACAACATTTACAAACCAACTCATAATTAACGAGATACAAACTATAGGTTCAACTGCGTATAAGTGCAAGTTTTCGAATGTTCCCTTTAATAAAATTAATGAAAATCGCAGTTAATTAATACTTTTGTTGGGAGGCAACAATCAACTGTTGAAAAACTATACTAAGTTTATTAATGTTGCACTGAATAAGTGATGAAAATCACCTTGACCCTTTCAAATACATGTCTACCTAAATTCCTGAACACTAACAGCAGAATACTCTAGCAAAGCTAATAAATCAGATCAGACACTGTTAAAAGATCCGAGTTTAGCAAACTAGCAATTAAAATCTAAGATAAAACCAATAGACCCTGTACAATAAGCTAAATAACACAGCGTTTGGCGCATTTAAAGCTGTTGCAACACAGAACATTTATCAGCCCACGTTAGAAGCCTAATCTCTCACCAATGTTTTCGTTTCAGTATGTTGTTAAATTGAGCTGAAAACTTCCTCTGTTCAAAGGAAGCCAAGAGGGCTTGCATTTCCGATTCAACCTCATCCTAACAATTTGAACCCAACATCTAACCGCAAAAGGTGTTTTACTCGATTTGTTGCAAAATGACACTTGGTTAAGTTAAGGAAATTTTTTAATTTTTTTTTTTTTTTGAAGAGCTTTGTTGACTAATAGGTTGAGAGACACTGATTTAGATCAAGGGTCACCAAAGTACAGCTCGCGGTCCAGATCCGACCCGCCAGGTTAATTAAATCCAGTACGCGACATATTAAATAAAGATAAAAATAGAGATATAAAGTCCAGTTAAAATTTTGTCGAATGTAATTTCAAACTAAATTGAGACGATATTTTAAACTGTACGACAATTTATTAAGGCGGTCTACAATTGTTATATTGCACATTTATTTATATTTCTTAAATAACTATATCCAAGTTAACAAAGTTCGACAAAAATCCAGCCGGCGATCGTAATTCACAACATTTATCCGGCCTGCGATGGTCAGGTTTTACAGTTATGCGGCCATTTTTGAAAAAATCCTTGTTAACACCGGTTTAATATCGTATAAATATTGCTCGAAATATACTCAATAAATCTAATCATGTGATCTACTGCGGCTGGCGGCCCAACAAAAAAATCAAACGGCTTCATTTTACACAATTTGGGTAGCGACCCATTGTTTGGGAACAATGCCATATGCGCTCACGTTTTCCCGTTGTTTGTCATTTGTTACAAACAACAGCGGTGTAAACACTTCGCATCACAAAGTGGCGAACATTGTCTGGAGGAAGCATCATGAGGTGACGCGTTAAACGTTGTCAAAACTGAACAAAACACGGATGCTGAAGCTTTCGTGGCTCTCACATGCCTAAAGTGCATGTTCGAAAAAATTGAAGGATCTGACTAAGACCGTGTGGTGGGACGTGTAGGAACGGTGTGCCTCTGAATAGGGGGATTTTCTGGCCTAAAAAATGTAAATTACGAGAAGAACTGGTAATTCCAGCTAAAAACTAGTGAAATTGGGTAGAGAAATGTTGGATTTAAAAAAAATATTGGCGCATTAGGCAAATTGACTTTGGTATTTATTCGTCTAACTCTAATACAACCCCCAGACATTATATTAAGAGTGATTCGAAACGTCCACAGAATCCTGCATACTCCAGTATGAGCTTTAATATTCATTCTAACTAAATCCTCCAGCTATTATCAGTGTCAGAAGTCACATTTTAGTTTTTAAATTACAACCATTCGTTTTAGTACGAGTGTTGCTGATGACGCTTAATGTCTGAATTCCCCAGACGCCCGATATTTAAGCGCGAGCTTGTAACTTTATAAAAGCAAGAAATCGATTTTTAAGACACCAAAGTCAGCCACAGACACACGAGGTTTAAATAAATCAAGTTTTTATTTTCCATATATCACACTGTAAACCTAACAATGGTGTGTTCGGTGAGTAACTAATATACCTACAGTTGTGCGTAAAGTCAATCCCTATTACACAAGACTTTGCCTTTAAAAATCAAAAAAATGTTCTGGAGCATTGCAACTAATGATTCGAACCCAAAAAACAAAGTTTGGGAAAAAAATTATAAAAAAATTAATGCAAATTTTTGTTGGATCCGTATTTGTTTAATATTTTCTACATTGACCTGATAAAGCACGATTGTGCAAAAGTTTGTCAACATGTTAATACAATTGTATTTTAATACGTTATAATGTGCCAACAGATTTCCAAACTTTATGCACGATCAAATTTAAAATGAAATAACTTTTGCGTTTAAACTGTAAACCTGATCGAATTCCCAAGGCGCTTTATTAGACTGGCACGCCAAAGCTATCTGGATTGTTCCACGATCAATTGAAGTTCGTGTTGTTCAACCTTCTCAAAACCACAGCTTAATCACCCATTTTAAAATCTAAGCCGGGCGACAAAAGTTCACACAGAATCAACATTTAAACTTTAAACTTTTCCAAAAATAATATATTTTAGTTATCCATCATTTAACCCCATTTAAATTGAAACTGGACAAAAAACACGAAGTAGTCGATTAGTAGCTGAATACATGGACTCTAAAACAGAGTCTTATGTTTTTTGGGCTTTTATGCATTCTTTTAACAGAAGAACTAAAACCTGACAATCATCCTCGGCCTAACTATACCAGACAGACGCCAATATGCCATTAACTTAACTCGCCTGCTTGTATATTTGGAGTAACACATTGTTTAAAAAAACAAGAAGGTTTGTGGTACATTTGAAAATCTCACGAGCACACAGTTGGAGGACCACTAAACTAACTATTCTGCTATATATTCGACAAAATTATACACTATTCTTTTTTTACATGGCTAGTTGAAATAGCTAATTTTCCATAACAAAACAACAATTAGGTTGGACCTACGATAAAAATTGAAGCCCATACAGAAATAGGAAGCACATTTTAAATGTTCCGAATAAATATACATTTATTAAAACGTTCACAAAATGCTTCCTATTTCTGTATGGGCTTTGGTATTTATTGCACGTCTAACTACAACCTCACGCCAACAACTAGGTTATTTTCCAAAGTAACAAAACGATCTCCCAAGGCTCACTAAGGTACCACAACCAACAGTTTAATAGCGACAGTTTTAAGCGGCCACGTGTTGAACTGGCTCAGTTTCGCCACAACATCGCGGCTCGAATCCGCTCTGCTTCGACTAAAGGCTGCGACACCAGCTTCGAATTGAGGAAGCACTTAGTTCGACTCATCTTACATTGCAGCTGAATTTTGCCGCTAGAAACTGGGGTGTTTACCTGCTGTTAAACTTGCATTAGCGGCTTACTTAAGTTTTTGTGGTCTCCAATCCGCCTTAGAAGGTGTTTCTAAGTGGGTGGTTTGGTACGTTTTGACACTTTTTTTTACCAAGTTTTCTGTTTTGCATAAAATACTGTACCTTGAGTGTTCAGGTTTGCATTACGCCTACGCCTTGAAAAGTGGTTTAAGAGGGATTTTGACCTTGTTGGATTTGCTTGGTGTTCAATTTCTATGTGATGTGGCTCCTGGTTTGCTACGAAAACTACAACGCTTTGGAAAGATTGAGCCACCTTTTTCTTTTTATGAACTTTTTTTGTTTTTTGGTTACTTCTGTGCAATAACGCTGCCAATGCTAGTTCGCTTTTGTGCAAAATTGGTTGTTTAGCTTTAATTCTGCATTAAACGCAAAATCGCACACGGCGACTTAAATTCTTCGTATTTTAATTAAAAAACTATACATTTCTGCTCTTTCAACACAACTTCAAAATTTTAACCAACTTGTTCCAAAAGCAGACTAAATTGTAACTTCGTGTTTTTCAAGAATTCGGTAATTCCAATCTAATTTTAAAAGCTAAAATAAATCTGGTCGCCCAGGTCTGCTTTCACTCAAACCGTAAATTTCCAAAGAAGCGGTCTACAGTTTAATTTTCAGTTTTCATGGATTCGGAATCCCCCCCCCAAAAAAGCAAAAATATATCAACTTGCCGAAGTCAGTTTTTAACAAAACCTTAAATTTTTAACCGACGTTTTCAAAGTGAGCAATCTCCTTGCTTCGCCACCTTTCGTGTCAAACCTCTGACAAATTTTGCGCCATTTATAAACGTCAGATCTCGCGGTTCGACTTTCTTCCCGCAAAGCTCGCGACGCGCTTCTATTGCGTCACAGAGGCCGTCTCGACGCATCAATAATTGAGGATAGCTGTCGACGCGCGAGAAGTGATCACAGTCTTTTTTTGCACCTCACCTACGTCATCAACGCAGGGGTAGAAACAAACAATTGTTTTTTTTCCCAGTTTTTCAAAATCTGCTATTTTAAAACAACTAAAGACGTAATTTACCGCTTTCTAATGACAACGTGCAAAAATAATTATTATGACGTCGTTGATTGTATTATATTCCAATTCATCCGAATATTGCATTAGTAGCAAGTACAATTACCACGGGCCGATGTATATTAAAGTAGAAAAATTGCAAACTGTATAAAAAATGCTTAAAAATATTGAAAATCAATAAAGAGTTATTCGAAACGTTCTTAAAATGCCACCTACTTCTGTATGGGCTTTGGTATTCTCCACGTTTAACTACAACCTCCAGCCATCATGTTGCAAATATGTACAAAAACATCATATGAATAATTTCATCAACTAACAAGGCAGTAACGATAGCACAGAACTCGACTGTATAAATTAAATTTCGAATCTTGCGTTAAGCATTTTAAGCACAGCGATAAAAACCACGTGACGGGAATTAAGTCAGCCATGAATTTTCGAACGCTGCAAATGAACTCGTATTTTCGCTGGCAACTCGCCAACGATTAAGTCTCATAAACCACGACCTTTTCGCGCGCAATTATGACGTCACTAGCGAAACTTGGACGCGTAGTCTTGGTTGCCTAGGTAACAGTGTTTCTCTCCATGGGTCGCGATTTACTTCACATAGTGTGGTAGTTTGATTTGGTTGGACTGCAGTAGTTTTATATGATTAGATTTATTAGGCTGATCAAAACCAAGATTTCTTTAGGATTTGAGAAATCGTGGAAGCGATGTGAAGACATGGCTCGTATTAATTATATCCCAACTTACTATAGCGTTTAAACTTACCCAAGTACGCCGCGAAAAATATTGAAAAAACACTGCTGTATGGGATTTTACAGCGCGTCTACCTTTCACTGCAGAGAAAAAATCTTCTTTTCATCTTTTGAAGGAACACTCAGTTTTGCAAAAAGGCGTTAAAAATGGTCAACTACTTTTTATGGCTCGTTCACACAATGAGTTCGCATTCCAATGCTTTTCCCAGGGTTTAATAAGATGTCATCATTTCACAATGTTACGACACGTACAGAAGCTATAAACTCTCTTGCTTATATTGCTTTGATTTGTTCTTAGGCCAGCTTTTAGTGCATTTTCAAAGATATTGCTGATAAATACGCTGTCAATGTACTAAACCTCAGTATACTACGCGGACTATGTTAAAAACAAGTATTAGCCAAATTATGCTTGGCAAAATACTAATTAAAACTCTCAATCATCGACGTTGCGTGACGAACATGAAATGGAAAAACAAGAATGTGTGACTGTATTTGTTTGTCTACTTATAAGCCATCAATCACGGGACAATCAACAGCATTATGTCGTCATCAATGGCAAAATTTCGAACAACAACAAGCGTTGAATGATGATTGTGATGGTGACTGTGACATCAGGTGTAGGTTGTTGTCCTCAACCCGTGTAGTTTAGTCACAGGCCGCTAAACAGGAAATGCGGCCATCTTAAACCACACTGAACCATGGCTACGTATCAAACTTACATGGTTTAGGAATCATGCATATTCCGGTTTAATTTGTCCGTGTTTTGCAGTCATGCAAAATTCAGAGGTCACTCATTCAGTTTAAAATCAAACATTTCAGTTTTTACAATTCTATAAATATTTTTGCTTGCGACAACATTTTAACTTTATTTTATCTCCATCATAGCAATTGTACCGCGACACAACCAAGCCCTACAGCCGTATTTAAGTGGACCCTGCTTTAAACAATGTTGTAGGTGGCGAAATTTGAGTTTAGTCAAAAAAATTCCGCCTTTTAAACTGAAATATCATTTTGTTAAACAACTCAAAAGGTACGAAAATCAAGGATGCAATATCCGATAGATTGCATCAATAACTCCAAGCAAATGGTGCAATACGATTTTACCAAAAACACCGCGTATCGACTGAAATATTTGCCTCTAAACCAAATCGGTAAATTAAAAAAAAAACAGAGGGAAATGCTGTTGTATGGGACCATTAAAGACTTGACATTGTTTTATTTTGCAACAAATAAAAGGCCCTTTTAAATCCAAAAACGTAAAAACATCCGGCGAAAAATATATGCTGCTGTTATTTAAAGTAGAACAGAGTTAGATATATTTACAAAAAAAGCATGTGGGCCAAAAATGTTCTAAACAAATGCACAAATAAAACTTTTAGGAAATATTTAGGTATTTAAAACTACGACTTATTTTAAAACTCACACTAAGCCTAAAACAAATTCTACGTCTTAGTTCCTTTATCTACCTTTGCATTCAAACTGCAGATCAACTATAAAGCCTTTGCATAACCTATATTCTTAAACGTCTTTACTTGCTTTAGAAACGCTGTATCCGCCCCTAGTTCTCAAGTTACACATAAGTGTAGAGCAAGTCTGCATATATGTGCATTACAATGTATACTAAGAGGTTTTAAGAAATGCAATCGGCATTTATATAATGCAACGTAACACGCCTCTATAATGTCTGCGTTCGTGTTGTTTATAAGAATTAAGCGTGTTTTTTTTTCAAACAATTTAATTGTTTTTTTTACGCTTCGACAATTTAAAAAAGTGGCTGAACTTTAATTCAAGTTACCTTGTAAGCCTTTCAAGTCACATCAAGCCCATGAAAAGCCGGTTAAAGTTTCTGCAGGGCTGCGTAGTCGGTTAAAATTAACCTGGGCCGAGTCCGACCAAATTTGCCGATTTCGTCGAGTCCCCAGTCCGACTCTGACTCTGCAGCCTGTATTAAACTAAAATAACGTGGATATTCAGCAATCCACTTACAGGGGTGTCGTATAATTCATTCACTCACAATACATGGTTGAAAAATATCCACCATATGCTATCCACCTTTGCAATTGTCCGTTTACGGCCTTATCATGTCCTAACAACAACCTCAAAATACCGCAGAACGTATTTTTAGGCCCTAAAAACGTACCCTAACTGGCCTTGGATGAACGGCTGTTTTACAAACGCCAGAATCAACTGCATTTGTTCTTGGGAGGCACTCCTCCTTTGATAAGGCTACAGATTAGCAAATGGCGAACGCAGGCTGCAATCAATTTATGGATTCGATGCTGCGTGCTATAAGATGCGCTTGTCTTCTGCAAGCAAATTCCAGGAATTGCTGCTAATGTTTAGTTTCGAGTAACATATTACAAAGTTCAAACGAAACACTGCGTTGTTGGTTGTAAAAGTATTCTTCGCCGCGTTAAAATCATTTTAAAATTAATTTCCGCAATTGTTCAAATCGGTATTTTTTCGCTTACAAATAGATCTGTATTTCAACACAAGCTGAAAAGCGTTGTTCAGAATATTGGCCACAAACCTCAAGTTTAAAATAGAATTTTGCGTTGGCAGACTCCATTCCCTTGTTTACAAACTTACCACGTAACTAACCACTTAATGCTGGTGTTTTAGGAGAGATGAGTATACATATTAACATTATCAAACGAATAAAAAGAAAATTAAATCATAAAATAACGGTAATTCCAGTGTTGAAATTTAGACACATAAGTGATGTAATTATCCTTTTTGCTTTTTACACATAGGCACATTAAAATAATTACATACGTTTGAATGTGAATTATATGCTTAATGCTACGCACACACATACACATACGTGAGCGCAGAGACAGTAAGACAGTAATAAACTTAAAAGCTTTTAAAGTTTCCACCTTGCTTAGTCCTTTCCAACACAAAACGAGCATGCAAATTGCAACGAAGCCTCGATGAAGTAAACAAGCCCGTAAATTTACTCGCTACCGGCAGTTGCCAACATTCGTGGAATAAAATGTGTCGAGCGAACAAAGCGCCAACTGTAAACACACCAAGGTCATGGCTGCTAGCCAGGATGCAATGTCAAAACCGCGCCAACCAGTGACTACACCTGTTACCTACATTGCTGTATATTGGAGACGATTTGGGGGTTATATTTAAAACGGTAAAGTTTTGATAAACAGTCTTTTTTTCTTCAATTATTAATACTTTTTAGGTGATATGGTAAAAACATTAAACTGTTTAAAGTTTAAACGTATACGTTTCAAAACATTACACTTTGTTTCTTTAACTTAAGTTAAAACTGCCGTTTATAGAAGCATTTGCTTTTGTAAGGCTTAAGATGCAACAAGGAGTTAAACTTTAACCCACAGGTCAGGGGTCAACCGCTTGACCCGTGATATTTGGTCAATGTCCGTCCCTTAACAAGCTGCTGTTTCGTTATTTCCTTAGTATTTGGTGGACGGTCCACGTCACAATAAATTTGTCGCGTCAAATGCCAATTACAACCAAACAACCGCGATTCAGCGTTCGATTTTCCATTGTTACGTCATATACATGTCGAAACGCGACGCGAAAGCGACAAAACATAAGTCTAACCCGGGACACGTGACTTGGTAAAAAGCTAAACTTTACCTCCAGCAGAAAAATGCTGCGTTTACAGATAAACTATGGACTAATATAATCCTGAAAACTTTCGTCTATTCACTTTATACCGGTCGATATCACTTGCGTTAATTCAGTTAAACTGGAAATTCTGTCCTAATGAATTCAACATATTCTAGGTTAACATTCAACCTCAAGAAGGGTTGAGGAACACCAGTTTAAACAAAACAATGTACGAGTTAGAAATATACTTTTTCAATTTAGCCACAATCTATTTAAATATTTCCAATGCTTTGGAGCATAATGGTTGGGTGTTTTAGTTAGACGGTAAATCACCATCTGATGATGAAAATTAATAAATAGATATTCGAAACGCTTACAAAATCCCACCTACTTCTGTATGGGCTTTGATATTCTTAATACATCTAACTACAAAGCTGTACTAAAACTCGTGCATAATCGACAAGGGAAAAACTTACAACAACAATCTTTCGTGTGCTAATTGCTAGTTAGCGGGTACAAGGAGCAACTTTGCTAAATTTGTCGATAAATCGTCGATTCACTTTGCAAAGCCTAGAATCGCGTCACCAGTCCCAGGACCGCGCGCGGTCGAATTGTCAGGTCGTTTATGACGTCATACAGGCGAGATCGATAGTGGGATCGGTACACGCACTCTAATACACACACCGACTAATCCGGGATTTGGAAACCTTTTAGCAGTTTGCTGGGCGGATACTTCACCGGAAACAAATCAATGCAATCAGTGTTTGCTGCTAAGACAGGAATTCTTAAACTGGGGTATACGTGGCCAAGTTTTAGGGAGTAATTAAACGCATAATTAAAATATTATTGTTTCCTTTGAAAAGTGAAATATGTTTTCGACAAATTAAAAAAGCCTAATTAACGCAACCCTTTCCCACTGAATGTATTTAGAGTCCATTTCAGTTTCCAACTTTTGGACCGAAAACAGCAGGTCACTTTAGTCTCTTATTGATGACGTCAATATATGATGCTAGCTTTAAAAACTTCATGTCGAGCATGCCCGTAAAAAGCAAAAATATTTTAAGGGTCCTCTATAAAAAAAGTTTAGGAACCAATGCTTTTGCGCTAACAGCGCCCCACCTGAACACTTCCGCGGCAAAATTTATTTCCATAAGAACTCAATAACAAGGGAAAGCTGTGTGATTTAAATACTTTGTGAGTTGGTTTAAAATTTCATACTAATTATCCAAATTCTCAAGATTCATAAATATATGTTCAGTCAGCAATATATTATTCATGTTCACTAAAAAAATATTTCCCCAGTGGCAAAGTTCCTTGAGGAAAACACTGCATGCAATGATTGCAAAAGCAGGTTGAAAAAAGAGTTGCTTAATCAGCTCTTTCTAATCTGGTTTGTGGTATCTTCGCCAAGTATTTGACAAGTGGCTGCTACAATGCTTCATCGAAAACTTACAAATGGTTAAAAAACCGCTGTAACAAGAAACTTAACAAATTCGCTCGATTGAATCCATTGGCGTTTCGTAAAAAATATGTTCTGAAGTTTTGGAGCGTAATGGCTGGAGGTTGTAGTTAGACGTAGAATAAATATCAAAGCCCATACACAAGAAGGTAGCATTCTGTGACGTTTCAAAAATCTCTAAAAAGAATAAAGATTTATTCAAAACGTTCAAAATAATCTGTATTGATTTGATATCTATTATATGTTTTTTTCCCTTTTAGGTCATTTTTTGCCCATTTCATCCCATAAACAAATTCTTGCTACGTTCTTATGCTTAGTGTTCATCTTCCGAAAGCATTTCAACTAATATTTTAGTTTGTTATTTGCGCAAGAGATCGCCATACCACGTCATGTTTCAGCTAGTGGCTTGTTTTATTTATGACGAAAACTTGTGACGTCATCCCTAGATATATTCCATTGTCAAGCCCTAAAATGCAAGCAGCCAGTAATACTAGTATTAAACAAATACATCGCCTTTTTTACTTTTAAAATGCTAATCCAGAGGAACGTTTAATAGCGTGGCAACATTTAGCAGTTTGACGCGTTTATATTGTACACTAGTCAATATTATCGCATGCGAAAGGCCCCAGTGGATTCGGGAAATATAATCGTTAAGTTTGTTGTTTAAAGTCGCACTCCCTTCTAAGACTTGGACTGCCGACAGAGGCTTTGTAATTTGAAACGTCTAAATATTCGATTTCAAAGTCGAATTTAATCGGCTTTGTCGATTTCTCAAAACGCTTTTATTCAAGTTGATATATTATGATTTTTTACTGACTCTTAGGAGTTCAAACATACAACAAATGATTTCGAACTTTAAACCAAAGTAAAAAGTGAGATTAACCAATACGCTAGAAACACATAAAACATCAATGTAAATCTACTATTTGCATCGCGTGACTGAAATTAGTTTTGTCAGCTATTTCGAAAAATAAATTAAGCAAAAAAGTACACAGCACCAATGTCAGGTTTCATTTGTCGAATTCTATTAAAAGTTCTCTGTTTTTAAATCAAGTATTGCAAGGGGGTACATATTTAGGTACTTATGCGAGAGGTTCTTAAACTGTGCGCCGTGACTCCCCGGTTCGTTGTTTTACTTTCAAGGGCGCGCACAGTGATAACGTTTTGCATCTAAACCCAATTGCACTAATGAAATGCTTAAAGATAATATTATTCCCTGACATTCGCGTTTTAAATCATCATAACGAAACTAATGCACATTTGTTAGCGATTTTCTGATACAACATATAGCCTAGTTATACAAATTAAGCAAAAATTTCTACAAATAGAGGACAACAAACATTTCGACAAGCGTTTCAAGGAAAAGGTTGGAGGGCCATTGCCTTAAAGGGGAAAGAAATTTGCGCTGGTCTACAATCCTACCACATTTATTTTAACAATAATGGAACGAGCTATCAAAGTTGAAATACACACCTCAACTCAAAACCACTCTTAATCCGCTTAATACTACTAACAACAGTTCATTTCATCCACCAACGCATGGCTGGGAGAGTGATGGCAGAATACTTATCATGTCATAAGCTGTTTCCTTCCATTTCTTGCACGCAAATACAATAAGCAAAGATACCTTACAAGTAAACTTAACATTAACTTAAGCCATGGGTATAACGTAGTACAGTGATTCTCAACTTTTTATGGCTTACGGTACAGTACCCCTTAAAAATAATAAATAGATTTTCGTTGAGTGTTTTACTCCAATGCCACTATAAATAGAATAGAACTTAAATTAACCTAAAACATGTAGGACAAATGTCATCTAATATAATGGTCTTTAATCGTACACAAATAGTTGTATCAAAAAGCTTACCAATTGAGGAAAAATAAGATTCTTAAAAATTCAAAACTACCTATCGGCACCCTTGAGCATTACAAATGGCACACCAGGGTGCCACGCACCCCGGTTGAGAACCACTGACGTAGTCACTTGCAATGCCTTATAGGCAAATACAAAATACTGAGATGATAATCTACCACGACCTTAACTTTGAATAAAGCTTTAGACATCTTTTAAATTACTCAAACACAAAACAGGCCTTCAACAACAAAAGTCCACTAATAAATAAAAATTGCCCTTACAAAACTTTGAAACAAACGAAGTTACAAACCGACGTTTCGGCAGCAAATACCCCCACCTTTTCAGGGTTAATAATTATAACGAGACAACTTTAGCCAGATGATATATTGAATAAAAAGCTAGTGTAAAAATGACTATAGCTGATCAAGTTTGCAGTTAACATAAACTTCTGCTTAAAGTGTTCAGCTATAAACTAACTGACTCTGGAACACACATTGACAACGAAACAGAAGTGAGAAGTTAGGAAACAGCTGATGAGCAAGTAGAGCGGCCCTTAACCTTGATCCCTTTTAAAACAGGTCAGTTGATATACGCAGACAATCGCCGTTTGTTACCTAACAATGCCAAGACAAATCGATTGATGCACTCTAGAACGGCTGCATTATTAAACTCCGCCGTATAGTTGTAGTTGAAATCAATGGACCACTCCACTTTGCTAGATCTGATTAACTTAATATAGCCGAAAGTTTTAACTCAGTGTTTCTCAAACTTTTCCGGCTGTGTAACATTTAGTCGTTTTTTACTGTCGCTACTTTATTGGCATTATTTAAATGTGATATTTACTACCAACTAGTTTAAAAAGAAACTGTTTTGCTTATATAAACCTGTGTTAATTACAACCAAAAAAAATCGTATTCTAAAAAATCACTGTCATAAAGTTATAGCGTTTGTTCTAAACCAGGGGTTTTCAACCTTTTTTTGCTCATGGCCCACTTAAATAGTAAAAAAATGGCGGTGGCCCATTAACGTTTGATGAAAAACACTAAGTTTTAACAAAGCAATAAATTAATAAAGCTTGTATATTATTTCAAATGTGTTACGTTGCCCGATACTTAATGGCGTGGCCTGGGACCGCCCAGGCAGGTAGCTCAATATATAAACAGGAGAATGAAAGACGTACGCCTTTCTGTTTTCTATTAGGAAAACGAAGGGGCGTAAACGCAAAATCAACACTTGACAAGTAACACATATACACACCAACTATGATCTGTCGAAGCCAAGCAACACGTGGCTGTTCAAATTACACAGATACCAAATGACTGCAATTAAAAAACACTACAGCAAAAAATAAGCCATTTTGGCGCACTATAGCAACGTTACACGACTTTCAATATGTACAACATATGCATTATTCGAAACTACGTCAACGTTCTCTCACAGAGAATGTAATTACTCCACTTAGCTACGTTCAAAATGGCCACCGGTAAACCACAGTTTCAAATCTCAACTTTGCTACAAAGCATTAAACAAGTAAGAGGTCCTAAAACCTTTTTAATTGCAGCACACCAACAGCTAAAAAAATCGGCAGCACACCTACGAAATATATGTTGATCGACAACATCAGCAAATTTGATAGGCAGCCAATAGAAAAAGGAATATTCTGTAGTGAAATGCGCCTAAGGCGCCGAAAATTTTACGTATTACATTCCTTTATCTTCTGATTTTGCGGTTTTCTAAAAATTTCCGAATTCAGTCAAAGTCCTGGCCCATAGGTTGAAAACCTCTGTTCTAAACTGTTTTCTGGCAGCAAACCACTTAGTGGATTTTACTGTCGTTGCACTGGCTGCAAAAAACACCTTTTTCCAATTTTCTTATAAATTATGGAACCTCTCTCCCAACACAAGACATAGATTTTAGATTATAAGCAGATTAGAGTGAAAATAGAAAATATAACTCACAGAAGCCGCAATGATATTACACTTGCGTTATTTTCCATTTACTATTTGCCTTAATTTCGCATGAATAGTCACTAAGGTTGGAAACCACTGCTTTAGTGCAATGAGCAACCAGCGCAGTTTATCGCCTACTCTATAGGCAAACGGAAAACGTAAACGCAGAATAATAGCAAATGGCGTAGTTTCCAAGAAGTGGGCTACCCAGGCTTGCAGAATGCTGGTCTGTTGATGAATTAATATGAAACGCCCACTCTATTAAATCTGAATCATTCGTGCGTAGATAGAGAAGTCTTTAACAAACCGGATGCAAGTGTATCTAACTGCCCGACGAACAGCAAACTAACGCGTTCTAAGGTAGCAGGTATAAGCCACTAAGAAGGTAATAAAACTACAAATTAGCTGGTAAATAAATACTAAAGTTGTAGCTCTGTTTAGTGCTCCCTAACCTCATACACATATCTCTAATTTCTTTAAAAGTTTAAAATTAAAAAAAAACACGGGGATGTTCAGCATACAGTGGTTTCTAGCCATTTTGATTTGTTTGTTTTTGTCATTAATCGCGGATCAACATGGATTCAAGTGAACTCATTTTGCTCAAACTTGACCGAGCAGTATCGAGCAATACGTCACAAACTAATTAATCCCATATAAAAGTAGGTTACATTTTAAACGTTTCAAATATCCTTATATTTTTTCAACATCATCCTATAAGACTCTTTGGAAAATGACTATTTAAAAGTTATTCGAAACCTTCCAAATGCACCTACTTCTGCATGGGCTTTGATATTCATTCTACGTCTAGTCGTCCAACTAAAACCTTTATCCATTCTGATCCATTATATAATTCGGCCCACCTTTTTTACACTTTACTATCTTTGGCGCAATAAGTATCCGCTAATGTCGTCACCTGTTGTTCCTGTGACGTAATAATGCTTCAACAATCGGTCACGTGCTCTATCGCTTCCGTTACCAATCGAGCGAGTGGAAAACAAGTTATTTGCGGCTCGAAAACATCCGGGTGTTTTCCTTGAATAAAGCAAAGCTGCGCGCGCAACCGACTCTGTAAGAAAATCCTAAGCAAGAGGTTGTAATTAAAATAGAGTTAGCTCCACAAGGCAACCTAACAATAAATAGAAATCGCTCTTCTGTTGTAAACGAAGTTTTAAACTGACATTTCTACAGCAGGTGCCAGCTGACCTCGTTAGCAGAGCCGCCCGTAGAAAAATTTTCCAGGGGTTTGGGGGAGCAATATGAATATATACACATAATTTTACTTTAGTGCCTATTATATCAATATATAAAATATTTTATATCAGTAGAACTTTATATACAAATTAATATTAATCCATTAGTAACTTAAAATAATAAAACAATAATAAAACTTATAAACAATAATATTAATCGCATTTTTAAATTCCAGAGGGGCCAAGGTTTAGCAGCAGATACCAGCTGACCTCATCAGGGCTACAAATTAAAACGAAAATGCGTTAGCTAGCTTATTACGAGGTCAGCTGATATCTTCTGCCGAAACGTCGTTTTCTAACTTCCTTTACATAAGAAGAAGGATTTCTATTCTTTCAATATGTTGTAAGCCTGTTTCCGGTATAGGTCAAACGTTTTATTAACGAACCGGATAACTGTGAGAATTGACGATGGTTGGCCGGATGTAAAGTGTGTTGATTTTTTTTACCTTGGATATCGTTAAAAGAAATATAAATGGCTCGAAATATAAAAGACAACAAAACTTGTGAGTCAGCTGGAATACATTTCCGTTCAATGTTTAACTTGTATCTGGTTGGAATTGCGTTGGACAACATTCCAACTGCGCTTTATTTTAAAAAGGACAATATGCCGGGGGTCGGCAAAAAAATGTTAATAAAAATTTAAAAACTAAACAGTATAAATGCCATGGTCGGCAGTAATCAATAATATAAAAACTGGTCTTATTGCGGAAAGTATAAATTCAAAGACTATACGAAGGACTTAAAAAGTACTCTGTGGCAACCCTAAGTAAAAAAAATATATTTAATACCCGCGCATAAAGCCTTAACTGCTGTTAAAGTACCTTGAAAATATTTTATGTGAACCCTGTGGGTTTTTCAAACCCAGGCTGAGAAACACTGTCAAAAATATGGCTAAAATAAATAAAATGATCTGGCAGCTAATCACAATCAATCTCCAGCTTTATTTTTATCGCTGTAATATTAACGGCCCTGATAGACTTATTTCGCCTTTGTTTCATGTAGATCTAGATCTCATGCTCTAAGCCAATTTTCATGCCAGACGTTTCACGCAACGATGATGAATCCTTAATTTCCCTCCCACCACGTAACTGCCTATTCTTCCGCACAGCACGTGTTGTCATGTTGCATGCACCACCACGGGGAAGGTATGGCCTCATTTAAACGCGATTAAAGTTCATTTCTATCCAGACTAATGGCGCAACACAGCAGACCAAGTTACATCCAGCTAAACCAGTGTTTCTCAAGAAACCTGCTGTTTTAGGTACAAAAATACGAAACTGAAAGTAAATTCGAGAAGGCGCCAAAAGTGTTGTTGTTTAATTTTTTAAAAACAAAATTGTTTTATTTTTTAAAACAATAAGATAAAATTTTAACATGTTTCAACTCAATTAATTTTGTTTTTTAAATAATAAGATACGATTTTAACGTGTTTTTATGACCTAATGGACTCCTAAAACATGTTCACGGACCCCTGGGGATTTACGGACCCAAGTTTACGAGCCATGGATCTATCGGAACTGATTGAAACTGAAATAAAGTTGTATACCATTTAGGAAGGCGACAAAAGTGTTGTTTTCTATTAAACTCGTAAATTCATGCAAATTTTTAAATAATAAGCTGTGCTGTTAATTAGTCATTTACCCCTAAATCACTTCATAGACCCTTAAAAACCTTATGGAACCCTAAAACCCTTCCTGGACCCCTAAAAGCAATACCTAGGACCGTTATTAAACCCCTGATATTAAAAAAGATAGACAAGTACGAAACTATAAATCAAAAACAGTTCCTCTGGTAATTGTAATTGTTAACCAACGTTTACGGAACTATTGCATGGTAAAATACATAAAAAAATTAACTTATAGCCCATACTTAACAAACAAAGTTTAGGGGGCGCTTTTGAAAAAAGAAAAACAATGAAATAGTTCAAGGAACTTAAAAAACTTAAACGCGACAATTATTCAATGCCTGCTTTAAAGCAAACATTTTACCTAAATGGAACTCAAAAAAAAATACAAGACTATAAGTTTTAAGGGCAATATGAACATTTTAAAATACGATTAACATTTCAAAAGACTATATTAAATTATACAAGACTATTATAGCTTAATTCCAACTTGGGTGGCAAAAGTTTAGAAACAATGATGTATTGCAGTGCTTGATTTTAACCTGTTTCTGGGCGTTAGTGTACCCCCTAAAAAGTCCACATACCCACAATGGGCCCAAGGCCCCTGCTATTGAATACCAGAACCTATATGCTCTACTAAGTGAAGCCTAAATACTGTATTATGCTTTCAGTCGGTGAGTGCTTGTGCATTTAGTGCGGATACAACCACGTGTATGATCTCGTCGGGATGGAAACGCCTTCAGCAAAACATCGGATCCTTAACCCGCCTTTTCACGGGTTAACCACTCAAACAACAAAACCACGCTTTCCACTGGAAACTAAGACGAACGTACAGTTATATTCCGCCTGAAATCTAACTGCTACAAACCGGCAAGGATAACTTGTTAAATGATTTAGCCAAAGCAAGTTAGTCTTGACGGTTTGAAACCAATTAGATTTCAAGCAGAACAACGCCACTCTTGATGTGTCTATAAACTAGGTGGAACGTAGTTTTGGTCTGCCTGGAATCAAACTTGTTTCAACCAGCCAGGATAACTTGTTAACAGAGCTCTTTAAAGTGATTAGGTCAAAGTCCAGTTATTTGCAGAAATACGTTCAGGCTAACCTATTTCATTTGTTAATAAACTTCAACGTATTTGCAAAACACGAAAAGCAAAAGTAAGGTAATTTGCAAAAATTACGAACGTCGAAGTGGAATAATTTGAAAAAAATTTTAACAAAATCAATATATTCCTATTCTAAATTATTTAAAAAAAACATAAACCGCAGCCAAATTATTTAAAAAAAAATAAAATTTTAGGATACATTTTGTCATCAACTTTATCTATTTTGACTTAATTAACCGAATTTTTAATTTTAGTCATGTTATTTTTCCCAAAAAGTGTACGTAAGTCAAGTCATCTGGTTCATATCATTATTGTTAAGAGCCGCTGTAAGGGTTATACCCATTGTCTTGGCCATTTAAACTAAAAATAATCGATACCCTGAGTAAATTATATTGCGAGTTGCGTAACAAGAGCAAACTAACGTATAACGTTGGTCTGCTGCACGTTGTCAATAGTGGTCCATCAAAAACACAAACACGCCTTAGAGACGGGCAATCAGGTATTACACGTCAGATGTACGTTCAAGCATTGGAATCACTCAACATTTGTCTTTATCTTCCTCAGCAAGCCAATAAAGTCGCAGCTGGTTTGCGCACTCGGCAGAATAATAAATGACATCGACGGAAAGCTGTTCTAGCGTTAGTAGTGACGTAATTCATTTTGTGGATCTGTCTTTGCGTATGTAGCACCAGGTGTAGAAAACATGCCCGTGCAGCGGGTGAATGAAAATAGGGATAATACAAACTGTATATGTACATATTTCTTAACAAAATGACTTTCTAATTCCAAAACGCTGTTAGATCGTAAACCATTACCGGAATGCCTATAAATATAACGTCAAATCGGCACCGATATTAGCTATATAAGTATCGAACGAGTACCGATACCACCCTAGTATCGGACGAATACCGATACTACCACTTGGTATCGGGTATCATCTTCGGTCCAATATTATCGTACATGGTTGCGCAAACTTATGAGATTTATTATTTACTTTATAAAGAATTACGCCTTCGGTTACTGAAATGCAAATAACAGCACATGATTGTTGCAATACAAAAGCACCCGGAACCACTTTTCAATCACAAGCGCAAATCCCATCAGTTCTATTTTAAAAGCTTTTATTCTGTTGTAATATCCGCCATCACGCTCAACACACAATTAAGAGCAATGATCTCACTTTCAGCACCAACCCGTGCACATTACATCCGGTTGCATTGCTCATACCTGTTGCATCCTATGCAAGGACGCCAACTATACTAGGTAGGGTGGTGTGCAAATGTGAGGTTACCAGTTATGTGTTAAATAAAACCCAAGTCATTACCAGTGTTGTAATGATGTTCGCCAATCACGTGACTTAAATGCCGGCCTAAAATGACGCAACAAAAAAAACAATATTTTAACAAACAGATTTTATTTAACAAGGACTGTCAGTGATAAATTGAAATCCCGCGCATCACGTGCTATACACGGAAATAAACAGCAAAACTGAGCGACGGAGGTTTCGATTATTCCTGCGTCAAAACTGACGTTACTATACAGCCAAGTTACTCGATTAACTTCGACTCAAAGTGGTTGAAATCTGCGGGAAAATCGAGCTATAATCCCCGCGTAACGATCGGACATTCTAACGGCGTAAAAGCGATTCATTTAAACGAGAGGTGAGAGTAGAACATTTACTTAATAAAAAAATTTAGAAAAATTGATGACGTCACAAAATTACGTCAGAAGGGGAAATATAAATAGATTCGTGAAACCTGAGGTTATTGTCCAACGTAACGCAGAAACATGCAACTGAAATATAAGTTTAAACACATTGAAGGAAATAACGTGGTGGCCCGGTGAAAACTTTTGATGGTAGTCAAATATATTCTGATAAACTTACCTTTAAAATTTGCAATCCCTGCGTTGGAACGAAATTCCTACATTAACTCGGTATCGGACCGGCACCGATACCACCCTATTATCGGACGAGTACCGATACTCAAATCGAGTATCGGCTTTGACACAAAACAACATATAGGCTGATTTCTTTAAATCAGTGCTTCCCAAACTATGTGTCGCAAAGGGTTAAAAATGGGAAGAATCAAAAGGAAGATTAAAACCCGCCAAAAAATACACTGATGTAATTGTCTTTAAATTTATTTTTATTTTTTTTCAAGTTCGTTTTATCCTAACATAGAATAACAAATTTAATACCATAGTTGTCCCGTATCTTGGGTCGCGAGGTGTTCACAAAACTCAAATTTGGGTCGCACTTGAAAATTTGACACCAACGCTTTAAAAAATCGACTATAAGTATACACATCCTCAAACACCAAATTATCAAGTCAATAAAAGTACGTTCCTGATTGAAGTGTGCGCTGCACAACCGTCACGCCTTATATAGTTGTGAAACGCCCACTAAATATTAGGGTTGTACCGGGAAAAAGGTTTTGGGTAGACCTATCAAATTTTTCACAAAACCCACATCATGTGTTGTATTTTTAGACCGTATTTTTCTCTATATATTGCCTTATGTAACTCATCAGTCATCAATCTAGCTTTTTGTAATTGTGCGCGTGAAATTTTGTGTGTTCACCGCTTACAGTTATATTTACACCCCATAGGTGGAAGCTAAGAAGCATCTATTTAGAGACCTAATTCAATTTTTACCGGAAAAACTAAAACCATAGACTTAACAGTCGACCAAATGCTATCAGCTATTTTTTTCCTAAAAAGGTGAAAATACCTGTGGGGTTACGTAAGGTTTCCAAACTGTTGTATACGGATAAATTAACTTTTTTAGTTTTCTTTAGTTTTTTTATATTGTAGAACCGCAAAAATTTAGTTTCGCCTTTTTTAGTTGCAAATCAAAATGATTTTTTATTACGCAATACTTGTTAGTGTTTCTTAACCTTTTTTTAGCTGCTTTTCAAATACTAAAGCATCAAAGTATAACATCGCAGCTTTGGCGACCCAACTTTCTACACTGAACTTTTTTTTCAACTTAAGACAAATGGCAAAAAATAAATAGGAATTTAATTAATTTGGGTCATGCCTTTGTATGTTCCTCGATATTTTCCAAATTTTTGAGATATCTTGCCCAGAACTAATCTCAATAAATCTAATTATATAAAATTACTTCAGCAAAGAAACCAAATCAAACAAGAGGCCTGGTTTGGGTCGGTACCCATGGGTTGAGCAACACTGCCTTAAATGCAAATAATATTAAGTCAAACTTTGGTAAATAGGTATACGGGTACAACCGATAAAAAAGGTAACCTCAGGAAACCTAAAATATTCGTTCAATGTCGTTCACAAATCAGCAACTGAACAAAAAAAAACATTTTACTCTCTGCAATCTTTCATTAATAGAGCACTGGGCGCTGGTCTAGAATCCTACCACAACGAACATTACTTGGGTTAGGGTGCGGGTTAGCGTTTAGGTGAGTTAATTAATATTTTTAAATAATAAGGCTTAACCCACCCTTACCCAAACACTAACCGACATCCTAACCCAAATATTGTGCATTGCTTTAATAATTGTATCAACGCTGTGGTAGGGTTCTAGAGCAGCGCCGAGCACTGTTTTTCTTCTGTTCTTTAAAATAAAGCTTATCTGGAATTTTTGTTAAAAATAAAACTTGTAAATTAAACCTGGTACAACAAACATAGTCCAACTATTCAGGTTTAAAGTGCTCAACTTTATTCTTACCTTAACGCGTCACAATGCCAAACAATGCGCCTTGTTTGAAGGCTGTGTTACGACACAAAGGCACCCAGCATGGAGTATATTGCTCACATTCAGCAACTAACTAGTTGCTCCAAAACTTTTATCGTTAGACGCGCTAAGAAAATAGAATTTCAATTCTCATGACCGGTTTTGATACGAAACCAGTCTTTAATTGTTCCCATAATGAAAGCAAGGGCGGTAAGGTTTTGAATTGCTGATGGTTCTGTGATTAATAAACTATAACTACTCTATTCAATTATGCAGTGCTGGACAATAGAGTCCATACATTATTTTTTCCAATAAGGAATATCACATTAGCTTAAAACAAAATGTCTTTGCAATAAAAAGTTCGTAACGGTTAGAAGAGTTCGTGGCAAATATTCCATCTTGTCTTCAACTTGCAGATGTCGTATTTTATCAAATCCTGCAAATTACCATAAAACACACGTGCTTGCCGATTACTGCGCTAATGGTTCAGAGCTGTGCAGTGTGCTTGCAGTAAAAGTGCAGTGTTAAGTGGAAAAGCTCTGAACCAATCCTGTTTCGATACTGTACCTAAAAAAAGTGGTGGGATTGTAGACCAGCGCCCTAAAGTCTCACTTGCTTGCTCTTTCGAATGCGAATTGATGTTCCAAAATTACAAAAGTTTCGCGACACAGTTGACAATCTCTCAAAGCACAGAGTTAAAAACCTTACTGAACTAAATAAAAATAAGCCTCTCTACAGTTGAGCTGGTATTGTGGCGAAATAGCGTTGTTGCCAAAGCGGAAAAGGATGTAAACTTAGCTGCCACTAAAAACCCAGCTGGCATTCTCTGTCGCGTGCCTCTCGGCCTAGTTTTGCCGCGTGATGCCGAAGCGACACGCGACATACGGCCACCGGAAGCGACTCGCGACAAGCGCGCTGACCGATCACGTGTTTCCGGTCTTCGTGATGTGTGACGTAATAAATGTGAGCGAGGTCAAACGGGTTGGTGTGATGTAACGAACGTACAAGCTTCTATTAGCCCCCCGTGTAGGCTACTGTGGTGTTTCAACCTTTTTGAGCCTCGAAACACTGTATGCATTAAGATAATTTGCCGAACAACAAACGAAAATTTACAATAATCAACGTAACTAAAAATTATTTACTTTCAGTTTTTCTTAGTCCGTTCTCAGGGCTTTTTTTTGATCAGCACAAAATTAATATTCGGCTGTATTATTATTCTTAAGCAGCAACAGGTTCATAGTAATACAAACAAGATATGTCCCGAAAATAAATTTTCGGCCCATATAAAAACATAAGTTTCAGGTCAATACTATAGGGACATTGCGGGATGGCCTGGTAGAAATGACATCATTTTTCGGCGTATCTGTAAATTCTATTTTACCGGGACACCGCTGTATCCACCGCTCAGTGACTTTTCATTGTCGCTGCAAATCCGGCTTCAAAAAAAACATTTTTTCTCCTGTTTACTTATGTTTAATACGTTCAAAAATTGAATTTAAAAATCTAACTGTAACCAAAGATCACTATTCAAAATCTCACATCGCTATCCGTAGATTTTACAATAGACCTCGATTTGGCAAGTAAAATACTTACAAGGTCGAAAAGCTTCGCGTTAGACCAAAGTTTTTTATTGTAAACTTTGCGTTAAACCTGCAACTAACCTACCACCTGAAAGCTCAAGCGTATAACTTGATACATGTACTACAGGTTAAGAACTGATGGTTAACATGACCGGAAATAGTGTTGGTGAATTGAAATCTATGTTTGCCAAATGGACGTTCTATTAATAAGTTCCACATGTATATAATGTTTACCATTAGAATCAGATATTGAAGTACAAGCCGGTACGAACTAGGTTTGCCGAATGAACGGCGTTCTATTGATGTGTGCGTTTGTCTTGCTCGTAAGTTCGACTATAAAGTAGCCACGGTCTTGCAATAACTTGATTTAAGTGCACTTATGTCACTATTTTCGAATGACTTAATTTGACCTAAGTGTTTTTATTCAACATTTTAATAAGTTAAGCTACTTAACTTAATCTTTGCACGTAAAACGCTTAGATTACTGCATGTATTTTTTAGTTAAATTTAGCGCTCATAACCAGACTGGTTAAACAATTTGAATAGTTTATGGTTTATTTTATCAATGATTAGACTAGTTTACTTGCTTTTACAGTGACTTGACTGGAAGTTGATATTCTTTTAAATACTTTACTCTGAAACTGTTTCTCTTGCGTCACATAAATGTTGGCAACGATTTGTTGAAATCATTCAGCCTTACTGCATTCCATAATTTGTGGCCGCCAAATATTCGCGCAAAATATTTTTTACTTGACATCCTACGCTAAAATAGCCGATATATACCACAAAAAAGCTATTTTTATTTGTATATTCACTATAGACCGGTGATATTTCACGGTTAATTTCGAAAATATTGGTTGTTTAAAATATTATAGGGTTTAATTATTTGGTGAGGTTTAATTAGCAAAATCAAAGGTCAAAAACTCCAAGGGGTTTTGTTTTTACCAGCTGGACAAATTCCAATTATATAAAGGAACCATATGAGGCAGGATTTTATCACGGCAAGATAAGCTATTACATGTGCCAGGTGCGAAGCAGTAGACAAAACAACCACACACAGTGGATATTAATTATAGCCATCAGTTGCTCAAACAAATCCTTTCTTCATCAACTTCAATTCATTTCAGTGTAAGAAAATCAAAACAAACTCGAACGATTATAAGCTACTCTATAACTCGCATAACTCAACTAAATAACACGAAAAAAAGTTGTTTTATTTGCAAAAATTGAGATAAATTACACCATTTTATTGAAAACATTTAACGAAAAATCCCAATTTTAGTCCAAGTCATTTTTGCACAGCCAAGTGAAGTCATTTGAAACAGTGACTTAAGTGAATGATAAACACGCTTGTTTCGAAGAATGTCACTCGCGATTAATTGCATTGAGCAACATTTCGGAAACGAATTTGCAAAATAGATAAATTAAAACGTGTTAAGCATTAGGTCATTGTTATGAGCAACCACATAATGGCACAATAAGCTTGCTTAAACATCAATAACCAAATCCTCGCCAAAACTTTTGGTTTATTGTAGGGACAGTTTTAAATACAAAGTCACAAACATTTGAGCCAGAGTATGGAATCACCCAGGGGAGATTAGATTTCAATGAACGTGGTTTCACAACTCGCATAAGGCACTAGTCTTGGCCAACGATGAGATTTCTGTTGGCTCATTTAAGCTATTGAGGAAATCTTGCGCAAATGTGAAATATCAATTGCTGAAGCTGCCAACTTCTCTCTGAGGTTTATTAAAGTCACGGATCGAATATCGTCTTAAGGGATTTAAACGCTGGTAATAATTTTATTGAAGACTAGACAAAATATACGGCCTTGCCCAGCTTAAATATAGGGCATTTACTTGTAACAATACTAACTGATTTATTGTTGCTGCCAGGCATTCGTTTGTTCTATACTTTTGAATATTTTTTAATAATACAATAAGATTTTAACTATGCCTTAATAAACCTCCTAAAACTAGAACACGGACCCCAATGGGTTCATGGAACTTCATGGACTCTATAGTTTAAGAACTCTTTTCTTAGACGGAAAGCTGATTGAAAACCACATGTTTTTAGTCATTTTTTAAGATCTTTCCAGATTGCGTTTAAAATTTCCGCGCTGCGCTTCAATTAAATGCTGGCAACCTGCCTTTACCGCACGCGTTTATTGAAAGTTATACGAAAGGTATTATATATTTTTTACAGGTTTCAGATTATGTTCTAATTTATTGCTACTTAACAAAGACATAATTTATTTATGGCGTTGATTACAAACATGAGTCAGATATTTTACTTATATTTTTAATATGGATGATTTAATGTTTATCCTTTATGGTAGCTCTTCCGTGATCGTTATTTCCGAGAGAAAACTGTTTTGTTTTCATTTATTGTGCATATGATAAAGTAAACGCAAATATTGAACAGTTCAGATTGCACCGACGATTTATCAAATCAACGTGAAAGCAAAACACATGATTTACGCCGATAAATACAGAAGTAAATGGAATGATCTTGTAAGCAATTGCTGAAGTAACAGAAGAACGGAATAAAAATTGGCAATAGAAACTTCAAAAAGTAGAACAACGTAAATACGGGGCTTACATATTTGTTTAAGTTTTATTGGGTATGCAATATAGTTGTAATTATCGGCAATACGCTATAAGACATATAAAGCAACAATATATAAAACCGAATAATCTGTAATACAATAGTATTAGGACTAACAAAATTATAAATCTAAATACAAAATAATAACCACAACAGAATAATATATGAGCGGGTTTGAGGGATTGGGGTTTGGTAAGGCTTGTTTTCTTGTTCTGGCAGTTTAGTCTTATTCCGACGGGTTTAGGTCTTATTTCCGATTTAGACGGTACTAATACCATTAGGACTAGTCCTACTTTGATCTCATTCCGAACGTTGCTTATTTCGACGTTGAAGTTGTTCTTATCTCGGTCTATTGGCTGGAGTCGTAATTATTACATCACAGAAAACGACTAAACCGCAACAATTTGCAGTAATTGTGCAACTTTACTCCAATCTCTCTCTCATACTCCCGAGGTTTACCATTCACTTAAACGACGCTTCGGCGCCCACTAGCGGCAACGTCAAACGCTACGTTTCGTCACTAGGTGGCGGATCGTCTACTAGGAGGCGCAAGTGTTCCTGTGATGACGCCATCAACATACGTAGGGCCGTCAGGTGGCGCTCGCGGGTCAGTCGGTTTTGCTGCGGAATAACAAAAAAATGATCAAGGATAAAAATGTCAAAAAAAAAAGAAGAAAGAATAAATTCATTTAGGACGTTGAACAATCTTAGTAAAAAAACAACAAAAAACACAATTAATATTAAAAAAAAATTTAAAGTATAAAAAAAAACATTGTAAAGAATAAAAGAATAATAAATATAAAAAAATGATACAATGACACAAAAATCGAATATTTTTTCGTTGAAACAATAAAAAATCCTGCTCACCTCGTTGTCGGCTTTCACAGATTCCATCACTGAACGTCTCGCGTCTTCCACCGCCTTCTTGGTGACGTCACAATGCTTTTCGCGCTCCTCTCGCAACGCTCGCTCGAGATTTTCCTGCGCGTGGAATTATGGGAAAGTTAAATAACGATAAAAACCCTGATGCATTGTGGGATGGAACTTTATATCGAGATCCGATTCTAAATGACGTCATTGCTATTCGGGATGTCCGATAATACCGGGTCGATACCTTATGCCAAGTGTATCGGTACTCGCCCGATACTAGGGTATCGATGCCGATCCGATGACAGATTAAAACAGGAATTTCAGCAATGATTAGTGAATTATTGCATCGATTTCTACATTGAAAGGTGAATTTATAAAAAAAAATGTAGGTTAACAAGTGGAGGCAACTAAAGTTATTAAAAATTGCCGTTGAACGTTTTCATGTATTTGCTTGTTTAACCATAGTGCAGATTTTAGTATTGGATATCCCTACAAGGAAGTATGTGCCCTTCGGTTGTGTTTTCATGACTTTACTTGGGCGGCCTAATTAAGTATTGCATATCCCTATAAGGAAGTACGTGCCAAATTCCTTCGGTTGTGTTTTCATTACCTTGTGTGTTTTTGTGAGCTCTTCAAGCGCTTCTTTCTTCGACTTTGCATCTGATTTCACTTGATCTTCCAACGCTTCATTGACCTTAACCTGAAAGCACATATGTAACGGATATATTGAAGCTTTCAAGCATAACACAGGGAAGACCACAACCTGGTTTGTACCAACTGACATTCGGCAAAATCAACTTCGTCTATTAAACATTGCTTTACAGAGGGCTGCGGAGTGGAGACAGAGTCTGTTTATTTTGCTGGTGTCGAACTCGGGACTCGAACAAGTACCTGAGTTCTGAGTCCGACATGCGCATGCGCAGTACCAATTTCGAAACTGGTAAGACCGCAAACTGTAAATTATAAAGGTGAAAAAGTAAATAGTGAAATGTTCCACAACCATGTTTTGTGGTTCGGTGAATTATATACACCCATAGGAGTGGATTGCTGAATATCCACCTGGATTGGGAAAAATACAGCATGTAGAGTTAGAGTGGGACTCGCTCATTTAGGAAATCGCACGTTTAGCCGGAGTAGTACTCGGGTTGTTTTAAAGCAGGAGTCGGCAACCTACGGCCCGCGTGCCGGATCCGGCCCGCTAATGTAATTCATCCGGCCCGCGGCCTCTTTGGCAAGTTAGACACGAGTCTGTTTTACATACTTTTTGACTATTTTAAATACGAAAATGCAAAAAATTTTCGCGCTTCGCGCGAATGATTGAGGCGTCTGCTTTTTTACGTTTTGATGCTTCCTTTTACATCAGCGATTGTTAACCGTTGCGCCGTGGAAGGCCGCTAAAAAACGCTGCTTTTACCCTTGCGCCGTAGAAGGCGTGTGTCGCGCAAAAAAATATTGGACATCTATTTATTAACATTTTTTTTTATTTTCGGCAATATAATAAAAACTAAAAAAAATTTAAAAGAAATACCGGTATACCCGAAAAATCGCGCTCGCTTCGCTCGCCAGTTGTGCCTTAACTTGAACGCTTAACAAACACTAAACTAGATTAACTTTAAATGTTATCGCGTTCCCTCAAAGTAGTTTTATTGCACTTTTCATAAAAAGTATGGATGACGACGTGTGAACTCTAATTTTAAACCAAACTAACTTTTTTTTCTCGCTTTACGTTAACACTTTACTGTCTCTGTAAATGTTATTAAACACGTTTTCAAATGCAAAAAACAACCGAGGGTCGCCTGATTCACAGTTGTTCTTACATTTTAATAGCACAATTCTTAGTTATTATTTTGTGCGGCCCGCAGAGACCTTTCTAACTGGGTTTTGGCCCGCGACTAGAAAAAGGTTGCCGACCCCTGTTTTAAAGCGACGAGTTAATGTATTAATTCCCAAATTTTCTGCCCATCAATCTTCAAGTTTACCTTTAAGTATTCCTCCACTTTATCGCTCGCCTCTGAGCATCGGGCGACCACGTCATCACATCGTGACGTCACGAACCGATCAACGCTCTCCTGGCTTGTGTCGAGAAGTTTCTGAAAGGCGTCCGATTGTTGCGCAATCGCTTCGGCAACTTTTAGCTCGATCGCTCTTTCCTTCGTTGAAAGAAAACAAGATTTAAGAAAACGTGGTTTTTGGCGGCGACCGAAATATTTCACGTTTAATAGTGAAGTTTCGGCCACCAAATTCTTCACTGAACTAATTTTAAGCCTAAAGAAACAAAACCAAATAAGAGAGAAGCAATAATAATAGATTTAAGTTGAGTTAATATCAGGCATCTCTTCGGGGCGCTTCCGCAATTTTCTCAAATATATTTTGAGATATCTTGTTCGTATCCCATATAATTTATACCCTTTTTCTAATTTGTTAATTTTATGTTTCTTTCACTGATTTTACCACATACTATGTATATTTATATATAAATACAAATAATACAACACAAGAGTTTAAAGCCTTTAAAGCATTGAAACCAAAAGAGATTGAAGTAACCACCGAACAAAACGTCACAACTTTTTACCTGAGCAGCAAGCAAGGTGAGGCACTTCTCGGTGATCTCCCCAAGCTGATGCTCGAAGTGGAGACGCTGCTCTCTAGCGACCCTAGCGCACAGCTCGGTGTACTCATGCGTGACTGACGTCATCGCCTGGAAAGTCGGAGCAAAAATTTGGGTAAATTTCATCTGAATTAGTTGAATAAGCAAAAACCTAAAGGGCGGCGTCACCTGTTTAGAAAACTCTATTTTAACTTTTTCAGAATATTTTGTTGCTGAACTGCAAAGTGAAAACTCTAACTTCAAGTTATTAAATGTCAAAGCCAAAAAGGTCGAGTAAACCGACATCATCTTACTAAATACGTTCCGTCCGATAATAACTGATGGTGGAACTACGACTCTAAACGTCTTTCAAGGTCATGTCGATGTAATCGAACTTTTTGACTTTGACGTTCCTTTTTTAACTACATCACAGATCCGTGCATGGTGTACCTAGTTCAAGTTATTGGTTTAATGCTGGGGTAACCAACAAAAAACATGAAAAATATTCACTAAAATATATGAATTCGTCGTTTAGTTTGAAATTTGATTAACGTTTACATTAGTTTTTCACCTTTTATTTTGCATACAATCATGCATGTCGGTCGATAAACTAGCTATTGAATGACCTTGTTTTAGAAAATGTCGGGCGGGACATAAGAATTAAGTCGGCGGGCCAGATTGTATTTTTGTTTCAACAAGTTACGTTTGTTTAAACCAGAGGTTAGCAAACTGTGCGCCCTTCCAACTTTACAAGTTCGTCGCATTATCATTTCGTTTCGCGTCTAAACTAAATTGCGGTGAAAACTGCTTACATATATCATTATATGGCATTAGCATGCAAAATATTACTACTGTAGCAAACGATTATGAATTTCTGAAACAAAAAACATATAGGCTTTGGTGTAATATTTGTAATGATCCGTCGGAAGGGAATTAAACCTTTGCGTCGCAAAAAAGTTTGAGAACCACTGGCTTATAAGAATTAGTGTTAATCTGTCGGACGTGACCACGTTATCGATTGATTGGCCAAAAATACTTCCCACGCTTGCAGATTAGGATCATTAACTAGACCAGGAAATTGCAACTTTATTACAAAAGGTTTATTAACTGGGCTGTATGCATTAGCAAGTTAGAGGAATTGCTACTAAGAAAATGCTTTTACAAAACAAACCAGTTAAAATTTGCTGAGTAACTTTTTAAAAATGCCTCTTTTCGCTGAAAAAATAACAAGTCAATAATGGCCAAAAAAATTAAACATGTTTAAACTTTTTCTGATAGATTCATTCAAGCAGTGGTTCTCAACCTTTCGTGAGTTAAGCGTTCTACTGGCGTCAAACACTTCGTCCCCCTTGGCCACGAACTGTAAATATGCCACGTATAAAAAACGCTGCATTAAAGCGCAACATTTAAACTGAATGGCATTTTTGGCAAGTGAGTAATGCCATTCAGGTATTGACACGAATTTCGAATCCATCATTTCCGGAAACATTTTTTTGCAATTTCAATAGCTAAAATGAGCATCAATGGGGCATAGCTGACATAGCCATGTAATAATGGTTGAATTTTGATTTTCACGGAGCCGTACGACTTCCTGCTATAAACTTTCACAACAAAGTTTCGTAGAACACATAGCATTTCAATATGTGACGTTGCAGCAATTTTTCAACGCAAACCGCGCTTAATTATTTGTTTTTATTTAAACTCTGACCATTTGCATCGTAACAATGAAGCAAAAAACCTTTTGTGACGCTTCAATCTGCTCCTCCCGCTCTCTCTCACTCTCCGCTCTTACTTTCTCCAGATTCTCTCGATGCTCTTCTTCCCTTTTTTCTCTTTCTTCCCTCATTTCTCTCACTTTTGAGGCGAGCTCCTCTCGAATTTCCTGGAGATCCTGATAAAGGGGAATTGTTTGATTTTTTTAAACGTAAACAAATAAAAAATATAGTTTGGTGGTTAAAACAATGTGGTTGGATCTATTTGTTTAAACAAAAAAACTAGGGTAGTTTAATTTATTTCTAAAGAAACCAAAAGGGTGCTGGTTTAGAATTTCTACAGTATCGAAACGAGTTGTCGAAGTTAAATTGCAAGAAAGAATAAATACGGGAGAATAAATATAACTATAATACTTGACTCAGCTTAACCCAAATAATGTTAGCAAAATAAACCCCCAAACGAAAAAGTGGTAGGATTCTAGACCAACGACGTTTACTTGTTTAAACATTGACAAGGTTTAAACCAGGGGTTCTTAAACTGGGGTCCATGGACCCCTTGGGGGTCAGCAAACTAGTTTTAGGGGGTCTGTGGTGGCCTACCTGAAATATTAGTGTATATTTAAGAAGTAATCTTTTTTTAAAGAAAACAGTTTGAATAAAATTAAAACGGTTTTGCACTGAATCCTATTTAGACTCTATTTCACTTGATTTATAAAGTCTATTTGTGTTGTGACGTCAATTTATGACGTCATTTTGGAATTTATTTTGCCGACAGTGGTCCACGCAAGGCAAAAAAAATTCAGGGGTCCGCGGTAAAAAAGTTCAAGAAACCCTGGCTTAAACGTTTGATTTTGAAAGAAAACTGAAGGGTTGGAAATTTTAATCTAAAAACATAAAACAGCTTGTTGGGAGTCGATTCAAAACAAAACGAGCTGAGTTTATTCTTTCAAACAAAAACACATAGTTTAGTTGCTTTACTTAAAAAAAAAAAAAGTGGTTTAGAGTTCATTTTAAAATAAGAGTTTCGTTAAAACAGAAATAAATAAGCAAATAAACTGGGACACATCCCTCTTCGATACAGCTGACATAATAGTGAGAAACAAAACTCCAAGTTCCACAACAAAAATCCTAATAATTATTTACTTGAACAAAAATATCAGCACAGGAAAAATGTGGACCATACAGGCCATGACAAGATATACAAGGAAATGCTAAATGACATTGGTTTAAGTAATTATTGCAGGGAAATAATATGACACTAACTGTATAGGGTGAAAGACTTACTTTATTTGACTGCTCCCGTAACAGTATCGCATTGTCAAGTTGGTTTCGCAAATCTAGAACAGTTTTACTTTCACTTTTCGTTGTTAGTTCAGCTGGAAGTGCGGGAAGGGCCTGACGTATCTCTTTTTGTGGCATCTCAGTTTGCTTTATTTCAGTTTGTGGTATTTCTTTAACTAAAAAAATTACAAAGGTATTCCAGTTAAATTCTATCAATATAAAACCTAATAGATTTAACCTTATTTCAGTAAAAGATCTATGTGAAATTAAGAAATAAAATTTGACAACTGGACAACAGGAAATCTCACTGGACTGGTGTGAATTTATTATATTAGGCTTTCACAAAGGAAAAAAAATCTTGATCAAAATAATATTGCTTCTGGCATATTGACAATAAATAGCTAAATATGTCTTTAAATATAAATACCAGATTTATTAAAAATACATTTGCCAGCATAAAGGATGCTATTAAGATCCACTGTTAAAAATAAGGTTGGTTTTGTCTATCAAGCAATCGTGCCAACAGCGTGCATAAAAACATGACGCAGGCAGCTATAACTTCCTGTAAATATTCCCCAAGCATAAGAATGTAGGGCATGGCACATACACACTTGTGTAGTCTGATAATAAGCCACTGGTGTTGGTACAAAGGGGTCAGCAAACTGTTGACTAAAAAATTGAACACAACCTATTTCTTTCTAAATATAATGCGTTTATCAACACAGTTTTAGCGTCTTGAGAACTTTAACAAAAGCACAATTTCATCATTTTAAACATTAACAGAATTATTCTATATTTGTATATTTTCAAAAAATGCTTTTTTGCCTGTAACAAGCCTAAGACAATAAAAGGATAAAGTAAAGGTGTTTTTTTTTAATTTTTTATGTCTTTTTATGCCATGAAAAAAAGGCTAGTATTTGTTGGTGTTTTCTGTTTCTTTTAAAATGGCAAAATCACAGGTGTATCACTCCAACAATTAAAACAATATGATTAGATCATTGCCAACAAATAGAAAAAAATTAAAATTCGATTGTGTTATAGTTAATGCCATCGGAAATGATAAACTCAAACCTTTTTGCAGAAAAAAAAACAAAAAAAACAAACATGGTTTTCATCAGAAGTAAACCCACCTGCTTCTTTTAATTGTTCTTCTGGTTCAGTTGATGTAGTTTCACACTCCGCAAATATGTCAGCAAACGCATCTATGCCGGCACTAATGGTTGTATATGCATTTACTGCTTTGCCATCTGAAGCGATGGATTCTGGTTTCTCTGCATTTTTATCACAAAAAAATATGGCATTTAAATTTATAATAAAACAGATTTACAAATAAATCACAACATCCCAAATCTGAATACAGTGCCGTCAGTGTGCTTTTTAAACTTTTTTAGTTTTATGACCCCTGTCACAGAATGCTGCCTTCCAATCATAATTGCCATAATATCATCCCCAATAGAGATATATGATATTTTATGAGAGTTCATCGTTGGACAAAATTAACTTTTTAAGTGCTGTAATAACAAAACTACAGTTACATGGATGCAAAGAAGGAAAGCAACATGGAATCATCCGATCAATATATGATCTTTTTTGATAAACAACTATGTTTAATAAAACATTAAATTAATTTGCCCTGGGGTGATACCATTCAGAAGTGTTCACTGATATATGGGAAGCATGAAATAAAGTAAGTTGTATTTATTTTGCACAAACCTTGTGTCAGTTTTTCATCTTGATGTGGGTCGATGGATTCAACTGAAGGTTTTCTAGAAGCAGAAATTCATTTACTACGATATGTTTTGGGAATCCAGTGTTGTAATGACTTTAGCTAATATTTCACTTAAATGTACTTTAATAAGTGTTTTCAAATCACTTGTTTGACTCAAGTCTTTTGGAGATATGACTGGACTTAGACCAGTGGTTTTTCACCAGGGTTTGATCAAACCCTTGGGGTTCGATGCAGCTGTTTCAAGGGTTCGACATGAACATAAATGTTGTTATTTCAAACTAAATTTGAATCTCTTTTATGTGCCAAGGTGCCATGTAACGTTATAGATTGAAAATTTGGCCAATTTAACCAATATAAGTGTAAGTTTATAATTTGATTATGCCCAGTTTCAGCTGCTAGGAGGAAGAAACGAATACTGAGCGAAAATTTGGGGTTCGACGAACGCCTGCAGAATAACATGGGGGTTCGACAGGTTACCAAAGGTTAAGAACTACTGACTTAGACCAAAGTCATTTTGTCAAATAACTTGATTTTTAAATTTAAATGTGCTAATTGTTTTTATTCAACATTTTATAATAAAATTGGGGTATTTATGTCATTTGTTGCCTGAAAAACAGTTTACTTGCTGCTTATTGCGCTTCTGTTATTTTTAGTTGAGCTATTGCTCATAATCCAGTTAACAATTTTTATTAGTTCAACATTTTATTTTTTTGTCAATGATAGGACTTGCTCTCTTAATGACTCGACTGGGAACTGATTTGTTGTTCTTGGCAAAATGCTTAACTTTGACTAATTTAAAGTAACTTGTTTGCAACAAACCGGAAATCCATCCAGCTTGTTCAATTTGTGTGCCATGTTTATACATTTTCATATAGGGGTAATAAAAAAGCTTATTCATAGAAAGGTATTATTCCAAACATGACCCAACCTAAAAAAGATGACCCAATATACTGAACGATACTTTATTTAGGCAAACAATTGGTTTCACACTGTTTCAATGTTTGTAGAGTCATATTCCAGCAGCTATATATTTCCTACAATAATACAATACAAGGAGGGATACACTTCAATGGTAATTGTTGCAAGTTTTAAACTTCAAATCTTACACATAACTTCAAAGCTTAAACATAACTTCAAAGCTTAAACGTAACTTCAAAGCTTAAACATAACTTCAAAGCTTAAACATAACTTCAAGGCTTACACATAAATGCAACTTACATGTGTTCTTTTGTGCTATCTTGTTGTTCAGATTGTAGAGTGGACAAAGATTGGTCACCAACCTACAAGAAGTAAAAAGTACAACTAACATCAATAATGCAAGTTGACAAAAAAAATTTGCTGAAATATCTTCATTTTTAAGCCAAAAAGTTGGAAACCACTACTTTACATATCAATTACATTACACTATAATACAAAAAACATTGCAAGAGTGGAGCAAAATGTTTTAACACTGTATGGAATAGACCTGCAGCACGCAAACGTCAAACAAAATATAGTCGCATACCGTTTGTGAGTCCGTATCAGAAGTATGACCGGCAGATTTCAAATTCGGCTTGAAAGGTTCTGTAAAAGTGGGCAGACATTCTTATAGAGGGATTAAAACTTAAAAACTTTTATATAAATTAATAGTAACCACTTGTGATACACAGTTTACCACAAAAATACTCTACAGTTTGTTGAAACACCCTTAGATATTTTATATTTTATCTGTTGTAACTTGAAAATCCCCCTTCGATACTGTGTTGCTATCATTGATTTTGTTTTATGTGTTGGAGTATAATTATTAAAGGTTTTACAAGCTCCGAAATGTATGCTGTAACTAGAAGGTGCTCGTCAATTGTCAAATTACACAAATATTTGGTCAAACAAAAATATTTATAGTAACAATTTATTTTTAACTTGCAGGTAATTGAAGATATAGGCACTAAGCAAATTTTAAAGGTCAGAAAATGATTAGCCTGCTTTTGACCTTGAAACTATGCAAACATAGGCTTGGTATTCTACTGGTTATAAGTTGTCTGGGGGAATATTGTACCTGCCTGATGTGTCGGAGTGTTTAGTAACCAGGCCGGCGCCGGTGAACTTGTGGCTGATCCGGACGATTTGGCCGGACTGGCGACGTCGGCGCTTTCAAAAGTTCCGAAATCATCATCTTCCCAATCGTCAGCCATTTTTATCGCCTAACTTTTTCTAATTTCTATCGTTACATAAGAGGATATATAGTACAGCATTTGATAAAAAGCATATCATTTGTTGACCGTCGCTACTTTTTAACATTTATTTTAGGCATTTTACAGCAGCAGAAACAGAATTGCGGATGGCAACTTAAAATGCTTGAATTTAATTTCGATTAAACCAATTTGGCACCAAAAAATTACGACTGGTTTTCAACAATTTTACATGTATATTTACACATTTTTAGAAGCTAAATATATATTTTTTTATATATACTTTTGAGTTATTAAAATAACAAAATATGTATAAATCAATCACATCACTCTTTATTTCCAGCTTAAAATGGATAAGTGAGATTTTAAGTATAACACATTTTTTTTTTGCTTTTCTTGCATCTATGAACAACATGTCCTAATGAACTTTTAAATAAACTTTTCCCTAGCAAAATTTAAATATAAACTGATTTTCTTTTGTCAAATTAACACTAACAGGCCAAAAACAATTTATAGTGTATATAAACATTCTTAAGGAGTAAAATAGAACAAAAAATTATTAATTTTTTCTTTTAAATGCACAGCGGTTTACCAGCACTATATAGCATGATTGGTTTAAATTAACTAAACGGCTACCAGGCTTGAATATACATTCAAAAGTCAGTTGGTATCAAATGCTGCTTCAGAAACGTTGTTCCATGAAAAATGCTTTTGACTTAGGAAATGTCCGACAGCTGTTTCCTTAATGATTGACAGACTAGTGCACAATTATGTTTGCAGAAGATACAACGTGTACAATCGAAAAAAAACCTATCCTTAAGAGAAAATTGCAGTTCCAGTTTGACAACAAGTCGTAGTGTTGTGATAGCCACAAAAAGCTGACAACCATCACTCTTCACTTCTTATTTTTCATTTCATTGGAAAGCCAGTCGAGACCTTCGTAGAGACCCTCTCCGCTGGTGGCACACGTCGACTGAATGAACCATTTCTTGCCACCACGAAGCGCATTTAGCCCCAAACGCTCAGTCAGGTCGCTGGTCGCCATTGCGTTGGGCAAGTCCCTCTTGTTTGCAAAGACCAGAAGAGTGGCATCGCGAAGCTCGTCCTCCTGAAGAATGCGACTGAGCTCCTCCCGTGCTTCTTGTATCCGCTCAACATCGTTGCTGTCCACGACGAAGATGATACCTTGCGTGTTTTGAAAATAGTGGCGCCAAAGCGGTCGGATTTTGTCCTGGCCGCCGACGTCCCAAACTGTGAAGCTGATGTTCTTGTATTCGACCGTTTCTACGTTGAATCCGATTGTTGGGATGGTGGTGACAATTTCACCGAGCTTAAGTTTGTACAGGATCGTCGTTTTTCCTGCTGCATCCAAACCAACCATTAGAATCCGCATCTCCTTCTTTCCAAGCATACCTTTGAAGAGACTTAAAAAGCTGCCCATGATGGCGAACCAATTTACGCCAAGAGTAAATTAAAACCAAAAATTTGATGCTTGGTGCCTGGGTAAAAATAATTTTGTGTTGAGCACAGAATAAAAAGATAATAACACTAGGAGCAGTTGAAAGAGTATATCAATCCAGATGGGATTTATTCATTAAAGGAGCAATAAATATGGGAGAATAAATATAAGTGAGACACTATTTACCCGGAAACCAAAGTAGTCCAAATCTACATATAATCACTGAAGGGGGCAAGTGTAAATGAGTGATCCGGTTAAATAGCCACTTCCTAAATATAATATTAATACTGGCCACTCAAACCCAAACTTTCACCCCAACCCAAATAATGTTAGCAATATAAGCCACACGACAAAAATGGGAATCTTACCACGGGTTAGCGTTTGGGTAGGTTAAGCAATATTATTAAATAAGAATTTTAATAATACTTGACCTACCCCAACAAAAACCGACACCTTAACCAAAATATTGTAGGTTGCCTTAATAATTGTTTCAACGCTGTGGTAGGACTCTAGACAAGCGCCGAAATGTCAGTATTGTAGTATGCTTTTTAATTAACTTCGGAGACTTATAAGCTATACGATCGGCTAGAATCTCAGAAAAGATTTTTCGTGTTAAATCTCCTTCTGGTAAAGAATATTGCGGACATAATTGCTTTCATTTATACACAGCTTAAAATTGGATGAAATATTCATATATAAAGGACGATTTACCGGGAATATTGACATTAACAAATATGAATTCGATCAACTTTTATAACTATTTTGACTTTGTGAAAAGCTAGTTAGTCGATGGTAAAGACCAAGTGTTCGCGTGACCCGCAAGATAAGGTATGACGTTGGTATTTTTTTACTAATTCATTATTTTAAGAAAAGGCGACTAGAAATGCATTTTATAATTTTATTTAAATTTAACATATTAATGTCATTTTGTTTTTGCTTAGCTATACAGAACATTAGCGTTGTTTTTGTGAAGGGTTAGGAATGATTACTACGCTGCATGATCGGTTACAACTTGGTCATAGTGACTGCCTTCTTTGCTGACCCAACCTTTAAATACGTGTAAACGTCGAGGAATAATGAAGACCGTCCTCCATTTGTGGTTATTTTTACAAAAACACGCCCAACTACGCATTATTTTCGGGTTTATTTTACTTTAAATGGTTTCAAGTTGCAAATTAACGAAAAAACAAAATTATAAATGGCGGTCAATTTGTTGTTCAAACTACCCCGATCCTTTACGTTTGTACATTTCGATTAATCAAATAAAAAAAACTAATCGAAAAAAAAAGATCATAAAATACGAAAACACAAATGAATGAAAAATTTAGTTATTTCACAAACAAGCAGATAAAAAATACTATTAAACGCACAATGTAAGAAGACTAATACTTTTAACATTTTGTTTTTATAGTTAACCCTTTGTTTTAAAAAAAGAGGATTTTCAGTCTTTTTTACTAATTTTAAAAAATATACTAATTTTTGGTCCTTTTTTACAAATTTTGATAAACAAAGAAGATTTAAGTGTTTTTTTCGTATAAATCTTATAAGGTAAATTATTTGGTACAACCAAGACAGAACAATAAATTATCTTAATTTTTCATCATCATTTAAGATTTATGAATATGAATCGCGATCTGAGAACACAAATCAAAATATATTCAGTTGGCAAATTGATTTTCATATTAATATTTAGAGAGTCAAATCGTTTAACTTTTTCGGTTAAGGATTTTTTTTCGAAATACGGTTCAGTTCCGGTTTCAATTCAGAGAATTTTAAAGTTCCGATTCATCTACTGTTCGATCTTGTTATTTCAAAATTGATTATTAAAGTTCCTGTTCGGATACAAAAGAAGTTGCGTTGATTAAACCAAATATATAGGTCAATAAATGTAAAGAATACTTATTGAATTATAACTTGTATTAAATCTAAGTTTCGTGACGTAATAGCTAATTATTTAACGTTTATTTTAATAAATATTTTTTTTATCTTTTTTTATAATTTTGAAAAAGGTATAACTTGATACTGTAAAATAAAAGTTGCTGAAGTGAACCGTTTTTTTGACAGACCGTGTCCGGTTCAGGTTCTTTTATAAAATACTCGGTTAAGTTCCGGTTCGACTCCTCAAAACCTTACAAACAAGGTTTAGGTTCGGTACAGTTCGACTAAAATTGGCATAAAACCAAAAAAACGGTTCATAATGTTACGGTTCGGGTTCGGTTCGACTCCTTGTTAATACAGTATATAGTTTATCAACATTCAACTTTTGTGTAATAAATATTGGTATTAGATATGTTCTTATGCCATACAGTTTTTACAAAAGTAAATTAAAGTTCGGTGGTTTGAGAAGGCTGGGATAATAACCCTGCTTCCGAATTAATTTAAATACAACATCCTGCTTTATTCTAATCCGAAGTTGAACCGTACAATTGCGAAAACGCTTAATCGGCCAAGCGGAACGAATCGGTGGTTTTCCCTTTATAAGGAACAAAAAGTTGACACATGCACAAACAAGTTTGCAAGTTGCAGTTGAAACGGTTTGCAGTGTGAAAGTTTATGTCTTGGTTAGAAAATTTCTTTGAGTGAACGCCAATCTCTGGGGAAAATTTTTACTAGTTTTAGTTTCGATGTTTGAGCATGTAAACAAATGCCTTTGTTAAGTATGCTTATTTGATACATTTTTACCTTTACATACTATTTACCCTAAATACTTTTAAATCAGTTTTGTTGAGGTAGCATAGTTTTTATTAAATTGCGGATTGATTAAGGCAATAAATTATTTCTTGATTTTATGCTTGTAACGATATACGATTATGAAACATAGTTTTTAATGTGTAATTTCACTTTGCACTATGAGGTATTTTTGTTAATGTAACTTAAAAAATGTTTATTGTTTTATAAAATAAATAAATTATTCTTTTATTAACTGATATTATTTAACTTAACTCTAATGGATCATGGTGTTTTTTGCCTGCTAAAATTACTTTCAAAAGAGTTTTATTATATAGCAACATAGTTAATATTAATTTTTTTATGGATTTTAACAATAAAATATTCCTTGATTGTCGGGTTACATATTCTTTGGAATCGTGTGTTTATTCATTTGCAAAATTACTAAAAAAAACTCTTAACTCAATTTTGTTGAAGCAGCTTTGATAATATTAACTATAATGGAATATGGTGATAGTGTATCCACTGAGATGGTGGTCGTTCCAAGAATTGACAAGTTCTATGAAGTTGATGAACACGTTAAGCATTTTGAAAGTGACATAAAACGAAGGTGTGTATTGTTTTAATTTAATGTAGAAGATTGATTTGAATGTTTTATAATACAATTATTATCACTTAGTACCAGTCTGCATCTTGCTGCATCTTGTGGCATCTTGTGGCATCTTGTGGCAGGAGCAAACGTAGTATTTTTTAAAAGCAATCATGTAAACAACAACTAATTGGATTGCATACCTAAATTCTAAAAAAATCGTTAGGTTGTAGTAGGATTCAAAACAAGTGTGTGTAAAACCTTCATACCTGAATAGTTGGTGATATACAATTGAGATTTCGGAAAAACTATTTATGAAATGCAGATTGGGTGGTGTGTAATTTGTAAAAATTAGTTCGTAAACTGCTGGTGTTTAAAATCTTGTATAAAAATGTTTTTGCAGGTATGGAATGTTTTTGAACACAAAGGATAGGATTGAGAAATCCGAGGGTTTTGACAAGTTTACTCAAGGTTACAAGGATTTCGGAATTCACGTAACATCGGAAAATGGAATACGGTGTCTTGAATGGGCTCCTGCAGCAAAAGCTGTCTATCTCCGCGGAGCTTTTAGTATGTGGTTTGTATAATTTTTATGAAATTATGAACCATATCCACTGGGTTTAAAATCCTTTATATTCTTAATCCCAAAAAAGCAAATAGAAATATTTTAGCCCTGCAATATTCTTTGTTTTTTAAATAAATGGTGTTTAAATTTTCTTTTAAATTTGTGTTGTTCTGTTGTTATAAAATGTTCCCGACTTACATTCTTGTAACAAACATAAATGCTAAAATAATAAATAAAAACAAGTACACAAGTCACCCAATTTAACGAAATTTGCGTAATATGCCATGTCAAAACCATTTTTACATTTATATAAAAACTAAATTAAAAACCCTAAATAATAATTCAGTTTCAATCTTTATTGATGCAGATAATTGGGAGCAATGGGGAGCCAAGTTTGAGCCAAAAGGTTTTGGAAAGTGGGAACTTAAAATTCCCCCCAAACCAGATGGAACGTGTCCCATTGAACACAAGAGTGAATTAATGGTAAACTTGTCTGAGTATCACTTTTATAAAGGATCCTACCACTTCGTAATGATTAAATAATTTATTTTGCACCAATATTAGCTGACTTGCTAGAAAAAATTGGAGAATCAAAAAGTAGTTAAAAAAAAGATTAGGCACATCTCTAGAATACATCACTTTTTTACAATAAAGAAACAAGTTGTCAAAATGGAAATTGCAAGAAAGAAATAAATTGTAATTTTTAACTGATTAAATTGTACAAACTTCAAACTCTGCAAACTTTGCATTGCATTTTAATCATTAAGAATCTCTAAATAAATGTCAAAAAATTAGGTAGAATGGATGTAAGAAAACGTTTTTACTGGAATGTGGTCCGAGACCATTCCAACTTACTTTTAAAAAGTTTACCAAAATATTAACAGTTGCCCTAAATATGGTTTGTTTAGCTTATTATTCAAACTCACGATGACCAATATTTGGAACGCATTTCGCCGTGGGCTTCGTATGTCACCCAACCAGATGGACATGGAACGTACAAGTGGACATTCTGGAATCCTCCAGCAAATCAAGTATACAAGGTAACAAAAACTAAAAAGAAAAGTTTATTCGACTTGAAAATGTTTTTTTCACCCCATTTTTAGGTCAACCTAGTTGTCCAAGCTAAATCAGGCTTGTTTTTTGTCAGCGTTGTTACTCTTTACCAATTGCCCGATTTTTTGTTGAGTAAATGTAACATATTGCTCCTTGTAAATTTGCTCGCCTTCTTTGTTTGAATATTAGGGTAAAATTTGGAAAAATGCCATGAAAGTATTACATCATATTGGCAGGAGGTTGTAGTTAGACGTAGTAGGGTGATGAGGACCTATACATAAGTAGGCAACATTTTAACTGTTTAATATGAATATTTTTTTATGTTCAACATGGCTATAGAAATAATTTTGGTGTAATTTGCCAGTCATTGTTATAAAAAGTTAAGTCACTTGTTATAATTAGCATTTTTGGATTGCTGATTTTATGGATAATAAGAAAAGGGTTGCTAAAATTGCCATACAGGGTTATAGTTGTATTATACAAAAAAGTTTAAAAAATAAATACTAAATTAGTGAAAGAGTGAAGTTATCAATTTAGTTTATTCAAGTGGATTGCATAACAATATAATGCATATTTTTCCAGTTTAAAAATCCCAAACCAAAAAAGCCTGAAAGTATGAGAATATACGAGGCCCACGTTGGAATTGCTTCGTGGGAGGGAAAGATTGCTTCGTACAAGAACTTTACTGACAACGTGTTGCCAAGAATCAAGGATCTAGGCTACAACTGCATCCAACTTATGGCCGTTATGGAGCACGCTTACTATGCAAGTTTCGGATACCAAGTTACAAGTTTTTATGCCGCATCAAGGTAAATTTGTTAATGTACATTTCTTAGGACTAACTTAATATTTTTTTAGACTAACTTAATAATACCATATTTAAAAATGCTGACAGTTGAATTTATTGTTAGACCAGAGTTTACAGATAAATTTTACATTATTTTCATCACCATATTTAACTTTTTGAACATGTACCAAAAACCAGTTAACAAAGTAGCCCAGTATTATTGACTTTTATGTTTTAGTTTAGTGAATTTTTGTACTGTGCCCTTAATGTTGAACCTAATACTAAAGCTATATCTATATACAGTTATGAAAGATGTATTTTATTAGTTGTTCATAACTGCACTTTTTTTCTTTGTGATTAATATAAAAAAAAATTAGTCAATTTATTTTTTTGTAAAACTTCTAGTTCAAAAAAGGTAAAAAATTAAAGTCATATGAAAAATGATAAAAAAACATTAAATTGCTTAAAAAAGATAAAACGATTTCAGTCGCTATGGTACACCGGATGAGCTCAAAGAGTTGCTGGACACGGCTCATGGGATGGGACTTTACGTTTTGCTTGACGTCGTGCACAGCCACGCTTGCAAGAATGTCCTCGACGGATTGAATATGTTTGACGGGACGGACGCTTGCTACTTCCACTCGGGGAGCAGAGGAAGACATGAGCTCTGGGATAGTCGGCTCTTCAACTATTCCGAGTAAGTTGTCATTAGGCCGACTTGAAAGGCTCTCATACCTAAGCTTTTTAAATCAACATACGTAGCGAAGAAAGAAGGTAGGCATGTGGGTGCGGTCAGTTGTGAATAAGTTGTCGCTAAACTGGAGATTTCACTCAGATACCCAACATTTTGGACAAAAATGAACACCAATTCAACACCAAAATCATCATAACTATATATATGGTCAAATAACCAAAATAAATTGAATGAAAACATTATAAGGTATTTTTTTTAGGGTTATAGGCCAAAATTTTCTTTATTATTAAGATTAAGAAGTTTAGTGACCCCTAAATATTGTTTGTTAAATTCTATAAAACTATATCACAACAGTTTAGTATAAACTTTGTAGTAGGTACATAATATTCAATTTGTTAGTTTAATTAGGTCTGTAGATAAAATTTCAAGTTTATGCTGAAAGATCTATAATGGACAAGCGTACAGTTTAACCCACAATAAAATGTGAGCTTAATTCTTCTTGTTGTTAGTTGATCTTACATGAGATTTAAATTAGGAGTCTAAAATGTTCAATGGCTTTCTTTTTTTACCCAAACAAATGCATGTTTATGTTCAGGTGGGAAGTTTTGAGATTCCTCCTCTCTAATTTGCGTTGGTATATCGATGAATACGGCTTCGATGGCTTCAGATTTGATGGTGTTACGTCCATGATTTATCACGACCATGGAATGGGTAAATTGACCAGTAACAAAAATATGATAACTTGATTTAAAGAATGTAGCACTTTTCAAATATAAATATACATAGTTGTTTATTTTTGCTTTTGGTAACCACTATTGCTATAGTTCCTGAAGTATATTTAGGGAGACCTTTGGAGAGAAATTTACTGTTTTTGTCCTTCGAAAACATATACATCTATATTATTTATTATATATGATTAACACTGTATGATTAAGTTTTACAACAAAATAAGATGCAATACAACTTTAATTCTGTTTTACAAAAACATACCCGTTAATAAATAAAAACCCGTTCAGAAAAAAAAAATAATTTGCTTTTTCAGCTCGTGGATTTTCTGGTGGCTACCACGAGTACTTTGGAATGCACATCGATCTGGAATCGTTGGTCTACCTTATGCTGGCCAACGAAATGCTGCACAAAATCTACCCATCAATTATAACAGTTGCAGAGGTATTAAGTAATATGTGTCTTGGAAGGGTGATGTTAACTTATATTTGTACCAAAACTATCCTAATAATGTAAACCACATAAGTTATAAACTATAAAGTAGCTTGTGAATTTATTTATTTTTTACAGTTATGTCATCAGTAAATTGAAAGGTACTAGTCATAAGTAGAAAGTATTAATTTTTTTGTTTAGCAAAATCTCTTTCAGTAATGAAGTAGAAATTCTAACTTATCTTTAGTAAATTGCTTTTAATTAACTGCCTCTCTGCATTACATGGTAATAAAAACAAATAAAAATTATTCACAGATAAAATACAGGGAGGCATTTAAAAATATTTTAATTTGTGTTTCAAGGATGTGTCTGGTATGCCAGGAATGTGCCGTCCAGTCGACGAAGGTGGCATTGGGTTCGACTACAGACTCGCAATGGCCATACCTGATACCTGGATTAAGGTAAATAGATATAAATAATAAAAAAAGCTTCTCTGGTAATAGCAATTCTTTACCAACGTTTCGGGAACCTATGCTTTTTTTTCCTATGTATTTTTCACATGTATTGTCTGAGCGTTTGGTGTCATTCACCCTGAAGAATGCAACTTGCATAGGTTGCCGAAAATGCAACTTGCATAGGTTGCTTTTTTATTTGAATTACCATGCCTGGTGACAGTTTATATAAGGTAAGTGTACAGAGTGGGCCAAAAGTAGGCTTACAGTTATAAAAGGTAGGGTTTGGGTCTAAAAGTAAATTTATTGTTGTGGGGTTCTTCTCATACACCTTGTTCTTTACAACACCCCAAAAAAAGAAATCCATTGGTGTCAGGTCAGGTGAGCGTGTGGTGTCTATTCAATGCTACCTCTTCTTCCAAGCCAAATAATTGTAAGCCTACTTTTGGCCAACCCTGTATAGTGGAAACTTCTTGCAATGGCCATTTTTAAGGATGTTTTTTTAAAAAGTTCAAGGACCTTGCTTTACATCAATCCTATGCTTAGATACTTAAGGAAGTTCGCGACGAGGATTGGGACATGGGCAACATTTGGCACACCTTGGTAAATCGGAGGTACGGCGAAAAGTGCATCGCCTACGCTGAGAGCCACGACCAGGTAAACCAGGCTTGCTACAAAGCACTTTAAAAGTCTTAAATGTCTTGAATGATTTACATTTTAAAATTATTTTAAAAACCTTATGTTGTTTGAGTGCTTAAATAGTTTGAAACTTAACATTTCTATTAAATCTTAAGTTCATTGCTGGAGGTTGCAGTTAGACCTAGAATCTCTTTATGTAGGTGTTTAACTAAATCAAAGAATTGAAGTTTTAGCAGCTAAAATAAATTTCAAAAATTGCTAGACTGCTCTACCTAAAGTTTGTAATTCATCAACAGAAAACACAGATAAATCATGTTAAACATGTGTGTCCAGACATTAGACTCTAGACATAAAACATAATCAACTTTTGTGAATGGGGCATGTCTGTTGTACGCTTGCCTCATGCACAGCGCATGGCATAATGATGACCTAACGGTTTTCAAGGAATATAATTTCTTGATTACCTAAAGTTAGGATTATTTTATTAACTGACACGGCAGACCATAGTAAGTTTTCACTACGCCCTTTTTATTCTGTGTTAAATGACAAATTATAAACTTTGTTCCAATTTTAAAAAATAGTCGCTAAAATGATAATTTGCTTTATCACATAATTTGTTTTTTTTTAACTTTCTATACCAATAAAAAATTATAATGCTGTAAATTTACAAATCATGTAATTTTTCTACTAAAAAGTGAAATCCTCCTCATATTTAAAATAGGGCTTTCATTACAAGTCAATTCCAGGTCCAGGTTGCCAAAGTCAAGTCATTTTTAGAGCAAGTCACCTCCAAGTCTAGTCTTAAAATTATTAACTGTAAACTATCAAGCTACAATTGTTGGAATAAATTGTTCGATTCAACTAAAAAAACAATTGTGTTAAACAAAAAACAAACAAAATGAATATTCAAGTTTTATAATAACAAAAAATGCTTTAATAAAAACATTTCATTTTAACACAAATTATCTGACTCAATGACTTGAGTCTAAGTCAAGTTATTTGTTTAAAATCCTTAACTCAAATCGTTTAAAAACAGTGACTTAGGTGCACTTAAGTCAAGTCATTACGTTAAATCATTACATCAAGTTATTTTACTGAAATGACATGCCAAATCATTACAAAACTGTATAAAGTGTACAATCTACTTTATTCCTAGGCCCTGGTTGGGGACAAGTCCTTAGCGTTTTGGTTGATGGACAAGGAAATGTACACGAACATGTCTGAAGCGACACCACTGTCTCCGATCATCGACCGAGGTCTCGCGCTCCACAAAATGATCCGACTTGTCACACACGGACTTGGAGGGGAGGGATACCTCAACTTCATCGGTGAGATAAACTTATTCATTTGGATTCTTGTTAAAATGCCACTTACCAGGTCCATAGACCAGGGATCAGCATGTTTGTGTACACCTGATTTTGGCGTATTAACCTTGAAAATAGGGCCTTAAAATGTTTTGAATGTCATCTATATTTTTGCCAGTGAGAGCATAGTCAAGACGTCGTTTAGTATCAGGTCAAATCACGGTACTTTTTGTTTGAAATATCTGACATTGGATTAAAATCCCTATCCGCAAGTTTGGCTCTATTTAAAGTTTTGGTATGCAGCTTTTGTTTGGTGGAAGTCCCACTACATATGATGAGCAGTCCTCGGGGGGTTTGAGGTTTTTAGTATAACTTTAGAGACTTCCCCTTGTAGTGTTTCATGACGCATTTGAACAAACGTGAGCAAGATAGCCAAGTGTTGAGAGACTATGAAAGGGGTCGCAACACAATAAAGGTTGAAAACCACTGCCATATTGAAAAATGCAATCAATCGAATATAATTTGATTAAATTTTAGATGTATTTACACTTCATTTTAATTTGGATCGAAAACAATAGATTTTTTTGTAATTTGCTTGTTTTAATGTCGACCCTGCTCCAACATTTTTTAGGGGTCTGCATTGCAAAAGTTTAGGCCCCTAGGAAAGACAATCGTTTGAGAGAAAAATGTTAAATACAATTTTTTTTAAAAACGTTGGTTTTTTAAACATCTTGACCGAATGAAATTTATAAAAAAGATACAATTAACAAAAAAACAATGAAAAATGTTTGTTTTTCAGGAAATGAGTTTGGTCACCCAGAATGGCTTGATTTTCCTCGAGCTGGGAACAACTCAAGTTACCACTACGCAAGAAGGCAGTTCAACCTCGTGGATGATGACTTGTTGAGATACAAGTTCCTCAACCGGTTCGACTCGGCAATGCAGAAGACTGAAGCGCATTATGGCTGGCTGGCCGATAAACAGGTGAAAGATAAATGTAGTTTTGGTCCTTACTGTCTAGAACATAGACTACCATTGGACGTTACAAACTAAACCAAAAAAAGGTCAGTTGGTAGAGCAAATGTCCTGGTATGGCCGAGATCTGGTTTAGAACCTCACCAAAGGCTAAAAGCGTCTTGCCTAATCTTGCTGGCATTGTAACTTGTCACCCAATATATATAAAAAAAAAACTTGAGTGCTGTTATGTTGCTTACATTCCATTTAACTGGTAGTTAAAACAGCGAAGTAATGGTAATTTAACTGGACAACAAAAGTCTATCAAACTTTAGAGAGAACCAAGTAAACTTTACTTAATATTAATAACGGTTTTTCAATGAAATTTGTCGTTTGGCATTTTTTTAAGCATCCTATAATAATATTAAAAATCTTTTTTTATGTTTTGTTTTGCAGGCTTACGTGAGCCGGAAGCACAATGGTGACAAAGTGTTGGTGTTTGAGCGAGGAAACGTTTTGTTTCTCTTCAACTTTCATTGCAATAAAAGTTTCACTGGTTACAGAGTTGGCGTCGATGCTCCCGGAAAGTATCCTTTTAAAAAATCGATTATTTTTTTTAAATATTTATCTTGGGTGATAGAATTGAAGATAATTTTTAAAGTTTATTTTATAAAATATATTACTTTTTTGATTAAATAAGTGTCATTTAAGTTAAGATATGTTAAACATTCAATTATTTTTACCTGAAGAAAATAGTGAAAAGCGCTTCTAGCATTCTGTTGTCACTATGCTAACATTTATTTGAATTAAACACTATAATATTAATATTGTTCTGTAGGCCATGAACCTTATTTCCAGCTTAATTTAACTTACTAAGTGTATTTCGTGAAGAAAGCAATACACGTTTACTGCACATACACCAGCGTTAAATATATCTGAGTAGCATAGTTTACCACTTTTTTCTTTGACCAAAGTTGAAACTTAGATACAAAATAGTTCTTGACACCGATGAGTCTTATTTTGGTGGACACGACAGAAATGATCGCTCCGTTCGATTTTTTACAGAAAATATGTCTTTTGATGGAAGACAAAACTCGCTAATGGTAAGTTTACGGTTTTCCATTACTTGTTTAATCAGACTGAAAATGTCTGCTGAGTACTTTCATATAGTAACATACAGTGTTTTATATTAGATGTTTTTTCACGTTACAGGTTTTCTCAACATATTTTTAAACATTGTTTAATATACTGATATAAAAAGTTATAGCTTCTTAATTTCTAAATGCTGTCAAAATCCAAACCTTTAAAAGCCTTGAAAGCTGTGTTTTGACAAAGTGATTACCGAGTACACGTTTGTAGATTGCAGCAAACGTGTACACAAATCTAAATCAATGTTCGAACAATTAATAAGGCTTGATCAGTGGTTCTCAACCTTTTTTTCATTGCGTATCACCTCGGGCTTCTATGATCTTGTTGCGTACCAACAAATTGTCGAAAAACTCAACTTTACTCAAAATGTATATAGGATTATTAACAGGGGTGGATTAGCTAATTATAGTTAGGCCGGAAAAAACAAATGCGGCCCACTACTCTCAAAAAAGTTTCCCTTTTTTAACTTGCAAGATACTGGTCAAGTTTTGTGATTCTTTGTTGTTTTGCTATGATGTCATAAAACAAATTTGCATAGATGTTCCGGAAAGATAATAGTTCCTGACGTTAAAGAAGCATAAAATATACAATCATTATAATGAATGTATAGTTTATTACAATAAAAAAAAAATGCTTAACCTTTTGGTAAAACTGTAATTTTACTTACAAACATACTGCGTACAGCGTACCACGAAAACAACTTGTCGTGCCACTAGTGGTACGCGTACCACAGGCTCAGAACCACTGGGCTAGATAATAATACTTGGCTTGCAAAACCCTATCATAACCGACATACCTGTTGTAATGTTAAAACATATGTTAACACATCTTTGTTCTTTCAGGTTTACTTGCCAAGCCGTTGCGCCATTCTTATGGCATTAGATGAAGATGACACAAAATAAAGTTCTATTTATTATAGTTTAAAATCAACAAAGTGCAGTTTATTAAATTATATAGTACTTTATGTTTGTTTTTTAATTAGTATGCCACGCCTTATTTCGCCACTGTGACTTGATAAGTTGCGATGACATTTTGTGTCTTACAAGGAAACTAAAAAATGAAATATGTCTTGTGTACAGAATCTTATTTTCCTATCAGAGCACCATTGTTTATATTTCACTTGTTAATTACTTTGCGTTAACTATTCAAGCCATGTGCAAAGTAGGAATGTCGGATAATAAAAAATTCAGTCCTGTATGGAATCTATACAGTGTTTTTTCCCTTAAAACTAAAATATTAAATAAAAGAACGTACAAATTTAAGGTAATTCAATTTCCTAACGCAAACAAACCGTCGCCTAATAAACTGGACAAAAATAGCTTTTGTCATTATAATGTTAAATATTTTACAAGTTTGAACATAACAATTGCATTAGTTGGATCAGATCGCGATAATTTTTGTTTGAGTTATCGGTATCAGAATAAATGACTACATATCGGACACCCCTGCTTGAAATAAGGTTTGTCACAAAGCTTTTTAACAGCCGTTTTTTCTTGTACACAATTTACATTATGCGAGAACAGCTTTTTTCACTCACCAGCGTTGGTGTGTGCCTTGCCTGTGCTACAAATAAATAAACTATATTGCGCTAAAGTTTTTCTGTGATTTTGTTTTTAATTTTGTGAAACCATAAGTCCAACGACACAACAAACTGTGTTTAAATGTGTAAGAATTAAAAATTTATAAAAGTATAACTTTGGTCGAACATTAGCTTACTGTCAAATGATTATACTTCCACAGGAACTTTTGTGATCAACATTATTGTGAATAAATTGCGATTTAAACTAAATTGATTCGAAAATAATTAAATGTAATTCAAATTCAAGTTTGGTTTATATTCTCTATTTAAATAATTCAGTATTTTAAATTCTAATTTAGTATAGAAAAAACAAACTGCTAAACTTTAATACTAAGCAGATTTCTAATGAGGATTTATAAATTGGAATTAATAGCTTTAAAATACTGAACTTTTGGCAAACATTAGTTACTAAACAGTTTCTTTGCTATGCTCTGCCTTAGGTTGATTAAAACATTACTTCTACTGACACATTTGTTCAACCAACAAAGTTTATTAAAACAAAAAGTAAAATGAAACATTTGACAAAAAATAAGGTAGTTTATTATTACAAGAAAATATGTAGCGATTTCGAAAGCATTTGTCCAGTGTTTATCAAAGTATATAATTTCACTCTTTAACCACGGTGGTCCAAGCTTGACATCTTACAAGTCATTATTTTTGTGTTGTTACAGCCAAACACAATAAGCTACATGAGTTATTTGGGATTTTAACACTAAAATTTGAAATTTAAATCTGCTTACTGTCCTAAGTATCGCATATATTTAACCAAGTTTTATAGAAAGAAAACAGAACAAATCCTGTTCAGTTCACCAATTTGAAGGTGGCCTGATTGCAGGTTTAATGCCTTGAATTTCTTTATCACTGTAAACATTTTGCGAGATAGGAATCATAGCAGCACCAATTTTTTGGTCGCTTTTCTCTCTTAACAAGTTCACGATTCCGCAAGCGTGAGCCGTCTTTTGCACTTCAATGGCGAGTCCACGCGACCTTATTTCTTTGTGAACAGCTGGGTCAAGGGAAACATACTTGTCACCAGTTCCAATTACAATCATGTCTGAAATCAAGTATTCAAGTTTACCATGGTGTTCAAATATGTGTAGCACAATAAAATAACACAAACAATTATACTAAATAAAACCTAACCTGGTTTCACCACAACATTTAGACTTGATTATTATATTCCTAACCCTAACACTTAATTGGTTCAACATGTTAATTGTAAAACTAACCTGTCCAGCGTTTTATGTAATAATTTATGGCATTGAACTGTGAAAACAACAACACAGTTCCATTTACAAAAAAATTACAACCGCAACTTGATTAAATACATTCACAAATTTGAATTAAAGTATGCAAACTACAGTTCCTTTTGTATTCATATTTTGTGAATACAAAAAGGATTTCATTTCCATTTAGCAGTTGGTTCTTGGTACATAATACAACCCATAAAGTGTAAACCTTTTTTGAATTAGCCCACAATTTGATCTACCATCCATGGGCCAAATACATTAACAGTGATTTTGTGTACCATATTATTAGTTAAATAAAAAAGTAAAATAAAACTGATTTATTAGTTAGCAGTGGACTGAAAGTTTTAAAGGGTCCAACAAAACTGACTTAGTGGTTTATTCTGTATCATAACATAAGTAACGCAATATGTGTGTCTAAACATATAGACCTTGCTGTAGCCAATAAACGATTCAACTTCTTACCTAGTTTTGGATAAATCATTGTAAACAAGGACAAACTTTCAATGGTGATTTCTGACGGATCTTTAACCTGCAAGTAAAAGACAAGTGAGCTAGAGCTATCATTAGCTCTTCACGCAAAATATTTTAAAATAAAATACCTCACAGCATAATTATCAAATCACCGAGAATTTCAGTGAAAGTGGCTTTCACCTGGTTTATATAACAATACACCCAAACCAAATGTTTCAAAAAATCATTTAGCTGAGGCCCGACTGTATTTCACAACGTGCCGCTAAAGACATGCACTAAGTTTTTTTGGCCAAACACATACGCCAAAATAGGACAATTTATACACCAGAAAGGACAATTTTTTATTGTACATTTACTTGGCAGTTGGAATTTCACGACAAATGACATCACTGGCGTTGTTTTGGGCAAAGCCTTCACGCAAAAAATGTTTGGTAGCAATGAAATGCAATCTGTAGCAACATGCAACATATATTTTGCAGACTCATAAAGGCTAGAACCGGTCCCGGTTTAACTGAGGTCATGAGTTCGAACCTCACCACAGGCTAGTTATTTTTCCATCCTGCCTTACTTGCATCATTGATTGACAGACTTGGTTAGTCGGTGATGGCTTTCGGTGTAGTATTGCACCAAACATGTATCACTTAGATGAGGTTTTTAAGATAAGCAATAAAATATTTTACGACTTACGCTCCATCCAAATGCAGCTCCTTCAACTATCGCAACCGGACCCCAAACAGTCGTGTGCTTGAAATTAAACCCTCCGACCACGTAACCGGTCAGGAATAGAGGGTCCACGTTGTCTGCTTTTGTCGACATTATGACTTTTGTTTTGTCCGAAACTTCCTCCAACTCTTTGAAGTCAAGAGAACCATAGCATCGTCTGCAGCAAAAAACATATTTGTTTTACACAAGTTTTTCATGGTTGGCGCACATCACTTTTTTCAAGTAATTATAAAGGTTTTTAAAGACATAAAAGTAAACATCCAACAGGTTTTAAATAACACTTAACAGTATGGCGAACACAATAATGCTATGATTTGCTAGGACAACTCCCCCCCTTTAAAACTATAAACTTTAGTTTCAACAATTAAAAACATTTTCTAAAAAGGATTAGGTTTATATATATTAGGAAGAGTAATAAAACTATATTACCAATTTGATGTTAAGTATCTTGCATTTAATTAGATATTTTCATGGCTCGTCTGGGTATGCTTTGCATACATTTATTAGTGACTGTACATTGTTTTCAAGGTTTGATAATAACCAATATTGGCACTCTTTCACTATTCTACGTAAAAATTAATAAAAAAAAAAACTTTCTTCAAATGCCGCATACCACAACACATATTGTTTGGGTTAGCGTTTGGTTGAGGGTGGGTCAAGTTATTATTAATAATAAAAATAATATTGCTTGACCCACCCTCACCAAAACGCTAACCCGCACCCTAACCCAAACAATATGCGTTGTGGTATGCGGTATTATTATTTTATTTTTTTTGCATAATTTTTCACGTACAATAGTGAAAGAGCGCCCCAATATTTTATTATTTTCATATTTTATTACCTAATCCATTTAAATTACATTGTAAGATGGGAAAGTACTTATGGGCTATATTCCCAGCTCGATCTTGTACACATACATCCATTGGCAAATAAAATTTAAATATAAAAACAAAACTTTCCATATTATTCATGGTGTTTGCAATTTAAAAACTATGCCAAGTTTTCTGTGTTAGTTTTCAAGTTACGCTAAAACTCACGTATGGCTTTTTAAGTTGAAAACGCGTCTGAACAACAATCTTCCAAGTGGGTTCAACATTTTACTACTTAACAAATTAAATCTAACATACACGTACTGCTTTTAAATCAGTTGCATGACAAAAATGTTAAACAATTTACACTCATTGTGTAGTTTCACATCAGGGAATCTCCCACAATAACATGCTTGACTGATTGTCTCGGAACACTGGGTTTATTCGTTACGCCTGGCTAGTCATCTCCATGACAACGTGTTTCCAAGTGGATTAGAAATCAAATAGATTGACGGCTTTTGAGAGGTCCTTCGTATTGACTGTGTACACAGACAGTTAAATTTGTGAATGTAGGACTTAGCGCTTACAAGGACAAAACTATTAACTGCTGTAGAAAAAGTAAGATGTTATGAACTTACGGTATCCAACTAGTATTTAAAATTGATTGAATTTTGTTTTAAAGAAGTTTTAATTAGATTTTATAAAATGCTAAGGTCGTAGTGTAACTTTGAATAGCGTTTACCAAATTTAGAAAAATATATCTCTGGAAAGTCAGAAAGTAGAAAGATGGGCGCTGGTCTGGAATCCTAATACAACGCAAGAATTATTTTTATTAGGGTATGCGTTAGCATTTGAGTTTGGAAGATCAAGTATTATTATTAAACATTATATAAGAATACCTGACCAACTCTCACTCAAAAACTAACCCACACTCTTACCCAAACAATGTGAGTTGCTTTCATAATTGCTTCAATGCTGTGGTAGGAAAAAAAAAAAAAATGCTTTTTGGCCCAAATCGAACTAGATATAAATTAATATTGAGAAATCTGCAACAGGGTTTAAGTAACACACATTATTATCAGATAACTTTAGGTTCTACGTAGTTTCAGAGCTGGATTGGATTCAACCGTTAACCATCACGTGTAATAGAACATGTCTGACACTTGGGCACCAGAGTCTGTTCCCAGTTTTTTTTCATCGTCTAGTCTAGATTAAATTTTAAGGTTAGCTTAGCTGTCAGGAATTATGAAATGATAAACCCTACACTGGTAATATACCAGGAACAAGGTATAGGTTACGGTTAATTGTGCAATTTTTAAATTTGTTGTCTTAACAGATTATTATTGGCTATAGACTAAATATACAAAAAACATGACGCAATAGGCCTATGTAGAGTGCATGAATTTACCGACTAAGAGCTATTGTGTTTACAGTAACTTTTATGATGTATTTGCTTATGTCAGAGATAATTGTCGATGCGAAGCAACGCTGCTCGCACCAAAGTGTTAAATGCTAAATGGCCTGTTTCTGCGGTCAGCAGTTGGATTGTCTGTAGCTATCCGCCGCTATCCGCTTGTAAACAGACTTCTTCTTTTAACGACTTGCTGTTCGCAACCTATTTGCAAGTAGCATCTGCTAAAAACTTGTCCGCCTACTATAGTTTGAACTGGGTGTTTCGCTTATCAGATAATACAATTATTTATCACTAGAAGCATTGTGGTTGGCTAACCAGTTATACGCACGCAACCTTCAAGTGCCCACACCTACTTATTTTATTTATTTTTCCGTACTTGTGTAGTTCTACATCTGGAAACCAGGGGGCACTGTTTTACGACAGAAATCTACTTTGACCCAATGAACCCATTTCTGATTTATAAATGTTTTACAAGCGAAAGTCTGAAAAGTTTTATTTGTCGTTAAACAGTGTTACCTGGTTTCCAGATTTACTTTATTTAAAAATTGCTTATTTGTGACATGTTTCATTTTTGTGTTCCAAACAAAGTAATCTTCCGCTGTTTAGCATTGCACAACAAGTGATTAAGCACAAGAATTTTTTGAATGTAGAAATAAACCGTATGTAAAAAAACTCAAGTATTTCGTAATTTAAAACGTTTTTTTTCCCTATAGGTTACTATATGTCAAATGAACTTCCTATTAAGAAATTCCGGCACTTCATTTGATGTCTCTGTTCGGAATACTATAGAACAGTGGTTCCCAAACTTTTTGTTGTTGTTGAAATCAAGAGTAAAGACGACTAAAAACACTTGTTCGCTAAAAAAAATACCGTTAGCATTATCGTTAGACCGGCGCATTCTTTTACTTCCTACTTTGCCAACTTTTGCGTTGTTTTGTTTCTCGTAAATGTTGCTTTTGACAAACAGAACACGGCAACCCCCAGGTTGGGAAGCACTTTTGTACCTTTCCACCGGTTTACTTTCCACTGTTGTCACATTTGTTACAAATGCAATTAATCACAGCATTTATTTGACCTGGTAAACAGCAAAAGTATTGTGTTAGCAACAGGACAAAGCCATTTGTAACAAATGTGTGATGAATGAGAAATATCTGAATTAATGTTTAGTTTTCCTAGTTATAAAAGTAATAATAAGTATAATTAACAAAATACGTAGTAAATCGAAGAAATAGGAGCGGTTGGAGAAAACACTTAATCCCATAGTCGATATCATTTTTATGTTAAAGCTGTTTAAATAGATTTTCTTTACAGGTATTAGGCCAGAGCGAGCAAAGCACGTTTCGCAAAAACTGTGCGTTGTTTGACTGAATAAGTAACTGATCAAACCCAACTTTCGCCACTTCTAAAAAAAACACTCGATCATGGTTCGCGAGCTCAACATGGACACCCAGCGGCAGAACTTTTGGAAGGAGGCGATCAAGAAGGAGGCGTACGTGCGCTTGGCCTGGCAGCAGAAGTACAGGTCGGATGTGCGAAGTGGCGACAACTCGGCCTCCAGGGAGCAACAGCGCCTGAACCGCGCCAAAAAGTTGACCGAAATGGTGCCGAAACCGCCCACTAGGAGTCTCACCCTGCCAGTGATCTCGTACCCTAAGAAACGCCAGCCCAAGTTCGAAGTGCTGGTTGATAAAAGCAAGTCGGGCCTTGTTGACCCTGAGGCCTTGTTCGTCGAAATGAGGCCTGTTACACCCGGTGAGATTCCTTCTTGATGTAAAAGGCGTTTTTGTCATTTGTTATTTTTTTCGTTTAAAACAATTTTCACCAAAATTGGGTCCGTAAAGCAGTTTCGGGGTATTCACAAAAGGACTAAGGACAAAAGAAATTGTGTTTGATGTTAAAATTGTTTTTTATTAGGGTTGCTTCCTGCAATTACGTCAGAACGTTACGTCACGAATTACGTCAAAACGTTAGGTATTTTTAAATTAAAAATAACGAAAAATGCTATAAGCATATGACCCCAGAGTTCTGTGTGCTGTTCAGACAAGGCAAAATTTGTCAAAAAAAAAGGTTAATCTTTAATTGCTGGCAAAATGTGTTTTACTTCTCCTTAATTTACCGACATTTGTTAACCACACAAAGTCACTATCACCGCTGCACAGGCTTTGTTTCTATTTTGGCGACAAGAAAATTTGAAATATTTTTCAACACATTGAATTTACAACCCAGGTGTTATAATTAGGTGGAACAGTTAGCGAAGTACGCTTAACGATATTGTACGCTCAATTTCCTGACTGGGAGTTTTAACTTTAATTACGGCAAATGTAATGTTTCGGCGTTTATGAAATTAAAAAGAAAAAATATAGTAGGGATATGACTTTATGCAGGGCTGTGGAGTCGGTTAAAAACAACCAGAGTCCCCGGCTAAATTTTCCCATTTCTTGAGTCCCAACTCCAACTTCGACTCCACAGCCTGTGTTACACCAATATACTTAACCGAAATAAGGTGGATATTCAGCAATTCAATCATGGGGTGTTATACAAATCATCAAACCACAATGCGTAGTTGGAAAACTTTTCCACTATATACTATTCTACATTTATGATTTACATTTGCGGCCTTATTGTTTCGAAATTTGGTACTGCGCATGCGCACGTCGGACTCCGGTATACTTCCCGAATCCCGACTCGTCAGCCCTGGGCTCATGTAACAAAAGTGTCATAATTTTAACTCATTTCTATCACCATATTAACGCGTTGTCTTGTGTCGGGTCTATATTTGTCGAGACAATTGCCAAATTAAGCTATAAGGTTACAAGAAAATGATTATCTTTTGTCAATATGTTTACCATTGATAAACCTTTTGCACGTAAAACGCACTCTACTTTCTGTTATATGACTAGTTTAAGCTGTCTAATATAAATGAATCAATCATTTTAACAGCAGTACATTTTTGAGGTCTTAGAAAGGTCTAAATTAAACAATTCAGCTTAGCAATAAATGTTATTAGTTCTGTCTTCAAACAACAAAGTTACTTAAAATAAGACAGATTTTAGTCACAAAACACTGTGCAAAAGTTAAAAGTAGTAAAACTTTATCTAAAAAGATACACGTATGACTGGTTTTGAGTAAAAACATACTTTAAAATAAAGTAGCTTGGGGAAAGGATATATATATGTATGTTGCCTTTTTAGTTTTAACATATCCTTTTTAAACATTTTTTAATATATTATTTATTTTAATTTTGGGAAAACATATTTTTAACCTTGTTCATTGAAAGCAGGTCAAATGAACCTATATTTTTTTAATTCTTTTTAATCCTATATTTTTATAACTTTAACCTATATTTTTAACACTTCTAGGTATCAAACTTTCAGCACGCTTTTTAGTGTTAAACTTACCCTAACCTTGTTATACCTCACCATGTGTCCTAGTGCTACTAAAGTGTGCAAATAACTTAAACCTATACGCAGGGAAGGGGTGTCGAACTTAAATTTACTTATTTAGTTAATGTGCTATAAATTTAAATTTGGTTAAATAATTTTTTTTAATTCAATATTTTATTACTAATGATTTTTTTAATTTTTTTTTTTTAATGTTCACCCTCTCTCTTTTCACGCCAGGAATCCGTCGCACCCTCTACAGCGGCTTCACCAAGGAAGGCAGGGGACGATACCAGTATCTTCAGGCCAGGACCTTCAAGAAGCCCGAGGAGAAATACGAATACCCGCTCACCACCTCGTGGGAATATGGCTGGAGACTCGACGACGTGGTCAAAGAATTCAGAGCCCCTCAGTTCGGCCGATCTCGCATCGTCAGAGACACCTTCTTCAGACGCAATGGCATTTTGTACGAGCCTATAACTGCTTGAGCTCGCAATTAAAATCTGCCGTCGTTGTTGAAGGTCTTGCGTTAAAATTTGCACTCAAATATTTTACGCACTTAAAAGGAAAAACATCTTTTTTTGCTTTTTGTTTTATCTTCTTTTCAGAGATACCTTCTTCGGACGCAATGGCATTTTGTACGAGCATATAACTGTTTTTTTAAGTTTTTTGAAAAACCTTAACTATTCGTCCGTTGTGTTTAAAGTCATTGTAGGGAAACCTTTCTTTTGACGCAAAAGCATCTTGTACGGACTTATAACTGCTTAATAATCCATTAAATCTGCCATCTTCGTTAAAGGTTTTGCGTCAAAATTAGCACTTAAACATTTTGCGCGCTCAATATTACATTTTTTTTCTTTTTCTTTTATCTTTTTATCAGAAACACCTTCTTTAAGAGAAATGGCTTATTGTAGGAGCCGATAATTGCTTAAGTTCGCCATAAAAATCGGCATTTCTCTACTTAAATGTAATTCCCCTTAAGTCCGCACTCTAATATTTTACGAGCCCTAAAATAAATAACCCGTTTTTGTCTTTAGATTTATATCCTTGTCAGGATCCCCCTCCTTAGGTGAAATAGCTTTACGTGTTAGCCTATAGAACTGCTTGAACTTGCTTATAACTGCTTAGGACTTCATTAAAACCTGCCACCCTTGCTTTAGCTTTTTCGTTGAGATCCGCACTCAAATATTTTGCGCGATTATTGAAACTGTATTTTCGAAAAACCCAAAAACGTTTGAAAATGTTTTAAACGAACCCGTCACTGCTTAATACTCCTTCGAAATCTGCCGTTTATTAGTGTTTGCGCTAATTATAGTGCTAATCACGCTTACAAAATTGAGCTGTTTCAAAACATAGATTTCTCGTCGTTCGTTATATTCCTTGTATACAGGAGTCGTTTAGGCGCAATGGCATACGAGCCCATTGCAGCTTGAATTCGCTTGAAAATCCGACTACTTTTCTGTGGTGTAATGCGCCAAACGTGCACTTAATATTTTACGCGTTTGCCAAGAAGTTTTTGCCTCTCTTTTATGTCCTTATCAGTCACCTCCTTCATGCAAAATGGCTTTTCGTTTGAAACAATAAGCGGCCATTGGATCTGTTCTCAAACACTTGCATACCAAGAATCCAGTTTGTCATAAACCTTGAACTCTTTTCTTACCAACCCTCTACAGTGCTGAGCGCTATTTACACTTAAGTTCTTGTAAATTTTAATTTCCTGTTGGTTATTTTTTGTCCTCGTAGGATTTTCTAAGGCGCAATTGCATTTCATCACTGCTTAAAATTGTCCTGAAAATCTGTCCCAGAATCATTTGTATTTAACTCGCCCACTGAGATTCGAGGTTAGAAATAACGCCACACATTAACCGTCCTATAGCGTTTCTATATATGCTAATGTTCCCACGTTCTTCATTTCAACTCACACCACTCTTTCCAAACATGCTTCGTGCAATAACAAGCCAAACGAGAATTAACAAACTTAAAAACAAGACTAGCCCGTTCCGCCAATACACGAGTAACACGTCACAGCCGAAGTTGTTCTCTTTACTTGCACTTATAGCATTGTCCTTTACAAGTTGGTCACTTACCCTATCGTCAGGGACAAATCCATGGGGTACTTATGACCCCCCAAACTATGGTTTTGCCTATATTTAGCCAATTTTTCAAATCTGACTTATGTTCTCGTATGTTGTAACGAATTTTGATAAAATCACTTTAGCCCAAAGTCGTCCCTTTATTTAATGAGTTGCTTTTTCAAAAAAATTTGTTTTACCTTTTGACATTGCTTGGAAATCTAAAAAATGCAGCTTTGTGTCTGACTTGTAGGATATCATAAGAAGTGTTTGGTAAACTCAGCTGATAAACTGCTTATGTATTATTTCAATGGAGATTTTGTTAAACCGTGTAGTTTAATTTGCACCCTATAATCGACTACTTGCTAAGCTTAATCAATGTGTAGACGCTTTAATTGAAGTTTCATGTATTCTTTCTTTTTCTGTATGTATTGAATCCATTTTCCTGTTTGACTCAACTGCCCAAAACCCACTTGAAGCCTGGTAAAAAATACGTATATAGCCATAAATTTAAGGGCCGTAACGAATAAACGTCTTATTGCAATAACCGGCAAGTTCTTTCTCTTTCTGTTGGAGATATCCAATTCATTCAGCATAGGTTGGAGATTACATTTCGAATTAAGCCGTTCAATGGAACCAACACAATTAAACGTCGATTAAACCCCGGACATTTAAACCACCACTTTGCAAAGTATTACCTTCTGTGTTGTCTGTACTTACCAAGCCATATCAGCGACCTTTGTGCGTCATATAACCCTCCATTGTTCCTAACAATGCCCCGCGCGGCGTGCCCTCCCCCCGACATCGCGTAATGACACGAGATTATCCACCACGTCCTATTGTTACGTCACATTGCCTCTGATTGCGATGCCCTCCAAGACGCGAGAGAAATTGTGTCTACGTGCTATACCAAAGCACCGTGGTTGATGCTTAATGGGAATTCGCGGCCAATGTTGTGGCGCTGATGGATTAGTCGCCCTGGGTTAAAATTTGTACGTTTTTAGCACTTCATGAATATATTTTTATTAATTAACCCGAACTCTAAGGAAATAATCGTGTTTTTTTTGACACTGGAATCTTATCCGCCCATATCGTTAATTACAGCTTGTATTAACTGAAAAATAATTCGCAAATGTGCTGAATGTTATTTAGGCCCAATTTGTGTCTCATTTTGTGCCTTGCTGTTATTAGTAAAAGGCAAGCTTAAAAATAAATTAAAAATCTAAAGTCGTGGCTTGATGGTTGTTTTTTAGTGTGTTTTTTTAAACAAATTATGCCCGTGTAAATCGTATAGTATCCACCTTGCAAAGTGCTGTAGCATCCTAATGCACTTTTTTGCAGTTTTCTTTGTTATACAGTTTTGAAATCACTTAGTGCCACTTCCAATCTAATAAGCGGCCATATGAACTAGTTTTTATCTCGTTTAATGCAGTTATACTCCAATATTAAAGGTTGTCGCCAAATTATGTTGACGAGAAATGCAACCTACTTAGGCATAGACGCACTAATTTGTGGAAAGGAACACTTTATAGAGTTTTATAGAAAATAGTTTTAACTGTGACGTAAGTCATTTTGATTTATTTTCAATATTTCACGTTTCTTTCTAAAGTTGTGAAAACTCTGCTTAAGTAAACAGTCGATACACATCTCACATAAACTTAACCGTCTTCAAAGCAAATTGACTTAGACCCACGTGAGCACTTTGAACGTATGGCTCACACGACCTTTACTTGCTTTCAATGCGCTTGACAATGGAATTCAGTTCAAATATTGCGGATGTCCATCATGGAATTTGTGGACAGTTAATATTGCCGCAGGGTTTTTCATGGAGGGTCAAATGACTAACGTTTGGTGATCGCGGGCGAATTTAAAATATTGTTTAAATTTTTTAAATTATTGTTTAAATTAAGCAACGAAAACTCGCAAAATATATATCAACATGCATAGTGGCTCTATAAAATTGTCGTATACTTAAAATTCCATCAAATTTATAGACTAGTTTTGCATCGGACAAAATTTGCCGTTCTCATTAGTAACCTTTATACAGGAAATATAGCGGGCCGAAAAATTTAAACCGGGGGTTTTACTGGTGGGCCGTAGTTTTGTGACCCTGCTGTGAGAAAAAAAGGGGGACAAAAATGTGGGTTGTTTTGTTAACGGGGTTAATAGACCGGTGTGAAGCCAATTAGAAAAACTAGAAAAAAATTGCGACTGATTTAGCGTATAACGATTATTGAATTCAATTCTAAGCCGAAATTCTTGTTATTCTGATTAATTTCCTCTATTTACTTAGCTTCGCCTATTTTCGTTTCATGAAGAATCAATACGATGTGGAACCAAACCAATATAGGTTTATTGGCCGATGCAGAACCTGCTTAGGATAGAAGGTTTTTATCGAGTAATATGTTGTCTGTCTTCAGGTGATTTCCACAAGTCTGGATTTCCCAACACTTTGATTGACATAAAACGACGTTAACCCTTCCCTAATCCTTTCCGTGCCCCTCACTTGAACCTTTTAACTTCCTATTACTGGCATCGTGTCCCTTCTGTAAAGGATTGGCTTCACGCAAAATATGTACGCAAATAGTAAAGATGCAGGGTTTATGTAATAGTTTATTTTTAAATTATTGCTAAACAGCTGGGGTTAAGTTTTGCATTATTGGTAAATTACTTATGTATACATTGTATCTTTTCCCATTAATTTGTTTTTCATTCGTTTGTTCATATCTCATTGTTGGTCGCACAATAAAACTTGCGTTTAAAGTGTGTCGTGAAATGAAAAGGTTGGGAAGCAGTAATTCAAAATGTGTAAAATAATTTGAAATAGACGGTAGAAAAAATTAAAATTCCTCGGTGCCTCAAAACAACCTGAAAAGATTGGTTGTAAGTAATATTAGAAGGGCTTATTGTTGTTTTAACAAAATAACTTGTCCGGAAATAGTTCTTTGGTTTTAAAACTGATCAATTGCTGATTAAACAACGGTTCTGATGTTTTAATTAACACAGCGTACATTTTGTATCAATGTTCGACTTACTAATTGTCATAAAATGACTTAAAAAACACTGAATCGTAAATTAGTGTTTCTTGTTTTCTACTATAGTTTTACACCGGCGCTACGGCATGAGCTACTGCATTTATGAACATCTAAATGTCGGCTTTATCAAATATTTTTAGTTTAATATTTTATTAAAAACCCTGTGGTGGTTTCCCTAATTCATTAACTCAAAGTTGGCGTCGGCAACACACTTGGTTATCTACTGGAATCTTTGCTTTGTTCCACACCTTGATATGCAAACACTCAGTGCGTCTACTAGAGATGGAGATAACATTTCGAAAACTGATTCGATTCAAGAAGCTAATGATGCTGATAGGGGTGAAATATATTTAGCGTGCAACATGCAAACAATCTGATTTTCGGTTTACTAATTTCTGTACTTAGTTTGATCTTATTATTGATTTGCAACCAGAATCGTTTGTTTTTCACTATTCGGATTTAAAAGAATCTGTTATTTGAGAAAAACTCTATCACCTCCACTATTTTGAATTTACCAACAGCAGAAGTATTTTAATGCGCTGACACAGTGCTTAACTTGAGAGTCTTTGTAAAAAAGATACTAATGATGCTGGTACAGGTGAAACATATTTATCTTAAAAATCCAAACCAAATACATTTTGAATCACCAAGTTTTGAACCTAGTTTGACCTTTAACCTTCCACTAAAGTTAATTTACCTGCAGCAACGCACTCTAATGCGCTGACACAATGGTAAACTATGTGGTGCTTTCCAGGCAAGCGAAACCTCTCACTGTCGGTTTACATCGCTTAGCTCAGAATTGACGCGCAGTTCAGACGCGTAGAGGAAGTTACGTATCAGCTGTTGGAGAGATGTGGTTAGGCTTTCGAGAAGGTGTTGGACATCTGTGTGTTGCTCCATGAAGCTGTAGTTTGTTGTTATCGAGTATTTTGGGAGGCGTCTGAGTAACGAGTATTTTAAGCTTTCATTGCTTTTTGTTTAAATGTTGGCGATTTGTTAGAATTTGAATATGTTTAACTTAAGGAACATGTGATGTTATACTAAAGTTAAGTTTGCGATATGCGATATTTCTATATTTCTATCTCTGTCTGTATAGTTTTTAATTTTCTTCTGAAGCTAAAGTAAAGTTATACACTGTGTCCTCCGATAGAACATCAGTTTGGTTATTTAAAAGTTGTTTTCTCAAATATAGCCAGGTCTTAAGATTCTGGAAACAACAATAACAAAACATCATAGCTCTAAAACTTCATTCAGAATCAGGGCTGCGGAGTCAGTTAAAAATAACCCGAATCCAGTCAAATGTGCGACTTCGTCGAGTCCCGAGTCCGGCCCTGACTCTACAGCCTATTTCGCCAATTTACGTAACTAAAATAACGTGGATATTCAGCAATCCACTTAGTGTTGTCGTATAATTCATTCAGTCACAATACATAGTTGGAAAATATTCCACCATTTAATATTCCACCTTTACAATTTCAAGTTAGCGGCCATATAAGTTTTACAATTTGGTACTGCGCATGCGCATGTCGGACTCGGGACTCGGGTAGATTTGAGTGGTCTTACTCGAGTCCCGAGTCCCACTCCGCAGACCTGGTCAGAACAAACGAGTCTGTGTTTTAACAGAATTATGTACCTTTAGTTTCTATCCTAAGTTTTGACATAAGACGTGGCAGTAAGATATTGGATTTATTGCAAGGCGAGTTAAAGCGAATCTTATGTGTTTTCAGATATATGTGTTTAATAGTTTTTGCAAGCATAATAATGACAAACGTTAGCTCCAACCTTAGCAGCGACATCTCGCCGCGCTTTGGCCAACCAGACTGGATCGCATCTGAAGTGATAAACCTTCTCGCTATCACCTCTGTCTTGTGGATCGGCGTCAGCTTCATAAAGTGGAACCGACTTAAATCAACCCAACCTCAACTTCCAACTGAACGCGGCGCTTCTAAGGTCAACTCCAGTCTAGCTGCTGCCATCGCCTTTGCCTTCCTGCGTCTTATTTGCAGCCAGGTCGCTTTTAACATCGGCTACAGCCACATCGCGTCCTCCCAGTGTGACGTCATAGTGGATCTCTCGGTGGTGTTCTACGCTTTCTTCTACCTCGGCTATTACCTCGTGCTCTGGTTCCGGCTCCACTTCCTCTACGAGAACATCGCTCGTGTGCACGCGCTCGGGGCGTGGGTGGCGCGTGTCAAGTACATGTCACTGCTCGTGATCGGGAGCGGCAACATCGTGGTCAGCGCGCTTTACGCTTATCACGTGCGCTGTAGCAGCTCACCGATTGGTTGCGTGTCGACCAATGAGGAGACGCCGCACTGGCTGCTCTACACAGCTATAGGATTTGTGTTCTTCGCTCAGGGACTCATGATCTTCCAGTTCGTATACCCTCTGCGCTTCCAGCAGAGTGGGAAGACAGCAGGGGCTGTCATGCGGATCGCCAAGCGCTCTGCGGCCATCGCATCCTTGTGTATTGTAACTGACCTGGTCACCACCTTGCTTGACCAACACTTTGTCGCTAGCTACTCGCTGTATCTCAGTCTGACCATATTTGACGTCAATATGCTCGTCAACCTCTTCTGTGTGCTTTTAACTTTCAAGTCGTGGCGAAAAATACTGACTTGCCTGTTTTGTAAGTAAAATGAACACTCGATATTCGCCAATAAATATATCTTTTTAAAAAAAAACGCTGTAAGCCACAAAACAAATAAAACTGCCAGACCGGTGAAAGTAGAAAATCCTTTAGTGACCGGCAACGAGAATTTTGAAGGTACGATTAATTATATACCGAGACAGCTATAATGATATTAAACAGACGTACAAATGAGTATAGTTATACAGGGTTGCTAAGTAGTCTAGAAAGGTATTTTATGACATTAAATTCGGACATTTTAAGCTGGCTAAAACATATTTTGGCCCAGTGCTTTAGGTAGCTGTTAGCTATTGTAAGATTAACATGAAATGATAATGTTGGTTGGCATAAAAGTTGGAGTTGGCAAAAAATTGAACCAAATGCAAAAATGAAGTGAGTAACGTGACCGACCGACAAATAATTATCGCGAGCCATCGGTCGAGAAACACTGCAGTATAACTCGACTTATTCAAAGTAATAATACGTGGGCAATTACCAAATTGTTTATGTAACTCGCAAAAACGCTAAAACATCCTACTAGTTGCTGATTTAAATTGTTTGTTTTTTAACATAACGACAATTAAATAACACAAGGGTATACAATTAAATTGCATAAAAAGCAAATATAAGAAAGTATCGAAACTATAATTACACGAGCATAATAATCGCAAAAACTGCGTTGTATCACAAAAAACGTTATTTCCATTCCTTACCATATTTTTTTCGCAAAAAAAAAAGTCATGTCGTTGTGTGATCATGGATATAATTACGTTACAATTGTTGATTTAGAAAATACTTACATTTAAAAAATAGCAGAAAAAAAACCCATATGGGGGAACTTGGCATTGTAACAATGGTTTCTGTCATAACAAATATTTCTACATATTTGGAAGGCCAGTGTACATCTAAGTCGTCAGTGTTTCTCAAGCCATGGGTTGTGACCGAAAGTTGTGTGGTTTTAAGTTAGTGTTTAGGCTGTTTCTAAATATTTGGCTGTTTACCCAACTAAGTTTGAACTTTGTAGGGCACAAACAAGTAATCAAATATTGTGTGAATAACATTGGTTCGAATCGTGTGATTAGAACCAGACTTACCAAAAAGTTTCCCATAAAGAAGAGTAAAGCAATATTGGCAAACTCGGGCCGGATAATTGCTGTAGATATTGAAGGTTGCGACTCGTATTCAAAACTTTGTGCTGATGTTATTTGACTTTATTATTATCGTTCAACCGAGGAAACTAAAACAATTCTTTAACAAAATTGATATGTAAGCTTTATGAGTCGTTAAAAATTTAATAAAATTTAGCTTAGTTTTGCATCTGACAAACATTTCTGTTAATAAACAGCTATTGGCGACTGGCGCTGCTCTAGAATCCTACCGCTTTATTTAAAGTAACGAAACAAGTTGAAAAACTTAAAAAAAAAGAAAGAAATTGGGAAAATAAATATAATAATAATATTTGAACAAAATAAACGCTAACATTAATCCTAACTCAAATAATGTTAGCAATATACACAGGCTTTCCGGCAAACAAACCCACTTTTAGCAGAAAACTATAAATGCTAAATTTTTATTCAGCGCGTTCAGTCGCTCACCTCCTAGAAACGAGATTAACGAAGTTAAGGCCCGTTTACACTACAGCTGCAGTGAGCGGAGCTGAGCTGCACTGGGCGTGGAATTGTTTTCACTACAGCTGCAGTGAGCTGCGCTGGGCGTAAAAATCGCGACAAAACGTAATGTTTTTCTATAGCTGCACTGGGCTTGAGTTTAGCAAAGCGTAACTTTAAGCTAGCTGCAGCTTTGGAGCGATTTTCACGCTTTGCTAAACTCAAGCCCAGTGCAGCTATAGAAAAACGTTACGTTTGGAGCGATTTTTACGCCAGCTCGGCTCAGCGCAGCTGTAGTGAAAACTACTTCACGCCCAGCGCAGTTCACTGCAGCTGTAGTGTAAACGGGCCTTAAGGCTACCATTTGTTTCAACACGATGAAACAACCACTTTCTAAAAAATGCCTTTTGGTTTTCTGCAGTAGAACTAACCAATTCGTTAAAACAATACAGTCGTCCGAAAAATAGCGTTTCGTCGCTGTTACGGCGATAAAAATATTGGATTTCTATGTCTTATATTATGAAAAACTTAGTAATATGACGTAACAAAGCTACTGTTTACCTCTATGACGCAATAATGCCATAACTAGTTCAAACTTTTAGATAAAAACTTGTATTTATTAGAGTTTAGTTTTGTGAACTGTAACTAGCCATTACTAAGCAGATAATAGGTTTAACTTTAGGTTTGTTTAATATTTAGTAATGTTATGATTGTTGTAGATTTTTGTTAATGAGGTAAATTAATTATTGTCAAGTTAAACTGTTCTTAGAATATTTCATTTTTAGGCGCTGGTCTAGAATCCTACCACAGTTCTAAAATCAACGCACAAAATTTGAGTTAGGGTGCGGATAGCGTTTGGGTGTGGGTGGGTCAAGTATTATTATATTCAATGTTTAATAATAATACTTGACCCACCTTAACCCAAACGCTAACCCTAACCCAAATGGTGTTTCGTTGTGGTAGGATTCTAGACCAGCGCCCATTTTTAAAACCTGGACATAGAATATTAAAGTTATTCTGTTCTTGAAATATTAAAGGTAAGTTGTGCTGAGAACATTTTTTCTTAAGTTGTGCTGAGAATATCGAAGTTAAGCTGTGCTGGGAATATTTAAGTTAAGTTGTGCTGAGAATATCGAAGTTAAACTGTGCTGGGAATTTTTAAGTTAAACTGTGCTTGGAATATTTAAGTTAAGCTGTGCTGAGAATATTTAAGTTATGCTGTGAACACAAATAGTGGTGGACAACAGGTGTTTCAATACTTTTAGTTGGTGATAACACCGAGTCGAAACGTGCTTTCCTTGTTCATTTAAATTAGTAAAAAGGCAACAAACTGATCTTTCATGAACAGCATGATGGACAAACTCACATTATATCCAGCTTTCGGTGGAGAGATAAGGGCGGATCCGGGATATTTCAAGGGAGCCACGTTTTTTGAGATCAGGTCTGTAGATGTAGTTGATAATGAGTACTCACTTAATTGCCTTTGGTACCTCGATGTATCAATCTATGACTACAAGATAGATACTGCATTAAAATTGAAATGTTCATCTTCTGCTTCTAACATACGAGCACTCCAATTGGCTCCTTGAGTAACAGACAAGACTTTATTCAATACTGATCTTCATAATAACGAAATCTGCTTCAGTCACAAAAGCACTCGAGTTTGCTGTCTGAGCAAAAGCCGTAAAAGCCATTTTATATTGATTGAACACGCTATTTATAGACGAAAATCAGTTAACAAAATTTCTGCGAATAAAGAAGGATTTACGTCATTAATTCTTATAATACTTAACAAAATATCACGTGACAAAAAGGGCGTACTCAAAGCCTTCTTCACAAACTTATTTCTGACGCGAAACATACAATTTTTACGTCAAAACGCGATTGCGAAACAGCTTCTGACTTCAGTTAAATGACAACAGTTTGAAATCACACGACCGGGGAAACTGATTTATGTTCAGACCGCGGCGTTTGAAAACATATGCTAAAACGGATGTAAATACCTTGACGCATAAAAATTGGTGTCAAAAATTGAATTTTTGCAAATTCGCTGCAAGGATATCGCAAACATTGAGAATGTGGTTGCAAGAAATCTAGGTAACGGAATTTTACCGAAAACTTTCCGTTTATCGTTTGCACATTGGCTGCAAGAAGTAACGCAAACATTGAAAGGGATTGCAAAGAATTTAGGCCATAGATTTTTACTGAAAATTTTCCGTTACGACACAGCGATTAAAACAAAAATTTTCTGTGTAAACAACAATATGACGAAGTGCTACTATAGGTCTTTACATTACGTCATGAATCAAGAGCCATTGCGCTGTTCTCAATCAAACTTTTGTCCAATGAACAACTGAAATGAACCCTAAACACATTCAAGATGGCAAAACAGTGTTCGAACGAAAGCTTAAAAAGGCGTTTTTGAGTTTATTTAAATTAAATTGACAAAATTGCCAAAAATCTTACTTTAAAGCAAGGGTCTCAAACACGCGGCCCGCGGGCCGCATGCGGCCCGCGAGAACATTTTGTGCGGCCCGTGTAAAAATTTTGGATTTCCAAGTATTTAACAATATTTAAGTGCCACATATCTTTTTTTATCAGATTTAAAAGTAAAAATTCACTCTAAAATTGCTTCAAAAAACTGAAACTATACTCACCAAACTTCACTGTCATATCACTTTCAAACGCTACCATTTATGCGGTAAAAGATCTACTATTACGTCACATTGCCTATTCAACTCTGTACAGTTGTTCATTGTCGAGTTGTAGGCTTTGATTGTTCTAGCCTAGTATTGAAATAAATTTCTATAGCTTAAAAAGCTAAATTACACTTGTCTTTTGCTTCAAAAATGAGAAAAATCACAGACGAAGGAAAAGTTTTTCAAGATAAGTGGGAGGAGTTATATTTTGTCACCGCGGTCAGAGGTACTAGTTATTGCCTTATTAGCCGGCAGAAGATCTCTGTTATGAAGAAGTATAACAAGGGTTTGCACTTCGAAACAATGCACCGCGATAAATAATATGCTTACCAGGGCAAAGTAAAAAAATATAAAGTTAAACCAGCACTTTGCAAACAAAGAATTTTCTTTGCCAATATTAGGCAGTCCACATCTGCAAGCAACTCTAAGATTTGTTTCTGCTGACAATTTGAAGCCCAATATCGATATCCCTGTCCTTGATAAATGCTGCCAGTAAAGTAGCCAGAACAAGTAACTATAGCCTAAAATCAGCCTACACGTGTTTATATTTTATTGTGTTCTTATTTATTGTAAATTGCGGCCCTTGGGCATTTTACACGTCCTCATTTGGCCCTCAGAGCAATTTGAGTTTGAGACCCTTGCTTTAAAGGGTTCTATAGAATAAACGGTTCATTTTGGGTTGAACAAAATCCCTGAAAAGCGTGTTTACAATAATTGTAAACAAGAAATAAGTAAACATACAATAAATGTAAATAATAAATATTTTTGCATTAACCATACGCTACAAATGTTTTATGTTAATTTTTTAATTAAGTTGTCACATTTTGTATGGCGAGCGTATAACCTCCAAGTTTCTCGGGTATAATCAAACGTCTATTGTTACCACTTTAAAGAAAACCAAAGTTTGAATCTAATTGTAACAAAATATATTTTTTTTGCGATGCCGGAAACAATAAACAACTTTTGCATATTTCTTTACAGCGAAATTTTTTCTATATAATAAGGATTGACAATTACAAAGCACACACTCACATTTTATGAAAAGTATAAAAATACAAAACAATGTAAAACTTAAAAAAATAAACGTTCAACCTATATTAAAATCTTGCATTCATAAAAGCAGGAAAAAACTATATTTTGAAGTGATAGCAAACATAATCCATAGAATATTCGCTGTACTGGCAAACGTATTTAAAACACGCACATTTAGACTTAGTGGTGAAGACATTGTTTGAAACACGTAGCACAGGTTGGGATGTTGGCAAGTACAAGGTACAAGGCGATGAAGGTGTGCGATTATATCTTCAAAAATGTCATCACGCGAATTTCTTTACTTTTGTAACACTACTGCATGTTTGTGCTTGTGATTATAACCTGTTTGTTACACAAGTAAAGGGAACCTGTTTAAAGTCGTTTCCCATATTTTCATTTCTCCAGTATGCGTCCTACTACCGTTGATGACAACCAAATCTCCAATGTAGTCGCTTTTGCGCTATAATTATTTTACGCCAGAGCGATAGAAAACATCCAACCATTAACTATCCGATCGCCACACTTACGTGCTGTGCTGTGAGCTTAATTCATTGAAAGCGCAGTTATGCTGGGGTTTTGTAAAATAAATACCGCAATATGAGAATATACAAGTTGAAATGTCCAGGCTGTTTGTTCAGTATCGATTTAATGAAGTCAGAGTATGGTGGTCAGTGTCCCATGTTGAAATATACACGTTCAAAGTTTCTACGCAAAATAATCTGCAGTGTGGCCTGGTTTCGTTTCCCGTCCATAATTCGCGCTTGCCTTACACATACCTTACGACTAATTTAGCACAAAATTACACAACTAATACATTTCGTATTTCAACTAGTTATGGCCTGGTTTCGTTGCGTGAATAATTAGAAACAATTCGAATTCGTTCCACTTGTAAATGTTAAGTTAACCAGTTTAGTTTAAACAGCCACAACATTGCAAAAGTTGCGAACATCTTGTGTGTCGAAGCAATGAGTCCATCTGTCTGCGCGTGGATCGTAAACTTCAACAGATCTCTCGTTGTACCTGAAATCAATGCAACTTGGTTATGTTGCGCTTTGGATAAAATAAAAACAACGAAACTGCAGTTTATAAACTATTACCTTTTTTCATTTCCACCGCCAAGAGTAATGTTATACGCCGATTAAAAATCACGCATGATTATGTCAGTATTTAATTTCCTTAAAAAGGTATGTGTGGTTTGTTAAACGTAGTAGTCTCCGTGACATAAAATAATAAAAAAAAAATTAAAAGAAAGTTGGGACTCATGATTGTAAAACTACTTTGTCAACAAAGTCCTATTTTGTATATTTATCCAAGTTCTAACCCAGCCACGGCGTAAATATTCCCTTGCAAAACACAAGCTCCATGATAAAAACGTCCAATGTTCATTGATGCAACCTTGCTCCACTTGCTCGTTCTTGGGTCGTAACGTTCCACTGTTTGTGTGTGATATCCTAAACAAGCAAGAAATGTACTGGATAAAGGTATAACCGTAACAAACCGATTTTTTTTTAGTCTCAGTTCAAAAACGTCAATAACCAAGTACTCTTGTTACAATATTAGTAGCCTAGGGAAAAAAATGAAACAACAAATATTACCTATTATTGAGCAAATGTAAAAAATATCCTGACCATGTCAACATTAATATCCACATGTTCATTTTATGACGTTGCATTGAGTCGATTATTTCTCTAACACTAACAAATTAATTTTGTACAGATCTCATAATAGCACGTTGCTTACCCCCGATTGCGTAAATGCATCCATCGAATGCAACAGCTGCTAATGCATTCCTTACAGTGTTCATTGATGGAACTTCCAACCAGCGATCGTCCTGGTATTTCTCACATGAACTGAGGACTGAGTAGGCATTCCCTCCAATGGAATAAGCAACATCTAGAAATGAAACGAGCAACAATGCTGCTTTATGACATAATATAGGTGTAAAAGACGCGTTGAGACAGTGGTTGCGGTTCGATCACAAATGGACGTCTTATGTTAGCAGTTTCTTTCTAAAAATACCGCAGTTAAATAAACTGCATAGAATAACGTTCGGTGTGTGTGAATTCCGTTTAACATGTTGTGGTAAACTTTAACGGTTCCCAATCCTTAGTTTAAACCAGGGCTGCGAATTATTTTTTCTGCCGGTGTTAGACTCTGGTTGTTTTTAACCAACTCCGCATCCAGGGTTTCAACCAGACACAAAATGGCTTTATAATTATCCAACTAAAAGAACAATAAGCTTCCCAGAAAATCACGAAACCCACATAAAGATATGAGTAGCGGTAAATGGGAATATGACTAATGCCAATGCTACGTACCCTCAAAAGGCCTAGTACAGTGGTTATCAACCTTTCATGGTTTGTGGCCCCTCCAATAAGCTATCAACACTCTATAGTCCCCGCTCATCAATCATCCCCGTGTATTTAAAGTTTTCATTTGTTATTTAATTCGCCAAGCTAAATTATAAATTGGTCAATAAACAAAATCCACAGAATAAATACAATAGCATTAAAAAACTTGAACAACAACGTTTACTTCACTTTAAATGACGTAATTAGTAAGTTTTCAGAACCTTAACTAATGCACAATTAATTTAAAGAACAAGGGAGGTCTATAAAATTTAATAACAATCACAAATATGTGTTTAACCAGCTAATAACAAATATCTGAGCTCAACAATTTACGTCAGACCTAGTGGGACTTCAGCTCGCGACACCCTGAAAACCAAAGTACGACTTTTGGCAAACATTACACGCCGTAATAAAAGCATGTTCGCACCTTTTTTTGCTTTGTGCCTTTCCAGAAAGAAACGATCCTAGTAACTCGCTTTAATGTAAATATTGAGCAAACAACTTCTTTGCTAATAATCACAAAACACCAGCTGCCCCAGGCCCAAGGTATAAAACATAAGAGTTGCCAGCATCGATTTCATGCCACAAAACGTTTTTGACACTTGTCAAACCTCTGCCTATAAAATCTAGTTATTTTTGAAGTTCGTACGAGTAACATACGAAAAAGCTAAGAACCTGGGATAATAATGTAAAACAGTAATCAAAACAATCACCTGCAGACAAGAGCAACAAACGATAAAAAAAAACGATAAAATTGCAACACAATAATCATAATATAAATTAACGCTAAGCCCGTGACATTGTTGACATTTATATTTGAACTGCAGACATTACCTTAAGGACTGACTCAAACCTGCCTTTAATATTTTAAACCGGTTACTCGCTTAGATCAAGTTATATTATGACGCAACAATCATCTTACCATCCAAAACTGCCATTGCATGACTTGACCTCGCAGTATTCATGTCACGTGACTTGGACCACGAGTTTCGTGTGAAGTCATACAGCAAGCACGTAGAATCACCCTTGGTCCCAGCCCACCCACCAGAGACGAGAATTGAACCTGAGGAGCAAGTAGTGGTTTTGGTCACAAAACTCAATAAGCTAACTTTAAGTTCGACATTAATCCAATCAGTAACTTAAATAAGAGTTTTAAAGGCAAGCAATTGTGAGCATATGGTAAATATAGGTAGGTCGGTCGATCTCCAATAACAAACATTAAAGTTTCCGCTGGTTTCAACCAATGCCAAGTGTAGGGCTGACCGGTAGCTTGTATAGTATGTTGTTACTTGGGTTTTACTAAACTGTTTTTGACACCGAAAAACAACAAACACATGACCTCGTATCCTCTTCTTAATTTCAGTTGAATAAGTTGTTTTTTTTACACAAAGCACTATAATGTTTTCGTATAATCAAGTTTCCTAAATCTTAATCATGCGATTGCTACAAAAATTCTTTACTGACGATATATGAAAAACTCCTAAGACGTACAATTAAATATGTTTAACAAAATAAACAACTAATAATTAGGGCGATTAATTTTTGACTATTTTTTTTTTAATTTACACCTTGGGTCGAAATTTGTCAAAATCAATTAAAAAAAAAAGATACAATAAATCTTTCACAAAATAAAAAAAACTGTATTGAGTCTTTTAAAATTGTCGTTCAGTTAAAATTTATTCAACAAATTTTGTTTTTGATTTTATTCAAATACTATGTCTTCATCAGAGCAATATACGGTACACGCGACAATTAACCACCCAGGCCTAGTTTATCGCATTAGGTTCAGCTCGAACTTTGTTTGGACAAATGTATTGAACAATATTCTTTTTTCGCTTTTGATTGGCAATTATTCCATTTCATATTTTAATAAACATTATTTTTAACTTGTATTTAAACTGTCACATATATTTTTTTCTAAAATAACTAGCGTCTTGTTTTTTTGTCTTTCTTTATTGATTTAACGACAATCAGGTGGCAGTCTTACGACTGAAGAAAAACTATTTGTCGTGACACCATTTACAACAAGTAACAAACGGTTTAAGTTTTACGGAACACCATCTATTAACTTAATACTGCACACTGGGGAGAATTTACTTCGAATTCTGCGAGAAGCTATCAATTGTAGTTTTTAATGAAAATGAAAATTTATTGATTAGTTTTGTTTATGTATTTGAGCATTTTGGGGCCTAGATTATGGTTTAAAAGCTTTGAGGCTTTTCGATTTAAAAAAATTAGTAACGCTTTTTTATCTGAAATAAACGTGAATAAGTTAAACACTACAAATTCCATACTAAGTTAAGCAAAATAATTGTTTTTCTTTGACATTTTCATAAACCCGAAAAAATAACCGATTTGTGTTCGACCGGTATAGTCAGTAAAACATCAAAAACGTGTGACTGACGACAGCAGCACACTAATGCAGTACGTTAAACAACGATAGATTGTTTAAATTAATGTATTTTTAATAAGTAAAAACTTTGTCTAAACAAATATATTTTTAGGTCAAAATTTTAATTTTTTGGACAAATTTCTCATTTTTTAAGTCAAAAAATAATCGCCCTAGTTATAATGTTGGTAAATCACCAAAAACATCCAAGGACGGACTAAACAACAAATGGGCCAGGTGTGATTCGCAAAAACCATATAGGGCCATTTGTTTGTAAGTGTGACGTCAAAAATGACGTCATTGTACTGAAGTTTTAACCTTAAGCAAAGGGGTGGCGGTATATTGTTGTATCTTTATCGGACGTACATAGTTTAAAGTTTAAACATTGCCACACTTATACTGTGGTGGATTCACATAATCTCACCATGTTCGCATTAAGCTTCATAAATTCACAGAACTTTAGTTAGTTTAAACGATGTCTCACCGTTGACAACAGCAGATGCGGCATGAAATCGATATTCGGGCATTGGAGCCACGAACTCCCAACTATCTCCAGTGATAAGGTTGAGCACTTCACAACTTGTAAGACCACGACCCAATCCACCGCATGTGAAAACGCAATCCCCAACCTTCACCGAAGTTGGTACATCCCTCCCCACGTTAAGTTTCTGCTCGAAATCGTTTCAACATTTACAATGATGCTTGTATCTCGATAACCGAGCTGTTTGTGAAGGCGATATTACCAAAGCATGACCCTTTAACCGTTCTAAACCAACTTTCATGAACTTTAAAAGTGAAAGCCAACGATTTCTTTCAGAATAAAAATTAATAATAATTTTTCGCTTAATCACAATTTTGGTAAGTGATAAAATCACACTGTAAAATGTTGTAAATCGCATTGTGGCGTGACAAATCGCATTGAGTGTGACGTAACACTTCAATTGTAATGTAACACAAATACATTGTTAATGTGGGTGTGTGAGCCACATTATGAATGACAGGATTATTACAGTTCCCATGTACTGGATTTTTAAAAGATGACATGCGTTTATCTATTCTAGCATTATCGAAAACACAACCACGCATTTAAAGACTGCCTCGGGATTGCAGCAGCAGAAATCACATTAAAATAAACGTGTTAAAAAAACAATTGGTGTTGTCTATTAATTTATTCAGCATAAGGTACACTATAGGAAGATTTACTGAAATATTAAAAAGAACTAAACGCAGATATTCCACCAGAAAAATGTTTTGGGTCCTCGGCCATTAGAAAGCATCTATGAGGGGCCACGGGTACAAAATGACACACTGCTATAGAGGTTTTCGTTGTGTGATGTAACATACAAAACGTTACCGGCATTATTGTGATGTAATTGTTGGTGACGTCACACTTCGTGCAGTCTTGTTCTAACCCTTGACCTCCGATCTGGAGAAAGTGCTTTAGATCTGAAAACAATATCGGGTTTGAAACTTGGTTTGGAGCGATCTGATTGGTTGGAACAAAGTCCCTCACCAAAGGTTAGGCTTCGTTTTGTGGAAAGTTTTGAAAAGTTACTTTAATATATAGAGCACAGCTAGAAATAACGTGGTTTATAAAGAAAATTATCTTTGGTTATAAACCGCGCTTCCAATGTGAGTGCAATTCGTTTCGGGCGAGGGCTGATTGACAGCCGCTCGTCATCTGACAAGTGCAAATATATATATGTTTTTTCGTTATTTGTTCAGGTTGACTAATTAGAGTGTATTCGACAATCGACGACGCTAAGTCAAGCTTCTTTCAAAACGTCGAGTTAGGCGCAGCTGATGTTCATCGCTGTTCGCTGTCTGCTTAACGTTGAGTTTTTTTATTGTTGTGCGTGTCGCCATTTTTATGTAATGATAGTTACGGCAAAATTATTCTCCGTGTTTAGTGTGTAATTAACGGAACTTTTTGTTTCACTTAACTGCAACTTGTATTTTGGCTGAATTGAGACACTGCTCGGCGCAGATGTTGCGCTAATCGTGGCATAATAACACCCGGAAAAAATATCATTGTTCAGTATTGCAGTTGGCGAGAGACGTGCTTGCAATTTAGCGTGGTCCCGTACATGGAACTTAGGAAACTGCGCTGCTGATAGTCTAAACATGAATCCAATAAAAAAAACACATATTTCACGGTCTTGTTGTCGTTTTTTGCCTGAAGTTACGATAGCACACTAAGCGGTTTCGCAGCTGGCGCCTGGCAGGAGTGGTGATGACGCACGTGTTCGCTTTGCGTCTAAAGGTTCGCTTTAGTTGGCTGTAATTGGCTGTTTGTGATTATTTTACCCTACTTATGACATCATTATTCATTAACGTCAGAGGGAAAGTAGGGAATTCCGTAAGTTGAAAAATCGAGACCTCCTTTTGGATTTTTGAATACGCCCCTGTTTAAGCAAATTATAAAACCCGGCATTCAAAAGTTATGTCCGACCAGATTTCAAGAATGAAAGAGCTAGTTTTGAATGCAAATTTTCATGGTTCATTATCTATTTTGGTGTAAACAGTTCAGCAACTTAGCTTGTTGTGTTTAAGCAAACACAAATTTGTTTGAAAGTTAACACCGATACAACAAACTCTTGTTGGTAATATACTCAAAAATCCCAATTATTAAATAACGCTGATAGCAAATTGAGTGCAAGAAAACATGCATGGAAGCAAATTACCTTGACTCTGTGGTTTTGATCTCCCAACATTTCCTTTTGAAGTGCCTTGGTGTTTGACGTCATCACTCTTAGACGAAGCTTAACATGAAACACAACAATTAGTGACACAATGATGTTTAAAACTGAAGAGCTAAACTTGATCAGAGAACAACAATCATTCTCACTCCGCATTTGTACAAAGTGTTTTAGGTTAGAGGACTACAAACTACGGACCACGGACATGTTTTTTATTTAAATAGTAATATCTTCTTTTTTCATGGCCTCTATCCAACCTAAGACAAGTGTGATATAGCAACAATAAAACGAGGTATTTACCAGCTTTTTGTAATCCAGTGTGCGAGTCGGTGACAGTACTTTCCTGTATGTTGGTACTTTCTTGTATGTTGGTACTTTCCTGCATGTTGGTACTTTCCTGTATGTTGGTACTTTCCTGCATGTTGGTACTTTCCAGTATGTTGGTACTTTCTTGTATGTTGGTACTTTCCTGCATGTTGGTACTTTCCTGCATGTTGGTACTTTCCAGTATGTTGGTACTTTCTTGTATGTTGGTACTTTCCTGCATGTTGGTACTTTCCTGCATGTTGGTACTTTCCTGTATGTTGGTACTTTCCCGTATGTTGGTACTATGATTGATGTTTAAGTTTGACACAGTTTGATGTGTAACTGTTCCAGCTGAAAATACAAGTAGCCTACATAATTGCATTAGCACAGTGGTTCCCAAACTGGGGTCCGTACAGCAGTTTCAGAAGGTCCGCAACGAGCATTATTTATTAGGTTTATAAACATTAGGCTTTAGCGAATGTTTTAAAACATTGTCTGTCATAGTTCTTAGTCACCACTTGTTATTCGATAATAAAGCGTGTTGTATGATGTCTCTTGTGACTTCACAAGGCATCTATTATGCCTACTACCTGCTATCCGCGAATCGTTCATGTTAGTTAGAAAGTTGTTACATTAGAAAGAATCATGACTGCAACAGTGTACTACAAAAAACACGGGTCAACTGACCCTTAAATTTTTCTAGGGCCATAATTTTTAGAAAAGTTTGGGAACCGCTGCGTTAGCATATAGTGGCAACACTTTAGGATAAAAGATGAAACAATGTGACATAATATGTATCTCCTTGATAACAATGTGATGAAACATTAGAGACCAGCAAGCCTAAGCAATTTATTAGACCTTCCAAACGCTTTGAGAGCATAGTCAAACAAAACAAATGTTTTAAAATTTTGTTGTGCAAGTTATTGTAATTAACATTGGTGATTTTGCGACCACTGTCTCTTGTATTTATTCTCAATGACCCTTACATTGAACAATATGCCAGACACTAACATAGATAAATAACTCAAAACTTACATTTTTTTCCTATTGTTACTGTGCGGGAATTAGGGGCTTCCCTAAATGGTGGAAGAAAACTTGACAGGCTTGTCAGTTGTTCAGCTGTTTTGTGAGGTCGCCTTAACTTCTTGGAAATTGCCCTTTTTTCACTCTCCAAATGAGAATCCTTTTCATTTACGCTTTCCAAAGATTTTCCAACTAAAAAAAATTTTTAATACAGAAAAACATAATATAGTTACCGACTGTGACTAGACAGATTGCAAAATACCTTCTATGGCAGTTGGTCTTTTTGTTGGGTTTCCATCCCAGCATTTCTCCATGAGTTCAATCATAAGAGAGACGATGTTTCGATCTCTGTCGTTTGTCAAAGAGGCTTCAACCTCTTCTACTTTGGCAAGATCTGGTTTGATGCCGCCCAAAATTTGAGCACCAATGATTGGCGGCGGGGTTCCCGAATAGACTTTTGTTCTGGTCGTCAATTCATACAAGATCATGCCCACACTGCCAATAACAATAGGAATGGGGTTACAGCATTTTCTAACGTGGTTGTTTTAAACAAATTTATAATGTAATCACAAGATGTAGATCTCTTAACAGGCACACGTGACGTAGGAATATGCAATTATGTTTTAACCAAGTATATAGAAAGTTTATTACAATAAAAATCTTACATGCTGATTCTTTATAAAAATATGATTTATTCACTACTTAGTCTAAGATACACATACACTTGATAATTTGTATTCCACTATTTTGCAGCCTCGTAAATATTTTATTGTACACAATGATGACTTGTCAGATTAAAAGTACCCGAAGCAGCCTGTTTTAAATAATAGTGCGACCAAGAGTGTCCACGCTCGGAGTGTTACGTTTATATGTAATATACTTAAGTCTCCTCCTACTGTGACTAACACACACTTTATAACCTGTCCACCTGTATATATCAGCAGGAGGTCCAATGTTTTCACGTTTTATCACTTCAGGGGCTGAATAGCTCAAGGTATGTTGTGTTGTTGCTGTGAAATCTAAAGTTGTAGAGTCCCACCCAGTAGCTGTAATCACATTTACAGAACCAAAGTCCGCCAATTTCACATTTAAGCGCTTGTCAAGAAGCACATTAGCTGGCTTGATATCTCCATGGTAAAATCTTTGCCCATTTGGATGGTTGTGAAGGTATTTAAGAGCTGAGTTAATTTGCGAGGCAATTAGTCGTCGTTGATCCCAACTTATCTCCTCACTTGATTGGAGTAAACCATCAAGATTTCCACACTCAATATACTCCAGGATAATGGCAACCATGCTAAAATTCCAGATTGTTATGCCATATATTTTTAAAATATGATGATGAGTCATTCGAACCAACACATCTGCTTCTCTTTTAACGCTGAGCAAAAAATATGAAAAGTGATTTTGAATGAATATATTTCAGGTTTGTTTTTTTGGAAAAAAAAGAATTAAATAAATGTTGAAAATAAACAACGGTCTTACTCATTGCGGCGTTTTTCTATAACGTCTTTTGTTCCTGTGATTGAGAAACACTTTGCCGCAACTTTTCCGAGCTTTGGATGTTCACAAATTCGAACATGAGCAAAAGCTCCGCAACCAACGTAGTGAGTTAAATCTTTGCTGGTTAAAAACTTACTTGGGTCAAATACTGTAAGTTTTGAAGAGAATGACAGGTTCTGTAAATATAATTTTAACCATAACTATTCAAGTTATGAGTGTAAATATAATAAGACTGGTTTAAACACGCCCCGCTAGCAAGTCTAAATTCTTATGTAACTATACACTATATGTTGGCCAGCAGTAAAACTTGGACATATTTTCACTAACGATATGGAGTAAACCAGTTGTTTTATACCTAAGGTGAAAATTGTTTAAATATTTAGAATCTAATTTTTTAAATCAACGGACCGCAAGTGTTTTTATATTTATTCTCCCAGTTTTCAGTTTTGATTTTTCGTAACTGTATTTCGTTAATGTAAAAAAAGTGGTGATGGTAGGATTACAGTTTAAAATTTATGAAACAAATGGTGAAAATTCAAAACATTCAATAAATATGCTTGTTGCTACCAGGTATAGTATATACTAAAAATAAGCTCTTCCGGTAGTTGTATTTTTTATCCGACGTTACTACTCTATAGCTATACGGATGCTTTCAAAACAATCAGCTCCTACAAAAATAGGAAAAACGAGTTAGATGAAATCTTGGTTTGAAGCCCCATGGTTCGCCCAAAAGTGTTCTAAAGGTTCAATATTTGTTTGAGATTTATCCTACAATATTGAAAGAGTATTAAAGATTGCAAACTGGTTTAAACCAAACATACCAGGTCAGCCATCTTGAAAGGTTGTTTAACTTTGCATCAACCAACCACAAACCATTATTGTTATTGTATTGCTCATATAACTTTAATAATTCCAATAATGGAGTAGAACGAAAACATGAAGTTCCTCTTTTTACTTCGATTCGGCATTTAGTAAATATTTTTTTAAACTTTGTTCGACAGAAAAAGGTACTGTAGCCAAACAATTTATTATTAATGGAAGAATGTGCAAGATGTGATAGGTTTATAAGAAAACATATTATTTAGTTTTGAACATATAACAAATATTTAAACAAATGAGTGGCAACTCCATAGTTAGTTTATTATTTTCTTTATTTAACCCATTTATTTTGGTTTGGTCGTATGATACGGTTCACTGCACATGAAGAAGCCTTAATAACGCCTTAGTTACGTAATATTTCTCGTTATAACGAATTGGCGAAATGTCATGAGTTTTTTTATAACAGTTAACATTTTTATGCTGTTGGCGAATTATAAAACTTCTCTGGTTTACAAACCAACCGGTAAAATGTTGAAATAGACAACCTTGTTTAGTAACTTGTTTTAAAGGTTTAGGTTTATCATCGCTTTTTCAAAATGAGCAGTGTTGAGGGTAGTTCTGGTTCTGATATACTATTGGACTCAGCTACAATACGGCAGCTAGAAACTCTCTCAAACGAAGTTTAGGACGAATTTTCTGGAGTCGTGGAAATAAAATTTAAGAGTGAGAGTGGTGGAGGCCTACGAAGAATTGTTGGAGGAGATAAAGATATGGTGGAGCCAAGTTGGGACAGAAGATTCAAATATGACAGATAAAGCTTGGGGACAGTGTTCCCTCTAAGGTGCGCAATTGCGCAGTAAAATTTGCTTTTGCGCACGTAAATCAACCTCAAACTAAAACCAAAAAACTTCACTTTTTTGCCACAAAGTTTGACCATTTCGCAATTGGCTATTTTTTTTTGATGTTTGTAGCAAAAGCAAGTAAATAACTCCAATTCGCATTGACGATTGTTTCGTAATAAATACTTTGTCTAATATCTTCCATGCTGCGTATGTTTTTTTATCTCACGTAGGATGAAATGTCTACTCAGGAAAATCAAGAAAAAAATGAGTTTAGAACAGAGCCGAACATAGCAGTGGAGTGTTTGACAATAGTTCGGGATCATGAAAGCGAAATTTATAAAAAACACAATTACAGTTTTTACACGATTTAGGTGCAGATACAGCTGTGGGGTCAATAATGGCGGCCTCACAAATTGACAAAATCATCTTGATAAATGCTAATGAGCGGATAGTTTATGATTCTTGATTGTGCGCGAAAAGCATCACGCATCATATTTGTAAAACTAAACATTTTGTCAATTTACCCCAAATATTCGGATATTTTTCGGGCGACCGCATTGTTTGCCATAACCTTGTTTAATGCCGTCACGGTTTGTGGCGTCAGCTTTAAAAGTTTCAAGCCTCGGCCCCAAAACAATAAACATTGAACTGCCGCGAGCCCCTGCCAACGCAGCTTTAAAATATTCTCACACTAGACGCGTCTAGCATTAACGTAAAACGTTTTTTAAAAAACGCTTTCGATTGCGGAAAACTTGAAATATTTCAACTTTGACACTTTCGGTTAGAAGCGAGGAAATTTGCCGTTAACGCTGGGAACGCGTTATGTGTGAACTGGACGCCGTTAGACGCTAGACGCGTCTAGTGTGAACCAGCCTTTAGTAATGCTCAGCTGTAACACAACTAAACCTATATATAATAGCATTGCTTTATTGAAATGGAAACAATGTATTTTAGAATATAAACTATTTTTATTGAAACAAATAAAATTCGGTGATAAAAACAAAATGCATCAAAATTTATAATATTAAAATATGAGCAATCTGGTGGGTTTCATAAAAGTGTTCAGATGAACACTCTCTTCGTGAAATAGTTCACATGAACAAGAATAGTTTCGTCCAAGTTCACTACATTCATAATATATAAAAAGGTCAAACAAGCAAACAATTCGTGAAACATCAAGTAGTTTGGAAACATGATTCGTGAGACTTGATTCACATGAACGAACTTTGCTGCTGTTTGTGATTCGTGATACTTCACTCACATGAACACACGAAATTGCTGCTGTTGGTGATTCGTGATACTTCGCTCACATGAACACACTAACTTGCTGCTGTTGGTGATTCGTGATACTTCGCTCACATGAACACACGAACTTTGCTGCTGTTGGTGATTCGTGATACTTGATTCACATGAACACACGAACTTTGCTGCTGATGGTGATTCGTGATACTTGATTCGCATGAACACACGAACTTTGCTGCTGTTGGTGATTCGTGATACTTCGCTCACATGAACACACGAACTTTGCTGCTGTTGGTGATTCGTGATACTTCACTCACATGAAGACACGAAATTTGCTGCCGTTGGTGATTCGTGATACTTCATTCAGATGAACACACCAACTTTGCTGCTGTTGGTGATTTGTGATACTCTATTCACATGAACACACGAGCTTTGCTGCTGTTGGTGATTCGTGAACTTCATTCACATGAACACACGAACTTTGCTGCTGTTGGTGATTCGTGATACTTGATTCACATGAACACACGAACTTTGCTGCTGTTACTAATTCGTGAGAGGTTAACGGATTTTCCGGCTGGGTTTGAATTTCGCTGGATGCGAATCGACATCTAGAAAAACAACAGTCACAGTAAATATTCTGATGCATTTTAACAGCAAGTTAGTAAAAAAACAAGTCGTTGATTTTAACTAAGGCAGATTACTTGGAAGAAAAATATTTTAAATCGTCGTTTATTGATTTCTGTGCAAGAAAGGCAAGGGATCGTGTTACATCGATGTCGATGACGGCGAGCTTAGAACAAAAATATTTATAAAAAATATATCGGAGCCGAAACCCGATGCCGAGTGATAGTATTGGTTCTGGTCAGATTTTGTAGTTGATTGATGCCGATACGATATCAAAGTTATACAGTTACTTTGATCATGAATTGCAACAATTATACCTTTAAGATAAATTTACCAGAAAAAGGTAGATTAACAAATGGAGGTAGTTAACTTTTAAACGCTGAAGCCAATTTTAGCCTAGCATTTATTTTGGTGTTTCAGCAAAGTACCAACGTCATGATCACCGGACCTCTTTCTTATTCCAAGCAATCGGCATTTTTACAAAAATTTTAGTGAATCCTACCAAATACGTATATTTGTTAAAGGTAGTCCAACACAAAGTTTCAGAAATATTAATAGTGTTTAATTGATGTTGGTGTTAAGCTAGTATTTCCTGTCAGGAAATCATAAACCAATCCCCATGTTTCCAGAGCATCTAATAACTTTGACTATTTAATAAATAATTTGCCAACCAAAATTTTATAATTAAGTTATTACAAATTTACAGCATACATGTATAAAATAAGTTAAAAATGTTATGACAGAACGATGACAAATTCTGTGAAAATTATAAGTGGAAGTTACCGGAACGCATAAGGTTTTTCAAATAGCGTTACAAAGTGTTAACATAATTTTTTGGCCCACGATTACGGCTTACGTATCAATAGTACACTGAAAGCCATTACAGACTCACCAAATCTGTCGATCAATGATGCAAGCAGACTAGAAAAACAACTAGCCTGCAGTGAGGTTCGAACTCACGACCTCCGGTCAAGCCGGAACCATCGCTCTACCAACTCTCTTGATTAAGCAACAAAAGCAAGCCAAGTCACCTTCTTTTGGTCGGCTGAGTTCGCTCCTTGGAGGAAAGAGGAGGAGCTGCTCTTGTGGTGGGAGGAGTGGGAGCGGCTCTCAGGAGCAACAGTGCTCGGTAGCAACTCGTACCTGAGAAACACCGGGAATGAAATGAGGAGCACAGGGGTCGAAATGAGAAACACTGGGGTCAAAAGGAGGAACACAGGGGTCGAAATGAGGAGGCGAAACAAAGGGGTCTAAACGAGGAAGAAGTTGTTTTAATCGAGCAAATACATTGACCAAATGAAATTTTGTTTTTTTTACAAAAATCGTAAATCCCTAATCTAAGGAATCGTGGATTAAATAAAGCAATTTAAATCACCTAAACAAACTCCATTATAAACTAATTAATTAAAACCTGATTACTAATCAATAGTAAAACGTTACAAACACCAGTTAATTATACAGTCTACAGTAGTAAATAGCAGGTTGTTGTATACACAAACAATGTAAGATCTTACTTTGGCTCGTATTCGTGCCAGAATGCGTCACATCTCTGCTTCGAGTAGTAATTGGTCCGGTAGCAATTCTTGGGTCTGGCAGGTTGCAAGAAAACACTCTTTGAGTCTAAAACATCAAATATGTTATGGGTTTACAGGACCATGAAGGATTTTTGACATACTTTGTGAACTATAGTGACGGTTGTTTAATTGGTAATGTTTCAGGTTTAAAAATAAATCGGTAAAATTGAATTTAATCTTCACTTAAGAATATAATTTATTGTAAAAACTGCAATGAAACGCCATAAAATGATATGATAAAAGTAGTTCTTTTAAAATAGAAGTGATAATTTAGTAATTTCTAAGGCAGTTTTGACTCTAATTAACAAATTCTACCATCATTTGAATTCGTTAAAATGTTCTTTCGTGTAAACATATAAAAATGGAAACTGAAAACTTGTAATTTACTTTGCGAAAGAAAACTGGCCTGTATCTTTAAATTCAAAGCTTATAAGATAAAAGGGCCGTGGAACTTTTTTTTAACTTTATTTCTGTTTTAAAAAACAAATTTCGAAATAAGAAAATAAAACTTTTAAATTAAATTGGGAACGTAACTAAATTAATCAATTTGAATATGAACTTGGAACAGAGAGTGAGATAAACACGACAATTCAACGGTCAGTAGGATGACCTTGACCTGACCTTGGTTGGTGACATTGAATACGACTACCCTCCCCTCATCCGTTCCAACCGCCACCTTACTCCCTCCCCTGAACACACAGACGCAAGTAGGAACACTTTCCAGCGGGTAAGTCCCCAATATGCGACCGTTGGCCAGCTTGACGAGGACAAGGTCATATTCGGCTTCAAGGTCACCGCCCGAACCTACCTAAAAACTTGTTGTTAACAAATGTTTGAAAAAAAAACATTTTTTTTTATGTATTTTAAAATATGGAATGTTTTTGCATGTCTTCTGCAAAAGTTGATTTCAAACCACGATGTGTTTTTCAAAACACATTTTAGTCCAATCATTTTTACCATCAACTTTTCTGCGTCTCTTACAATAGGTCAAAAAATCCAACTGTTGTGAAATCAAAGTGCCTACATTAGGTCAAAAAAATGTGAAAGTCATGTTTTGCAATTAATTCTTGCCTGAAACTGGTTCATAGAAATGTAATAATACTTGATTAGGAATAGATTAAAAATTCAAAAATAAATTTGTTATTATAAAAACAAAAAAGAATTTTAAATTGAATCAAAAAAGAATAATGTTCAATTAATAAAATAGTAGGATCACAGTTAACATGAAATTACAGAATGGCCTCAATTTGTTTTAAATTAAATTCAAGAAGTAAAATCTGAGATTAATTCTCACTTGTGAAGTGTTCATAGAAAGGTAATACATCAAGCGTCCATCGCCAGTGATCCTGTACGTCAGGGGCAAGTGGAGGTTTTGGAGATCGCGCAACCTTCCGCTCCTGACGTCAAGCGCCTTCAAACCACGTCGTGGATCCATAAACGTCATAATGGCACCCGAATCACTCACGCGTATCTGGGTGTTTACGTTCAAATAAAAATATTTAAACTTTTAATTGCAAAAATTAATTTGATAAAAAAACAATTAACAAACGGGATATTTTTTCCAATCCCTTTTAGCCAAAAGCCTTTTTATCAATTGCTAAGCTTAAATACTGCTAATTATAATTCCTTTAACATTAACTATTATAAATGCTTTAACATAAATGTTACATTCAACAGCCGTTGCCTCCGAGTTGAAACAAATCTGCATCCTAAGTTGCAGACAATTGAAATAAACAAAAACTAAATATTCTTCGAACTTTGAATATTAAAACAAATTTTGATGTTAAAAAGTTAAAATCCCTTAAGACAGGTTTGTAAGTATTCTGTGCTTTTTTAAACAAACAGATTAAGAGTTTCTTTATACATCTCTCATAAGGTTTCCTTTCATGTCGATTGTCAGCAAACTTATTCCTTCTGGAATGCTCCACACTGTGACGTAGTTCTTTGTGTCAAGGGTCATGACCTCGTCACGCTTTTTTAACGCTTGAGCGAACACGAAGGCAGTGTCGGGAGGGGAAATAACCTAAACAGAAACCAGGATTATTCGGTAAAAAATAATTTAATTATTTGGAGAAAAAAACAAATATAAAAAAAACAAGATTCAATGAAAAACGTGAAATTAATTTTGTTCAATTAAAATTAAAAAAAAGTTCATAAAATATATTAGCCTAAAATATATTTTCATTTAATATAGTCTTATAGATAGAAATCGCTTTTCTGGTGTAAGTTTTTTTTATTTTTTTTTCAAATTTAGAATTTGACACCAAATTGAACTCATACAAGTGTAGAAAAACTTTTCTTTTCTTTAGAGCAGAGGTTTTCAACCTATGGGCCATGGCGCTGTTTTGAGTGGGCCACAGAGCTTGGCATAAAGTGATATAAGAAATCATGTCACTATGAACACAAAAGATAAATACCAAACACCTCGACCTATTGTTATCTTTGTGACATCATTTCTTTTTACAATATGTTAGGTTCCTCGCCACCCAACGTGTGGTACGGATGCCGGGAAGGTTGTTCAAATGTAGCATTACGTATTATTCTTTTACGATTATTGTTTTGTTTGCGAGCAGTGATTTTGCCTGGTTTAGGACAGTGCTCCCACTGCTCTGCAACCGGTGTGCCGTGTAACTTGTGCTTCAATTTTTACTTTTTAATCAGTCGAATTAACGCGAGAAATATACAATTTTTAGGAGTTTGACTGGCTTCAAAGTTTTCAGAAAATCTGTAAAACCGCAAAATCAGAAGATAAAGGAATGTAATACGTAAAATTTTCGGCGCCTTCGGCGCATTTCATTATGGACTGCTCCTTTTCTAATGGCTGCCCTTGATAATTGCTTACCCATTTCATTTATTGAGCTACTCGCATGACGCTCGCTATTTAAGACGTAACACATTTGAAATAATATAAAGCTTTAATAATTTATTGTGTTGTTGAAACGTCATGTTTTTCATTAAAAGTTAATAATGGGCCACCACCATTTTTTTACTAATTTAGTGGGCCATGAGCAAAAAAAGGTTGAAAACCCATGCTTTAGAGGTATTTTAGTTTCCGGACCCAGATATAATTTCTTAAAAGCTAGTTCATATTGTTGCATCCCTTACCCAACTTTTGACGCAATTTTTTTTAGCATTTTTTTAGCAACATTTACTTACTTTTGCGAGCATTCCCATCCAGAGACTGACCGCATTGAGGGCTCCCTCTGGTGAAAGACCGACAAGGAAAGTGTTCTTCGAAGTGACTTGTGCGTTCAAGAGCGGGTGGTTAAAAGTGCAGACAACCTGGGATGATTCTAATCTCCACACCTGCCACAAAACACAGAATGAAGGTTAAATTTCACAATAAGTTCAACACACAGAACTTCTATATCTTACATATAAAAAAATTACATACTTTGTACATTATATATCTTTTTGAGTTTTGCAAACGTAAAAGATATAAGTTTATCTCACAACTCCAAAAACAGCAATTACTGTAAAATAAAATTATTATTTGAAAAATTTGATATCTAGTTTAGTGAGTAACCTCTCTACATATCTGGTGTCAAAAAGCTCAAAATTTACCCATTGTATTTTTTGGGGCTTAGGTAATTTTAAAGTCCAACCATCAGTCTAATACAAGTTACACATGAATGTCAAATGATTAAATAAAAAATAAAAAAATAGCTGAATTTGTTATTTTGTTGGTTGACCTAATTTCTTACTGTTAAATGGTAGTAAAATGTTTTTGTATTAAGTTATTTCATATTCTTACTATGTTTGACTACAACCTCCAACCATTATCCTCCAAAATAAGTAAACCTACCATCAACAAATTGGTGTTAGATAATAAAATGTGCTCACCCTTGAAGCATTAATGGGTTGGTCGGAAGCATCTTGTGCAAAAATAGAAATCACAATCTGCTCGTTGGGTGAGATTAGGATATTATCAACCTGGAAAAGTATTTATGTGATTGTAATGCAAAGTTTCTATACCATGTCACATTTTTAAAACACAAGTGCATTTCATGTGTAAGCTAAACGGGTTATGATTAAAAAACCCTTATATGTGTTTATATAAACTTAAAAAGAAAAACAACAACCTTTGCTGTGTCAATAATTCCTGAATTTATTTGTTTTGAAAAAACATAAAATGTGCGTTTGTTGGGCCCATTATATTTTTGGTAACTTCTTAAATTAGAATTTATTTGTAAGGATAAAAAGTAAGATAAAACGACAACCTACAATAGGGCATCTCTACAATGCTGTCATATTTACAACAAAAACTAAACATGAGAAAATCAATTTGAAAAAAATTAAAGAATTTATAAAATGTAATTTCAATAAAATGTATATAAGTCAAATGAAATGATTGATTGATAACTATTTGAATACCAATTTGATATTAAAATAAAAAATAATATTGTAAACAAATTAAAATGACCTTATGACAATTTAAATTTTCCTATTTTGATAATCAATCGATTGTTATTCCATATTCTAAATGTCACCTTAGGTCCTTTAATCCTGACCAGGTTCGAGCCAGTTTTGAGATCCCACACATACTGGTTTCCCTCCACATCTGCCGTCACAATCTTGCTTGCAAACGTAGCATGGCAACAGTGGCTTACTTCAGCTAGGTGGCGCAGTGTGAACCTGATGTCTCCGTTAATCGTTTCCCAAACCACGACATCTGGACTATGGTCAGTTGTAATTGTGGTATGTTCCGCACAAAACACAGAACTCACAGACCTAAAAAAAACAAGGTTTAGAAAGATTTTTCGACAAAAAAGGAAAATCGGAAATATTTAAGCAAATTTTGTTGTTTCAAAACAATGTGTTTTTAAAAACAATGAAATCACAGGCACAAAGTCAACAGCAACAAATTAATAAAAAAAAAAATGGTAATTTTTTTTAGGCCAATTAATAATGTCTATGTTTTTATGTGGATGTTTAAAACATTGGAAATATGATTATTTTTTTTAGTAAAAGCTAAAAATATGCTTGAATGAACAATTCTTGTCGCACATGTACAAAACTTGAAAAACGAAACTTAAACACATTTTACTCCTTTCCACAATAAGAGCTTGCTGTTTGATAAATATATATAAAAAAATTGTTATACAAGTTAAACATATTTAAAAATATTAAAAATAATTTGTTTATATTTTTAGAGAAACTTTGTAACAATGTCCACCTTCCAGTTGAGGTCACCGAGGGAATAAAGGAAATATTTTCCAAGTTCCAAACCTTGATTGAATCAAGATTTGCAAACGATACAGCCATTAAATTATTATTGTCTCCTTCTGGGGCCTGTGGAACCGATATAACCGACACGTCTGATAAATGGCCGTCCAAGATCGAAATACAAGTGGCACTAAAAATAAAACTTTTTTATTGAAAATAGTATTGATTTGCTTTATAAAAGCTGTAATCAAACATATTTTAAATATATAGTTACAAAGGTGAAATACCTCGGAAGCTTTTTAAAGATACTTAATATAGTAACATATATAATACAAATTTTAATTGCAATTATAAAATATTCTATTGTTGTTCTTAAGAGCAGTAAAAGGTTTGGACATGTGGGAAAAATGATTTAATATCTAATCTAAAACTGCTAGTTTTCTTTTAAAAAATGAAGAGCATTTCCTAAACTTCAAATTTGGAAAGCTTAAAACACGAATTTAAAAGATACTATAAAGGAATTATTCGTGTCATATTACTTGAAAGTCGACACCATGCAAAAAGGTTGGCCATTTAGAACTATGCTGATTAGACCAGCTTTATCCCAAAGCTAAACTAAGAGCCTTTAACACATCAAGCCATAAGTACAAAACATTAAGCACCAACCTTTCAACACTCCAAACATAAATAGCACAATCAGTTCCTTCCAGGGTAATGAGCAGGTATTTGTTGCAGTTGGTGAGGTTTGCTTGTGAGAACCGCTCGCCCAAACGTGCCACGACCTCAACACGAGCCTGCCAATCGTCAAGGCTCCAAACATCGACCTCTGCGCCCTTTGTCACCACCAGGAGGTCTCTGCCACTAGATAGCGCTGCCTGCTGGACTCGGTTGCTCGCTAAGCGAGAAGACCTAAAAATCGATTATTGTATTTAGGGGTTTTGTTCTAATAGATTAAATTGTTTTAACTATGAGTGAATTCCTGAAAGAATAATTCTTTAAGAGTTTACAGTAGACACTAACTATTTTTTCATCAAAATTATAAAATTCTATTAGAGATATTTTGTAAAACAGAAATATCCTCATGGTTTGTTTTGTGGAAGAAAGTACAACCATTGCCAATTAGTTATGAATTATTTGGTCCTTTAGAATGTTTAAATCCTATTTGTTTTTGATAAAGATGAAAAGTACTTAGCAGTACCTTTTGGACACCAAAATTAAACAAGTAAAAAAGTATTTTTACTATAAAAATATGATTGATTTTGAGTTTGTTTGGATTTTAAATAAAAATGCAATTTAAAAAATCCAAATTGTTCTCACCTTGAGTCAATCTCATGTGTAAGGGTAAATTGTCCGGTTAATGATGAAAAATTCCAAATATTGACAAAACCAGTCAAATGCACAGCAATAAAACTTTGCTGGTGGCTTTCAAACAAATAATTTATAGGATCATCTAAAAAATAAAAAAGTTTCAAAATGGTCTCTTTGGATCCCTAGAAACAAAAAACGCAAATATTTTGCTGTATTTAAATGAGCCTCATAAATATAAAATGTCAAATATTTTTGCCTTGTCATGGTTAAATATTAAATACTCTAAATAGATGCAAAACAATTAAATAAAAACTTTACAAACATAAACATTTATATTATTCAATATTCTAATAAAATCAATATTAACACAGAAAAATAATGGCCACACCTGGAGTATTAGTGTAAAGACAACTAATATTGTCTCCTGTTGTGATGTCATAAACCCAAACAGATTGAGAAACAGTCAAAACAAAAATGTGTTTTTCATTTGTGGAAATATGGCAACACAAAACCTGAGAAAAAAGTATTTATTTTGGTGTCGTCAATCATGACGTGCTTAACAATAAAGTCTGCACTTCAAAAACTTTTGCTAAAGTATTTTTATTAAAAAACAAAAACAAACGTGTATTGTGTTCTGAATTTTTTATATTTTTTTTATTTTTGGTATACTTTATATTAAAATTATATACCTATTACACTTTATAATATTTTATTCAAAATATAGATGTTTTTAAAAAAAATGCCTTTAAAATGTTTTATAGCCTTCTGGAAAGCAAAATTGGATCTTTTCTCTACTTTGTAGGATTACCTTTTCCAGACAAGACAGGACCAGGTAGATTTGTCTCTCAGGCAAGTCGACCACAATGACAACATTGCTGTGTCCAGGTTGGAAAACTGAGAGAAAGTTTTTGCTCGCAAATGCGTCAAGTGCAGCCATTGGCTTTTCATGGAAGCCTAGAAATTAAAAAAAAACAATAAAAAACGCAACCACAGGTTACGGTTTTGTGGCTTATTATGCTAAAGATTTAAAAAATAAACAGTTTTGCAGAAAATACAATTGGTTTCAACACACTTTTTCTATATAAAACAATAATATTGCCAAGGGATTTCAATAACAAGTTTGTTATAATTAGGGTAAAATTTTTTTATAAAACATAATACTATTGATAGCATTTTTTAATGTAAACTACATTCTTCATATAATTTTATTATTTTTTGTTAAATAGACTAAACAAACCAGATTTGATCTTGCCAAAAGCATTTTTGAACACTAAGCTCCAAATAGAGAAGTCTATATGAAGTTGTTATACACAAACCTTTATGGAAGTAGTTTTTGAGTGATATTTTAGGATGAGAAGTTCCAGTTGCTTCTTCAAGAATAAATAGGCTTGAGTTTGGTGTTGTGCAAACAATTATATACTAAAAAATAAAAAGTCGGTGTTGAGTTTATATGCATGAATTTATAGGAAGTATACAGCCTAACAACAAACATATATAGTTTTAAAGCCAAAACATCAAACCAGTACGGCCAATACTTATATTTCACTTCAAATTTCCAAAATATTACTTCAATACAAGTTTGTGTACCAAAAAAATGTTTTTACATATATTACAATCTGACCAACTAAATTAACTAGGAATATTTAATAAGGTACAGTTACAGAAATAATTCTGATAAACATTTCTAGCTCCCTTAATTTGAAAATATATAAACTAACCCACCTTTACATCTAGGGAAGTCTTTATCCATTCCACAGAGTCCTTAAATAAAATTTCTCGGACAAGATCGCCGTTTAAAATGTCGTAAATCTTTAAAGACTTTCCGGCGGCATAAACAAGACTAAGCGAAGATTCTTTGGCATAAGCCCGCAATCCCTTTGTCACCGATTGTGATTCAACAATGGACACTCTAAGGGGGGCACCGGGGGCCGAAGCATGAACTCCGGCCGGAAGTAAAATTGGTTTTGAGCTTTTTTGAAAAGTACACTGGATGAGCAGTTCGTTAATCAGTGGGAAAGTGGATGAGAGGTGGTAGAGTCTACTGAAAAGTTCTCCAGCGAATGTCAACTTTGATTTGCTGATAACAGGCAGGGAAAGTCTAACGGCTCGCTCTAGAACCAAAACCGACTGCTTTTTGTGGCAATTGTAAATTTGTTTCAGTAGAATCAAAAGTTGAATTGCTCCAAAAGAAGTAAGGATTGTGTTTAACCAGCAAAAGTTGAAAGGACAGATTATCAACATTTCATCGCGATTTTCATTTTCTTCCGATTCAAACATCGCAAACACCTCCATGCAAATATGAACGGCTTTTAGTGGTACTTTTCGCTCAACCTTAACCTGACCTTCAAGATAATCGGCATAGAAATCAAACAAGGTAGTTTTAGCGCTATGCAATTTGTCAGTGGTGAAAATTCTTTTAACATTTTTCACCCAGGAAAAAACCTCACAGCCTCCAATAGTTTTAACACACAAAATTTCGGCGAGATCTTTGAGAATCATTGAAACCGAATCCTCCAAAATGCATTGAGAAATATACTCAGAATCGTCCAAAGCATCATTTTGATAAGATTTACATCGCTCTGTTATTTCAGACTTGACTCTCTCATTTATTGCAACAAGCGTCCGCAAATCTTGTTCCGTAATCCCGAACTTAACACAAGACAGGAACTTCACGGCTGAACGCACAAGCGATCGGCCATATTTGATTTCTATGCTGAGTATCAACCTTTGGGTGACCTCTAATTCACCTTGACCAATGTCTTCACTGGTTACACCAGAAAATGATTTCCATCTAAAATGAATACAAGTGAAATCCATTACATCGCGTTAATACATTATTCAAACAAAGCTCACACATAAGGACCACAAGAGCTGGAGTTATACACTGGTGAGCTTTAAATAAAATAGAAATATTTTGTAAAACTATTATTAATGTTTCTTAAAGATGAGTATCATTTTTGAGCATAATGGCCGGAGGTAGTAAGAATATAAAAAGCCCATACAGAAGTAAGTAGCATTTTAAAAACCATAAGATCTTTTATTAACTTCTAACATGGGCATGTTTTTAACTCTACATGAATATCATTAATCAGTAATATATCACTAAAAGCAAACTGAGCAAAATTGATATTTTCAGAAGTGTAACAAACTCATGGCCATATTGTATGACTTGGTAGCCATGTAGCACTTATGTTCAATAAGGCAAAAACCCTGCTTTAAAGCTCAAAAAACAGGTTAATCTTGAATTAAGCAAATCAAATGTTCGATTTCTTAGCAGGTTTTTTAAAATTAGTTAGCTTACTGTTTAGCTTGAGCATACACAAGTGTGGCTTGTGATGGACTGAACTGAAGACCTTTGTTATCTGTGGAATAAAACAACATAAAAACACAATTTTCAATTTTGTTGCCACATGTTTTGTTAAAGCAGCAATAATATACAAAAAACTACACCCGTTGACCCATAATATATTAGAAAGGTTAATAAGGTAAATTATAAAATTTCAAACAAACTACATTCGACTAAAAAGCTTAATTATGTGACTCACTCGTTTGTAAGGCTTGCATTGCAATTGTGTATTGGCCTGTCGTTATTTTCCGACATTTGTTTGAGAGGAGATTTTGTACCAATGCAACAAACCTCTTTTGACTTAACTTGTCAAGATGAATAGCATTTTGCCTGGTAATGGATAAAAATACAATAGGTATAAAACATGCAATTAAAACTTAATACAAGAAAATGATATTAAAAACCACATTTTACAATATACGGCATCCAATAATATATTACTTAAAATTATATTAGCCCTTCAAATTTAACCATTAGCATCAATAAGATTATATATAGCTGAAATTAGACTCTTCAGAAATTATGGGAATATAAGAATAGAATACTGGGTATATTTAGGTTGAATAACTAAATTTAATCACCTATCAAAGTACAATGAAGGCCTAAAAACTTGTAAGATCTGATCAACCAGCTGTCTCAAGAATTATTCTCAAGTTAGTTTATAATTAAAAGTATTTTTCACCTTTTTTCGAGCAAGAGTTTTTGCGTCATTTTGTGATTTTCGTCGATAGTGAGAATTATTTTTACATTTGGTGGAAGATCATTCGGGAAACAATCGTCCAAAGTCTCGAACGAGGAGGATTCTTTCAAGCAATCTATCCCGTCAACCAGAACCACAATTGGCTGACCGGGCTTCGCAAAACTTAATAAATTCAAAAACCTTTCAACTAAGAAGGAGGTTTCTGAAATAAAAAATAGAAAATCCAGATCAAATCTTATAGCAGTAAAAAAATATTTTCAAACAGTTTCCCAGTTTTGTACTTGGTATAATTATAATAAAGGGAAAACTTAAAAAAAAATATCTATAAGCAATTAAAAAATGGGAAATCCTTTTTTTTTCACCAAATTTAAGCTATGCACTGTTTAAAACTTTTTCAGTTTTTTAAGTAAACATGTAGATAGAAAACTCATTTTAACTTCTAAAGTGGCTAGAAATACGAAATGATTAAAGGAAAGTATTTTGCATTACAGAATAATATAAAGTATTTTGAACCAAATAGAAAAACTTTTGCACCTGTACACCAAACTGCTACTTGACTTTTGTCAACTTTGAGGCACTTTTCAAGATGTGAGCAAATACTATCGAGCAATAATGGGAGTGAAGAAGAACTTAACGTTGAACCAATGAACCGAACGATACAAATAACGTCACACGATGGCGGAAAGTATTCACGGATCTAAAAAAATGTGTTGAATGAGTTAAGAGGAGAGTAAATAACAACAAGATTGTGAAATAATTTCAAAGTTAAGTGCCATACAAACCTGCATATTTTGTTCAAGTGAAGCATTAAATTGTAAGAAACAATAAAAACTAAATCCAATAAACCCCAACTTTTATAATTTACATAAATCCATATAACGTACAAAAGCAACACAAATAAATTACCATTCCAATAAATATTATTTTTTTCTTAGCCGCATAGTTTGTGTATAATCTCCACAGTGAGGAAATAGAATAAATCACTTTTAACTTGTAAAGATCAACTCACGTTAAGTGCTACTTTTGATATTAAGTTTGATTTTCCGGTCCCTGAGTCACCAAACAGGAGGAGAGGAGCGTTGTTGGATGAGTCGTAGATGTAATCACTGATTCGCTCAGTTACGCTTGAATGAAGATCACTGTCTTGGTATTTTTCGCAATTTTTTTTAGCGATGAGACAATGACAAAGAACCTCACTCAACTGAGACCTACGTCTGCATATAAAAAATTCTAAGTTTTGAAAGTAAGTTGGTAAATATTTGAAAGTTTTATAGTACTTTGTGCAAATATTTCAAAAAACTTTTTTAGACAATAATTCGTATTCAAAATACTTTTTCTTATTTTTAAGCAAGAGAAAATCAAACGTCTATTTACAAATTACAGAAGTTACAAAAGATTACAAACAGTTTAAAGCAAGAAATTGGCAGTAAACAATAAAATAAGAAGTTTACTTCCTAAGTTATTTGTTTTGTAACATTTTTCATTTTGTAAAACCTGTGACGATTTGGAGTCCTATTATTACATAACAATAAATTAGGCAAATCCCCATTGGAAATTTTAGCAGACCAGAGCGGATAATAATTACTTTTCAGAAAACAAAAAATACTTAAATCTATTATGTAAAACCAGTGATTTTCTACCGTAGCTGTGTTGGAACATTACAAAACTAAAATTTCTCGTGGAACACCTGACAATGTTTCACGAAACATAACACCGATTGAACATCACTGTCCTAACCCAAACCAACCTTGCATGCTCAATGTTATCTTGCGTTAGTTTGTCAACATGTGTCAGGAACTGATTGCAAAAGTCGTCGAGATAAGAACGGTGAGTATCAGGCTTTATGCCCACTTGGGGGAGCCATTTAACGGAGCAAGTGTAAACTTGGAATTCTCCGTCAGACTCGGACACAAGTAACGGAAGGCGAACCTGCAGACAAAACGAGTACTTCCAGGTTTTGATCGTTGAAATCAGCTTTGAAACAACAAGGTGCAAGTAATATGTTAATATATTTAGAAATGTTCAGATAACTTTTTTTTTAGTATTTTTTTTGTTTAATACAAATGCCTTTAAACCACATAAAGAAAAAAATATGTAGAGCTATTGTGCCACACAAAATTAACACCAAATAGCAAATAACTTAAGTAAAAACAACCTTTCTAATGTCGTAAATCTTGCTTTGGGCTGAACTATCGATTAAATCACCAGAAACATATTTTGACAAGTTGTTGGTATTTTTTACCAAAACATCGACATACTTTGTCACCCTTGTGATATTCATGTCTGTAAATAAGAAAAAAGTAAACAGTTTAAGTTACTTGGAGGAAATATATATATTAAATTTTTGAATAAACAAGATTTCAAAAAAATAGGTTGTTTAATATTTTTAAACAAAAACACAATAATTACACCTGTCTAAAAAAATATTGTTGTTGTTTTCATGCATAATGCTACACAACCATCTTATACTAATCAAATAATCTTTTTGGAATATCAATATTTTAAACAACTGCTTTATTGTGACTTATAAGGTTTAAAAAAGCAATTTAAAAAGTAATCAAAACAAATCACGCTGTTTTTTTAGTACTTTTTATCAAGCATTTTGTTTACCATTTAGTCACCAGCAGCATCAAAGACTCACCGGTTTCCATTTCCGAAATATTTCTGATGTAACACAAGAATCTTTCTGGGTCAGAAACCTCCCTCCCAAATAAACCACACTCGAGCTCAACATCAAGACCTTCAACAAAAAAAAATAATTATATACACATGCAGTAAAATAAACAGAATAATTTGAAAATTGTTCGTCCGGCAAAATTTTATAAAGTGTTTTGTTTAATGTTTCGTTGTTTTGACATGCTCATGTTTAACATTAAGCAAGGCACTTTTCTTGCACCTTCCTATCATTTTCAGTGTAGTAGCGAGCTTCAAAAGCTGCAGCCTGTTTTTTTGCATTGTCCGGTTATCGATTGTGTATCTCATTTTTCTCGCCTCGTGGTTTTGAACCTGGTCCATTTGTTTTTTCCTTTATTGTTATATATATATTTTCAATAATATTGCACTAAAGAAGATTGCCTGAATAGGTAGTCGAAATGTTGGTATTTTAATAAACTTTAGCTGGAAGAATAATTGTACAATTGGCAGCAACATTACATGCAAACGGTTAAAGGTTTTAAAGCTGGTTGTAATCTAAAATATAACATGTTCGTTATCGGATAGGCACTGATACCCTGGGATATCGGACGAGTACCAATATTAATATACATCCCTATACATAACTGATCATCTTTTACTCACAAGAAAGCATGAATTCTTCAACTTCCTGTTCTGTCGTTAGTTTTTGTTCGAGAGCTTTTGTTGCAACCAACTGAAGGACACTTTGCAGTTTCAAAGATCGACTTTCAAGTAAATTTTTATCATTTTCTACAGCCAGCTGCATAATATAAACTCACATTAAGTGAAATAAATCAAGTGGTTTAGGAAAATTTTACTAAAATAATTTTGTGTGAAGTTTTATAAAAAATTCTCTCATCATTAGGAATTTAAATTTATGTAGAATCGCAGAATCCACAAATAACAAAATAGAGAATTCTTTGAAGTATATTAAGATAAAGTTTATGTAATTGTGTTAAAATATTATTGTTATAAAATAAAAATTTATCTGAAATTAACTTGACAAAACATAGAGCTATAGATAAAGAAAAACTACTTATTTCCAAATATAACACACAAAAACACAAATCTATTCAATTAGAGAAAAACATACCACTTCTGTCTTTAGAATATATTCAGCTGGGACTGCATTTTCGTCTCTCTCATAACACCTGTCAATCAAACTGTAGTTTGGGGGTTTAAGGTCGTAAGCAACTTTAAGGAAAACTTCAAACAATCGAGAATCGATCTTTGGGGGGACGTAAGCAGAACTGTACTTTTGACCGATGAATGCCTGGAAAAAATGAAAGCATTTAAAACAACTTGATTTATTTGATTTCTTTGGGGCACTTTATTTACAGAAAAACATTATATTAGTATATATATATTACACTGAAAGCCATTGCAGAAAGCAATGGCAAAAAGCAACTTCAGAAGGGATAGATTTCAGTTGTTAGCACACATATGTGTGTAGATATGTTTCATTAAATATATATATATATTAATGAGAACATTAAAGCCCATACAGAAGGGGGCTTTTCTTCTGTATGGGCTTTAATATTCTTATTACATCTTACTAAGACCTTCAACCATTATGCTCCAAAATATATATATATTGTTTCAAATGAAATGAAAAATTTATCTGTTATGTGGCTTAATGAATTTTAAAAGCCAAAAAGGTCGAGTAGATCGACTTAATCTTGATAAAGACGTTTTGATACAAGCTGTGTTAAATTGTCACATTAACTGAAGATGACCTTTCTGGCTTTACAATTCATTATACAGTTAAATAAAAAATCTTACCACAAATCCAACAGAGAGGGACTTTTCGTTGCATCGTTTTATTTCAAGTTTTCGTTCCAAAATACTGACATTTCTATTCCAACCATTTGGATCAACCAACTTAAAATACAATAAAAGCAGTTAGTTATAAATAAAACAATATACACTACAAGGAAATGATGTTTAAGTTAACACATAAATTTAATTATAGTTTATAAAAAGTAGAAAATTTCATAAATCAACAATACGGTAGCTAAGATTAAGCCTAAATACCAAACTTTCCAAAGTATTGCAATTTTAAGAAAAATAAAAAAATACCTTAAACTCAACATCCCATTTACTTTCACATTCTTTCTGCAATTTGCAAACTATGCTTTTTCGCAAAGCAACTCTCTCTAAATATGAATCTAAGACAGGAAAAAAATGTAAACATAAATATGTTTATTTAAAATTAGCCAATTGAGCAGCAATTTCTAATTAGTTAAATTTTGAAAACATAATTAATGCAGATTTAAGACAAAAAGGAATTCATATTATTTTTATATTAATGTAACTTAAGCACATCTAAAGTACAAAAAACAACTAAAACAGAAAGTAGAAAAGAAACAAACAATAGAAAGTGTTTACCATCTTTATTGCAGCACAGATAGGTCTGCACACACGATAATCTTGGTTCTGAAATCACTTTGAGGTTCCCATGTAAAATTGCTTTTTGTTCGACAAAGTCATTCACTCTTGGTTGTGAAGACCATGTGCTTTTCAGAGAGGCTGCTCAAAATCAATTTCAGTGTGGTTGAAATAAGGTGCATTCCACTAGGCAAATTACCAATTATTTCTCTTCTGGTGTAAATAAATTTGTTGACTAATATTTAACGGACAAATATACTATGGAATATTCTGGCAAAACTTTTTTGGTAATATTTTTTATTGGTATTTCTTTGTTCAGCCAGTATTATTGAATGTTTAACTAATAATGGAATATGTTAAATATCCACTTCTCTAAAAAGTGGTAGGAATCTGCAGCAGCACCAAGATTTCCTCTACACAGGCAAAACAAATAGGTTATTATCACAAATAAAGATGCTTGATCGTTTAATAAAACATTTGGATTTTTAATTTACCTTATGACAAAGACCGGAAACTGTAAATAATGCACGGGGAAATGTTTATGTGCCAAGTACTATACCAAAAAGCGTCTACGTTCGCCGCTGAAAGTGCAACTTTTAAAGTAGTTGATATTATGCGTATTTTAACTCAAAGAGAGAAATAATAAGTTGGCAACCCTAATTTATTTTACGGGCTTAATGTAAGACATTCTTTCTTTGTTTTACTTTAAAGTTTTAAAATTGTGCAAATTTTTGCAAATTACCGTAACAGGGAAAATACCCTAACACTTTATTTTAAAATGCAAAGGTGAGAAAAATATTTAGGGTTAAAAGTTTTAACAAAAAGTTTAAAATGTCTTGTATAATTTGAGACACAAGAGTTTGTTAATTTACCCATAAACTATCATAATTTGAAACATTACAAAAGGGCAAATCACGAAATTGTTTTGAACAGTGATTAAATTGTGTAGGGTATGTCTGCCGCTAGAGCAGGGGTTCTTAAACTTGGGTGCATGGCGCTTTTGGGGTACGTAAACTAGCATTAGGGCGCCATGAATGCTCAATTAAACTATTAGTGTATATTCAAGCAATCTATTTTTCAAAGAAAATAGTAGGCTATAGTTAAAAATAAAACGTTTTTGCACTGAATATACTTAGACACACATTTTTGGACTGGAAACAGAAAATTATTTCTGAAGTCTGTTTGTGTATTATGACGTCAATTTATGACGTCATCACTAAGAATTTATTTTCTTTACTGGTCCGTGCGAAGCAAACAAAAATTCTAGGGGTCCGCGGTATAAGAAGTGTAAGACTCCCTGCGCTAGAGATTGTCAAAAGGGTCGCAACTTTTAGCAATTTCACAAAATTACCTATTCGTACTTTTTTCCTATAGCTTTTGTCGTGTAGTAAGTGGGTCGTTATGTGTGTATCATTAGGTAATGATAAGGTGTGCATTTTGTGCTTATTGCGCCCCGTGCTTAAAAATTTAAGGAACTGTGTAGTCGAGGATAAATTACCCGATGATGACGTCAGATCCCCAGTAAAGCGTCCAAGGGAGGATGAACTTTTGACCCCTGCTGTGAGGTCAGAGGTCGAGGAGAATGCTCGTTGGGCGCAAGTCGTTTTCTGTGAGAAATATTTAAGTTATTACTTTGCACTTTCCAAACTTGTAGTCCTGGACCCTTTTACTATGTTTACTGAACCATAACGGTGACAAAAGAATAATTTTCGTTGTTTGCTTTGAAATGCATTTGTCAAAGCAATGTAGTATATATATTAGTTATAGAATATGTTTCGCCGTGATTTCACGTTCGCACCTTGGAATATGGAGAAACATACAATTTAATCGATGTAACCCTAATCTAACTAAAGAACTAGTGTTGTAAAACATGAGTTTTAGCAGCTTTGACATTACAATATTGAAACGCACGAAGTAATTTGGCATCGTATATCGGCTCCCAGACAATTCCGACATCTTTACTGGAAACATGGGTCTGGGTGAGGAGGGGGCCCAAGTGTCAAGTTTCGCAATTACTGCGATAATTACAAAAACTTTCGTTTCGTGTTATTTTTTATTTACAGCTCTGTTTCGATTTATATACTTACGTACGAAGCACCAAAGAAAAGTACGCGAAATAAGATCACAATGTTTTTTGTAAGCTGCTGATCGTTTACATCAGTGTTTCTCAACAATTTATCGCGGCGACACAATTACTAATTGCAAGTATAATAAAGATTTGGCGACTCGATTCACTGGATTTTTTGTGAGTTTATAGCGAACAAAACAAAGATAAGACAATCGCATAATATAAGTTCAAATCGAACTAAAATGGCCATATCTCCAATACGCAATTATCTAAAAATCTTGCTCAGAATCTAGTAAGGCACATTCGGCGACGCCCATTCTGGGTCACACTGGTTTACATCAAAGTGAACCTTTTTGATTTTTCTATTTAGTCCAAATAGAAAAAACAATTAGGTAATTACTTACTTTAACCAACTTGCTTCTTCGTAGACTCGAAGTTTTCCGCGAAGCTCGATTTTCCATTTTTTTAAAACATTTCAAAATCAAACCACGTTAAGTTTGAGTTAATCCACATTACCGAAGGGAACACGTTGTTTGCGGTGACAAATATTTAGGTTGCCTTGCTGTAGAACGAGAAAAAGTTTTATAAGTTTTGACGACCAACACAAAAAATTGTCAAAAAGAAAAACACTGTCGTCAAAATCAGTAACTAGTGAAATAATTTCACAGAAATAAAGAGATTTCAAAACAATGTGAACCGGAAAGCCTGAGCCACAGAAAAATTATTAACACTTGCAGAACAAAATAAAAGGGTGACATTTTTTGTCCCAATGGCGAAGATCAGGAAAATCAATTTCCAGACGCAATCATGAGACACTGAAAGAATTTCAAAGTCATAAAACGCCTAACTCCTAACCTTCGTTTTATTCGAATGAGGTATTTTAGCAGAACTTACGCTGGCGTTTTGAGCGTGACAGCAGTATTCTGTATTAAGAGATAATTTAACTTTTGTGGTTCTTTAGAACTCCTAACCTTCGGCTATTGGCGTCTACTTAAAAATATGCAAAAAAGCAAAAATTTTATCCTGTTATTTAGATAATCTCAAGGGGCTTGATTTAAACCTCTGGTCTACCTTGCTACCTCCACGCGTGTCGTCTCAAGCCCAATACAGCAGCTAATTAAATCCCGTGCCAAAAGTCACGAGTTGTTACATAGGAGTGGAGCGTGAAATTACATTGAAAGGCAATTTACCGCAATAAGTCATTTCAATTGAAAGCGTGCCAGTCAAAACACATGTCGAACGCCAGTGTCAAAGCCAATGCGATCTCGCCCTTTAGCTTTCTACTAAAGCAGTTTTTTGGACAGATAACTTTTTTAGCTTTTGGCACACTAAAAAAATTTAAAAAATCACAATATTATAGCTTGATAATTCCCTTAATACACGACAATGTAACATGTAGATGTCTTAATGCTACCACATTTGCTTGCTGACACTCTTTCTTCAAACTACCAAAAAGTTTCGCAGCACACAGTTTAAAGATGACTGATATAAATTAAAAGCAGGTAGATTATATTTTAATTAAGCTTGTTATACTGCCCAGTGGGCCACGTTGATAAAAATCAAAGTTTTTTTGTATAAAAATACAAATTCTTTGAGAAAAGCATTGTTATTTGCATCCTAATCATTGTTTTTGCGTTCCAAACAGTTTTCTAGCAAAACTTTTCAAGTTGAATTCGTTACGTTAGCGTAGAAACTTATTATAGCACTTAAAAATCTGTCGATTTGTTGTTCTTTAGAGTGTTTTCAAGCCTACAGGACATTTCTAAAAAGCCTATTGCCTGTTTTTACAGCGCCTTTATTGCAAATAACAAAATTTCCACAAAATATAGTTAAAAAAGTGGAGCTGGTTGATCATAGCGCTTTTGATCGACTAAAAGGTATAAACAGCCATTAAGCAATATGGAAATATAAGATGTGGTTACGGTTTTGAAACCACGCGCAGAGCAATCCATTTTAAGCCACAATCTACTGATAAGCGCTTTTCAAACCTTCCAGACCACAGGGCTTCATTTAAACACTTTTTGTTTTAAATAATTAACATTAAGCTCTAAATCGCCACCATTGCTTGGATTTCTGCCAAAACACGAAAAGTTGTTTCCCAACTTCCACCAAATGTGGTTCCCGAGCGGCACAAAATATAAAATACGAAAGAAATTTGTCTACTGCAGCATATTTGCAACGTTTATCAGTTTTTACAATTTCATTGCAATGCTTAGTTATGCAAAGCAAGTTGTTTAACCTGATAATTAGGTTGGCGTGTTTACAAGTTAACTTCGAACCAACAAACTGTTAAACAACCTGCGACCTTACTTCAAGGCTCTGGCTTGAAATTTTGCCCGAATTAGGTGAAAGGTCAACATCAAAGCTCAATGTTTGACCCTAAGCGTTGAAAACGTGAAACTTAATTCAATATTTTAATGCTAACCACGAAACATTAAACTCACAGATCGGAATAAAACAATAAACTATTCTTTATACAATCTATCCTTTTTTAAATTTTCACACCTTACCTTACAGTTTTACACAAACCTGCCCCAAAAGCTGAATATGCCCTGTTTATGAGATCTGATATTTTATGGCAACATCGACTTAAAAATCATTGACATAAGAACTTTTTCTTGCGAGTCGCACTAACGTTTTAAATTATCGAAAACAAATTACAAGATACCAGCGCTTTTTGGTAGCTCTTCAATTTCCGCAAACATTTGCGACCTGTAATATCCATGTGTTATTAACTTATTATCCAATGCGTTGGAACCTTTTCAAAAACTGCCTAACTTTTTTTTGAGAGGCGCTACTGTTGCGTCAACGCTGCTGCAAATATTCAGCTTAAATATTCATCCCTGACCCGATCGCAAGTGATAATTTGAGGATTTCCGCAGAGGCCTCAATATTCTTTCCACCCAAACCTCGTGAAATATTCATGAGCTGCCTAAGTTTTAGGGGATTCCCCTCCAGATCTGTCATTATTAACAAGGTTGGTTGATGAAAGCGAAAGAGTGACAAAGTGTGTTCCAGTTTTCAATTAATTAGCTTTGATGGCCGGTGAGAAGATTTAATATACCACAGCGAACAGATTAACTGCTTATTTTCTGCTATACCGAAGTGTAGCCTATATTTATAAAAGAGATATTTTCTCAACCATTTTATTTAAGTATGTAATAATATCGTTTTCTGTAGTTAAAGCTATCTATTGAGACACCTTTGGAGAATTCTTTATAAGAATTCACTAATTCTAATCAAATTTAGAAAAAACTAAAATGCTGTAATTCCAAACTAAAATTCTGTAATTTCTAATCTAATTGAAAAAAAAAAGGTAACACAAATCTAGTTGTCCAAGTCTGTTCTTTAGGCATATAAATGTGCTTCTAAATAAGGTGCGGTGGATTGCTGTTGGTTTAGAGGTACGACAAGTAACTGACATGGGCGTTGACCTTGTGTAGGTGTTTTATCGCCTTGTTCTATAGTTGTTGTGATTCATCGCGCTTTAAAGCGTCAAACACTGAATATTCGGGCGACAGGTTTGCAGCAAATCATTATGAAAGGTTAGCGATTGGATAACGGCGAAATGTTAGACAGTGGTTCTTAAACTTTAAATCTTGCGGCACTTTGAAAAAGTTGCGGCACACACAAGAAAGACAAGGTATACAAACCATAGTTACTGTAAGTAGTCTGCCATCCAAGTCTCACGTGCTTAGACTTCAGAGGGTTTACCATCAAGGCTAGATGAGCACACAATTACCAAAATACCACCGAAAATATGTAATCACCCAAATGATTTTCTCAGAATTAACTATTGCACTAATAAAAACAAACAACAAACGACGAGAACAAACACAAATGCTTTTTCGAGTCTTGGAAAGCTTAAAAAGTTGGAAAGCTTAAAAAGTTGGAAAACTTAAAAAGTTGGAAAGCTTAAAAAGTTGGAAAGCTTAAAAAGTTGGAAAGCTTAAAAAGTTGGAAAGCTTAAAAAGTTGGAAAGCTTAAAAAGTTGGAAAGCTTAGAAAGTTGGAAAGCTTAGAAAGTTGGAAAGCTCGTGTCTAATAAGTTTACTTGCTTGTTTTTTTTAACTGGTGTCTGAATACAATTACTAACCACGAATCGCCGCAAAAAAGTCCATTTATACATTCCGTTAAATTGCTGCGAAGCTCGTATCTAAAGAGTTAAATTATCTGACAAATTTAACATTTTATTGGATGAAGATAGTTGGTTCAGAAACTAAACCTTTTTTGTCAAACTTGCATTAAACAACTCATTGCTGAAGTTCACAATATTTAAATGCCTTTTAATTATTCACCTTACCATGAAACCTACTTTCAAAAGTTAAATTTACATTTTTATAGATATTCAAATTCACAGAGAAAAATATCCATTAAGTTCCAAAAAATATTTCTAACATTTTGCGTTATTAGATTTTAGACAATGTTATTTTAAGTTTTTTTGTTATTTTTTGGTCATTTGAGTGACTAATGATTTATTTTTCGAACCTATCAAATCATCTACCCCTATTTTGTTTTAGTATTATTTGTTTATTTCGATGAAATAGCTTGCCTTAAACTTCCCGCCCAAACACGAATTCCTCGCCTTGATTAAGCAGCGCAAGGCGGGGTCAGCGAAGCGTGAGATTTGGCGCGTTTTTAATCAACCGGGATTGGCGGGCTGGAGATTCAAAATAGCAGTGAGGTTTGAAGAGGAAGGTTTGGTAAAGTTTAGCGAAGTTCTTATCATGGCGGTGAAGTCGGCATTTCGACTAAGCACGGAAAAACAATCTAAAGGTAATCCAATGTTTATTGCTTACCAAGACCAATGTACGGTTCAGATGGAAAATGTTAGAACTTATTCCATTTTTAAGTGTTATTAATGGTTATTGAGCACTTGTGCAATTTTGATGTACATTACGTTTTTAAATGTTTTTTTATCTGCATCACATTTATTGATATCCACAGGCGAAGTTTCAGCGTTTTATTGTAATTAAATTTATATTGTTTTTAGTTACAATCGGAAAACGAAAGTTATAATCTTTGTACCGCGCAACATTTTTTGCATTTTGACCAGATAAAAAAATGGTTCCATTTATATTCATACGATACTTTATTGCTTTTCGCTCTTTTGGCCCGCAGAATACTTTTACTTATTATTTATAAAAGTAAAAAACATCAGAAGAATCTTTAGTAACTCTTATCAAAAATAGTTGTAGGTTTATTTATTCGCATCGTAGACGGACGTCATATTTCAGCCGTTTAAAAAGTAAAATATTGCGGACGCGAAAAAACAATATTTTCTGTTGTTTTCTACGAAGCACATATGCGTTTTGTTTTGTGAACAACCAATCATAATTACCTTGATATTTCTTTTAGAATACGTTCCTCTAAAAGGGGAATCCCGCACTGGGACCTCGAGCCCGCTATCTTCGTCATCAAGTCCGCTTCGTGCACAGAGCCTTATCTGGCAGGTGGGTGCCATCAATGTTTAAATGACTGGACTAATTCAAACTCTTTAGGACATAAATGACTTGTTTTATTAAAGTTTTGTTGTATAAAATTATGTCATTTATCCCATTTTCTGCACATTATACAGTTTGCTTGAATATGTCGCGTTTACACGTTAATTGAGGTATTGCTCGTAATCGGAAAATAACTTTACCAAGTTAAACACTTTTCGAAATTATTCGAATTAAGACATTGATTTTTACTTTGGTGAAATATATTTCTTTTATAAATGACAAAGTCTAAAAAAATATTTAATAAGTTAACGTTTACTAAAAAACTTTACTTTGAATTGACTTGTCAAGGACTTGGCTTGCTTTTTATTCGAGAAGACTTGACTTGGACTTCATTCTAAATTGACTTGTTTACAACATTGCTAAATGCTTACCGTATACTAGCGTTATCCAAGAAATATTTGATATTAACTTTAATCCTTATTTAATATCAATTTCGGGTCATAATGGTTGGAGGTTGTAAGACGTCGAAGCCCATAAAGAAGTAGAAGACTAAATTATGTGACGCCATTTAAAGCACAATTAACAACCTAAAAAACGCTTCTTAAAAAGTCAGTTGCGCTAATAAATAAATGCCTCTGAAAGCTAAATAAATTTAGATACGGCATTTAAAAAACACTTGTATTTGGCGTATAATACCCATGCGGTTAAATCAAACATTCACCACATTAAAGGAAAAACACTTGAAGTGAATTAAGTTTGGCAGAATAAGGGGTTATTTACGTACAAAAAATATTATCTTTATGTTCACTAACTGTTAAGTTTAAATTTGAGATATCCATATATGTAATAGGAAAAAAAAACAAAAAACGATAACACGTTTATCCATAGAAACCTAGAGTTAACCACAAAAAAATTCTCAAACGGGGCATTTATATAAATACGCTGTTCCAGGCATAATTTTTACTGAAAATAAGTTTTTTCGAAACTTGTTTTATCCAAGTTCCGTCCACCATTTAATTAAGTTGTGCGTCGCCGTCCTTATGGCTTATTTTATCTAAGCGTTGGAAATAAAACTTCTTTCTTATTCTATTATTTTTTAAGCGGACAGCTTCCTTCCAACGAGTTAAACAAACAAAAAGAAGAGTAATTAAAAAAAAGTTTTTACCTCTAGTGAAAGTAATCTGTGACGCACATGTTTATTACCAAATACCAAATAGAACAACTTCTTGTAATTTGCCCAGAACCTTCCAGCAGAGCTGCGCGTTGAGGCACTTCGCAGGGCTCACCTGGTTCAGCTTCTCAAGCAAGTCAACCCTGAACTCCAGCTGTGCCGACGAAGCGTGACCGATGTGACGTCAGTGCGCGCCAAAACTACCTCCGACAAAGGTGACCTTGAAACTGAATTCATAGAAGCCTTAAACCTCGCGAAATCTTGGTGGAATCTTTGTAATGAAAAAAATAATTTAAATCTTGGGTCGCAAAAGTTAACCAGGCCAATAACAATCTGTCACCAAACTTTGAAAGTTTTACATTTTTTGTAAATTGTAATTTTCCTGATTTTTCATTAGGAATACCCGATAATATCTTATTTATAAAATCATTACTGAATCCTGTTAGTAAAATAACATCTTAACATGCATATGTTATGCTTTATTTTCACACCTATTCAGGCACCCAAGTCCCCGATATAAGGTTCGAGTTCGCAGGAACACGGAAGGGGAAACCCCGAGGTATGTGTGTGACGTCACAAGTGACCGGTTGTTCGAGAACTTGTTGTTTATGACAATCAAAAATGTTTAAGAAAAGATGACGTCACAAAGTTACGTCATAATCGGGACGTATAACACAATAACTTTACCTGAGGTTTAGCTCTATGTAGCGCACAAATATGCAACTGAATGTTAAAACACATTCAAAGAAGTGGCGGGATGGTGTGGTGAAAAAAAGAACGTTATTTTATTGCTACGGCTCACCGGCAAAAATTAATTTACCGGAACGCCGTTCTGCACCGTTTGGGGCTTATTCACCACTGCTAAAAACATATGTTAAACAATGAGTGTTACAAAAACATATTAACCCCCTCGGTGACTAACTAGAATGTTAGTAATATTAAGTAAGTGAACTTTGATTTACAGGATCTTGTCAAACCTCTTTGTCAATTAGATTGTTTCAATAAAGATTAAAATTATAAAAAGTAAATGTTGGGTGTATTATAATAATAAATATATTTGTCGCGTAACTATAAAGGCCATTCGAACAAATATAAAATACTACTTTCACAACAATATCCCGATCTTAAAGCCACCCTTGCGTTTGGGATTCAAGTTTGTTTCGCAGTAAATTAAAATATTCCTTCGCTCATAATTAAAAAAAACTTGAGATGTTTGGTTGTTAGCGTTCGTTGGACTTGGAGTGAGAATACAACCAAAGCAAAGACCATCCAGCAATAATAATAACAACAACAACAACAATAACAGCAACAACAATAACAGCAGTGTCAACACTAGCTACAACAACAGCAACAGCAACAACAACTCGTACAGAAGCAACTCTAGCTACTGCGGAGTGAGACAACCACCACCTTTTCCAGGAGGCCAGGTAAAAGTTAAACAAAGTTCACAAAGTTTACGTAAGTATCAGCTTGGAGTAATTCCACGTCAATTGGTCGATCTTACAAATATGATCATTTTCGCTATGATTTTCACTAAGAATGTCCAATAGACACCGATAACAAATTGTAAAAAATCAATACCTGTTAAAAAAAATGACATTTGCGGTTTGGGCCGGAGAGAACAATTCTAGTCGGCAATAAAATTGAACTCTGACATTTGGGTTAAAAGAAGGCGCTAATATATCTATGGAGTTAACCCATGACCCCCCCCCCAAGTTCCTCACCCAGCGTCATCCCTGGATCCCGAACATGAAGTTAGCTCGTCTAGAAGATGCGGTATAAACTTCCTGCTATTTCAGTCAGAGATGCCCGAATACTAAAACGCGTTGGTTGTGTGCCAGAAATTTTAACACCTTATTTCCATGAAAATAAACCCAACTTATAACGGGAGGTGTGCGCTTAAAAGTACGCTGGGTGTAAAGTGTGCCAGAAATTAACTTATTTCCATCGAAATAGGTTTAACATTTAACTTTAGCACGTTGGTCTTTTGTGCCCAGTTCTTTACCCAGCGTCACCCCTGGATTCCTCCCCCACCTCCACGATCCTTCCTCCGAGCGGATGCGGCTCCCCACATCCCAAGGAGCATCCTCAGGAACAATGCACGGAGGAATCCCGAGCGTGAGTTGGCCAAACGACAGCGTGTGATGCGTTTCTTTCTTTTTTTGTAATTTTATCGAACAACAAGCTTAATTGTGAGTGCGGTCTTAAGCGTAGCGTGAGTTGGAAATAAACGAGAGCTGTCAAAATTTTGACCAAGTGGCTATTTGCCCGGCTCGATCTTTTACGCTTGCACCAATACGTGATTATTGATTTATTTGGGTTTAAGGTTGGGATTAGCGTTCAGGTTTAAGTGGTCGTAAAATTAGATTCAATTTTCCGAGTTGTGCAAACTTTGAATAATTTTTTTATATCGATATAAATTACTTTGTTAGCCGGGTAAATAACCTCATGAGCTGCTTATTCGTTATTTGCCCGGATCGCTCTTTACACTTGCACCCGTAAGTGATTATATGTCGATTTGAACTACTTTGTGGTGTCCGGCTGAATAGCCTCTTCTATATTTTTTTATTAGTGATGTTTTTTAATAGGTTTTTGGTCTCTCGTGGTTCAGGTAGCCAGGGCTTGCCAACTTAATTGTGAGTGTGGTCTTAAGGTATTAGCTTAGTGGGCTCAGATTAATTTGTAACCCACGGGGGCAACCCGTGTCGCGTTGTACGATAACAAGACAAAAATAAAACTGAATTTAAGTAACCTAGACATCGTAATGATTTAATTCATTTATCAAACATTTTTTTTGCTGATTAATTTCAGTAAAAGTGGAAAAATTATTAACATTAGTAGATTTACGCTTTATAATTAATAAATTCACAAAACCGACTTAACATTTGCAGCGTCTCAAGTTTCCAGTCGAAGGCGCGTCATCAATATGACGTCATCAGAGCAAACGTCATTGGTGGTGAGTTTGCCAACTTGGAATTCTCGCCGATCGCGCAAAGACTTAAAAATGACTTAATTTCGCGTAAATAACTTTTGTTGAAGGACAAGGAAGCAAACAAAAACGTGAAGAAAGTTGCGTCGGTCGAAGCTAAGGATCCTGGGGGAGGGGACGACAAATCTATCGACGTTAAAGTTTGTTGCAACTCATTACGAATAAGAAAGTTATTTCAAATGATAGTTATTTTTCAATCCATTAAGTTATAATTACAAAATTCAAACGTAAGCAAATAAGTTTTTTACTTTAAAATGAAAGCTTTCACATAAGTATCTCGATATACAAAATGTTGCTACCAGGCCCAATTTTAATCAAAAAAATGTCCGATGTCATTCACACTGAAGAAGGCGTATTGTGGCGGTTAATATTAATACTACAGTGTCGAGAATTCACAGTTTCATCGTTTAAATCTAAGTTAAGTGTGTTGCAGTGCGCCGAGGCTCCAGCTGAAAAAATCAACGACGCAAGTGTGGGAGGAGCAGGAGCAAGTGTGGGAGGAGCAGGAGGAGGAGTTTCTAGCGGTGACGACGACTCGGTTGTCGTTGTGTTGAACGAACCGAGGCGTGAGCAGGATTTGGAGAGAAAGTACGGTCAGTTCTTCTGCAGGAGATGTTTGAGGGGATGGTCGAGCAGGAACCTCTGGTGCGTCAGGTCCACTTGCAAGGTGGGTGGAAACACGTTAGGTTTATGGAAACGGGGAACGCTCTTGGGTGAAGCATTGCGCTGGTCAACAACTGACCACCTAGAATTCCTCCAGATTATTTTGTGCCTTTTTTCGCCATTTTTTAGCGTAACTTTTATAGGCACAGAAATCGCTAAAATTTCTTGTCGCTTGTTCTTTCCTTCTATTTGTCCAAATTAATCTTTTTCTCCACAATTTCTGTCTCAATTGATTAAAATCGCGGTGTGTGCAATCCACTTAACTTTTTGTTTCATCAGGTTTACATCAAGCAGACTTGCAACACTTGCAACAAAGTTGTGCGTCCATATTTGGTCTGCAACCTCCCCCTCGAAGAACAAAACAAGAAAGATTACCAGCCTCAACAACGACATCTGGCGGCAGCGTGAATTCCCGCAACAGCGACACCACGCGGATAAAATACAATTTGTTAAATGTACAGTGGTTTTACGCCACGACAGTTTTTGTTTTCAATCGCATATTTTGTGTTAAATGGCGACATTAAACATCGTTACTGCACAATTTCAAACATTTATTTTTTGAAAGATCTTCGGCAAAATCTTTTGTTTCCAGTATAGCTTGGTGCAGTCTAGAGATGGGCCAAAGTGAGGTGCACTAAATGAACAAAAATTTATAGGAGGGTTTTATTTGTTGCATGTAGTTAGGTCTAAGAATTTAACGCCCACACATATCCGTCAAATTAAAAAGAATGTTTTTAGATTTCCGCGCTAAAAAGAAAAAAATAGGGATCAACCTCTATTTAAAATTTTAGTGTATCAGGGTCGTGTTTAAGTTTTCTTCAGAGACACTTTTGTGACGCCCATTCTTAATTTTGTTGAAAGTTGATTAAATCGCAAAGTGGCAAAAGATATGGCGTTTGTAAAATTAAAATTAGCCCGTAGGATTAACCGTAAATAAAGTAAATGTTTCAAAGTTCGTACAATTCCCTAAATCGACTTTTGCAAAAGAAAAGGAACTCAACCTAAATATATATTTATTGTGAAGAATAACAAAAGCTGCAGCATTTGCAGATAGGTGGCGCTACAGTGTCACGAGGGTGTCACACCTGTTGGAAAACCGACGCCATGTTTGGGCCACTCCCAAGTCTTTTAGTTACGTTGTAACAGGGTTGTAAAAATAAAACAGTAGTTTTGCAACAGGTATGGAAAACCAAGAATATAGCTTGCATTTTTAGTATTTAATATTTTTCATATTGAAAACCACCTTAGATTTGGTGGCAAGACAGGAAAAAAACATGTGTTTAACAACTCTACTCTACATAAATCAGGACACACATCGCTGATTTAAAATTGTTTTTGTTTGTGAAGCTGTTTCATCGTTTCGCGTCGTGTACCGAAAAATAAAACATAAAAAATAGCAATGCATTGTTAATAGGTTTAAATCTACTGAAACTGTACATTTGTTATTTAGTCATAATCAACATAATACGTCATAATATCGTTGCATTGTTCAATTGTTGAAGCAAGAACATCGATTTAAGAAAGTGAATAGGCAAGTTTGTTAAGAATAAAAGTTATTGGCCGCGTTTTGTCCGCAAATTTGCAACGTACAAAGCTAACAAATAAGCGTTTGATATGTGGGGTTAAGTCTAAAGTCTGCAATCACAAATGCGAGTAAAATTCGATTTTTGCTCAGTTGCACAATCTATTAAGATCTAACAATTCACTTAGACAAAGTGAACATCAGAAACAATATTAATTTGCTCGTGTTTCGGTGCAATTTCAACATACTAATGTTGCAGTCATTATTTTACAACATTTGTAATTCATTAAAGAATCTACTAACTCAAGCCTTTAAAATATTCATGTGTACTAAAGCTAAGACTTACATTAACGTTCTTAAAGGGATCACTGGTTACCATATTTTGACATCCCAAAAGCTAAAATACATCTAGAAAGCTAACCTCCAATTGCAACAAATAATAAAAAACTAACATTTTTACACAAAGACAAGTTTTACGTGACTTAAAAGCTGGAAGCAATCAAAAGCTCTTTACTGCCGCTGGTGACGATTATGGCAAGGCGGTTGAATCGATGTGAGGATGTGAAGCCTGAGGGTGAATATGACGTAATAGTGGCCAATAGTGACGTAATAGTACAGAGGACAGTTGGATTTACAGTGTTTAGTTCTTCGGTGGCACTCGGGATGTCCGATATATCGTATCGTAGCCATTTCAGCAAGCAAGGTAAGTACGAACTAATTGTGCGGCTTGGATGGCTTAAGCGGGGAAAATCGATGAGGAAATCAACTGGTGGGATGAAAATTTTGTATGTGGAGCTCAACTAATCAGATCACTAAATGGCTTGAACTATCTAGATATGTTGCATTTGTACTATTTTAAATGTTAAACCGGGGTGACCTTAAATCACGTACTTTCGTATTTCAAGCTTTGGAAATTATTTACGTAGTTTTTTGGAAAATTATTTACCGCCGATTTAAGATTGCGCAATATTTCGTTTTTAGGTGAAACAAATGAATTTAAAAAGTTTGATGATAATTTCACACGGGAGACGCTCAACGTAGTTAACCTCTTTGTAAGCAGTGTTGGGTTAGCCATTTAACAAACGATACTAAGGCCGATCGGACACGATACAAGAGTATCGGACAACCTGTGGAGCCACACAACGTACCAGGATGCTTAATGTTAAATCGTTGAAGGCAGAAAAACAGTGAAAATCGTTGAAGGAGGAGTTAATGCGGGTATTTGTGAGTACGGGAATATGCGGGTTGCAATTAAATCGACATGAGTTTATTATAATTGAGGATTAGTGTTGGCAGCAGTGTTTTATTGTTATTAAAAAAATTTGAAGATTAGGTTCTAAAAATTATTTTTTTTAACATTATTGTTTTAGGCCAAGTACTTTTGTAATTTCAGGTAAGTGCACATTTAAGGTCACTTTAAAAAAACAACAACTATAGATACTAAATAAACGCTCCCGGTTATACTTTGTCGGTTTAAGGTTCCGAGCAGATAAGTTGTTCAAGTTAAGTTGCTGTGTTTGGATGGACACAACATTAAGTGAGTTGATATTGTAGCTCAAGCTTGAAACAAGCTCAGTTCAAGGTAAACTTAATTGCGGCGTGCAAAATACTTTGATATGTGACGTCACAACCAAGAAGGAAGCGTGACGTCATTGAAGATTGTGAGGTCACAGTAATAGGTGGGTATATTTACGAATATCTTCGGGCAAGGTTTCTTCCATCTACTCGTGACGTCATACTTCTAAGTTTGTGACGTCACGGCCACCTTAGTTACGTCGAGGTCAAAGGTGAGCGAAGAGGTCACGGTCAAATTCGTCGGTGAGGAAGTCAAGCGAATCGGTGTTTGGGAGGTCACGTGACGAAAACTCAGCGAGCACCTTGCGCCACCTAGTGATGTTCATCTCAACTCGCTCAAGAACTTGCTCGTATTCGGGGAATAACCTCGCCAGTAAGCTGCACGTACAAGTGTGTTGTGAGTGTTGGTAGTAACATGTCGCCAATAAAACATAACTTCAATTATGTTCTAGACGAGGGTTCTCAACAATTTGTCTCCCTTGTTCACGTTTTACAAAAATACGTCATTAAAGTCGAAGTCATAATAAAAAGCGCAATTTCTAGTTTAACTGGCGACAATTTAAAACATTATATTCTCCAAGGTAGCTCCGTGGCGCCCCATGTGGTCAAGAGTGATAAATCTAGAGCTTTTGTTAAATACCGAGGTCAAGTTCAACTTCGGGCAACGCTCGTTTGTTTTGAAACAATCTTGTGTGATTACAAATATATCTTGCATAAAGTGAATAGTGTGACAAAATAAACCAATTCCCCCTAAAAACAGCAAACACATAAAATTAAATAGTTCAGTTAGAATTTGGAATAATTAGTTGGAATATTTGCTGCACGATTACAGAGTCGCTTATTTATTTGCCGTTTTGCCTGTGGGAGTGATTGCAATCAGCTGGTTTTAGCTTAAATAGTGAGTTACCTGTAGACAGGGAGTGCGATGTGGAGCATGAAGTTGATCTGGAGTTGAGGAACACAAGCTTTCTCACGATCGTAAATCACCTCAGGACTGTTGCCCATGCCTTTCTCCTGCAAGGTCATACAGAGGTTACATAGAGGTTATGCAAAGGTCACGTATGCGAGGTCATACGATGGTTACACAAAAGTCACATATGTGAAGGTCACGCAAGGTGCTATGTCTCTAAAGGTCATACAAAGGTATGTAACAATAAAATTAAATATGTTAGAGAAATTATTTGTAAAAAAGTATAAAAGTTAAAGTTTAAATGGTTAAATTAACAATAAAATCAACAGCATTTAGCACCCATTTCATCAAAAATACAATATATTGTTTCTTACCATGTCGCCTTGCGAGAAAAACTCTTTGTAGATCAGTTTCTGTAAAAATAAGCACAAAAATACGAAGTAAGGTACAGAATGAGATGCTGATAATATGGACATCTCATAAAAATGATTTTGTGAAAACACATTTTATTTGTCGTTTCTCAACATCGGTAACTGTCCACAAAGAGCATATTTTCACCATTTCTGATCAGTGTATAGTGTACCTATAAGTTTGGTATTTTAAAAATTTGGTTATGGTAAGCGAAATTCAGAAAAATTTAAGGGTTTTGGGCGTTTTTTCGGCTGCATTTTTACAAGTAACAAAAGTAGGTTTTTCTTTATTAATCGATAAAAAAAGTTTAGCACAGTGTGACATCAATCTTTTCTCCAGCCCGCAATTGTCCATCCTTACAGGTACTACTATAAAAGAAAGTCACAAAAGCTTGTCGTTTGTAATGAATAATTATAATTATAGGCTTTTCTTTAATAACTGATAAAAAAGGTTAACAAATTTCGACATAAATTTTTGATGTGGCCCGCGATTGTCAATCTTTACAGGTAACTTTAAAAAAAGTTTGGTAACCTCCGCTCTACTATAAAGAGCATGTAAAAGAAAGCAGGAAAAATATTATAAAGAATTATAGAGATCTAAAAACACTAAAGAAACATCAACAAAGTGAACTACAAACAAGAATTCCACTGACCGCGGTGTTCTTGGTTGTTTCCCATCCCTTTGTTTGGTCAGAAAGGTCACACGCGGTCATACAAAGTGCGAGCAACAGCTCCCTCTGGTGGGTGACGGTGAGGTCCATTCCCCCCTGAGCCATCACCTCAAGTTGGGGGAGAATACGTAGGTGGCTGGCCACGTCGGTCGCGAGGATGATCTGCTTCACAAGGTCCAAGGTGCGCGCGTATTCCTAAAAATATACGAGATTGTAGAAATTGTTTTACAAAACCTGATTTAAATTGCTTTTAACTTGTTTTAGCACATACCTTTGTTTCTATTATCAAAGCTGTACTGTGTATAGCGCTAAAATGTCAAATAATTTATAATTACTACATTAAAATCCGAACAAATGGATTGAAACCAATTGAGTTGAAAGAAAACTTGAAAGTAACAACACACTATGACGTCACAAACCTTCCTGTTCATGTTCTCGAATATGTTGCAACCGGAAGTGTTAAGAATGCACATCGCCTGGGCGAAGTGGTGTCTCTGTGACGTAACAATAATATAGATTTAACGTTCGAAATCGAAACAAAATATATCGACATCCGGTAAGAAATAACTTCATTACTTTTGTCAAATAGAGGAAAGTGTTAAAACTAATCCTGCAAATGCGATGTTTTACATGTCAGTAAGTTGAAATCTGCCTAAGCGTAAAAAACGTAAGTTACTTTCAGCGTATATTTTGGAATCTTTTCTAAGGTAGAAACGCTTTGGACCGCTTAAATGCCTTTAATAGTTTATTATCTGCCGCCAACCGATACTACCACGTGAAATCCGATAATATCGGACACCTCTGGTCAACAGTGGCGCTATAGTGACGTAATAATGAAGTTACCTCGAGTACGGATCCCTCCGAGCTGTAGAGGCTTGCGAGTACACTGTGCTGTGGAAACAAAACTGGGTGAGTAGTGAGTAGATAATAAATGAATAACAAAAAACGAGTATAGTAGATCATAAGTTGGAATTATTGAGTAGGGTGGGCTGTGGAAACACAGATGGGAGAGTAGATAATAATGTCATAATCAAACAGAAAGTTTAGTGGGTAATAAGTTGCTATTATCGAGTAGGTTATTCTGTGAAAACACAGCTGGGTGAGTAAATAATGACGTTATGAGAAAACAGCCAAGTATAGTGAGTAATAAGTTGCTTTTAATATGAAGTGTGAGCTGTGGAAGTAAGCTTGTTGTGGGTAGAATAACGAGTAAGAACACTTAAAACCACTAAACCCGTGTGTATGTAATTTAACCAGAATCAGCCACTTGGTTGTGGTGAGTAGCGGGTAATGAGTAAATAAATAAAGTTGTTATAAAGAGTTACTGTTACAAATAAACAAATTAAGACGGAAGTATAGTGTATAGCAGTAACTAATATGGGTAGTGGGACGATGCACGAGTAATATTTAATTTGACAATATTTTTGTAACTTTTGTGAGTGTCGTTGTACCACTAAAACATAAATCACCAACACCTGCGAGTAAATATAAAAGTTAATGAGGCCAATTCAAAGCAACATAAAGTTGCGAACCGAAGAGCAAGCCAGCCAAGCTATACTTACTGAGTTCACTTGAAACGCGTTGTTGGTTCCTCTATGGTCGAGGTCGTGGCATATGCTGGCTGTTAGTAGCGCAATCACCTCAACATCACTATACAAGCATTAATCGAAGATGTTAGAATGATAGCGTTGTTGTATATAGGAGAGTTAGCATATAAGGGCAATAAGGTTGGGCAATGGTAGCGATATTAACATTGCAACATGCATCAAAACAGGAGGTATATATATTTCTCTTGCAAACAAAAGTACCGCTACGCACATTTTGTGCAGCACTTATGTGGGAAGTGTTGCGTGGTAAAGGGCTGAATATCAACGTACTTAAGCAACTTCGGTGGTTAGCTTGGGAGGGTTAATCATTAAAACGTGCAGCAGAAGCTTCGCAGGCAAACCTGACTCCCGGTGTATTATGACACGTAAGCCATTATAGTGTGAAAAACACTTCAGGGACTAGATCACAGTTGTTGTACACATATGTCTGTATCTCTCAACACTGAAACATTGTTGGATTTTTACAATAACAATTTTGTAAAAAAGGACGACCAACCAAAGTTAGCCCCATTAACCACAAAGTGCCACCAAATAACACTTTGTAAAAGAAAAAAGTGTAAACAAATATTAAATAAAGCTTAAAAATCCAAAGTGACACACCAGTAAAAACATTTCGAGCGAAACGTGATAAAAAGCTCATTTTTTGCCTGTTTTCGCCATCATGAAAATCAGTACAAAAAGCACTAAGACTGCCCAAATATTTGATATAATTTTTCTACAAATTATAAATGTAGTAAAGTAGTCTACCAAAGCTTACACTTCAGGTCAGACACTATTGAAATATGTTAAACTTTTTTTTATTTAGCAAAAGACATTGTCAGTCATCTTATTCAAAAAGAATTTTTAACAGTGCCTGACCTGAATTGCCAGCTTTGCTATAGTATTCTGCTGTTACTGATTAGAAATTAAAACCGATATTTATCCTACAAGGGTCAAGGTCAGGGGTGTCAAACTCAATTATGCTGACGTGCCAATTTTTATCTTATAACTTCTTCCCGTGCCAAAGTTTAGCAACTATTTTTTTCTGATATTAAAATCGCTTTTATACAAAAAAAACAAACAAACATAATGTTATAATATCAGAAGTAGTTGTTTGTTGTCATAATTGCTGGGATTGTTTTGTATTGTGAATAAACAATGACAATTGGCTATATACCAAATTTAGCTTTTTCGACAATTGGCTGTTTTTTTGGGGGGGCTTGTGTGCCATTTTTTATTAGTTTTTTTTTATTACACATTTGGCACGCGCGCCTCATGTTGGACGCCCCTGGTCAGGGTGATTTCAAATATCACATATTCAGTGCAACATAAAAACAATAAATATATTCCTAGGCTCACCTTAGCCTCTTGTTAAGCTTCAGGTTCCGTGCGAGCAAGTAGGCGTGGTGCATTACTGAGAAGGCGTGGTCGAAGTTGTGGTAGGGGGGGTCCCGGTACCCCTTTCGTACCATCAGTAGGAAGTGGACCAGGGTCCGCATCGGGATGTGGAACTTAGAGATCAAACCAAGGTCATCGTACATCGTTATGCACGCCTGGCGGAGCAAGAGAGTGGGATTATTCGACCTGGGGAGCGGGTGTTGTAAAATGGATGCCATGCCATCCCTATTTCCAAGGTTCGCGCTTATTTTCAAGTTACGCACCAGGGTTCCTCAACCCCCGCACCCCGTGGATATAATAGTGTCGGATATATAAAAAAAAACGCGTTATTTTCATTGGACAAAAAGTGTTTCTTGGTCTCCGACTGCTTTTCCATTCCTGCTCTGTAAGAACGAAATCATGTTTATCTCTTTCCTTATTTTCTTAAATTAAACGTGTCATAATTATTGTTGTGTTTCGATAAACCTTTTTGTTTCTTCAGTTATCTTTGATGTTTTTTTTTTGAAGTTTTATCGTGTTTTAAAAGGTAGCTGGCATGGTGACCTTGAGGTCTTATTTCTTCGTTTTATTGCGTATTTTTCAAAACCATTACAAATGTGCGAATAAAACATTATACATAGTTGTACCTTTATCTTGAGGTTGTCGTGTAAGGACCGCGGAGGGTAGATAAACTTTCCGAAGTCGCTGTCAAGTTGGGGGAGACTAAGCTGACTCCGGGGCAGGTTTCGATCTACGTCATCAATGTCCACCTGCAGACAATAAAGCGATTTTGACGTCACAATAACTAACTTTTCCAAATACTTTGCAAGGAAAAAGTTAACTAGCTGAAATAGACCTTGCTTGTTGTGTTTATTATCGTTACATTTAACATTTAACGTCAGCAAATAATATTTTTCTGTTTTTTGTGCCTTTTTTCATTAAAATAGGAATTTAACACCTGGCAAAAAAAAACTACCTTAAAAAATCTATTAGTATTGGAAAATAAACTTTTATGAAAACTGCTAATTTGAAAATAAATTAAAAAGAAATCATGAAAAAAAAGTTAATGAAACACGGGGTTAAAAATAAACTATGGCAAAAAATCGTTGTAAAAAAGTTTGTTTAAATTGTGGTGAAGATTTAGCTCTGCTTTGGAATTTTTTATGACATTTAAACAAGCTTTTCAACACAAGTAACAGACTCGGCCACATTTTTATCGTTTTTTTTTTTGTTGTGAGTCCACGAAAAGCTTACCTTCATGTGATACGTCATGAGCTCGTTGGCCAATCGGCTCCTCGATTGAGATTCCTGCACTTCTTTGTACAAAAGCGACTGAAATCAACAAAAACAAACTTCACCACTAATATAAGTACTTAGTTTTTATAGTTGGCTTATTTGACCATTGAGTAATTTTCAGAGACCCAATTATTTCACTAAATAGTCACTGATAAATTAATTGATGCTGTAGTTACACAAGCAGAAAATTTAATGAGGGATCGTTTGAGTCCCTCAAAACACCCTAAAAAATTGACCTAAGGTATTAAAATACAGAAAACTTCAGTATTTAGAGTTTTTTTTAATTATGACTCTACAGCTGTTTGTAATCTTAGTTTGTACCCGTATTTATTTTTTTAAATTAAAATGAGTGTAAACAGGTGTAATTGTTGAAAGACAAACTATGAAGATAAATTGTAATTTATTTGTATTATAAAAAAAACATCGAAATTAAATTGTTAAAAGATTTTTAAATATCTAATTAGATTTCATAAAAATTACGTCTGTTTTACGCTAAATACGGCTATCTGGGTGTTGTGAAATATCAGAAAACTAATTCAAACTGAGTGTAGTTATTTATGTGAATACACAGCACACAAGTATAGCCGGGTGAGGGTGTGATATATAGCATCTGTTTAGATTCTATCTCTTTTATAAGCTAATCAATATCGAATGTTGACATAATTTATTGCTAATAATAGGAAATCATTAATATTTATATTGCATCAAATGCCTTTAGATAAATGCTTTTCAACCGGGGGTGCTGTATACCTGTGTTTGTACTGGATCAAAACTAAGGTATACAAATGAAGAGGCATATGGATTGGTGCATACCAAAACAGTGTCAGAAAATGTCATTCTTCCTAGCATATGTATGGGTTGTTTTTTCTTCTAGAAAGGCCAGCATTACAAACTATGTGAAAGCGCATGTTTTTGTGGCTTTAATCTTGACTAATTTCTTAACAACTAAACACTTTCGGATGGCAGTTTGCGCGGTATACTAGGTTATTAATGGTTAAACATGTACAGCAACGGAATAAAGTTTATTTATAACTCTGTTAGCAATTTAAATCCATCATCCAAATAAGATTGTATAATCCTACATCTAGAATCCCAGCAAAACATCTAGATCCAGATTAAAATAATCTAAAATTGAAATTTTAACATCTCAACCTTAACAACAGGTGATTGGAAAGTCACACTTTACACTCACATGGCTGATCGAAATTCCCGAGAAAACTGCAAACTTTTCTGCAAGTTCCTCATCGTAAGGTGTGAAGCATGCACCTTGAATAACATCAGATTATTGAGGGCTGATGTGTTTGATAAATGCTTACCCAAAAGTGATTGGAAATGAAAATTTAACATTATATAATACTATATTGTATGAAGGAATTTTGAGATAATATAGAATCGCAGCCGATACCCGATGTCAAGTGGTAGTATTGGTATTCACCGGTAGTAGTGTGGTATTAGTAACGGTTAGTCATGTTGTCGTTTTTGTGGTTGGGTTGTGGTAGCAGGGGCGTATCCAGAAATCCAAAAAGGGGGGGGGTCCCGAATTTTCAACTTCGGGAATTTCCGTCTGACGTTAATGACGTCATAAAATATTGACAGATATGACGTCATAAAACAGCGATTGTAATGACGTCATAAATAATAAAAAAATCATCAGAAACAGCCAATTAACGTCCAGCAAAAGCAAACTTTTAGACGCAAAACACAACGTCACACGTACATCGTTGACACTCCTGCCAGGCGCCAGCTGCGAAACCGCTTAGTGTACAATCGTTAACTTCAGGAGAAAAACGAAAACAAGTCCGTGAAAGGGGGGGGGGGGGGAATGGCATTTTTTTAAATTTCTTCTTGCAAGTTTTTATTACATTGCCGAAAATCAAAAATAAAAGAAATGTTGAAAAATATATGTCCAATATTTTTGAATACGTTTTCCGTTTGGCCGCGAGGCACTTGGCAGCCTTCCACGGCGCAACGGTAGAGAAGCGCTAATCTAGTTCAATAGACAGCATCAAAACGTCAAAACCGGACCTAAAAAGAACATTCGCGCGAAGCGCGAAAAATTTTCGCACTTACGTGTTAAAATACTCAAAAATTATTTGAAATGGACTCGTGTATAGTTTGTCGAAGAGGCAGCGGGCCCGATGAATTACAGCGACCGCTTGATCGACTGTTATTAATTGTCGAACACCCACTTGTTCATCAGCCAACCCGAACGAATAACGAAAGGCGAAAGACAAAAAAATATCCTGCGTTCACGGTCGATCAAACAAGAAACGAAAAAGGCGTTTTGCGTTTGATTTTGGTTTCGCATTAGCAAGACGTGTGACCCAATTACACTAAAAAAAAAACACGCAGCTTCGGACGGTGAGGTAAACCCTGACAAAAACAAACAATAAACGTTAATGTCACTTCCGAAAAGGGGGGGGGGTCCGAACCCCCAACCCATCCCCCCCCTGGATACGCCACTGAGTGGTAGTATTGGTATTCACCGGTAGTAGTGTGGTATTAGTAACGGTCTGATACTAATTTAATACAGGAATTACCTAACACCTATGCTACTTAGCCGATACAAGGGTGCTATCAGTGCTGATCCGATATTATCGAACATCCCTAGATAGGAGGGCTGTAAATTCAGTGGGCTAGCAGGCCACAAGTTCCCCAGCCTTGCTGCACAGCATTACACAAGTGTTGAAATCAACATCGCCCTTTAATCAAACCTACACGCGGTCACTTACCGGCTGGCAAGGTAAACAGGGGCATAGGAAATTTAATATAGGAATTTTAGCCAACTTTCAACAATATTTAAAGTGCTAAGCAGTTTTAAAAGAATACTGCACAGTTGGAATGTTAAATGATGTTTAATCCCTGTCAATGTGATAGCATTGTTACTTCGCTAATCTGATAACAAATTAAGCCATGATTTACAAACTATCTCAGCATGAGTATTTAAAAAAAATAGCAAATTAGCACTAAACTTAACGAAGTTGGCCATGTTTAAAGCAATATATTTTCACAAAACATTAGGCACTGCGTTTGCGCCTTCCAATTTGTTTAATTTTGCTTATTTGACTAGAGTAATGACGTCATTTGGAAGAAGTATTTGAATAACTCTTATCAGACATACCTAGTTGTCATCATAAATAACTAAGGCCACTAAAAGAATAAGCAGTTGGTAAAGTAAGTTCAGCCATATAACACTTGATTCCCAGCAAGTTGGTGCAAATTGTTTTATCATTTCAGTGTTACAGGGGATTTAACATTTGCAATGTTATAAAATCATTTCTTGTACAAATTAAATTATTACAACGACAATGCTAAACAAAGGCATGGCTAAGTTCTTCTCTTTCTTTTAAAATGACTGATATTTTAAAAGTGATATGTTTTGCTACTGTACCTTTTATTTTGTTGCAAAGTTGAGAAACTCCAACCACGACTGAAAAGTAAAAGGAAAACAAAAACTTTATTACAGTTTATTTTTTGAATATAGTATACAATTTTTCTCAATAAAAACGTTTTTTTAAATGCGCAACATCAAATTAATTTTATAAATTAATTTTTAATTTACCTCCATTGTGGTCTTTGATGGGAAAGCAAAGGATATTTCTGGATAAAAATAAACTTTATCTTAGTTTTAGTTTTTGCTATAGATGTATATAGCTTCATGTCAGCTTATATTTTTGTCTCACTAACACATATAACCAATCTGTATTCTTAATGAGCTTTACAAAAATAAAAAAAAACACCACATAGCAATGTATTTGTACTTTTGTAAATATTAAAGATAATAAGCTTAATGGGAAATGATTAAGTTTAGGCAGACTGGGTATACTTTTTAGTAGTTTGTGAGACAATACACTGGTTTATGTTGGGTGATCACCTTGTTCTGAAACCTGTTGCGTTGTCGATCCCTCTATAGAAGAGGGGGTGGGCGTAGGCGTCCTTTATGTTCAGCGTTTTGCCTGTGAAGAAGAAACATTAGGTTTAATATGCTTTGTATAATAAAATGTTAACTAGTCATTATTCTACAACGGCTATATTGCAATAGAAAACTTTCTATTCACAGTTAAAAACAATTTTTATTTTTGGTCATTTTTTGCCTATCACATTAAACAGAGTATTATTTATTTTAATTTTTTATGGAATGTTGCCAAGAACATTTTTCCAATAAAAATATGAAGTTAAACAGTGATATGCTCTTAACAAGTTAAATCAATATCGTGTGTAATAAGTTGATAAATTCCATTGATAATCTTTTTGAATTTAATGCTAATTTGGTTTCTGTTAGTATTCTTAACGTGCGAAATCAAAGACGTTTATATTCCTAATAAGCAACCTGCATATATTTCATTATGAAGCATATAAGAAATTGCAAAGTGTAGAGAATTGTTAAAGTTACCTGTAGTTGCAACCTGGCCTGCAATTCCCTGCCCAAGGGGAATTCGAACTTCATTCATATTCTACATTTCACAATAAAAACGTAAGAGTTAACATTATTTAAAATCAGGGGGGGGTCTTCTAAATAGATCCAATGCTATTTTGACACGAATACTTTCTTTTATGTTTTAATAATTAAAACGCTGTTGTTTTTAGTAATATTTAATTATTTTTTTAAGTACAACAATCCATTTTTTCGAATTCTATTCAAAAACTTTTGCAAATATTTTTTGTGTAAAAAAAAACTAGTCATAAAATATTTGCAAAATTCTTTCAAATCGAATCAAAATTAACAAAAATCTACCAAATTAAAATAAAAACTTCTAAAATAAGGTGCCAACTGGTGTTAGTCTGTTTAGTTGCATTATAGATTACCTACTAATACACATATATTTGATTTCATTTGCATGCATTTGTTATCTGCATTTAATCGTAAATAGTTGTGTGATTTAAAAATAAAAAATAAATAACATTTATTATTTCAAACAATTTGTCTAATTTTTGTGAATATCCAAGGCTTAGTTGAAAGCTATTAGCCGATGCAGAGTGGTACTTTGCGTTGGGGAAAGACTTGCTTCTTGAGTTATTAATTATGCAAGCTTATGGGAAGTCTCCCTAATTACAGGGAGGTAATGGTCCGGCATGTCAGACAAGAAATCATGACACTTCCAATTACATTCTGCCATTGGAAATCTAATTATTCCTACTGACATCTGAGATATAGAATATGTAACGCACTCTAATGACCTTTTAACCTTCCTTCTTCAATCATTAAAAAGGTTTTTAGCAATATTTAATGCTTTAGCGCAATTTTAGGTTTGTCAAGTTTGTTATTTATTAGCTCAAATAGGAATCAAGCTATTAACATCTTATGATTTTACAATTGAGAAATTAAAACTTAAAAAAGCAGTTAGAAGAAGAACACAATAATCAAGACAATTTAGTGAATGCTTTACTAACAACAGACAAAAAATTGTGGATAATCTTTTAAATTTATTTCAATGGCAGCTTAGCGCAAGCCGTATTGTATTTCTAACACACACAGTTGTTGATCTAGGTTGTACTTTTTAAACTTAACAAACAACAATATTCTTCTGTGTTTATTTTGCTCTGCTTGGTGACTTTATACCGGCATTAAATGTTTTCATCTGTATGGAAAATAAAACTAATTTGATACAAACAGATTTTTTCAAGTTAGGTAAAACCGCTAACACCAAAAACACAAAACTACTTATAATCTAATTACAAAAAAAATCACAAAAAACTAATAATTTCTAATCCACTACTTGTTTCTACAGATAGAGCTACTACAGAACAAAAATCACGTTTCTAATACATCCGACATTTAAAATAATTCTTTAAAATAAACAGTCAAATAATTATCGATTTGTACATGCAAAAAAAAATAAATTGAAAATAAAGCTGAAATTAAGCCACCAAATGTGCCTCTGTTCATGCAAAATCAAGGTTGCAGGCATACAAAGAATGCAAACCGGATTGAGGGTACCTCGAAATCGTACTGTTTTGGATCCAGCAACTGGAATAAGAGTTTAGTGTCTTAAAAGTTCTACCGAGTTTTCGCTAGCGCTACTTCTGAGAAAGAGAAATGCATCTAGATTTATTTCCATTGTGCACAAATCAAAAGTAGACAAACCATGGCTGATTTAACAACAATAAACGTAAATATACATTAATGGTCGGAACACTAAGAAACATACAGCATACAATAATTGGATTCAAACAAAGTTTTGCAAAAATATTCACTACCTTAAGCAAAGATTGTTTCGAACGTAGACAACAAAAGAGGCGACTTATTTGTTTTACAAATTCAGTTTGATTTTGCTAAACAAAGCAATCATTGCATAACAAACTATATTGTAATATTTACAATTTAAAATACATTTTTAAAGTGTTTTTTTTTACAAGAACAAAAACACAAGAGTTCCTTAAACAGTTGTGTATTAAAGAGCCTATTACATAAATTATTCAGCATAAAAAAGTAAATTTATTAAAATACGAAAACGCAATCACTTGTTATTACCTAAACCTTGCTTTAAATTAACATGAAAAAAGGGAAAACAAAAATGAGACAAAAAAACACTGCCAAAAAACAAATAATTGAATAAATACTTTTGTAAAATGTAACCAAATTATGTGCAGAAAAACAATGTAGATGATTTGCAAAACTCTTTTTGAGGATAACGCATGATTTATTTTATAAATAAAGTTGCCTAAAACCCAATTATATCTTGAAACAGAAATGACTTACCTCATCCATTGTAACAATGCCGTCAAAAACCTTGGCGACGAGTTCATTTGCATCGTTATCGACGAGAAACACCGAACACCGCTCTGCGTTCGTGAGGCTTCGCGCTTCTTGGATGATTTCACCAAGCAACATACTTACGTCGTCTAAAAGTTAAACAATAATAAAATAAATGAGATGATTGTATTGTAAAACCCTTTTGCGAACACATTGCAGTAAAAAAAGATTTAAAAAAAGTAAATTAAACAGTAATTGGTGTAGAACAGTGGTTCTCAACTTGTGGTACACGTACCACTAGTGGTACGCGAAGTCTTTTTGGGTGGTACGCTGTATGTTTTTAAATAAAATTACAGTTTTACGAAAAAGTTTAGCATTTTTTTCTATTGTAATAAACTATACATTCATCGTTATGATTGTATAGTTAAATATTTTATGCTTTATAAATGATAGGAATTTTTATCTTTCCGGAACATCTATGCAAATTTATTTTATGACATCATAGATAAACAATAAAAAATCACAAAACTTGACGGGGAAACTTTTTCAAGATTAGTGGGCCGAATTTGTTTCGAAATTTCCGGGCTAACTAATTAGCTAATCCGCCCCTGTTAATAATCCTATTTATACATTTTGAGTAAAGTTGAGTTTTTCGACAATTTGTTGGTACGCAACAATATCATAGAACCTCGAGGTGGTACGCAGTGAAAAAAGGTTGAGAACCACTGGTGTAGAATGAATACTTAAGCCAGAAGTAGGTTGCATTTTGTTTATGTTTCTAAATCCTAAGATAATTGCTGGAGGTTGTAGTTGGACGTAGAATAAATACCAAAGCCCATATAGAAGTAGGTGGCATTTTAAAAGTTTTGGAATTAATCTTTATTTATTTTTAACCTCTTCTAATTATTTGAAGTGATCTTTTTGGTGGCTTATTGCCTTTGCTCTACTTAAAGTTTTTATGCTTATGTTGATGTTGTTGTTGATGATATCCAGAAAGAGTTTAGTTGTTTAATAAAACCAAACCACCCACCGAGTCTGCTGAAAAGCTTCCGTGCAATGAGCAACATCGCTTCACACTCGCCACGAACTTTCTTCTCCTTTTGTAGAATGAGCGAAGACGACAGGACGGCCCACGACCTTGACATCACAGAGGTCACAGCGGCCACATCAGCAGTTGTAAAGCTGGTTCGATTTGGACAAAAAACAAAAACAGTCAAATGTTTGGTGCAGATCATGATACAGCTGGTGACATGTGTTAGTTTCATAAAGATTATATATTTTGCAGAAAAAAAATTAAAAAACTATTTTGATAGAAATTAGTTGTATTTGTCTTTTTGAACAATCGGTGAAAAATTGGTTATTATGTAGTAAAACACTTGTTCGGCAGTATAGGGGATCATTTACATAAGTTGAAAAAAAAGATTAAAATATACTTTTTTCTCTTATTCTTTATACGTCATAATATACAAACTCTAGTTAAGATCAAACAATCACCATTGTTCTTGGGTTTTGTTGCAGAGACAAATGATCCCGATTGTTGCATCGGAGGTTTTGCAGGTTACCGGAACACATAACGCTGAACGAACCTCTGTGTTGAACAACTCCTCAATCTGAGGACATCTGTCCTGAAAATAAAAAAAAATTGAATTTAAATTGTAGCTTAACATTATTGTTTGCATGTTTTAGTAATATTTAACGGAAATTTAAATTTATTATTTCAAAGTCAAACTATAAAAAAGTAGAGTACTATTGGCAACGAAATAGAGCATTCTTAAAAACCATTTTGCAATAAAGTTTTTTTTCTAGCGTTTTGCTTTTATCAGACCGCCCGGGCCACATACGTTTGATCTCGAAAGTATTTGCACATTTACTCGAACAAATAATAAAAACTGTAATTGTGCAAAACATTGGATGTCTAGATGTGGAATTAAATATTCACCTTCGATAACTGAAACTAAAAAATAAATCAAAAAATTAGTCTAGCGTTTTGCTTTTATGTTAATTTTATTGCAAGGGATTGTAAATCAGTAAAAAAGTAAGGGATTGGCAAAGTAAAATATTTAAAAGTTTATTGCCACATGCCAAAGACAATTCTTAATGCCTGTCTGTAATAAGTAATGGTTGGTGTCTTGTTTTTAATTAAATGATTTTTCTAGAATCTTTGTCATTCGCTTCACGCTTGGGTGGTCATGTGCGTTATATGTAACCGCGATTCACGAAGTTAATAATTTCATACTTGACTGTCAAATTATAAAAAAGTAGAGTATTATTGGGCATTGGGCAAGGGAAGCTTGAATGTTAAAAATAAAAGATTAAAAATTACCTAGTTTCAAATATGTTATACAAACTTTAATTATATCTGACCGCGATTTACGAATTTAATAATTATTTCATACTTTACTGTTGCTCCACACAGTTTAAGGTGTTTTAGGGGATCTCTAATTACCTTAACATTCTCTTAAATTCCTTCAGGGGTCACTGTTTGAACAATTGTGTGCTTTTAGCATACTTAAATAGATAGTTACAGTCTGTCTCTTAAAATGTATATTGGTCATGTTGGCCCGAACTTAAAAATCTGGCTTTAATCAGTTAAAGCTTTAGGTCACATTCCTGAATATTAAAGCACTCTTACTACAGTTACAGCTAGCAGATGGCAAAATAAAATACTGAATAACAATTGTTTTGGTTCACTTGGTGTTAACTTGCCACATGCTGTTTCAAGTGAATCAATTATTTACTGACTCACAAAATACAGAACATGTTTAAAAAGTGATTACGTATACAAAGATGGCATTAGAAAAATTATTTTAAAAATTAGATGAGTTATATTTCGATTCCACAAGATTTTAGTGAAAAATAACTTGATAAATATAGTTAGTATATTTTGCTTGTCTGCAACGCTGTGCTATTAGAGTAGGCTGGATGAGTTACATTAATTATATTGTAACATCTTACTTGTATGGAAATCCATTGTTTATTTTTGCAAATAGATCCGAAGAGTCCTTCGTGAACCTAAAAATTAAGTGAAAATTACTTGGGTATGTTCTGTAGCTTGAATATGAATAACACAGCCAAATAGGTGTCTAACTGATTATGATAAATAATAAACTTCTTTTAAACATAATGTCAGTTACTCAGCCTATTTGGTCTTAGTATTCATATCCATATTCAAGTTTTAAACAAATTCTACATTTAAACAATTACATAAATCCTACATCACAAAACATTTTTAGCGTTAAAAAATGACAAAAGTAATTTTATATTCTCAACCCTTGGCACTTGGGTTAATGTGAATGGGTTCACATTTACAATTGTTGCCAAACAAAATAAGAACATTAGGTCACATTACTGAAATTGGAAAAATAATATTCCAAGATGTAGACTTTGAAAAATAAGGATGAGTTAAAAAATAGATATGGCGGCGCTAATCATGTAGAAATTTGAATATTACCGGAAAGCAAACTTCGTAATCGAGCTTGTTGGTTCCGATAACTTGGCAAGTGATTTGGTTGAGCTCCTCAGAAACTAGAAGAATGCAGCTCAGTTCGGATGAGGTTTGACGCACAAGCTATAAATATCAATTTTACATTAAAAATAATATTGCTTACAGAGTGCATAGGCGCTTGGCTTTAATGTGCCAATAAACTTCAATCAATTGTAGTTAATTTTGTACATATTTTTGTTAAAAAAAAAAAATAAATTTCCTCACAGCTAAAATATATTTTTTATTTGGTAAAAACCGTATGACAAAATTTTAAGTTTTATATCACTAATAAGTTGGTACATTTTAAAAACATAAAAAAGGTTTAAAGCCATGCACTATTTCAACGGAAGTCATCAGTGCTTGCCAGTTTCATTTACCATGGCTTATGGATTAATAACAAATCCCTGGTTTATACGCAAGTGCAGGTTTTCAAGTTCTTATAGTAAAAAAATATTTAATGTTTCATACTGTAGTATCTTTCGTAGTTAACTGTTACTCATTTATTGATTTTTCAAATCTAAAATAAACAGGGTAAAAATAACACTCAGTTTCAACCGAAGTCATCAGCTGCTTCCTGGATTTACCTTAGCTTATCATTAATACAAAAATCCCTGTTTACAAATCCCAGGGCAGGTGGTAGACTGGGAGATAAGATGTTTCTACAAAGGGAGTATTGATTTTCAGACAGAGAGGTCCCTCACATCCCATAACACTTATTGATGATGAAAAGTGACATTTCAATTACTTACATGCAAATTGAGCATGACTTGCATTTCCGTGGCGTCCACTGCGTTAATTAGCTCCTCTAAAAGAAAAAATGTTGATGGATTAATAAATTTTAATAAAATACGTGTCCCTTTACAAAAGTTAGAAATCAAAAACTTGTTTGGATGTTAAGGTAATATATTCCACTTCTATGAGTATCGTGAGTATATAATAACACAACAATTTATTTAAGTTCTGTACTTAGTTTGGTCTTAATAAATCAATGTATAACCACAATCGTTTTTACAATTCACATTCAGGCAGACATTTTTAATCAGTAAAAAGGTTTGTCAACTCTGCCCTGCAAGATTCCATAGTTTTTTTCTCATTTAAAAGAATCATAAATAAAAAAATATATATTTTTGATCTTACTAGCAACTTATACAAGCAAAATTTGTGAGACATATTCTTATTTAAATACAAAACAATGTCCTTATATTTACCTTACACCAAATAAAGATATTTACACAAAACAAATATTACCAGAAAGTTGCATTTCTGGCGAAGTAGTTTTACAAATTGAAGAATCGTGTTGTTGAAGAATACGGGAAAAACAGGTGTTAGCCTGAAAAATAATTCACAAAAACAAATGCTTACAAAACATAAACAAAATGAAGTAGGGCAAAATAAACTAAAAAGGTAGGAATCAACGAAGTTATAAAACATTTGTGTTATGCTTACATGTTGAAGAATAAGGTTTACTTGCGAGGTTTCTGGCTCTTGCGTTGCTCCACAAATCTACAAAAATATATTCATCATAAACCTTTGTAAACAAATAAAAAAACTTTTTGACCTGGCCCATTTTGCTTCATGCAGACCCTAATATTCTTGGGATAATTTCTTAAGATTTAAAACAACGTTACACTCAAAAATCAGTGTAAAGAATTGTTATAGTTGTTTAACATTCAAGTCAGCAGTATTCTTATACAGTACTTACTGCACACAAGCTGTTAAATATCATTAAAATTAGATGAGAATGATGCCCAGGTAACGGGTTAATAAAATTTAATCTTTTAAATGTGATGTTAAACTACAGATTGACTGATATTACTTTTTAGATACCATCACTCCATTTTTAATGTGTTTTCAAAATGTTTTTATATACCAGTAATATAGTCAAAAAGTTAAGAAAATCTAAAAAACATAACATTCTGTTTATTTGCAAAACCCCTTAAAAGTTCATAACAACTCCTGGGGTTGAGGCCCCAGTTTTAAAACCAATGCTCTTAGTATTTAAAGCAATCACAAACAAAGTTGAATATTTTGTTTAGTGTTACAGATATTATGAGGGCACATCCCTAATTTTAAAGAGATGACACATCCTCTGGCTACGCCCCCAAAAATGCAACCCGACTATTATTTTATCCCTTTTAAATTGTTTAAACTTTTTATTTAATTTAAATGTACGAATAACAACCAGTTAAAAACCAAAAAGACTATATAAGTCAATCTTTGTTGACAGATGTGTTTTTTAATTTGAGAACTGAAAATCAGGCGGCACAGTTTAACAACGAATTGTATTCCAAAACTTATAAACAAAAAGAAAGTTATTTAAAATCTTGTCAATATCATAATGCAATTAGTCGTTTAACAGTGCCATCTGATTTCTATGTCTAAGTCAAGTAAAACTGTCTGAAAAATGAAAAATAACTGTACAGAGTAAATTTTATCTTAAAACAAAACAAACTTACCACAAATACGATTGCGTGGTCTGTGTTCTCAGTGGGCTTTAGTGTAAGGAGTATAACTGTGAAATAAAATAGTGAAATTTAAGTTGGAAGTTCTCAAGATTTACCAAATTTTAGGTAACCAACCATCATCTCCACTTGAAATGAAACGTCTCAGTCCATCGTCGATAGAAATTGACGTCTGTCTCCATTGCTTGTTTAGGAAATCCTTACTGCAACACACAACACTGGTTAAAACAAACATTTGGATTAAATAAAAAATAATCTTTAAACAAAAGTAAAAATGTTTGATACAGAGTTTTATTGGTTAGTTTTTCAAAATATAAAGTCTTCATTTAGGTTTAAAGAAATTACGCATTTTTAGGGGTGAAAATTAGTGTCACAAACAAACAGAGAATTTTTGTTTACCTGAACACACAACTTTTAACTCTTTGTTTGAGATAAAACTCAATCGCTGGTTCATTCTGTTCGAAATCCACCTCAAAGCAGTGTGAAGATAACTACAGAAGAACCATAAAGACATAAACTTTTGTGATTAACGCAAAAAAATAAAAGCTGGCAAAACGTTTTGAATTGAACAGAAACATACAATTCAGAAAGACTAAGTAACAAGCCCCAAGCTAAATTTAACATTATTTGAAATTAAGATCCATACAATTTACAGCAGCCTACCGAATTGAAAAGTTCTTCTTTAAAACATCTTTGAAGAGATTGTACGACTTCTCCTATCGTTGAACATCCGCATAATTCCAGCAAAATCGCATTTAAAAGTTCAGAACTGCTTTTCTGTTGAAGATAAATTTATATTTAGGGTTTAAGCACTTCGATCTGATGGTATTTGATGTTCATTAAAATTCGGTGTTAGAAATATCAAATATATATATATATATATATATATATATATATCATTTAACAATTAAAATACAATTTCCTTAACAAGGTTTGTAAAACAAAATGGTCTGTTACTCTGTTAAACTCAGCTTCATACAAAACTGCTTGTACACATTTTACCTACATCAATACCTTACACAACACATGCTATTTTACATTGTAAATTCAGTCAGTCAATAATTCTTATGTTAAATAGGTAAACAAACCTGGCTGGGAAGTTGATTGATTTTTCGTTTTCTGTCAAAACCGTTTTTAATGTGTTGAAACAGGGCGAAAAGCAATTGAGGAAAGACCACAATCATTTTGCCGCAAATACATTTCCCTTTGGGTCACGTTAAGCTTTTAATGACCCCATTAGTCCAGTATTCATAATCCCATCTCATTTTCTTTCACTAAAATGTTAAGTTTTAAAAACATTTCTTTTCAATCCTTTTTGTTTATTTTGGTTGATTAGCGACACCTAGAGGATTATTTTTTAAATATTTTTGTCCGCTTGAAAACATATATTTTTTCCATCGAAAAGGGTGTATTAATGGTTTGGTGATTTTGTTGATAAGATTACGACTTGTTAAGTAGGCATCATGAGCAAACGTAAAGCACCTGGCGAAAATATAAACTCCAACATTTGTGACTTCCTAGTAGGTTTGTAACAAATCTGTTTGCTTTACTACTACATCGCTCATTGATTACAAAATAACCGTTAGTAAATGATTTACAACTACAAAGTTAGCTTTGTTTGTTTACAATTAAGTTTTGTAACAAAAAATATTTTCTTTCGCCAAACCATAAACTATTTCCAGAGCCTCAGTTATTAAACCACTGACCTATTGCAATACTTTCTTAAGTGAATTGTTGGATTAATTTTGCATTGTATCAATGTATAGTTTTGTATTTACACAAAAACAACATTTTTTTAGAACTAGCTGATTATGAGAAGAATGTGAATCGTGCCATTCACAAATCAAATGCATATCGAAAAGCTGCCAGTGTCATATCAAAACATGAAAAGCAAATTAAAAATGGCACAGAAGCAAAAAAACTGGTTCGTTATTTTTATTTTATTTATTTACAAATTGCACTAGTTATATTTTTTGCACTAAATTGGCGAGCATATTTTGTAGGAAGGAGTTGGAACAAAAATTGCTGCAAAGATTGATGAATTTCTAACAACTGGTAAACTAGCAAAGCTCGAGAAAATAAGAAATGATGAAACTTCACAAGCAATTTCATTATTTACCCGTATTTCTGGGATTGGGTGTGTACCCTTAGATTAACTGCTATCTATAATGTTCAAAATAATTTAAGATAAAAAATTTCAAGGAAGAGGCTATATACCCAGCTACAAAGTAGTTTAAATAATGTTAGTCACTAATGAGTGTATGTGTACCAAAAGGAGCCCAGCAAATATCCCCTAGTAAATTCCTGAGACAATTTACCCGGCTAACATTTACCACGGCGATTCTCGTTTTTTGTTTTTGTTTTTTTTGACGTTCCAAATAAAATATTATCTTATCTTATCCTAACAAAGTAATTTAAATAGAAATAAATCGTAGAAATAATGCAAAACTAGAAACCTCAACCCTAGCCCACATCGATTTATAATCACTGATGGTTGTATGAGTTCCCCACTTAAATTTTTGCCTAACTGGATCCCACCAGAATTAAGCTAAAGTTTTAAGTTCTAAGTAAATTAACTACAAGATACTATTCTACTTTAACTGTCATGTGTTTAATTCAGACCTGTTGCAGCCAAGAAGCTTTTTGACCAGGGATACAAAACCCTTGATGATTTAAGCAGCATATCAACTGAACTAAACCACCATCAACAGATTGGTTTACGGTGGGCACATAAAAATGTTTTAATTAATTAAAAATATACTTTACACACTTCATGTTATTGCAGATATTTTGAAGACTTTGAGAAGCGTATTCCAAGAGATGAAATGGAAAAACTGGAGGTATAGACTTGTATCTTATTAAATTACATACATTAATGTTAAAAAGCAGTTTAAGTTTTTGTGATAATATTATATTTTGATTGATAAAATATGTTTTGAAAAATGCCAGGTCAATTGTTTCATAAACAACTATTTTTTTAAGAGCACTGTCATTTCATCCATAAAATCTCTGGACACGGCGTACACTGCAAAAGTTTGTGGAAGTTACAGACGCGGTGCACCATCTAGTGGAGATATTGATGTCCTTCTAACCCATAAAACTTATTCGTCAAAAAGCAAAAAATCAGTAAGTACACGTCATTCTTAAGCAGTGGTTCCCACACACGGGTCCATGGACATAACATTTTTGTTGTCCTAAACCCAACCCACAAAAGGTAAATGGAATAAAGTGAAGCCCTCTTAATAAACTTTCCTAAATTATGTTTACTGTGTTTTTGTTGTTTGCGGAGTGATGTTTTTCTTTCCAAGTAATTTATATATCACACAAAATTATTAAAAAATAGCAATTGAGTCTGCTTTTGTTTATCCAGAAAGAACTTCTAAATAAAGTTGTTACACACCTGACTGAAACTGGATTCGTAACGGACACAATATCCGCAGGAGACACTAAGTTTATGGCAAGTTATCTGTGATTTTTCACACATTCTATTTTAATCAATAAAAGTTCTTCAGTAATATATATTTTTTATTTGAAGGGTGTTTGTCTGTTGAGGAAAGACCTCAAAGATAATAAAGACTTACCTGATGTGTATCGAAGAATTGATATAAGGTATATATGTAAAAAGCATACCATTGGAAACTAATATTCAAATTCATAAACCTGTGTTTATTTAAATGTGATTTGATATTTGCTACAATATTTGTTTATAAATGGACACTTCTTACTTTTTATATAAACTGCTGATGATGTAGTGTGTCATTTCTATAGGTTAATCCCGTATGATCAATACCCCTGTTCACTGCTATATTTTACTGGGAGTGACATGTTTAACAAAAGGATGCGAACCCAAGCGTTGGAAAAAGGCTTCACAATTAATGAGTACTCGATCAGGCCTCAAGGATCAACAGGTAAGAAAACTATTTGCTTTTCGATTAAACAGGTGACGACAGCATGTTCATTTGTAATGCTGTCTCTGAAAAATTGTTTTATTATGTGAAAAATTTATCAGTTTGAGAGCGCATCTGTTGATTCAGAATAATTTTCAACTAGTGCCAAACACAGCAGCATAACATTTGTGTTCAATGTTGTTTAATAAGTTTCTATTTTTGTTTTGTTAGGAATTCCTGGCGAACCGATACCAGTAGACTGTGAACAAGATATTTTTGATTGCATCGACATGAAGTTCTTAGAGCCTCATGAAAGGAGTGAATGAGTTTCCTACAAAAAGGAAGAACTAAACATTTGTTGCTACTGAGGCAGATTGACGATCATGAAATGTGAATCATAACATGTTGTGTTTCTCTTTCAATTTTTACTATGTTTTGCCAACCGTGAGAACAGAGTAAAAATGCGTTTGCATTTTAATATTTCTCTTTTGTTGTTGACAAGTTTTAAACGTGGTTTTGTTGTTTTGTAAACAAGTTTAAAATTTGACCTTGATCCTGTTTTATCCGAGGCGACAGAGCAAAAACTATAAATATTTGAATCGAAATTATAAAAAAAAATTATTAGGATATATTGCACATGGTATAGTTTTTGTTTATTGTATTTTAGTGGTGGTATATGTTTAATTTTTTTTTGATTTTTCGGTAAAAACACAAATTTGCTGAATAAATCTTACTTCCCTGCTGTCACGGATAGAGAAAAGGTAAAATTCTATATTCTTTGTGCAACGTGCTCGTAAACAATGGACGAACAATGCAATGGAAAGTTGCGCGATTGTGGTGCAATACTTTAGCCGATCAGTTGTTAAGCGTATTAAACATGATAAATATTTAGGCGAGTTAGTTGTTTTTAATTAGCCCGGAAACACCAAAGATTTTGTTAAATAAAAGTTATTTTGCAGTAGATTATTTGATTGAAATACTAAAGGTTCTATTTTGAAAGTGCAAAGAAGTTATGGATGCCGGAGGTTCCGGTAAGTTTCTACGATAATTCCAGAGAATTAATATAATAATTATACTTGACCTATCCAAACGCTAACGCACATATTGCTAATAAACGGCCAAAAATATTTTAGGATTATATAAATGTATCATGCTTGTTGAAAAAGTAAAATATTAGATAAAAACAAAAACTCACACTTACTTTTTGCACTAAACCTGTTTATCTTAGTCGGAATAAAAATATGTTCTAATCATTACCAGGTTTGAATAAACACCTGTATAACAACAACAACATGTATCCTGCTTATTCGAATGAGCGTACAGAGAAACAATTATCACCAAACAAACTGACAAAAGCTCCATTTTCAGCACAAGTTCCACCAACAACAGGTATGTTGACCTAGCTGGAAAGTATGGCAGATCTCAACGAGATCTTGTGGGTGCACGACCGAAAAAAATTTGCGTGACCAGGTGCAACGAGATCTAAAATGTGCATCTGGGGCTCCCCTTAAAATTTCCGGGTCTGTAAACATATGCCAATGCCATAAATAAGGGTGCATTTCCCATATTGGGGGTGCAGTACAGATTTTTTCAGGGTGCACTTTTAAAAAGGTTGAAAAAACTTGCGGGTACACTTGTCATACTTTCGACAGTGGTATGTTGACCATATTTTTGTACTTTGGGCCTTAAAAGATTTATGGAAAAAATAAAATTACTATAAATGTGAATTTTATGGTTTTTTGGTGTACAGCAATTTGTTTTAAGGTTTCCCTCCTTCTATGACATCACAAACGTCTGCTCCATTTTCAAACGGCTACAATCGCTGGACTTCGAACTCAGATGATGCAGAAAGTGCCGAGAAAATAGAAATTGATGGAGGTCTTATGGAAGGGGTGAGTCATTTAAACTTAGGTTTTATTCTCTGCAAGGTTGGGATAATTGGAAGCAGGATCCTAATTTTATGTCCCACGTCCAGGGTTTATATTTTGCACTCGCTTGATGGCCAATGCTACACAATTTGCTCTTGAGCTAGTGCTGATTGACGCCCACTCGCCATTTACCCTTTTGCTAATTTTGGTAATGGTTGCTGAACCAAATATGCTTAACTGCAAAAAATTAATAGCTTAAACACCAAAAATTGAAGGCTAATAATGGCAAAAATTGGTCATGATACACACTTGCGCAACTACAAAAATAAGTAAATAAGGGCACATGGAGTCCTGTGCATTAAATAGATCAGTAAAAAATAGAATGTTTATCCCAGACAAATTAAAAACACAACATAATAAAAGGATGTTAAATCATCAGTGAAAACAATTAGTGGGGTGAAAATTTGCTGACATATAACAATTTTTGGCGAGTGTAAATTTGTTCGGATGATTGCTGGTTAGTAGAAACTCAACCGATTGGCATCGGCAAATTTTAATTCAATATCGACCATGCTCTGTAAACTTAAAGCAAAACACTAAGTTTTGTTTGGCTAGCAAATTAGTTGTCTAAGAATATGTTTTGTTTGTAAGTAAAGCAATGGTTGCCAGAAAAACAACTAGCCTGTTGTGATCTCATGACCATGGTCATACTGATACTGCCGCTCTACCAACTGAGCAACAAAGGGGGTTTTCTGTTGCATCCTGTTTGTAAAACTAACCTAGCATGAGATTTGAACCCACAACCCCAACTATTCCAGAGCTTGTATTATTCAGTTCTAAATCAATCAACTTGTGTATTTATTTGCAGTTGTAATATTTTCTGTTGTTTTGATGCAGGGCGGCCAAATCCTTCGAATTGCAACAGCGCTGAGTTGTATTTTGCACAAACCAATTTCAATCAGTCGAATTCGAGCAAATCGGACAAACCCAGGACTCAGGTGTGAAATAAAACCATAAATTATTAACTTTGATGTGTTGTTTAGGCCTTAAACATAAAGGCTTACACCTTCAGGTATAGAAGTTGTTTGAAACTAAAGGGGAATGTTACTAAAAAGCGATTCACTACCAAAAAAAAGTTTTTTATACTATATAATCATCAAAATATTAGATTCATGAAAAAGCTGAACCCCCCAAAAAATTAAGATTGTATTGTGTTTTTCGTGTACCACTGTTTTTTATTCATCGGACATTATTTATTGCAGAAAATGCTGTAACCTCAAAAATAAAAACCTAGGTTTTATTTCTATTCTTGTCTTCTGTAAACAGCAAAATGTGAGGCAGCGAATTTAACTGCAACGGCTTACAAAATAATGAAGGTTATTACGATGCCCACCCATGCATCAAATGTAAATCACAAAATATGAGTCTCAAACTGTTCCTGAAATAGTAGCGTTGTGTTGTGTTTTGCTGACACCAGTGTGCTTGTTGCAGACCCCAACACATGACAGGAATGCAGCTTGTGCGTGATTTATGTTCAGGACAACTCACCGGTGACCACGTTGGTTCCCAGTTCATAACCTTCATACCAGGAATGTTACAAGGAGGATCATACCTCGCTGATACTGGAACCGCTGGGTGAGTTCAAACATTATAAAAGTAAAAAACACAAACAACAAGACAAGCCTTCAAACATTTAAAATTCCTAAAATGCCCCAAATTCGGGCGGGAGAGTTTTAAGCATGGTTACGCAGTCAGTTGAAAATAACCGTCCAGGCCGAATGTAAGATTCGAATCCTGAGCCAGGCTCCAACTCTACAGCTTGTATATTACACATTTTCGCAACTAAATTAAGATTGATCTTTGTTGATCCCACCCGCAATACATGGTTTAAAAATATTTAACCATTTGCTATTACACTTCAACAGCTTACATTTTGCCGCATTAACACGTTCAAAATTTAGTCAGACTCAGGATTTGGGTAGTTTTACACATTCCTACTAGAGTCCAGAGTCCCGACTCTGCAGCCCTGTTTTTAATTGGTTGGGTTGCTTGATGTTGTGCAATTGACCTGAAGTATTGTTTAGCGCTGTGAGTCTCCTGCTTCAAGTTGCGCTTCCTTGTCTCATGTTCACCCCCGAACCCACCCACATCCAACTAAGGGGTGGAACTAATGCCGAAATGGCCCCACAGATCGACTACACAACACAAGTACTTAAACCTGTCTTGGAACAATTCGGCATCAGGATGGATTGTCAAATAGCAATGAGGTATTTATTTGACTTCATTTTTGGGGTTTCTGTATGGACATTAGCAAAAATATAAACGGATTCACTAGTGCAATTGATAAATTAAAAAAAAAATAGAAAAATATAATTTACTTTCATGAACATTTTTTAACAATGTCAGATTTTATTTTGCCTGGCATTCAATCACCTGACTTTTGAATATAAAATTTTAATTAAACAATAACTTTGTGACGTTTTCTGTATTGACATCAACACTAACAAAATCACAAGGATTTAAAAATAATATAGGGTGAAACAGAAAAACCTACCACATTTCAAATGGAAAGTTGCTGCGAATTTCAATTCAACCTCCTGTCAGACTGCCACAGCTTTGGTGCAGTTACAATTTAAAATGTGGTAGATTTTTCTGCCGCACCCTGGATAAATTTCTGTAAAAAAACAATTAGTAAAAAAATTAACTTTATTGACCGTAGACAAATTTTATTGAAAACTTTGGTTTCCACAGAGGTTATTTCCCACGGGGAGGGGGTGAGGTGGCGGTCCAGGTGTCCCCGGTGCGCCAACTGAGGCCAGTCAACATGACCAACTTCGGTTCGATTCGGCGCATCACTGGCCGGGCTTTCGTGGCTGGAGTCATTCCTTTCAAGGTAATTTATTAACTTTTCATTTCCTTGTAACTAGTTTTACAATTTTATAAACGCATTTAACCTTGATTTTGTTTAAGGTTTTATTTTCTTTATATTTAAAAGTCATTTAGTTTTGGTTTTCCTGCTGTATTTTCTTCCCAAAAAGATTTCTAAAAATTACAAACAATAGTTTCTAGAGCTTGTTTTAAAATAAAAAATATGTTTTGGATGGAAACTAACGATCCAATACCAAATGACATCATTACTATAGTCAAATAGCTGAAAATATTTAAATTAAAAAGCGCAACTGTAATGATTTTAACGCTATACCAATTTTTAATGTAATATTTAAAATATTTCTATTCAAATAAAAAAAAAACTCTACTTTGAACTGAAATGCATAAATTAATTTGTTAGCGGATCGGCACCAATACCACCCCAGTGTTGGACGAGCAACGATACTATCACTTCCTATCATATTCTTTCAGATTGCTCAGCAAATGGCCAAATCAGCAACGTCAGTTTTATGGCGCTCCTACAGGGAAGTCCCCATAAACATCCAGGCCATCCAGGAACCCAAGAACTCGGTGGTCGGGAACGGAACCGGGATTATTGTGGTCGCTGAATCAACCACCGGTAAGGATTTGTGTTGAAATACTTTTTTGAACCTATATACATATATATTGGGAAGGTGGGTTATTATTGGAGCCAATACTTTATGTCAAGTTGTAGTATTAATACTCTTCTAAAATTAGAATGGTTGGTATGAGTTGCTTTCCAATACTAAATATAGGAATTTGAGCTATAATTTGCAATTCAAAGCAGTTTTTTTTCTTTTTTACATAAATTTATCAAAAAAGAGTATGTTAACACAACTTCTTAACTTTGAAGCAAAGTTTGGCCTATAAAGCTGCAAAAGTACCTACTGTGCAAGTGTACTAATGAGATTGAAGAGTAAATATAGTGGAACTGTTAAAAGTTAAACTTGAATAACAAGTTATATACTTTTAAGGGGTACTAAAGTCCCTTAAAATTTCGCTCATAATTTTTTGCGAAATTCTTGACTTTCTTTTACACAAATAAAGTTGGTTTACAGTTAAAACATTTTGCAAGTAGAAATGAATATTAGAGACACAAAAAATACTTTCTATGTTGAAGGTTGTCGCATCGCTGGTTCCGCTTTAGGTCGAAAAGGCATCCAAGCGGAGCAGGTTGGAGCAGACGCAGCCGAAATGTTGCTGCGCAATTTGTCGTACGGAAGTTGCGTCGATGAATTCATGCAAGACCAGGTAACAACATTAGAATTTGAAAGTTGTATCTTTTAAACAGTAAATTAATACAATTGAAAATTGAAATTTTGTTGTACAGATCACTGATTTTTAGATTTACATTAATTTTTTTGTATTTTTTACATTAGGTTTATTTACGTACAGATTTTTCGTTTTTCGTAAATGGTACAAATGTTAATGTTGGATTGTGATGTTATATTCTTATTATTTGTTGCTTCCAGTTGGTAGTTTACATGGCTCTAGCTGCAGGACATTCACAAATCAGAACTGGTCCTATAACATTGCACACCCAGACTGCAATGCACATTACACAAATGATGACACAGGTGAATTAACTAACGGTAATGCATGGATTTTAAACATTATAATAAAATTAACATCCATGAAGTGTTGGTGACTGAAATAAAACTGTGGCAGTATCTATCGATTAAGGTGCAGTACTTGGTTTTACAATCATGCCAATTATTAAAACAGATTTGTTAAACATAAAAGTATTTGTTATATCATCCAATTTTTAAGCCATTAAAGTTGATCAAACAAGCACTTGAGGCTTGAAGGGCTAGACATTAGTTGTTAAACACATAAATGCGTGTGTCATCCTCAAACTTTAAACTAATTTCTTACTGTTATTTCTTTATCTAAACATAAATGGGTAAAGTAACTTCAAATGGTTTGCAATTTTTTTTTTAAATTTTGTTAAATGATTTTTACTTCAGGCTCAATTTAACATCATTCAAGTTGCACCTCCATCAACTGAAAGTTACATTATCGAGTGTTCAGGTGTCGGACATGGAAACCCGCATTTGTGAAGCGCAAGAAACTCCTAAGAGAAGCTATATTACCTTTATTTCAATTGCGCTCTGGAAGGAATTGAATAGTGCAAACACAGACTGATTTACATTTTTAAAATGTTGAGAACTGATTTATATGCTTTTTAACGTTTTAGTTCCATTATACTTTATGTTGTTAGTTCCTACAAGAAAATATCTTTTACAGCAAGTTTTAGTTTCTTTTCCTCAAATAAGTTTATTACATGTTTCTGTCAATTCGTGTTTTTATGTTTTATAGTGCCTAGGCACAGTGCCACGCTAAATACTGTACTTGTTGAAATGCACTGTTCATGGCATCTTATCTGTGATCTTAACCCTTTCCCAACTGTGTGCCTCTTAAAACATTTTCTTTTGGACAAAATTTAAACCTCAAAGCAATCAGTTCAACATTTTACTCTTTAAACCAGTGGTTCCCAACCAGGCTCCGTTCAAATCTTGCAGGGGTTCCGCAAATACGCTGGAAACGACAGAATTTTTTGCAAGATGTGTAATTTGATCAGTATTTTAATTGAACTACAATATTATTTGGTGTTTTTAAATAAATGCATAGTTTTGCAAAAGTAGGGCCATTCTAAAAAGGTTGGGGCCAGTAAACATTAAAATGTTTTGAAAGTGTATGTGGCAAATAAAAGGTTGGGAACCACTGGGTTTAAATGATGACACTTTTACCAAAGCTTGTGTTGTTATTATGCACAGCAGTGCTTGGGCCGTACAGCGTCGTGCTTGATTTCTTGCTGCCTTCTACTGTGCCAATTTACTTTCATATTTTCAAGTTTATGTTCTTAGTAGCGTTTTGTTTCAAATCCCACTATTTGTGTTGAATGCCTTATGCAAAGATTTTAAAGAAAGTGATTTGTAGGAATCCTGTATTATCGTTGATATGAATGCTGTTGTTGTTCTAACCGCACACTGCTATAGTGCTTGTTATTTTGTGTTACATTCCAGTATGTGTTAACTAACCCTGATTTTGCTTTTAGTTTCAACCGATGTGCCTTAAACGGTTTTCTTGATCTTTTAAAATCAAACTTCAACACCTAATTTAAAACCTCGCCAAACAAACACCAAACCCTGGACCCCAGTTTCACTTCTGTTTTTTTTCAAGGGTTTTTTGTTTTGTCGGAATATTTTACCTACAACGAATCAAACTTTTTTATTTTTGCTGAAATACTTTGTTTAATTTTTCACCGACCCAGTCGGTTCTTATTTCGTTTCATTATTTTTTTTTGTTCTTTTCTGCCAAAATTGCTCGCGAATGAATCACGTTTAACGCTGTCGTATTTAGTATTGTGGTGAAAAAGTTGGATTTTTTTTTGTTCTTGTTTTGACGGAAAGTATAAAAACACTTATTTGGCGTTATTTTTACACTGGTTGGTGGTTTATAAAAGTGATAAAATCCCACAAAAACATTTTTTCTTTTTCCATCGTCGAAGAAATAACGTTAATTATCTGAAACGAGTTACTGCAAAACACTTTGTGCCGATGCCAAGTCGCTTTGGCACCTGCCAGCTTGCCACTTGACAATACGCCGATTGCCACTGCCAGCTTTCCACGGGATTTTGCTGGCCATTTGTCCCCAACTAACGCCCACTAAAAGCAAATGTGATGAGCGAACGATGAAATATTGCTTGAGCCAAGCTTGTAATGAAATATATCTTCTTTGTATTCTTCGTTGCTTCGTTTTCAGCGCGTTTCTCGCAGATTCTTTACTCGACTTGTTTCTTCCAGTTGTGCTGCTTTCAATACAGCTCAGTTCTCGGTTTGCAGACTTTGCCGGTTTTATGATTTTTGAAAGGAAATGAAAAAGTTTTAACCGTGTTTCATAAAACGACACGTTTTTTAACAAGGGCTTTTTCGCACAAACGTGAATGCTTGTGTTTCACTGAGAAGTTAAGAAAAGTTGTTTTTACAAAGAACCGAGGTCAATTGAGGTTCACCTACATTGATATCGCTTGCTTTCGTAACCGACCGGTATAGTTATGTCACACATTTATGGATAACAACATATTCTATAAATAAAATGCAATACTGATTGATTTAATATTATTAACCTGACACCACCTTAACCCAAACAATAACCACAAGTCCACAACCCTAGTTCTGTGATGTTTTTGCGTTTCTTTACTTAAGTTATTTGGAATGCATTGAAAACCGCATCAAGTAATATACATATATATTAATTACTAGTTGATCGTGTGGCTGAAAAAGTTGTTTGCTACTTTAAATTCAAATAATTTATTCAAATAGTTTTTTTTGCATTAAAGCTGTTGAAGTTGGTAAAAACTGCACAATAATTTTTTTAGGGTGAACACTGATCTAAAAATGCTTTTTGTTGGAATCTTACGCAGACAATAAAACAAAAGAAATTTTTAGAACTATTTTTCCATTGCAAAATATAAACATTTCTGTTAATTATAAGAATAATTTTTTTTTTTTTTCAGAAATACAAAAGTTCTGCAGCTCATTTTATCTTGAGACACACAGATTAAAACTCACTAATGTTTATAAACAATAGAAATAGTCATTTTGTAAAATTACAAAAAGTCTACACTAAAGATTTTCTTGAGACCACAGTTTTAAGAACAACTGCTCTATCATCATATCCTTCTCCCAGCATACAAGATTGTTCCAAACCATAGAAACCTTACAATGCATGTTTTTAGTGACGAGGAAGATCTTGACGAAGACGACGAATCGATGGAAGAAGAAGAAGAAGCAGTCGTCAATGTCAAACCTCCCACCAAGGTCAGTCTGTTGCTAGGCAACAACGCTTATTTGTTGCTTAGGGTGTTCAATAATTGGGACTGTAGGGCAGAGGTTCTCACAACTTTTTCACATGAACGACTTTTGCTTGACTGTAATATGTAAGATCCCATTAGTCTTTTTGAATAACTTAAATATTCTCAGCACAGCTTAACTTAAATATTTTTAGCTCAGCTTAACTTAAATATTTAATTTTTAGCTCAGCTTAACTTAAATATTCTCAGCACAGCTTAACTTAAATATTTTTAGCACAGCATAACTTAAATATTCCCAGCACAGCTTTTAACTTAAATATTTCTGCCTTGCAATTTCAATTTTGCCAACTCGTTTCGTTACTGTAAAATAACTGTTAGGATTCTAGAGCAGTGCCAATTTACCTTATTAAAAACTATCGAAGATAATCGCAACATTAGGAGAACTTAAACAAACCTCAAGTTAAACCAATAAACTGAACAGCAATTGTTGGTTTACAGTTCTGAAACTGTTACTCTAATACAGCGTTTCTCAACGGTGCGCCGCGAGCAAAAGGAAAAAATAATTTATATATAAAGCATGTATTTTTATTTTCTATTAAGCTTGAGGGATTTCCCGGATTTGTTGCCTCTGTTTGGGCTTATGGGCGGGTAGTTGGTGGTGCTAGCAATTGGGTTAAGGTTGAAAATATTCGGGGAGTTAGTGAGAGTTATGGATGGTGTTTGTGGTTAGATAAAAGGTTGTATTGGCCATTTAGGTCTGATTCCGATTTCGTCTTTTTTACGCCTTATTCCTAACGGGTAATACTAATTTACGGAATGATGAATGGTCGGAATGGTCGGAACGCTCACTTATTTAAGTGTTACCCCGTTAAAACAATTATTAAACCAACGCACAATATTTGGTTTAGGGTGGGGTTAGCGTTTGGGTGAAGGTGGGTCAAGTGTTATTATATTTAATAATAATACTGTGAGCGTTCCGACCATTCCGACCATTCATCATTCCGTAAATTAGTGTTACCCTTCCTAACTGTCTTTTATTCCGAAGTTGATGTTGTTCTTATTTTGGTCTTAAAGCTGATTCTCTTTAAAGATATGCAACTATAAAGTCTATATAATAAAAAATTGCAAGCAATTTAAGAGAAATAGCGGTACACCTAAAAAAATTCGCGCTCGCAGGTGCGCCACCACGTTTTCAAATGTCTCCAGGTGCACCCCAAATATAAAAGGTTAAAAAACACTGCTCTAATAAATAAAAAAAATTTCGACAAAAGTTTGAACTAGTTATGACATTGTTGCATCATAGACGTAAACAGTAGCTTTTGTTACGTAATTTTTATTAAATGTTTTGTTATTGTTGGACATAGAAATTAAAGATGTTTGGCTGTTAAAGCAGCCAAACTCTATATTCAGACAGATAGTTCTATTTTACTTCATATTGCAATAGACTATAAGAGCCTATTCCGATTTGTACGCGGCTGGAAACAGAGATTGTTTTTTAGTTCCATAACTTTTTTGACCACGACCGAACTTACAGCAAAGCTAGTCTCAATTTCATCGCTGGTAAATAAAAAAAAGATTTACACCTTGTCGCTCACAATTTATTAAAAAAATGTTTGTTTATTTTAATATAAATAATAATTAAAAACCTTGTCTTTTCACATTTTGTTTTGTCAATTGTACTTATTTGACAATAGCTGTCGTTTTTTTATCAAAGTACTAGGCATCAGAATCTTTTGTGGTTCCTGGTCATATAACGGTGAGAATAAAAAGGAATATCTCAATCATAAATCCGACATAAATCCTCCAACGTCATTTCCCAACGTTCTACCCTGTAGACCAGGTTTGTTTGATTAGTTCTCTCGCAACGCACGTGCGGCAAAAACTAAACGCGTTTTATTTTTTGACGAAATTGTTGAAGCAAGTAAATTTACTTCGGAAGATTTACGAACATTTGCTTGTTATTTAATCATAAAAATATACCAGAAATATGATGGACGTCGCTCCTGACAGTAAAGAATATTTGTGGTGTAAGTAAAAATCGTTTAATTTTAATTAAGTCACTTTTTAAAAAGGTATTCAAGAAAAATATATTTCGCCTAATTTCAAAAGAATTTTTGTATTGGCCATCAGATTAAATTAAATAATTGTCTAAACTTAAGATTTATTTTTCGTGTTTTTTTAGTCAATGCATCGTTAACGAGCAGTTTGTGATTTAAATCTAATTCTAGTCGGTTCAACGTTATTTCAATCATGTTTTTTTGCCTTCCGGAAAATCTGATCACGGCTTGGTAGCGGATAATAACAAAGTATTTGGCGTTGGTCTAGAATCCTACCACAATCATTCAATCAACGCACATTATTTGGGTTAAGGTGCGAGTTAGCGCTTCGGTGTGGTTGGGTCAAGTATTATGATATTCATTATTTAATAATAATACTTGACCCACCCTAACCCAAAACGCTAACCCGCACCCAAACGCAAATAATGTGCGTTGTGGTAGGATTCTAGACCAGCACCAAGTATTTTTTTCCTAATAAAGTCTGCTTTTGACAAAATGGCTTATAGGGAATTTAAACTTTCACAGCACAAGCCCTTTTAATTGTTAAATCTTACTTTGTGTTTATTTAGGTACTAAGCTCGATAAATCGTCAAAAAGCAACCAATGGGAAGGCAGGGACGATGGCGTTCTGGAGCAACTTGTTCTTAAAAGAGTAAATCTGTTTTTAGTATTATAATAAATGATATGATTATTACTGGTATTTGATTTAGTATTCTATAGAAGATGAGTGGGCGGTTGTCTAGAATCCCATGACAATGTACATTTTTTGGGTTGGGTGTGGGTTAGTGCTTGGGGTTATGCAATATTATTAAACAATGAATATAATAATACTTGACCCACCCACACCCCAACTCGCACCTTAACCTAAATATTGTGCGTCGATTTGGTAACTGTGGTAGGATTCGAGACAGTCTTCATTCTGTAGCAGGTGCACAACCAAGAATTTTGTAAAAAGCAAGTTGTGTACACACTTTAGTAACTTGCACACCTAAATGTAAAAACACTGGTTGAATTGCCCAAGATTTCCGAATTTCAAGTGTGCATAAAGCACACCTGCATCCTTAAAACCCATTAAGCTTTTAAAAGAAATATATAATTGAAATATTCCCATGCACCCAGATAAAAAACTAGCTGCCGTGTGAGCATAAGTTTTAAAACATCACTTAAACTTAGTGTATGGCAATTAGATGGCACTGTATAAAGACAAATTGTTTTGTATTTTCGACATGCTTTTGCACGACCCCTTGACTTTAACCTGATGAAGCAAGGAAAAAATCTTGTCAAGATTTTAATACAATTGGTGTTTATATATTACCACCTGATAACTCTACTTAGAATTAGACAAATGAAATTTGGTGCTGCCCACCCGCGATCTTGGAAGTGAATTTTTATGAAATGCAGACTGGGTCCAGGTATTCACAGAAACTTTATTTAGAGTTACTTTTTTAAGTTTAACCTGGCAATAAGCAAACACAATCAGCATTAAAAACAATTAAAGAAATTCTGTTTTTTACCGTTACCTCTCGCTTCCAGGCTTGCTTGGGAGTTGGAGCGAAAGATGGCGAGAGGAATCTTGTCGAAGTGACGTCGTTCGATTACAAACAAGAGAAACTTGAAGTTTGTATTTGTTCACTTCGCGGAGGAAACCACGAAGAAACGAGTCTCTCCGACCTGACGATATTTCCCCCGGCAATATTCAAGCTTGTGGCTGGGAGTGGTCCAGTTCATATCGTCGGAAACCATATGATGATGGGTAAGAATTTGTGGAAGTGAATGCTTTTTTAATGAAAGGGCATATCTTTATGGAATCCAGACCATTGGCAGTAAGTTTCTGCTTGTCAATCACTGTTCCGCTGACGCGTATAGAAACAATAAAACTCAAAGTTTAAAAACCCGAGTAAAACACACGATCAGACATTTTTTAACGGAATATATATTTCGCCTACACTGGCATCGTCAGTTCCTTAATTTGAAGAAAAATAGAGTTTTATTTATTATATTATATCTTTCATCAAAACAATATCTGTATCTATTTGCAATTTGTGTGTATGATTTTTATGCAGAAGAAGGCGACGAAGATTCTGAGGGCGACCAGGATTATTTCTCGGAGGAAGATTTGGAAGCGATTGAAGATGAGGAAGAAGTTAAAGTTAAAAGTGACAAGAAGCAAGTCAAGGTGGGAGCTAACAACGTACAACTTATGCTGGGAGCCTTAAGTTGGCATCATTCTATAGTTCTATTGTTTTGGCATGGGACCGCATGAGAAACAGAAAATGTTGTAAAAGGACATGTCGAACAAGGGGATCTTGAATACACATAATGCAACGTGCGATTGATTTCAAAAGAATCTTCAAATATCCTTGTTTTCACAAGCTGGTAATAGTAGGAATAGGTGAAGATGCCTTTACAACAGTAACTTATTCAATAAAACGTTGGCTGGTCATATATTGCCCAGGTCTGTACTACTAGCTGCCAGTTGGCATTGTTCTATAGCTGGGAGTCGGCAACCTTTTTCTAGTCACGGGCCAAAACCAAACTCAGAAAGATCTCTGCGGATCGCACAAAATGTGCACTAAGAATTCTGTTGCGATTTTTTTGGGTATAGCAGTATTTCTTTTAAAGTTTTTATTACATTGCCGAAAAAAAAAAAATATTTGTCCAATATTTTTAATTGTTTTTTTCCGTGATAGATTTTTGCATAACACTTTACAGGAATCTTTGTAAAGAAATCTTTTTAGTTTAACTACTTACACACATTATATTTGGTGCATAACAGTATTGTTAAAATCTGGAAGGTTAACTTTATATAAATATATCTGAATCATACAATAAATATTAACCTTCTTGAATTTTTACTAATATTTTAACACACCATGTTTTGGATTTGATGGTTTTTAAACTTATATATAATGCAAACCGTTCACAAAAATCTGTTGAAACTGATTTGGTGTCTTGCACTTATGACAAAATCTAAACGTTTTTTTCTACTTGTTTTTTATTCCATCTGCTCGGTTTAAATAAATCAAATGTTTTTTTTATTTCAAAGTCTGAAGCCAAAGTAAAACAAGAAAGTAAAAAAGTTGTTGAAGAAGACGACGACGATGAAGATGACGAGGATGAGTAAGTATACATTTATATTTTGCGTCTACATGAAGTGTTTGTATTACCTCGAATGGTGACTGTAGGGTATTGTTATGTCACACATTTATGGATAACGACATATTCTATAAATAAAATGCAATACTGGTTGATTTAATATTATTTACCTGACACCACCTTAACCCAAATAATAACCACAAGTCCACAACCCTAGTTTTGTGATGTTTTTGCGTTTCTTTCCTGAAGTTATTTACTGGGAATCAAACCTCAAAATTATTTTACAATAGAAAATAGTTATTTTGTAGAATTACAAAAAGTCTACACTAAAGATTTTCTTGAGACCACAGTTTAATAACAACTGCTCTACTATCACATCCTTCTCCCAGAAAACAATATTGTTCTGTTTATTAGCGACGAGGAAGATCTTGACGAAGACGACGAATCGATGGAAGAAGAAGAAGCAGTCGTCAATGTCAAACCTCCCACCAAGGTCAGTCTGTTGCTAGGCAACAACGCTTATATGTTGCTTAGGGCTGTTCAATAATTGGGACTGTAGGGCAGAGGTTCTCTCAACTTCCCATTCTTTAAATTAAAAAAGAGTTTTAAACTAGAATTACATTTAATTATTCACAATCCATTGAGTTTAAATCAAAGAATTCTAATCGGAATGTAAATTGCAAATGTTCCTGTGTTATTTTTTATGCTTTTAGACTTGAAATTTTAATGGAATTTGTTTCAAAAACATTTTCACTGGTTTAAGTTGTAACTTGTAACACTTGTTTTTCATTATTATAATGCTCTGTATGTTTTGTTCCAAATCTGAATAAGTTTAGTGGTTTGGGATGATAATAATGCTGCTGGGATAAGCAATTTTAATGCAGTATTATAAAAGCCAATGTTAACTCTAATACTTGACCACCTAATCTAATTAACTCTCTTTATTAACTCTAAAGTTTTGTTTCGTTTTCACGAATCTCCAGAAACGAAAACTTGCAAACGGCAATGATGAAAACAAGAAACCAGAAAGTGGATCGCCACAAAAAAAGAAGAAAGGCACCGAACAAACTGCGCCGAAAACTCCGCTTCAACAAAAGGAAAATAAAACACCTGCGGTTCGTAGATGTGCTAAAATACAATCTGGTTAAAAACTTCTTTTGATGCCAGAGCATAATTCTTGTACTTCCTAACTGATGACATTTTAAAAGTAATGCAATTATGATCTGTGCAGTATTGGAAGAATCATTTATTTTGGAAGTTCAGATTTTGTTTTAGTCGCCTGAATTTCCTTTTTATTTTGGAATTGCTAACCAAAGTTAAACTCGTCACGATTAATACCTCTATTTAACATATGACACCTAGTGGCGGAACCTCGTAGTTTTGTACGTCCGCTAGATGTTGCCCAAGAGCAGATACTTTATTGCGAAGATTTCCGGAAAGGCTTGTTTTGTTTTTGTTCCAAGTGCACTTCACCTAATCCTTTGCTCTTTTAAACAACATTGTTGCGTAACAAGTATCGTTTGTTGTGACTACCCAGCCACATTCAATTGTCTCGTAACAATGCGAACAAACAATGGAAAAATCGTAAGCGCGATTCAGACGAGCCAATTCAGTTTTTCGGCGACGATTATAATAAGATTTTGTTCTTTCGGCTTAAAAGCCAAATTTACGCTAAAAATAATCTGGTTCCTATTTAAAAAGTTCCGTTGTTTCCGAATATCCCCGTTAAACTGATTTATATATTGAATGAAACAATATTTCTTTTAAAAGATTAAAGCCGGTTCTTAAACTTGGGTCCCTTGGGGGTTCGTCACTTGAATAGAGTTCATTTCGCCACCAGCAGGTTTTTCAAGTCAACTTGTTTTATGATGTTTAGGTGTACGAGTTTTTAACTAGAATAATAGAATTGAAACAACGCTTTGGCCATTGGACCGCAACCAACAAGTTTCATAAGTCAACTTGTTTTATTATGACGTCATGTCTAAAAATTGCATGAACCCTGTTTTAACGCGAAGCAAAATTTTAGCGATGTTAAGGTGCGGCCGATGTAATGTCGTATTTTAAAGATGCGACAAAATAACGCAAAAAAAACTAGACAGGAGATCATCCCTGCGTCAAACCGCCGCTAATTTGTCTCAGTCGCATTTTTCTTCAAGTTTCCTCAGAAGTCTGCTCTCTACTCCCCACTTGTGGCTCAAGGACCACTCCCGGAACAATAGCGTTCCTCTCATCCATTGTAACAAGGCCAGTTGTGACGCAAACAATCTCGACCCGACACCTTTCCATTGTTCCCCATTGTCGCACCATTGTTACGTGAGAGACGCTTAGGATGCCGGCGACCCCCCCCATAAATACCCCTCAAACTAATCCGACGAGCGCCCGCGCAAAAAGTTACATCTCCACAAACTTTTCTGGCTTCAATTTAGAGTTTAAACCTTGTTTGATTAGGTTTGTGTGAAAATGCCGATGGAAAATTTTTCTTTTGTTAATTAATTAGCTGATTTATATGAAAGTTATTTAGGTTTTTTAATAAATGCCATCTTGTGCACTTTGTTATGGTTTAATATTGTGGGTATGACTTTTTTTAAATAACTTTTATTATAGCTTAAATGGGCGGTTCTTTGATTCCCAACGGGCGTTTTACGATTAGTGAGATTTCCACCAGTTGTTTAAGATGTTATATTTTGGTGCTGATCCGTAAATTAATTATCTGAACATTGTTTAATTTAATAAAACCTTATTTTTGCCATTCACAAACCAATTTAAAGTTTTAAATGTTAACTTAGCAGCTATATCTGGAAAAAGTAAAAGCTTAAAGAGTTTAACAAATATAAGCACACAAGTGATGACGTATTATGCGGGGTCAGCTAAATATGTGTCCAAAGCGCCGCAATCTTGGACAACCCTGGCAGCCAGGCCTGGCTTAACCATTTAAATACCTTGATAATGTTTCAAAAAACTGTTTTAAATTAGAAAAAATAATTGGTGATAAAACTGCTGCGTATAAGCGCTGGAAAAGCCTCTTTCATTTTTTCACGATTATAAGAAGACAAACATAAATTTTGAAATTTCGGTTGTAAAACATTTTTTTAAAGCTTACGTCCTCGCGTTGATCCAGTAAATTACCAATTTATGAATAAAATTGGCCGACGTCACCAAAAAGTTTTCCCACTGATTTCACCCCTGAATTTTTTTTTAAACAATGTATCTTAGCACTTTACTTACAGTTCCATAATCAAAGCTGGCATTCATCAGCCTGGAATTCCAATCTAGTTTTTAATTTAAAAAACATATTTAATCCCTCCTTTCATAATGTGTTCTGTATAAGCTTGTCACGATGACAATAGTTGTGCACCCCAATCCCCCCCCCCCCCCCCATAATTCCGGAAGCATACCACTTACCCCCTCTAGTGTTGCATCCGGGGTGTTGAAAGTCGCTTGATTGTCTACTGCGCCTGCGCAAACACTCCAGCACAAGAAGGCATTGTGACGAACAATGCTGCGAACGCGAGATGCCAAAGAAGCGTTTAATTAAGATCGGAGCTCCCTTAATTGCCGTCTTTGTTGTCAAACAATCACTCTCGGTCGGGGAATCCCCTTGCGAGACGATCAAAGATGTAAAGTTTTTGCTGAATTTGCAAAAATACGAGATTCGCTTTCTTTAATTTAACTTTTGAATTGCATTTTCTGCCTTTTTCTTCAAAAAAGCTTTTGGATTTTTTGTTTCTGTTTTAAGGTATTTTATCAATTAATCGTTTAACGATGTCGCTTAACTTTCTTGTTTCAATCATCAACAAATTAAGTCAGGAGGCTTCAAATATAAACTTCTATAGAGCCCTTGAATGTAATATTTGTTTTTGTTGCAGAGCGCCAAGAAAACTCCGGTGAAAACTTACGAGTCTGTCGACGAAGTTAAGGCCGCAATTAAGAAGGTGGGTTGTGAGGGTTGGCCGATTCAATGCTATTAAAGAATCGTCTGATAATATCTCAATTGTTTAAGTTGCGTTCAAAGCTACCAGCATCCTCGTTCGAACTTAACTTTCCATGAGTTCAAGAACCACGGGTGATTCTTGCTGGAATTTCACATCGTGACGTCAGTTTTCCATATGACGTCACAAGTTAAAACGCCTACATGAATAAAGCTGCTTTTGATTTTTATGTCATAATTTATAGCGCAAAAATTGCTTTTCGGTGTTTAAATAAACTTAGATACGTTTATTGCAATTTTTTGTGTTTTCCTATTTAATGCTTTCAAAATCCCGGTTCTCTTCCATTAATTTAAGTGGAAATGTGTTAGAATACGCAGTAAGAATATCAAAGCCCATACAGAAGTAGGTATCATTTTGAACGTTTCAAATAACTCTTTATTCATTAATGTTAAAAATGAATAAAGAGTTATACTTCTGTATGGGCTTTGATATTCTTTTACGTCTAACTGCAACCTCCAACCATTATGCTCCAATGTTTTAGAATATCATAGCGATATTTACGTTCTACTCCAGGGCTTCCCAAACTTTTCAGTCTGCGATTCCCCTTTTAATTTATTCATTTTTTCCGCGACACCCTAGGTTTAACACTTCAAAACATAACATTTCTCGTTGTCTGCTTTGGCATTAGTATATCAAACAGAAAACAAAAATGATAATTTTATAAACTTTGTGTAAAATTTACCCCTTAAGTTGTTAACCCACAGTTTGGGAAGCCGTGGTGTATGATTGCAAGACCATCGACATAATAGAGGCAAACACGCAGTAACATCAGCGACAGAATAATAACTTAAGCGTTTCTACTCCTACACTCATTACGCCCAATGCCGGGTTAATTTATTATTATTTGATACTCTCTTTCAGAGTAATCAAGACCGACCCACAGTTTTCGAACATCCTAGCGATATGACCCTGGTTTTGTTCTACTCCAGATTACTAATGTCTCTCTGTTTGTCTCTCTTGCTTTAGTATGCCGGGGGTAAACCAAGGAAGGAAGACAAGTTCGGAAACTGGGTCAAGTCCGCTTTCAAGGTCAAGGACGAAGAGGTATGACCTTGAAACGATTGCTACCAAATAATTAAAGTCATTAGAATGATTCGAAAAAAAACGAACAACGAATACGAATTTCTTTTTAGGTTTTGTGGAAACTTGCCATTGTGTATTTTAATAAAACATTATTTTTTATAACCTGCTCTATTTTTAAACTTTCTTTTTAATAGTAAAACGTTTTGAAGGTAAAAATAATTATTTGTTTTTTTTAGTGGATAAAGGAATTATGGAAAGCTCACAAAAAAGACATCGGCATCTGAGCACCTGCGCCCCCTAGCGGACCAAATGTTCCCCTCTGTCCAATATTTGCGCCCCCCTGCCCCATTTTTTACTCCACTGCTATTTTTGCCCCAATTTTTTTCTTTTCGTTTTTAATCGTGCTCTCTCTACTGCCGCATGCGGCCAAAGTGTGTCGCGATGTAACTTTGTAAAATAAATTTTTTCGGGGTGATTATGTCCCCTTGTTTTTCCTGCTCAGAGCGAGAGAAATACCTTTGTAAGATAAACGGTAAAACAATTTTGAAAAATGTTTTTACTTCCCACTTTGTGTTGTTAAGAAAGCCATATTTAGTGGCCTGGTATACGCACGTGGATCTTTTAAACAGACTAGTTAATTATACGGTAAGTTCTGAAAATATCGCATATTAGCAATTTACAGAAAACCTTTTCAGGTAAAAAAACAACGTACGAACAAGTTGGTTTCGACGTGTCCCCGACCCCTTTAGATAGAATGGTTGCATAACCTTTTGCAATTGACAATTGCACTCTCCAATGGAAATGCGTATTTATAAGGAAGATTACACAAAGTGTTGTTGTAATTCAAGTAGAGTTTGCAAAACGACGCTTTTTTGTTGAATCATTTCGCCTTCGATGTAAGAATTTTTTTAGACAGGCATCGCATAATGGTTGATTAGATCAAGGCTTTTAATAACTTACCAGGTTCCTAGTAAATGCTTCCTTGGTCAGTAGCAAACGAATTAAGCGATGTTACGCCGCGTATCCATGATTGAAGAAAGTGTTTCTCAACCATTTTTCACAGCAACCCAAATTTTAAGAACGTAAGTTTAACAGCAAAGTTTTGCCGACAAATTTTTTCACTGAACTTTTTGTGAGTTAACAAAACATAACACACCAGCATGATTCGATTGATACGGGCCATGTCTTGTTATTTCTCGAACTTTGCTTTTAACCATATGAACGACTGCAGTCGGCGACACAACGACCCTTTGGTTAGGAAGCACTGATCCTACTAACCTACAGGTAAGTTACACCCCTACATAAGCCCCCCTAGTCTAAGTGTGGGGTGATAATCTGGTTTCCCGATAAAAACCAACGCAATAATCCGGTATTTCGAAACTATTTATCGCGTATATCACAAATAATTTAAAGCAATTCGATCCCGACGATATCAACACCAGTTGTATATTGCTTAAAATGTGGTTGATACGTTTTCCACCTTGATTTTAATTTTTTGCGACTTTATCTCGGAACTTTTTTTGGGGACCGAGTAATTTCGATCCCCGTTCTAAAACTTGCGCTTTAAGTTGTGACGTCACAAGGTTGCTTGACGTCACAATGCACTTATGGAATGCGCGACCGAAAGTTTCGCGACGCGCAGTGTTACAACATTCCACGCATCGCGCGCCCATTGTGACGTAAATACCTTAGCGCGGTCAGGCGTGACGACACGCACACACCGAAGCGTGAAGTGGCATCGATTAGTGTCTATTGTTACGAAGTGGCTTTTAATGAGGGTTGCGAAATTAATCGCCGAATATTGGATTACTATAAGTAACTTTGGGTATATTGAAATGATTTATGTATTATAAAAAATATTTAATTTATTAAAAATCTGATAAAGTTAGCAATATTGATTGGTTCATTGCAGCAATGAACATGGCGGATGACTTAAGTCCGCAGTTTAAAAGATTTAAAACGTTTGCGGAAAATTTACTATCATTTTTTTATTTACAAGATATTCACACAAGAAAGGGAATTTAACAAAGTTAAATAAAAAATCAGAATCCTTTACTTTTAAATGTAGGCCACAAACAATTAAAAAAAATGAATCAAGTATATTTGTTTTAAACAATTTTTTATGGATCCTTTGTTGAATAAAAACAGCCAAGTCTAATATTATGCATTAGTCTCAATAAATTGTTTACTTAACAAGGATTTTTTGAAGTACTCTAGACCAGTGATTCTCAACCTCTTTAGAGCCAGAGCCGCATTTCAAACTTAAGGATTGCAAGGAGCCGCATAAAAAACAACAGTAGGCATATAATTAAAAAACATTAAGAAAGCAACTAGAAAACAACAGAAATACATTACGCTAGCCTAGGCTAACTAATTAACACTGTTGAAATAGATGTTCCTTATTGCCATAGCTTGTCAGAGCAGGACTAAATATACTATGACGTCACAAACCACAGAAATATTTTAAACAGCCGGATGGAAGTACCCGGTAAAATTAGTACTTCGTACTCGGGATCCTTGCTGATACAATTCATTAATTCTTGATTTCTCTTACTTACTTTGTTACAATTCTGCTACTACTAACTAATTTTTCACTCCGTAAGTGAGACCGCAAAATGTAGAGTTGAGAGCCGCATGCGGCCCTGAGAGCCGCGGTTGAGAATCACTGCTCTAGACCCAATCGACATAAGCATGCTTTACTGTAATGTTCTATATCGGGGATGTAATGATGACACTTCACATTATTACGCCACTCTGGGAAAAGTATCAGCTTACGTATTCCACTCGGGACAAGTTTGAATGATGCCGCTCAACAATATGACATTTGCTACGTAACAATGGCGTGAGAAGTGTGCTGCTATGTGGAGGTGACTTGTGCAGATTGGATGATGAGTTTTTAGTTCTTATAAAGCAGTTATTACTTAATAAGATAATCTAAGTACCCTGTGTATAGGTTTCCGGTGTCTGTCTGTCACAAGATTTTCTTCTATATTTTTACTATTTTTCTTCTATATTTTCACTATTTTTAGGGAAGGTAACATATTAAGGTTTAATGCAACTTAAAAATACCGATTATTGATGGAAGACAAAAACTTTGCAAAGATTGCTAGAATAAAAAAAGACTGAGCGATTTATTAACTTAATTTGTGGTTTCCGAATAATCAACTTTTATTCAATTGGAAATCGATGGACAAAAACACCACCCTGGTGGCAGGCGGGATTATTTGAAGAGCATTAGGGCGAGGGTTTATGAAGCAACATTTAAAGTTAGTTACTAGGTGAGTATATTAATAAACGTTTTAAGCAGTGGTACCCCTAATAATATTTGGCCTTTTTTACCAAATTTTAAGTTGAAACGAATTTGAATTTAATTTAATTTCTACGGTATCGGTTTCCGTCCCACCAAAGAGTCGACCGAGGCAGGAATCCGTCGGTGGGAAGCTCCGGTGTGAAACCTTTCGTGATCTGTGACCGGCATCGCGCGAAGCATACCGCGCAATTTTATTCCATGACGTTGTATTGTTTCGTAGCGCGACGTAACAAGGCTTGTTTGTTTGATTCGTCCGGTCGGTGAAAGCGATACGCGGTAGCATTGTGACGAAACAAGGGAAGCATCTTCTGCTCGCTTCATTCCGACTATTTAGTGATTTGTTAGTTGGTGGAAGTTATGGAATAGTTAAAGCAATTGTGAGTTTTTTTATAACAGCCGAGGCGTGTTTAAAGTTACCTCCAAGTTTTGCCAGGTTTTCAGGTTTAGCTTCCGGTCAGAAATTTTAACATAGCGCAACTATTTTTATTAAGTACTTAAAATGGCAAGAGATGTACAGCTATATTTTGAATAGTTGGAATTATTTAGGAGGTTTTTTGGTCCCTTCAAACACCTTAAACACTAAATTTTGCACTGATTTGACGTGAAAATATTAGTTTGTAAAGCATTCTTTTAGACCAAGTTTCCTGGACATTTGTTAAGTATAAGGCAACATGTTACTGTTTGTGTGGATATTACGGCGAATACGCTGAACTGACTTTAGCTCACATATTCCAGGTGGCTGTGTTTGTGCGGATATAAATAGCGCAAGGGATGGGTTACCAGGATATTTATAGCCAACAATAGAAACGACGCCAAATAGCACCAGGTTGCATTTCGCTGATGATTCGGCTAAATTTATAGCGCTTTGCGCTTCTGTGACGTACAAATGGAGTCATAATGACGTCTTTGATAAAATTTATATCTGAGCCATGATATATGTTGTAGTTTAAGCGTAAATTTTAAAAGATGCGATTTTTCGTACAACGTTTGTTCAGTAAAGTCACGTGACAAACAGTAGCTTAGTTCTTCGACTGACTTCATATTTCTCTAATCATTCGTTTTACGTCACAGTGACCTTTGTTTACGACACAATTTTCACAACTTTAAATAGTCCGTACTTAACCTCTATGAATTTTAGTGGCTACTATGACGTAACAGTTAACTCTTACAGCGAACAATGAACTGTAGTAAATGTGGAACGTTTTATGATTTTTCAATGTACGTCATCACCAAATAGTCAGATTCGATGAATGTTAGTTTTAAAGTCGTATTTTCGGAAAACAACACAAAAGTTAGGTTTTGCCGGCCCCTAAGCAACGTTTCACTAGAAATAATGGCGCTTATCAGGAGCAAAGCGATGTAAACTTTAATTTGATGCTTTTTTCTGTGGAAATTACTTTTGTAACTTTTAAGTGGAAAACGGGCTTGAAAAAAACAGGGTGAATATTCTTATTACCTTCTTTCTAGCGCAAATAAAAAGTAACTGGTAGCAGAAACGCACATACGATTGCACACTTATATAAACGATATAAACGCTCAATTTATAAACTGTTGCTGTAAAGCGTAATATCAGTTAAGACATTTCTTCTAAAAATTGTGTTTTTACTCACACATTCTAACGAACTTAACGCTTAAATAAATTATAACCGAAGAGCTGTTTCAACTAATATAAACGCCAAAGGTGGGAAACGAGCTTAAAGCAGAGCCGTGCTCTTTTGAAGTGTCCGAGTTATGGCGTTAAATTGTAAAGCTCTTGTGAAGTGGATCGTTGACCGGTGTTACAGAGGGGCGTTGTAAGGCTGAGATGGTCAGTAGATGAGCTCGAATTAGGGCAAGAGCCTCAAACCACGCTTAAGTGGCTTTAATGTAATGAAAGTTCTGTTTGGTTTGCGCCGCTGGGTTGAGGGGTTGGGGTTAAGGAGGGGTTTGGGTTTGTTCACACGCAATATGTTAAAGGGGATCTACTAACACTGGGTGGATTTTTGACGACAATCAGGTGGCAGTCTTATGACTGAAGAAAACCTTGTGTCGTGGCACCTTATACAACGAGTAACGAACGGTTAAGGAACAACACGTAATAACTCAATAGGTTACACCCGGAGTAATTTACATCAAAACACTGGACGAATTTGTTTGCATTCAAGATACTTTGGCGTGTTTTTAGCGATCCTTGCATACAAGCCTTATGTGCGTTACGAAGGGTTTTGAAACCTTGTGTTGCTATTCAATTGAAATTTGCCAAACTGTGTTAATTCATTGAAAGATACACACCTACCACCCTACGTCTTCAACAACCAGGGTTAGCCATTGTGAAGTCGCTTTTTGACCAACGATTACGGTTGACGTGTTACAGTTCACTGTAAGATTCCTACTTTTTATTGCATATTTGTGAGAACTTTAAGGCGCAGACGCCAAGTACCGGCATGCGAAACCTCAGAATGGAAAGTAAATAACAAAAAAATCGGGAATCACTAAATTAAACAATGTTCCGCGGGTCGTAGATAATTATATTGTGGCCACATTTGGCCTCGGGCCTGGGTTTGCGTATTCTCACATATAAGCTGGAAACACAATCTCAGACACGATAAACCCTTAAACTTCATATTTACGGGTGTTTCGAGCTGGGGGGAAAAAAGTAAAATCCACCACTGCCAATAATACGTCTACTTCGTCTGGCGAGCATTTAATCAAGTGGAAAACATCGATTGAACGAAATGATTGATGACATCACACAGCTTCTAGTGACGTAACAATCGAACGCGGTGGGAATCTACTTTAATCATCACCTTTTTGAATCGCGACATTTGGTGAAAATCCGCGCAAAATGAATTATTTAAGTTTGTTTAAGTCCGCCTTTTAAAAACTATGTACGTCCAAGTTGAAAATTTTTTGCTGCGAAATATAACTTTGTTAAAAAGTTCAAGAACAAAAACATTTAGGTTTAGGCGAAAACGTTATCGCGTCCACTATTACAAAAAATATATAATTTTCTCGATCATAAATGATAATAAAGTTCTTCGCGAAGTAAATATTTCTTTGGTATCTGATAAAATGAATGACTTTAAAAATTATGCCAGAATATTCCGTTGAATCTTTGCTTAAATTTGCAGTCATTGTAGTAATTTACTTGCAAGGGCGAGGAGATAACTTTCCATTAATATTTAGTTTGCATTTGAATTTTGACTAAAATCAATTGAATTTATATGAAAGTAATTTAACCCCGAATTCCAGCAGCTGTCCAACATCTAGTCTCGAGCGATTTATTTGCAAAACAAACTTTTCGAAAGAACTCGCTCGTCGCTTCTTGTAACCCACAGTGACGACATAAACAACCTTCACAGACCCCCATTGTCCCTTCTTTGTTCAAGCATTGTTACGTCGACAATGACGCCTTTAATTAGCTCGCGATTCAGCTTATGCGAGGTATGCGGGTCAAGGCTGGTGGGAAAATCGCGATTAAACAAACGAAATCGCGCTTTCGTTATTGTGACGTCACATATAATTAATATTTTGCGATATTGTTTTAATTTACTTGGTATTTTAAGTTATTCCATTGTTTTAAATATAAAATTTACTAAGTGACACAATTATGGTTGCAGCTTTAATTTTATTTTATATTTTTACAATTGAAAACCTAAATTTAGCTTTAAGAAGTTTAAATTAACTTTGGAATTTTTTAACTCTCGACTCTACTAAAAATGGTAGCTTATTAAATTATCGTCGCACAGTTGCTTTGTTTACGTCACAAATCGAAACCCTAAGTTGTTAATAGATTGATGAGCGAACAATGGAGAAGCGATGGGGCATAGTGACGTCACACATACGTTAATAGATCGATGACGTAACGGAAGAGCGATTTTTTGGGTCGTAAATTAGTTTGATGTCACGCTCACACCACACTCCATTTAACAAAGCGATTAATAACGCGAGAGCTTTCGCGTCTTCGTTGTGGAATGTTCTGCTTTCATTGTCTTTTAAGATTGGAATTCGAAACTGCAACTTTTAAAGATATAAAAGGAAAAACTGCAATATCAAGAACGAACAAAGTTATAAATGATGTATTATCACCAAAATGCACAAGGATTTTAATTATTCTGATCAATCTTTTGACCTACTGTAGTTATTCCACGATGTTATAAAATAAGTAGAACTTTAAATGCTGCGTAAAATTAAAAATGATTCCTTTTTTGCTTTTTGCCAACGGTTTATATTTGTGGCTGACCCCTGGACATTTTTACGACCTTGGCCTTCCGGGTGTTTATGACGTAATAATGGACGCTGTGGCTCTGCCGTAATTGTTGCGCACGGCTTCGCACTTTTTTGAGGTCGCATGCTTTATGACGAAACACTTGACTATCTGCTCAAAGTTACAGACGCTAAGTAACTTATCTTTTTCAAAATTGTTTATCTTTTCAAAACCACACCCATATTTTTAGTATATTACCAAGAAGATAAAAATACCGAACCACGGCGCTAATCGTTGTTTAAAAAAGTTTCCGCAATCCCAGGCTATTTCATTTGTCTAAAAGTCTAAAAAAACACAAACTACGCCCATTTGGGAATATATTAACAAAATAGTGTTAGACGAACTGGATATAAATCCACTATAAAGCTGATGCCTAGTGAGTCCTTAAGTAACACATATTCTCCTACATTAACACCACCAACGAGCAAACTCATAAGCATCGATCGGCCGGCATTTTGTGTCCGAGGTGTGTTTACACAAGCGACGTTTAGATGGCATACCGTGTCCTTGGCACGCGCGTTGTATTATTACGTCACACTGACAGTATTTAGACAAGCTATTATCGGCTATTATTAGCGACCAGCGCGCTTGCTTTTTCGTAGCAATCGCCGATTGTTTGGAAAGTGTTTGGGGATCGATCAAAATGTAGTTACAAGCTTTTATTTAATTTAACGACGATTTTGCGTAAATTAAGTCGCACTTATTACTTTCATTTTATTTAAATATAAAACGTCTTAGTAGATTAAAGATTGAATTGTATAAATAGGTTAATTTCGGGCAAAATTCGGTGAATCTGTGATTTATTTTCCGTTAGGTGGGGTACGGGGCACATTTTAATAAAAAACGTTTTCGATTTTTGTTAAACATTATACATTATGGGAGAAAAAGGCGATTGTAAAGGTTTTTCAATTACCACTAAACTAAGTTAGCTTCACGTATTTTGTCCACGTTCGTCGGCTTGTGACTTTATTTCGCCTTTTCAACTGCGTTAGTCAACACATAAGGTAATAAAGATGCATTGTTTGCAACAAACAAACATTGTCCTTTCCATTGTTACGCGACAAACCGGCCTCACCTGGCAAGCTTGCATTCGGCAAACTGCGACTAGACGAGCGATTTCATCTGATTCAACCTTAACGTCTGCATAATTACCTTGGCAGATGGACTTTTGTGCAGTCGTGTGCGAAACTACAGCTTTGCAGAAGTAAGGTTAAGTAAAGGATAATATATATTGAACACCAAAGTAAGTTTGTTTAAAACTTTAATCGTTGATGTCAAAAACTTATTTTATTATTATTATTTTGTGGCCGAAAATTTATTTTTTTACAAATATTCCTCAGATAATGACGTAAAAATGCAAATTGAGTTAATTTTAACGCTCTGGTTGCCATAGCAACGCAGTAAACGCGATTTTTTGTGTTATCGTCACTTATTGTTTTTTAATACACAAGACAACGGCCATTGTTTATAGCATTGTTACAAACAAACCTACATCAAGGTTAGATCCATTGTTACGTCGCTCTCTCGTCTGGAGGTTGCCTTTTTCTCGCTTTCTCTCGCACTCAAGTGGACGATTCTTTTTTCCCTAATTGCTTGATAATACGCCAAGCGCGACTGAAAACGGTGTGAATTGAAATTTCGGCGCAGTGGTCGCACGAGGCGGACATCGAGGATTCGCGCGATATTTCGCCGGGATTAAGGACGCTGTTTCCCGCGGACGGGTGAATTTGAACCGACATAGAAGTAGTCCAAAAAAGTTTTTGTTACCGAAAGTCATCGCAGACTTACCGAGTTCCGAAGCGCTAGATCACAGTTGTTTAACACATATGTGTGCATCTCTCATTGAATATTTTTTGTTGATTGCAAATTACCAGGGATAGGAAAATAGCGCAAGGAGTTTAAATGATTTAGAAAAGCGAGAAAATATTTTGCTGCCGAAAAAATTATTTCGACTTTCGGCATTTGCAAAAAGGATTTATTGTGGTTTTTGAGGAAGAACAAAAGATGAAGACTGGATTCAATTCGCCGGGAATTTCAACAATGTAAGCAAAATGTTGGTCTTGTCAAATAAATAATTTTTTTTCCAATATATTTGAAGTGTATTAAATAAAACAGCGCTTCTCCTTGAGAAGCAAAAATATCTACCTCGCTGTATTTATTTGTGTAAAAATAATATATTACTCTAAACAATGCAGCGAGAAACATTGAATGCAAATGCGTTTCACAATGTTAAAATTCCGTTTACGCACTTTTTACACGCTTCCAAATAATAATTAAGTTTCAATTTCGTATTAATGAAATGTTGTAACTTTATCATTAATTGAATAAGAAATTTACTGCATAAAAAAAAAAATTAAAGTATTTTGTTAGAATTGTAACTTTAATATATTTGCAAAATGTCAAAAAGACACAATAAGGATTTTCATAAAGTCGCTACAGCGAAACGGAAATGGGCTAATCACGTCATAACTGGATCAATCTCAAATTAATCCGCTTCATTTCTTGATGGAATTAATTCATTAGAGCGACTTTATATCTCGCAGCGAAGCGATCAGATTAAAACGACGCTTTTTGTGTTTGAACCAGTTTCACGAGATTTACTCGCATCGGAGTTTCGCGAAATTTAAAAGAAAGTATTAACTTGGATTTCCTTATTCTTGCCAGGATTTTTATAAACTTTTGTTGATATAATATTAACTTATTGCGTTTTTCACCAAACCTATTTTGATTTATTAAATTCAGAAAAAAATATTGATCGTTGACAAAATAGTTTAACAATACAATATTAGTTTGAAATTTTTATTAATCTAAAAAAATGCGCTTAAAACACGACAAAAAAAAACGTTTTACCAAGTGTTCTCAGGTTAATGTTTTTGAATAGCATAATTTTTTTGGTATAACAAACTTATACAATTTAGCGTTGGCCATTGGACAACATTACTTTCTTACAAACGTAACTATCGAGAGTTTTTATGTTTTTCAGAATCGGAACAATTTTCCTTCTCACCTTACTTTTCCCGCTCACTTTGCAAAGAAAACGTGAACGAAAAAGCGTGAGTAGATTTTGATTATTCACGGTTGTTTATCACATGAAAGAAGCGTTTCACGGAAAATGAAATGAAATATTTCCGGTTCAACTTGTTTAATCTGCTTTGGAAAATGTCAATAAATGGAAATAGTTTTTTTGGGGGGAGTATAATAATCGGCTGTGCAAATATGAGCAAGGAAATATACAAATTTCAGGGCTCAATTTTTTAATTCAAATTATTTTTTTGTAAAAACTTCAACCAATTTCAAAAAATTGCGCACAAGTTTCACAAGAAACTTCACTAATTTCGCTGAAATCAACGAGGCTACAAGTTGTTCCAATAAAGCTGAGCATATTTCTATTTAAAAAACAGTGAAAATATACACATCTGTTAATTAGCTTCAAGTTTCGTCAAATGCTGACTCGCACAACTTTCTGCAAAATCGTCAGTTTCAAGTTAAAGCTAAGGCTTCCGTTAATAGCGACGTATTAAGCTGCAACAAGCCAATCGCTTTACCTCAAATGCATTTAGCTTGAGCTATCGCCGGTGGATTAGAGGTTTGTGCGAAGGAACAACGCTGGTGGGGAATAAAACTCCACGGGAATACCAGACTTTATGCAGTTTCGGAGATGTTTTGAGTTTTAAACTATATAAAGGCGCCTTTCACCATCCATGCCCCAAGCTGAACACATTGGTTATATTTATTATTATTTTTTTAAAATAATTTTAAGATATGATTTCCGAAGGCATCTTGTGTGATATGTGTGTCTATCGTTGATCAGTACGTAAGGGCTCGGTTACAGAATAAGCATTGTGTTGCTGATGTATTAATCTAGTTTTATGGCAAAGTTCGAGTCTGTTATTATGTAGTTAAGCAAACATTTTTAAGCAACCTTTTTTAACGTTTCAGCAAAAGCGTCATTGAATAATAAATACTCAGCAAAACTTAATAATATTGAACTTGAGCCTACTATAATTTGGTGTTAGGACCCCCTTGGATGCCCCCCCTATGTGCCCCACCACAGAACAGTCCCTGTAATCCCGCTAGTATGTTTCCACTCGGAGTAGATGCTTCGGCTTATCTCCCGTGAAGGTGTTTCCAGTTGTTGATGTTTGTGCGATTAAGTCGAGCTCAAGGCGCGAGATTAAAGAGGCTTGACACGAAGTTGCCGAAAAACAAGTGTTTCAACGTGTTTGTGAATTCTGAGGTTCAATTTCGACTCTGGCAATCTTATAAGGTTCGATAATTGCGTGACGGAATTTGAGGAAATTTTTAAAACATTTTTGTGAAAATTTTGTTTTCGTTCGAGAATAATTATATCTTTGAAGTTCAAAAAAAAAATGACCCGTCCTACGACATCTGTTCCGTAACAAAAGCGCAATTGTCTTTCAAGTTCTAATTGAACGAATCCGGCAAAAAGAGTCGAAAAAAGCTTGTTGCGTCACAATTAACTTTCTAATTGCAGCTCGTGTTGGACAAAAGCTTGAAACAGATGCGTAACAATGGACGTCGCGCGTTTGTTCTTGAATCGCTGCAACTTTCCGACAGATGCTTAAATTAAAAAAGCAGGTGCCGGGGTTAGAGGAAAAGTTTTGCATAAAGACGTTTTTAAACATTGTGCGAAAAGTTAAACTTAGATTGCGTCTTAAGGTTAATTTCAAAGATTTTTCTTTTTTGTTTTGAAGTTGGTTTCATGCATTTCAAAACTAAAACATGGTTTACAACATTCAAAAAAACGAATAATTAAACGATATATTAAACACAAAGCTACAGCTCATTTCGTAAAATTAGTGGTGATATATATTTCGCCGTACAAAAGGAATCATCAGATTTGGTAAAAAGTCAGTTTGGTTTACCAAAATAATGTGGTTTAAAATGGAAACTCAATAAATGTAAACTTTATCGTCTCGTTACGAGAATAGTATTTAAGGAGAATCGTATTTCTAAATTCGGAGTTGAAGTTAGCGACGTTTGTACGTCGTGTCGCTTACGCAAACAAACAAAGCGGCGCAATTCATGTCGCGCGACACGGTTGAGCGCTGCAAGCGACACGAACGGGAGTTTACGGGGATTGTTTACCAAAAAACTTGCAGCAAAATGTGACGATTAAATGTTATAAACTGCCCACTTGGGGAAATTAGCGGCTTATTTTTTTCAATATTGTTCTTTGGGGAAATTATAAGAAGCTCTGTTTTATTGTTTTTTTTATTGAAAACTTTGCCTCATATTTAAATAAAAAACGACTGATTTGGGAATTAACACTCTGTTTTGTCGCCAATCGGGATAAAACGAGCGGTAATTTCGCGTTTGGTCTCGGGGGGCATTTTGTTACCCCTGTACACGCGGCGACATCTGTGACGTAATAATTGCAACCGTTTATTTGCGGAAGTGTCACGATTTGTGGATTTTAAGAGTTGCTTAACAAAAACATGTTTAAATATATTGGTATTTGCCTCTTTTATATTCTCGATGCACATTGAGGTGAATTGAACCTACTAACCTACAATAATCAAAATAACTTGTCACAATGTTAAAAAAAATCAATCTTTGTTTTATCGGTTTGACGGCACTTTGTTGTTTTCCGTTAGTTTTGAATTGTGGCATCTGCTAAGTGTGGCGGGTTGTTGGTGGTTTGAGAAACATGTGGCGGGTTGTTGCACCCAATAGCACCGTAGCACCGGTGTACTACTCACCCCCGACACCTGATATCTTCGCTTGTAGCAGACCTGTCAAGCCAATAAGTGGATGACTGATCTAACTCATCTGAAAGAATCAATTTAACGCGATATTTTGGAAAATTGCGACGAATATAAAGCTAGAATAATAAAACGTGAAACATCTATTGCGATTCTCACACATTCAACACGTGGTAATACTAGATTAAAGGTGCTTTTACTAGATTAAATTTGTGTAATTTCGGCCTGATGCCTTGATGTTATAAAATGTTGATTCTTGATTAATGATAGAATATCTATCTTCGATTAAAATCTCGCTTCAAGATATATTCGGCAAAGTTGGGTTCCTATGGCGGCGAAACTTTACAAACCTTATAAGAGAGTATTATTTTTGTTAAAAAAATTATCAGTTCATATAAAATTTATAATAATTGTATTTTTTATCACATTACCACAGTCGCCACCGTTATGCGTAAACAATGCACCTTTGTTAGTAAACAATGCGTAAAAATCAACTCTCGAACAGCATCATTTGAATTCTTTGGTTCAGTCGAGAGTTAAGTAGTTTCAGACATAACCGCATTTGCGTGGCGAAGTTTGAAGTGTTTGCTGGATTGTGCGGGCGACTATCTGTGTGTTAAAGGTTTGTAAACAATATTTGTTTTAAGGGATGGTTGGTTTGGTCGCAGCGAGTGAAGCGGCTGAACGATTTGTGGGATTGGCACCTGTCACTAAACAGTTATCTATTTATGTTCTTGTGAATGTGTGTCAAAGTCTGCTTTGGTGCTGTGGTTTTGATGTTATGCGGTGAATCTAGTATTTACAAGAGGAAATATAGTTGGAATAAGTTACTTTAATATCTTAAAATATACTTTGCAACATAAGAATCTGATTTCTTAAATTTTAAGTAAATACTACATACAAAATCGACATTTCTTTCTGTATTTAAATGTTTCGGATATAGCTCATTCCATTTTTATTTTTACAGTAATGATAGCGTGAGTTATTTCCGAAACGTCTAAAATAGCGAAATATATCGTTATTTTAAATGTTGGTAATTTGATATTTAAACCAATTAACTAGTTGTTGACAACTAACAACTGTGTATCAATTTACGCGAAACAAACTTAAAACGCCTCCAACTGACAAGTTCTTTCATCTCGCATCAGCGCTGATGCTCAGACAAGCTTCAAACTCCCAAAAACCGACATTCTCGGGCGAAATAATTTGTCCACGTTGCAAACCGCCCCCACCGCTGATAAAAAGTTTTAGTCTCGCAGCAGTCTGCGGGCGCCCTGGCACGCTTAAGGCGGATGAGGGCAGTGTTTTATCTCCAGACAAGGGAGGGATAGATAGAGCTTTGGTGCCGCAGGTGTGGTGGGGGGGGGGGGGCAAATCACGCCAAACGCCGCCGATTGTCAGTATTGTGATGTGTGCCGAAATAAATAAAGCATGAATAATACGCGAAACTTAGAAAGCGTGATTTTTTAGCTTTGGCCTAAAATTTTGGGAATTTTTAAGAAAAGAAAACACAGAGTACAATATTTTATGCAATCCTTGGCACTATGGGCTAAATGTTGTTTCACACATTTTCTTCGTAAATCGTTTTTTTCTTTTGCTATAGAGTTGCAATAAACTTTGCCACTTTTCTGTTAATTGTTGGCCAAACTATGATACGTAATAGTTGGTCAAAAAGAAGCTTCCTAATGGCTAGTTCACAGTTGTTAATAAATATGTGTGTGTATCGTTTCATTGTTGGTCAAACTTTGATGTTTTACTCCACTTTTCGCTCTACATTGACTGGCAGTTGCATTGCCAGTCGTGCAAGTTGGCTTGTTGTGAACGAAGCCACAATCGGGCAATTTGCTGCTGGTCTAGGGTCGTGCCTCTCTTATCTGCCGCATACCGACACCAAATTGGCAGGAATAGAAATGCGCCGCTAAAATTGTGCCCGATTTCTATGAAATCAGATGTGGGCGACGTTTAAACGAATACGAACCGCCTGTAATGGACTCTGGTGTTTTAGACTCGTCTGCGGTAGATTTTGTTTTGACAAAATGAAACTTCAAAGGAACATATGCGCGTAAAGATACAAGTATATGTTAAAGCGCGGTTAATTTGACGGAATAATTCAAATTGAACTGTATTCCACTTTAGAAGTAAATTGGACTAAACCACTATAAGGTTAAAGAATATCGATTAAAGTTTGGTAAAAATATAACAAAATAAACAATTTTACCAAAAATCAAGATAAAAAATAAACCTGGTAAAAATGTCAGACAAAGGTTGCGAAATAGTTGGTGCGAATTTCAGTTGGAAATGCAGATGTGCTTTTAGTAAGTGGTTCAAGGTGGGCTATTATCTGGGCCGGAGTTGGAAGATTGCTCGACAATTTGATATTCATCTCAACTGTCTGAGTCGGCCAGTCATTACGCCGCCACCTCACCTATGCTTTGCTTGAGTGACAAATGTCAAGACAACATATAACCACAACACACGAACCACGCTTACAACAAACCTGTTCCTTTAAATCAACCTCTTTGATACGACTGCGAAATTAAACAACAAACAATTTTAAACTATATTTTTTGAAAACTTTGTTAGCACGGCTAAACACCATTTATAAAACTCGCTTGCTTAAAATAAAAGTAAAATCGTTTAAACTTGCTCATTTTACCATTTCCGACTATCTAAATATCTCGACAAAGTAGTTATGTAAGAAACAACGAAAACTGTTCAACTACAAACATAATAAAGTTTTTAAAATCAAACTTTTTTGAAGCCAATGTGAAGTTAAATGATGATTAAGTCGAAAATATACCTTTCTAAACCTATTTGGAAAAGTAAACGTTTTGTTATGTTGTAATTAGAATTAGATTCAAAATGAGCACTTATATAAAAACACGCTTTACAGAACCCGCAGAAACGTGGTCAATTCCAGTTAAATAACCACCGTCTTGTTATTTTCCCTTCGCGTGAATGCAGAGAGGTGCCAAAACGTGTCGCGCTCACGTATACCCCCCAAAACAGCGGTTGATAGGGACCATTTGTGACGTCATAGGCGTGTAATTTTCCACCGCGCTTCACGGTTGAGTGCTCGCCACTCAGAAGCTGTAGAGAGGCTGAGATTAGTTCGCCAGGGAACTGTGACTTGGGGGTAAGATGGGGGTGTGACTGGGTTGAGGGGGTTTACGGGATTGATAGCAAACTAATCACCCCTGAGTTACAAAGTGCCCAGCATTTTTTCACTTGTTACTCTAAGAATAACATACTATACTTAAGTAAAGAACCAAAATTAAAAACAAATTGTTGTAACCAGGCACTGCTGTTAAAATTATGTAAAAACAAAATCCTTACAGCGTGGAGCTCTATAAATTCGTTTTGACAATTAGCTAATATTTGTTGTAGCTTTGTTAACTAAATTAATTCCTAATATTCGTGCAAACCATAACTTTCACAACTTAATTTTATACGAACCGCTCAAATAAACTCATGGATTGCCAGCAAAGTATAAAAATAAATGTAGAAAAATGCAGCACCCACACGAAAAGGTCCCCCATCCCTGGTTTAGGGTGAAGAGCTGTGCGGGGATCGGAGCTGACTTAGGGTGTCATGATTGGGGTTTAGGGGGTAAGATAGGAGCGTGTGAACCCCAGTGTGCCCCAAGCTTTCCTACGCCGGCCAATAAATTCTACGGCTCGTGCCGCTAAACCATTGCGTCCTTATTTAGACGCGGCTCATTAGAGTGATTAATCGAAGTTTGATGGGTTGGTTGGAAATTGACGCTTTTAGAGAATTTTAATCTAACATTTACGCTAAAACTGACACACAGGTATGTTTGGTTAAGTGTTTTAAGGAATTAGCATGTTGAAAATTGATTTAAATCGTTCTAAAAAGTTTTTTTTCTACATTGGGTATGGTGTCGTTACTACACTTTGTTATTAATTGTGATTGATGCGTTTTAGGTGCACTTTAGAACAGGCTTATTGTTCAGTGCTCCTTTCCTGAAGTTGTTCTTTATGGTTTGAAGCTGATTAAAGTTTCCATCAAAGAAAGTTGCAGGAGATTGTTGAGCGATTAGTTTGTTTTCAAAACTTAATAATCTGCTTCCGCGATCTGAGCTGTATATTAGGTTCACCGACATAAAGTAAACATTCAAAGTGGATCAGAATTGTCAGGACTTTAAGCCGGTTTCGGAATTTGACCTCTAAAATCAAGACTTATGACCTCTGCTAGCACGTGGAAAAACTTACACCGAATTCCTTTGCAATCGAATTACTCTTGGCGATAAAAATCGCGATAATATCGTATCGGACGTTGCTGGAGCTAAACCCGAACAAAGCCAAGTTGAAACTGAATCGGATGATTGAAGTGTATTTAACAAAATCAATAAGAAGTCCTTCAAAAAATACTTGAGCGGGAAAACAGAGTAATCAAAGCGAAATGATAGCGTATATAAGGGTGACTCGAGCACCCCGAAAAAACTAGGGGTTTAAAGGGGAATTCCCTAGAACCAAATAGCCAATTTTTCCGGCGACAAAGGAACTTTATTTAGGCTTGGGTTGGTTGTTGATACAAGAGAACTTGCTTGAATAGCCAGAGGTCTGCGCTGGGAGATCACGTTTCTTGTGGTATTGACCTTAGCGTTCATTGTCCAGCCACTGACCACTGAGTGACCACCTCATGCTGGCCAGAGTGTAATGTTACCCGGCTTATGTAAATAGCGAATCGTCAGGGTGCAACGCGACACCTCACCACTGTACGTTCCCACACAAACTTGCTCGGGACTTAATAACGACTCACGGAAAGGTTTGCGCCCTCGATGAAATGTGACTTTTATGGTAAAATATTAAATCGCAATCCTGTACATTCATGGCTAGGTTATCGAGGGCTAACTGTCGCAACGACCTGCACCGCTTTTTTCGGTTTGTTAAATAAGCACATTATTTTCCCTTTAAACACTATTTTTTATTCAAAAGTAAGTTGTTGAGTTTTAAAGGTAAAAATACCAATTTAAAGTTATTTTACTCCCTATATTGTTCAGTTAAAGTTGCTTCAATTCCTCCTTTTTAGTTTTAAGATCGCTATAGGCTTCATGTTATCACCGCAATGATCTGATGTTGTTTATTGCAGCGCTAGCATTTGCTGCGATGCTGCAACATCCTGCTTCATTAGTCGTGAAGCAGGAAATATATTTGAATAACTTCAAACTCCACTTTGTACATGTTTGAAAATGATTTAACTAAGTAGAAAACTTAGCAAACCAAAAGTCGGTTTGTTTGTTTTCTGATTGTTATTGTTGCTAAATATATTGAAAAAACGCAACGGCTGAACAATTGTAAAAGTGTTTTACGCTTTTACAAGCAAATATAAATAAATTTATTTTGTTATATATTATTTCTTCCGTTTCCGACAAACTTGTACAATTACGTCAACATTCCAATGGGGACATTTTAAATCGCAGAGATGTTTTTCGCACGAGAATTTACACACAAGCCATCGTTTTGTTTCCTTTATTTTACAGCGGTTCGCAAAACGTGGGCGGCTGTAAAGTGACGTTATTTGGCAGTTAAGGCGAAAAAAACTGCTTGTCTGGCGATTTATTCCCAAGTTGCGCTGAATCTCAGCTTTGCGAGTGGATGACGTCACAATAGCGATTGTTCGGTCACAGACTGGAATCGAGAAGCGGTTATTTGTTGTCGGATTAAGGAGTGACCGACTGACCAAAGCGCAGGGATTAGATCTGTGACACCTGACACTGGCAAGTGACACCTGACACCTGCCAACAAGCCCCGCCATGTAGTTGCCACCTGCCAGCAGGTGTAGGATGTCTCGCGTGACATCCAGCCATTCCAGAACTCGTGTTTATCGAGCTTCATCACAGTTAGCATTGTGACGTCACACTGGATAAAGCCGCAAATTTGGCGCCAGAATCGTGAGTTTACCGCGTTTTGTGAGCGATCAGTGAGGCGTGACTTGTTTTGTACCTTGAACCCCCGAATAGACCCTGGGACCGAAGGTGGGTGAAATATCGCTTACCCCGAGGTTCCCGGGGACTCTGCAACCTTACCCCGAACTTTGACCCCAAAAGCGGATTCAAACGTAAACAAATTCTTGCTGGGAGCTTGCCGTGACGTAAAAACTTCGATTGTTGCAAAACAATGGGTTGCAAACTGCATTCTTCTGCAACAATGTGTTTGTTTACTCCGCTATTCTCACATCGCTTCAAGCCCGTGCTATGTAAACGCGCCCCAAGGGTCATGGGTCCGTGTGTGCTTATAAATAACTGAACAACAAACTCGGGCCTAATTTTTGTTAAACTTTTTTCACACATCTACAGATGAAAAGTGTTTGGTTGTAGTATTACGTCACAAAGCCGACGATTAACTTTACAATATTACGTCACAAGCCTGGTTTGAAACGTCGATATTTCACAACAGCCATTGCCAAATCTAAAACACGTGTTTTCGTTGGTTGGACAAACCTGTTTGCTTTCCCTGACATCCCAGCATCTGGGCTGGGGCCACTTTACTGGGATACCTGGGTCCGTTTGATCAGCCCCAGGGGTCACCAGGGGTCATTAGGGGTAGGTGGGTACAACAGAACAACACCAGGATAACTACTAGGGGTTAGGGGGAATACCCACTCCACCCTTCTAAGTTTCCGGTGCGATTCACCCCAGCCCCACCCACAGTGGGTCAGCCGACAAAAGATTTCACAAAAAAACATCGAAATTCGTAACAAATGAAGCGTTTTAAGTTAAATATAGCTTTAAAGGCACGGATGAGATTTCACCAACTCTGTTAAAACAACTTTAAATAACACAAAAAATCCATAACGTCAGCCTTTCTTAGTTTGCCTATTTTAGACTTCTAGTTATGACATAACTTAGTGACGTCTTCCAACACTTTCATGCGTGCTATAAATTGTTCTCACCCTTGAAGGGTTGTAAAAGCGCTTGACAATGTGGCACACAAGCGAATGTATTAAATGAAATACAACTTGTTTAGCGAGAAGTTGTTGTTAGATGTCCTGCCTTTGCGCGGGCTTTGCCGACCTTCGTTCCCGCCGATTGGAATTCCTTGGTTTACGATCATCTGTGAAAACAACATGGAATTGTCTGAGTGGGAATGGAATTGTATCGTTAAATCTAAGTTTAACAGAGATTATGCACTAAAAGCTAAATAGCGCCATTTCTCAAAACAAATGATCTATTTTCAGCTATTTTTTCTGCGACATATATAGGAGAAATAAATTTACAACTTGTGTTTAAATAACTTGAACGAAATCTCGTGATGTTTGTTTACATCTGGCGTCGCTTCTCGCGAAGATTGTTTTGATTGTTATTTTATCACGATCCGCACAAAGTGTCGCTATTTTGCCCCGACTACCTGGCGTCCTGACGTTTTTTTGCTTCCTTCAAGCGTAACGAAGCGTCAAGAGCGCAGGGATAGTAAACTATAAACTGTTGCGTCACAATGAACCGCGACGGTGAAAGCTATTTTAATAATTTTGAGATTATTTGGGAACGTGGAGTGGTAGTTCTTAATGAAGACGACAATATTGTGTTTTTTTAAAAGACAACAGTGCCATGAAAAACTAAAATAACTTTTTCCAATAATTGTTGCAATAAGAGCGTAAGAATGATAAAGTATAAAAGTAGATAACATTTTGAACCTTTCGAATATCTCTCAATTTATTTACATCTACGTCTAACTAAAACCTCCAAGCATTATGACCTTAAAGCTTCATAGCTTGTAAGCGTAGGTTTCTACGTAATGGTTGAAGGTTGTAGTTAGACGTAACTCTTTCAGAGTTATTCGAAACGTTCAAAATGATACCTACTTCTGTATGGGCTTTGATATTCGTATAAATATTATATCATAAAAAAATGTATCCCGAAAATTGTGTCGAGTAGTAATTAACTTTCTTGTCTGTAATTCTCTCGGTGTCGAGTTACGAGTATCCCCTTGAGTGGAGTGCCCACTCACATTAGCTTGAGTGCGGTTTCCAACCTTGGAATGTTAAAATCGAAACATTAGAAGCATTTTGTCGAGACGTCGCAAATGTCCCGCTTTTTTCGTCTAGAATTCACCAACTTTTGAAGTTTTTCTCACAAAGTGAAGCTGTAGTTGGGGATCGATTGATTTTATCTTATAATGGGCATTTCGCTGAACATTGTCATCAACATTATCGCGTGAAAAGCGCATATTATGAAGCTGTATTGCGCATTTCAGCTGTTTTTTGTTTGTCGTAGCGCAAAACTTGTAATTCCAGCACTTAAGTCGTAGATTTATCTCGAAAATAAGCAGGAATAAGCAGCTTGGAATGTTACAGCCCTATATTTGTCAGACTGGAGCTCTAAATCGTGTTCAACGCATCGTCATTTACACATAACAAGCTGGTAACCTTCAAACCACATGAGCACCTTCAATAAGCGGCTCTAACCCCGACTTAGCACACCTTATTGACGGGAAAACGTGCTTCATCCTCTCTAAATAAACACCTGTCATTTTACCAACATTTGCTTCAAACCAACAGCTTTCGTGTTTTGCCGCTCGTTTGAGACCATTTCATTTATTGAAAAAAATGCCACTTGTACAAGGATACGAATAGAGGCAAATAAAATGTGTAAAAATGGCCACAAAACTGGACACAACCCGGTAACATATCAGTTAACCGTCTTAGCGGTGTTATTTAGGTCCAACTTTTGACCGACTTCTGACTTATAAAAAAAAACTTTTAGTTTTATGTCGATTTTGTAACTTATCCACACACATGTGCTTGAAGTGTAAAAGCACAAAAGTCGTGTTTGAAGCCTACAGTTGTTGTACCCAGGCAAATGCTTAATGCATCGCATGTTTGGGAGTTTAACGAGCAGCATCCAACCTGTGTTAAGCGGGTCTCTGTTTGCATTTCCTGCACAAATCGATTATTGACAAGAACCTGGATTGCCGGTTTGCCCAACCAGCTGCAGTTGTGGAGATAAAACCAAGTTTTTACAACTTTCATCAGACGCGAATATTTATAACAAACCCTGCTGACTTTGAACTGGAAACGTTCGATAAGGCAAGCTTAAAAAATTCCGCAGAATATTATGTCACTTTTAAATAAGGCAAATTATTAAGGTGTGAAATGTGGTTAAGTAAAAAGTTTACATAAAATCTCGGAACATCTCCCAGAAATACAAGTTATTCCTTACAGTAAGATTTAAATACAGAAACAATTATATTCAACAACTTTTTCACGTCGCATACGTAATCAGTAGTATCTGTTACGTCACAATTTAAAATCATTACGTCACTACTCTTAAGTGTTGCGTCACAAACTTCCTCACAGCGACTCCGCGACGCCACCAAGTGACAGTTGCAGCGATCAAAATCGCGATTCGAAACAATGAGAACAATGGACGTAACAATGGCGTTTGTTGCGAAACAACTTTACAGGCTCTTAAGCGTCGCGACGAACTTAATTCCCCCTGGGAACTCGGGGGTGCATTATTGTGTCAATCAGGGGTCTAATCCTGCTTTATTGTGACGTCACAGCCCCCTAGTATTGTGACGTGGGTTGCGTGATGTGATGTTGGGGGTCGTTGTAGGGGGTAAACAGGTGTTACAGGGGTCTGGGATCATGTTTCAGGGGGACATCAGATCGAACCCAATGACTCGAGGCAACTTGTTTGGCGAAAAATTATCTGCGATGAATTGAATTTTTAAGCCTATAAACATTCTATGATCTGCTGTGTCGTTTGTAAAGTAAAATCGGCATTTCAAACCATATTCGACATCAGCGTTAGTCGCAAAATGTTTAAACAAGCCAACACTTAACCCAATAGAACTTAAATATTGCCAAAATCATTTTACCGGCAGTAATTTTCAAAGGGTTGCGATTTTATTGTTTTTAAAAATTAGACATTTGATGTTTTTAGTCAAAAAATCACGTTCTTAATATTAAACAAAAACAGAACTAAACTAGACAGGGTGTGCGGTTTTTGTATATTTTGCTAGGGGGTTATAGCGCGGTTCTACTATATTATACCAGGGGGGGTATAGCGCAGTTCCACTATACTTTACCAGGGTGTTATTCCTTGGTTATTCTATATTCTTTCAACGGGTCTTTTTGTCAGTGTCCATATACTCCCAATGTTGTGCTTCCAGTTTCGGTGCTTTAGCAGGCAAAAGCGGATGTGGCCCGAAGTTGCGTGTTATAGGTTGGACATGGTGTACTTTTACAAGATTGATTGCCAGTGGTCTTAATATAAATTTGGCTGTGAAGCAAACCTATAACTCGTCTTTATAATTGAAAAATATTTGACAAATTTTTCTTGCACCCCTATACGCCTCTAATTGGGGACAAAAATCAATAGTGTGATGTGTTCGATTTAGTTCTTTACAGCTATCTACTCTAATCTAGCGGCAGAAAACCTTCAATACAAAATTTGTTCATATCGCTTGCTTTATTCTGGCCGCGAAGCGGCTGGCTCCCTGCTGTGCTTTTTTTGTCCAGCGCGTGCAACATCCATTGTGCAAAGTGTCTCGTCTTAGTGAATTAACTTATTGCTCTTACAAACAACATATTTTACCGCCGCAAGTTTAAATAAAAAATCTGCCAGGCAGTGTACACCACTTTGTTTGCAATTTTTTTTCCATCACAAAATCACTTTAATTTCTATATTTTTGGTTAATTATTTTCCCCCATGGGTTAATTATTTTGAGTTGAAGGTCAAAATTTTGCTGTGAAGCAACCTATAATTTGTCTTTATAATTGAAAACTATTTAACAATGTTTTCTTTAGTTTTTAAGATACCTCTAAACACAAAAATGGCCGAATTTCAATTTTGCCCCCCTAAAATACTCCCCTATTTTCAAGAGGTAAAATGTTTATTTTAACATCAGCTTTAAATGGTTCTCTAACATTTGTGAAATTTTCAGATTTTTATGTCATTTCCTTCTAGTGTAAATATATCATTGAAATTTCCTAAAGTGTTGTGCATTTTGACCCCCCGGATAAACAGTTCAAGGCTAATGTTTAAAATTTTGTTACTTAGCATTGTATATGTCATGTATCCATCATCCATAAATATATCAGATTTTTTTACATTTTTTTATCTCTGAAAAGTGCCGAAAACCAAAATTAACAAAAAATGACAGTTTTACCCCCCTAAAAACCACCCCTTAGAACCTAGGCAATTTTTTTTTATATTAGAAACAACTTTGGGAGGGTATTTAACAGTTGTGAAAATTTCATGTTCCAACTATGTTTTTTTCCTTGTCAAAAGTGAGCCATAAAAATTGACTGAAAAAAAAAAAAAAAAAAAAAAAAAATAATTCGGATAAAAACAACATGTGTCCAAAAAAAAATTTTTTTTTTCGGGCCACATAATTCCTGGTTCAATGAATCGAAGATCGAAGATCTTCAAAAACACAACGTTTTATTTTATTACATTTATTTGGTGAAAAAATCCGCGATTGTTAGCTAACAGAGGTTTATTGTTACGTCACAGGTGAACGACGCTGACATCCGCAAGTACTGGGCTAAGGTGGCGGGAAACATCGATCACGTGAGCAACTCGATTGTTCGCGAATACGAGATCTATTCACACGTCACAGGCAAGCGGGTTCGGATGAGAGGAAAGAAAGTCGACGCAAAAGGAAAAGTCGGATCACCGAACGGTAAGTCTACGCAACTTGGAGTTTATTAAAAATCCAGCCATAAGACCGAAATAAGAACAACATCAACGTCGGAATAAGGCCAAAATATCACTAATACCTAATAGTCGTTTACATCGGAAAAAGTTCTTAATCCGTCGGAATAAGACCTAAATGGCCAGAATCGAGTATGTGCAAAATTTTACCTAACCCCATACTCCACCCCTAAGTACATCACTAACCCCCTAATAATTTTAACCCAGATTTTCACCCACCCATTAGCGACCACAATCCGGGGCTAAAACAGCGGTATATATTGTTTTAAAAGTTATGGGCCTTAAAGTATGATAACAGAATAAAAGTATGATAACAGAATAAAAGTATGATAACTGAATACAAGTATGATAACTGAATAACAGTATGATAAAAGAATAAAAGTATGATAACTGAATAAAAGTATGATAACTGAATACAAGTATGATAACTGAATAAAAGTATGATAACTGAATACAAGTATGATAACTGAATAAAAGTATGATAAAAGAATAAAAGTATGATAACTGAATAAAAGTATGATAAAAGAATAAAAGTATGATAACTGAATAACAGTATGATAAAAGAATAAAAGTATGATAACAGAATAAAAGTATGATAACTGAATAAAAGTATGATAACTGAATAAAAGTATGATAAAATGTTGAAAGTAGCAAACCGAGCAAGTAAACTCATTTACAAAATCATCTTCCCTTCAAAATTGTAAATGATTGAAAGCTGCACATACAATTAAAGTTTAAAATTTCCAAAGTATGCCTTTAATAAATACCATGAATACATACTCGTATTAAGCACCTAGATTCATATTAGTACCAGCGCGAAAGAGCCATTCCACCACTTGTAACTGCGACAAACTGGTTGCCTTGTGAGAAGTTGGTTTCGTGTCTGAGTATCTGTTATCGCTTAAGAGTAAACATGTAAATAATCGCTTCTAACCTGCGAGCAGCAACTCCCAGCATCCATCAAGCAACTGATACTTGTGCTTACAAACAAACTTCCAGCATTTTGAATGATGCCTTTCGCGCTGTCGCGTCACAATAGCGACTGTAACGTCACAGACGCGAGGGTCACGGGTCGGAGGTTAAGCGATCGATTTGTTAAAAGCCAAGATGCAGCTTCCGATAAAAAAGATGCATCGATTTTTAATGTGCTTACGCGGGTGGAAACAGTTAATTGTAACAATAATTATTAATTTAAACTAAATGGAGTCGCCCTTATAAATAAATAGCGCTAAAAAGGCGTTTAACATTAAGAAGAAAGAAGTTAAACAAAACCGAAATTGATCATTTTAGTGACTTGCGTTGGTCAAGTTTCAGCTGTCTGATGATGAACTAGCTGCTGTTTTTTTTTGTTAGGTTTGACTTTTGTGCAAATTAAAAATATTTTTCTTAATAAGGCATGTGGCTGATTTGTTTCGGCTCTGTTAAATAAATATTTAAAAAAAACGAATTCGAATTTCAAAATAAGGTTTGAATATTGAATGTATCCCATGTTTTATACAATTTTAAAGGATTCCAAGTAATTCACCGTCCATTGGATTTACTGCATATTGCTTCTTCTATGAGTTTTTTTATAATGTTGACAAGAATATTAAATGTACCTTAACCCACTTCTGGTTATTGAAGTTGAAAGATTTTTTTACAAAAAACAAGGTTTTAATTTCAAAGTGGGAAATAAAAAAGGTATCAACAGAACTAGTAATCTACTATTTAAATTGAATTCCTTGTAATCTGCCATTCGCGTTACAAGCTATCGAATTCCATTGTTCGTGCGATTGTTGGTCCATTGTTGGTCGATTGTTTATCGCGTGCATAATATTTAAGCGACTTCAATTTACGGAAGTGGAGATTAACCGAGCGAGAGAAATCGTGTCAGATCCAGCTGTTAATATCACATTACCAGCAGCACACCATCAGACCAGCGTGTTGTCACGTTCGTAGAATTAACGTGGATGAGGCCGGCCAAAAGTTACGGAAGTGACAGAGATTGATCTCAAACTTGATGCTTGCTTGTTTGTCCTGTCGACTAGCGCCCTGCATGTAACAATATCCGCAAGGGCAGGACCGCATGTTTGTGGCACTTTGGACTTAATTGATCAGATTTTGCGGTTTGCGGGTAACTTTAAAATGAGTAATTATATTCGAAAAATTCAACCCCAACTGTATTTTACAACGTCTATGTTTATTCAGATAAAATATTTTCGCTGAAAGTGTTGATTTAAATTGCACGAACAAAGTGTTTTCTCCTTTAGAAACTTGAATTTAAAACGTTTTAAAAATTCAACTTTTTACCTCAACGCTTATTTTATTTTTCTTTGGCGGAAAACTTATATTTTAGAACTATATTAAGTTCTATACATTTTTCTCCTAAACGTACTTTAAAAATAAACATTTTTTGAACAATTTTTCTAATATTTCAGTGAAATTCCGCTTCATCTCTCGAACGCTTGGCGGTCAGATCATGATCCAGAATGTCGCCAACGGCCGATATCTCTGCATGACTAAGAAGGGAAGATTGGTGGGAAAGTTCATTAAAAAGGTGAGCTCATGCGCGATTCGGCACAAAAATCAACTTTTCACTAGAGCTGTTTGAAACGAACTATGTGGCTTGCTAAATTAATGTTGATCTTGCTTAGCGTTGGGTCGTCAAACTTATTGTTTATCAAGTATATCAAACCACAATTCGTAAAATGAATTACGACAATCAATGCAAGCAAAAAGCAATTAAGCCTCGATCAAATTCTGTCACTATAGGAAATTAATATACTGCTACTGCCAGGCATTGTATCAAATGTAAATTGTTCTTCCGGCAATTTGAGGAGATATTCAAACAGAAACATATTTTTTTACAAAATGGCATTATCAGTGGCTTGATAATAAATTGCAAAGCCAAAAAGGTCGAGTAGATCGACAGTATCTTGATTAAGCATTATCAGTGATGTTAAACATCCTGGATTTTTTCTCACAAGGAAAGAATTCTGTCAAAGTCACTGAAGCGTGACGCGGTCATGTTACGCCTGACGTTCCGGCTTTTTTGCGATGTTCTCTGATGCGTGACTAGTTACACATTGGCCTGTCGTAACAATGGTTGCCAGGGGTCAGAGGTTATAGTGCCCCTGGAGTACTAAGGGGTTCTTTAAAGGGGCTGGGGTTGGCGCTGACAGCTTGGGGCAAGTTTATGGGGGTAATGTGACCCACGATTTATTGAGCCGTGGGAATTAGACGTCTTTAACACTTAAATCGGTTTAAACACTTGAAAGACAAAATTATTCTTTTGTTTGATTTCTGCCGAAATTACTAGAAATTATGTAAAACTTTTAAATTGGTAAACATTTGTGCTAAATCAAAAATATTATAAAACAGTAGTTTACCTTCTAACAAAAAAGAAATATCTTTTAGATGAGTCAAATTAAATTCCTGACTATTTAGGATAAGTTAATAAATTTATCAGCCTCTAATATTTTTCATGCTTCAAATTTCCCGAAACCCAATAATTCGAAATGATTCAGCGTTAAGGTTGTATAAGCAGCGACAGGACAATGCCTTCTGTCTGCTGACAATCGGCCTTTGTGATGTCACAAGCCACTTGTAGACCAGCCCTAGAAACACAAAATCTCAAAATCTGACCGGGCATGTTGGTATAGGGTGGTGGGTCGGCACCAGAACGCCCCAAAGTACCCGCGGTTCCAGGTACAGAGTTGTCTTAGCGCAAGTAGCAGACCAGAAATTAGGACGCAGGAATTTTAAGGTTTTAAGGGCGTCGCATGTTGTACGATGTTGCTCGAACTGCGAGTGTTTTAATAAAGCGCTGAAAACTTACCGGTAAAAACGTTATTATAGAACTTGCGAAATCTCGCGAGACACTTCTTATGACTTTTGTATGCGGAAAAGCTGTCTTCAGATAAAATCGCTCTGTTGGTGTGTTACGTAACAATTAGAAAAAATAAATTCAACAAACCAAAGTTAGAAATATCTTCACAAGAAAAAGAGAAATATCGTGTTTAAAGATTGAGTTGGCGATGGCCAAGAATCCTACCACATTTTCGTTCGGGTTTTTATATTGCTAACGATATTTGGGTTGGGGTGAGAGTTAGCGTCGTGGTTTGGGTGCGTCAAGTATTATTATAATATTTTTAAACTCCCATGTTTATTTCGTCCTTGCAATTTTAATTTTGACAACTCCTTTCGTTACTGTAAAATGTTGTAGGGTTCTAGACCAGCGCCGATGATTCAATGAAAACCAATCCACTGGGCTAGGTATAACAATACCGCTTCACATTGCGGTTCAGTTTACTTAGATCCACGATTCGACAAAACAAACGAACGCGAATAATCTGAAGTGTTACTTCCGCCAGACATTTAGTGAATCACATTTCCTACAACCACGACAGAAAGTCCACAAGATCTCGAGATACCACGATGTTAAACCAATATTATGCTACGTCATGTTGTGACGTCAGGGCGGTCTGACTCATCAAAAAGCCTCGATTGTCTTCCCGATTGTGAGGTCACAACCACCAAGGGTTCCGGCTTATGTAATAATGGTTTTGGGGATTCACATTTAGTCGATCCGTAAAGTTTCAGATTTTTTAACAAAAAATGATTTTTGCCGTAAATTGGCAACTTGTTTCTGATTAATTAAAACTTACACGTGTCCCGTAAATTTAAAAAAATATATATGAAAAAACTATTCAAGAAACTTTCTTAAAAAAAGAAAACACAAATAATATGTTTATTAGGTAATATTACGTCTCAATAATGTTGGCTTAAGTCTCACCTAAAGCACCAGATGTTCTATCGACGTACACTTTCTCATGTTTTGTGTTTAACGCCAGCTGTTACCAAATCTTTCAAATTTGTGAAGCATGAGATTTATTCCAATTTCCCATTAACCAACAAATCGTAACCTTTTCCTTTCCTTCGCAGTTCAAGCGGAACGCGAGCCGCATCAACTATTGCATCTTCACCGAGCAACTCACCGAGCTCTACCGTGACGTCTTCCACAACTTCGCCAGGCCCAGCTGGTACATCGCGTTCCGGCGGAACGGGAAGCCTAAGCGGGGGGGCAAGACCACCCCTGGCCAGGACGAGACCTTCTTCATGAAAATCCCCCAAAACGCGGCGGCTATCAACACAATAAGCTCCAACCCTGTCTACAAGGACTTCGCGCAAAGACTCAGGGAGGCTTTCCTGTCCGAGGACGCCTCACGGATTAATGACGTCATGGCCGACGCCCCCTCGATCCCTGTCCCCCCGCCCCCGGTTCCACAGGCGCCGAAAAGAAGGAGGGTCAAAAAAAGGAGACAAAACCGCGCCAGAACCGCAAACAAACGGCGCCGCCCTCAAAACCATAGTGACGTCATAGAGATGCGCGGTTCCAGGGCGCGTTCGGTTCCAGGGATGGTGAGCAGGGGGGCGCGTGACCCCCCGACCCTCCCCTCTATGCTGCAGGCCAGGCGGACGACCCCTGGAAGAAGAAGAAGGCGAAAAAAGACTGCACAACGGCGCCGCAAAGTGGCGAAAACGTAACTTTCCCGCCAAAAGTTGAAGGCGGAAAGATTTTGGCGCGAAACCCCGCATCGGATGAGAGGAAAGTGCGCGACGGGAAATGTCGGATGAGTGCAGTCCACGTGCAATAACTTTCAAGGTCAAACGCAGTCGAGAAATATATCGAACCCGAGATCTGCATTATGACGTCATCAAGCCAAACATTAAAACCTTTGTGACGTCATATACAAAAACCCAGCTATGACGTAACACTCCCACATTGCCTCGGAACCTATGCACTTTGAGTTGTAAGCTTCAACGATTTGACTTAAAAGGTGACGTCAGTATTGTAACAATGAGGTTGCGTCACTTCACTGATGACGTAACAAATCGATTGTTGGTTTGTGAATTATTGTGCTTTGACGCCTTTATATGTCGTTCTATTTTTATTGTTGTCAACAATATTTCCATTATTTTTCATTGTTTTTTTTATACTTTTTTATTTATTGAACCGAAAAAGTTTTATTGAAAAGCCGAAAAATAAAAAGAATTTTCTGTCATTTCAGCAAAGGTTTCCATTTTTGAAGCTGATCGCAGGACATGTCCGAAACGATCAGAGGTGGTTTAGTTGCTTTGAAGTGAGTCCAGGTTAATGCGATCATCGAAATCACTTTGAACTTGTGAATTTAGCAGCATGAGTTGCGGGTGAGGGAGTTTCCAACAGAGTAGATGTGGAGATTAGATGCAGATCGCAAAACATTCTACGCATCAAACAAACTGTATGACGGCCATTATAGGAGGTTACGAACCTAGTTTGCTATTAAATGTTGGGACTTTTTAGGGTACGCTACAGCCTTCCAGCATCATTTTTCACAGTTTTCAAACTTGTGGTTCATTTTTAAATTTAACTTTTCTTTTAAAGACACAAGCAAACCACCACCACGAAATACACAGTGGGGAGCGAAACGCAAGTTGCCCTACCCTGGTAAAACAAAGCAACGGGTTTCGAAACAACACGTTGTAATATTTAAATAAGAACCGAACGCTTACGTTAGAAAGGGAAAATAATTTGTCAAAGTTAGGAGAAACAACAAAATATCGTATAAGGAAAACTTAAAAACACTGTAAATCGAACATTTTAGGATAATTTAAATCCAGCTAAAGCGTTCACCGCTTATGACGTATCAAAGGTTCTAGAACGACGAAATAATGACGCGACGATTATGGAGGCGATTTTGGCAATCAGAGAATTGAAATAGTTGCGACCCTCGAGAACATGAAAGGACAATCTGCCAAGATCTGGGTGTGACCGGTACTTTGATCGCACACATTAAAACGCGCGATGTGCCCGTGTGACGTCATAATCACAGAGATGACAGTTCGAGAAAAACCGCGGCAGACAAACACCTTAGTGGGTCACGTGACTCGATGTTGTGACAAAAACTTCCGCGGCGTCACGCTCCAGTGAACACCAAATCGGGAAATTCGAAAGATTATTTTTGTTGGGGTGCGACTCTTGTTTGGGGGAGACAAAAATAGTTTCGGGTTTTTTATTATTTGGCGCCGATTTGACGATGAATGAAATATTTTTGAGACATTTCAGCGGAAGGCGCAAGAATTATTCATTTTTCATCTGTTCAAAACAAAGTTTACCCTTTATTAAATTATAATAAACGACATGTTTGAGTCAATAATTTGTGTGCTCTAAAATTTACCGTCTAGACTTTATTATTAATTCCACGCTTAACTACAACATCCAATTTATGTTGAAAATAAATAGAGTTTTTCGAAACGTCCACAAAATGATACCTACTTCTGTATAGACGTCTTACTACAACCTCCAACCACTATGCTCCACAATTTAAGTTTGAAACCTTTTTTTTGGTGCGAAGTTAGTTTAGTGAGATTGGTTGCGTTTCAACACAGGAAGTATTTCGGCATCAACACAGGAAACCCACCTACTACAATGCAATGTGTCGAGCATGGCTCAGTGTCACCAACAATTGGGTCCTTGTCCCACCAATATTTACCCAATCCTTATTTAATCTGGCCATAAGTTGAAGAGGTTCCGCATAATTCGGCCCCAACCCTCCTGGGTGCCTTGGGGGTAAGTTGGGGGGTTTGGGGGTGATTTTACTACCTAGGGGGCCTCAGTAAGGAACGCTTTCATCTATCACAGGCATGACTGTACAAACATTCTTAAATCACTAGAAATCTAACAATAGCTGCACCGGATGCAACATTATTGCCACCAACGTTGTTTTAAATAAAACACTGGCATTTAAATCACGATTAGCGAGGATTTTAAAGGGTTCTACATTTTGTGGAAGCACAATTTCTGATCATAAGGTTTTAAAGAAAAGATACAAAAGTCTTTCAGAGGTGAAAAAGGACTAAAAATAGACTTTTTGTCAAAATTTGATAGATAAGACACCTGGAATAATAAAAAGTTTAGAAAACAAAAAAAAATGCAAAAAAATATGCCTTATAAAGTCTTACGTCACCTTACATAGACTAACTTTCTTGTATAACGTTGAACTTGTGTGTTGTTGCGCCCCAAAACTCGAGGCACGTGTGACAAACAAGTAAACCTGTCAGCCCTGTGTGGGTGGGATGTGTCACGACACTGTAAGGGTAACAGATCGGGCAATTTTGCAACTATTAAGCTATTTGTGGCGCGACTAGACACGACTCAAGCCTTTAAAACGCTTGTCTGGACACATAAAAACTATTTTTATCTTTTGTAAAGACATCGTGGTTTTATCGAAAACCTCTGAAGATGTGAAAATATTTCAAGGTTTTTTTAAACAAAATGTAATTATTAAGAAAAAAATTCCAAAAAATGATGAATTTGTCGACTGTTAAAGGCAAGTTTCAACAGCAGGGTAAAACCGCGATTGTTTTAGGGGCAATAGTTTGGGTTTTATTCGCACGAAAGAGTTATGTTGGACCACTAAATGTTACATAATTTTTTGCCCGATGTGTCAGGTCACATTAAACATCGTTGGTGGCAAAACAAGCTGGTGCTACAGCAATACAAAGAAAGCCATTTTGTTGGGGATCCTGGCACATCCATGGCTTATGTCGTGGGAGATTATTTTTTGGCCTATGAAATTAAATTTTGACAAATTTTAAACTTAAACTGAACGATAATCTCAAAAACATCACTACAGTTATTGTTCATTTTGTAAATGATTATGACAAATTTTAATCTAACGTGTAAATTTTATAAAAATTTTGACTTTTTATTGCCAATTCAAACAATAGGTGCCCTACTTATGACATATATTAAGGGCTTTCTAAAAAACACAAAACGCCTTAAAGGTTTTCTTGAAGCTGCCTTGCATTTTTTTTGCTAAGTGACGTCTAGTTAGAATTGGGACTTCACATAATTGTGACATAATTGTGCGCAATTTAATTCCTGGCAATTATTTTAAAGGCAGCTGTAGAAAATAAAACTTGGTAAAAGCTGTTCTAAATTGAAAAACCAAAAAATGTCTATTAATCTCCAAATAAAAATGCACAAATCCTCTAAATACATAAAAGGTAAAACAAATTGTTAAAACAAATACATATTGGAGCAAAATGGCTCAAGTTTGCGCTAAGAATAACAAAGCGCATACAGAAGTAGGAAGCATTTTGTGAACATTGCGAATAAATGTTAAGATAATGGCTGGAGGTTGTAGTTAGACGAAGAATGAATATCAAGCTACATAGGTAGCATTTTGAACGTTTAGATTAATGTTCATAATAAATACACAGTTTAATAATAAATACAGAGTCAAATTTATGTAAGTTTGTGGTGAAGAATAGTTTGGTTTCGCCAAAATGCAATTCTCGTTTCGAGAAAGTGAATATGACTTCTGTATAAACCGTAATTTGTCTTCAAGTTCTACAAAGCGTCCCGGACTTGTACTCCTTACATTTTACTGCGAACATGCTCGGTAATGGTTTGTGTGACGACAGATCAAGGTATAGGTTGTGACACAGGGGAGTGTGAGACACACAGACACACAGAGCCACCCACATTCCTGCCCTTGCGTCACTAGATTCGGCGCCAGTGTTACTACGCTGTTGTGTAATACACGAGCAGTAAAACTGGAAAGTTGTTCCTACATATACTTGGATGTTAAGATTACATAAAGCATAGTTAACCAAAACATTGCAGAAAATAAATAAGAACTGGAACATCTTCTTTTTGGTATCAATAGGTTGAAAAAATCTGAATTAACTTCATTAAAATGCAGAATCTTGCAGTTACCTTGTTATGCTTTTAACAAATACATACACAAAGAAACTGCAAAAATGATTTTACAGATTTTTCACCTTCTACATTTTGCTATGTTACTTTAGAGAGGTGCTTGTAATATTTTGAATTATTTTTTACTAAATTCAAGAACAATTAGTAGCTTCTATGTATTGCAATAAATGTTCAAAGCGATAACATAAAAACTGTTAGTAAAAAATTTAACACTAATACACGTTAAATATGTAGCCTAATGCACAGAAACTCGCTTAGTCAGTTTGATTAAATAGTCAAAAAATATTTATTTTATTAATATGTGCTAATCATTAAACAAATAGTGTTTTATGTAAATACACGATGACTGCTACGATTTGTTGGTCTCATAAGTGGTTTAAAATAGCTTTTAAATTACGTCATCATTTCGCAGATAATTTAGCTAGGTCACTCAACGAGAGGATATTTCTCGATTGAAAAACAAACATTTCCCCGAAATACGCAAATAATTTGGAGCATATTGGCTGGAGGTTTAATTAAACGTAAAATCAATAGCAAGGCCCATACAGAAATAGGTCGCACATTTTAACGTTTTGAATGCTTTTGAAAAAAAAAATCAACAGAAAGTCGAAAAATTAAAATATTACCTAAATCTGTATGGGCTTGATATTCTTCCTACTCCAGTTTTTGCGCTTTACATTCCTAAGGAGTGTAGTGAAATGATCGAGCGATTATTTTTTGATTCAACTCTGACCGACAAGTGTCGGTAAAAGTGTTCCCGTGTCCCGCCCACCTTGGTAAACACAACAACATCTCCAGTCAACAAACCTACAATGCTCAAATAATCCGCCTTTGGATCCGCAAGATTAACTCAAACCAAACACAAGCGATCAACTTGAAAAGTAACTCGTTTGAAAAAACTACTTCAATTTAGAAGCATAATGACTGGAGGTTGTAGAAAGAAGTACTAAGAATATCAAAGCCCATACAGTAACAGAAGTAGGTAGCATTTTTTGAACGTTTCAAATATCACTTATTTTTTCAACATCCATTCGGAGCATTCAAAATGGTACCTACTTCTGTGTGGGCTTTCACGTTCTTATTACGAGTTCAACTTAATTAGTTTAAAAAATATATTTTTCGTCGGTCTACTAGCTATAGTACAAAAGTGTACATTAAAATTTTAATAAGTTAAACATGTTTTCCTTCTTCAGAACGATTATGCTACCTCGTCACGCTTTGCAAACAAGGGATCGGCTGCCCCCCTGGGTTCCGCGGGGTTTCGGGGCGCTATTTGCGGGGCAAACACCGAGTGTTCCCGATGTGTAGGCGTGTGGGCGCGTGGCCGCTTTGTGCAACTGACAGCTTGTGTGCCAAACTTCAGCGCGTGTCCATCAAAACGTAATCTGCTTACATAAGCTTGTTTGCAGATGGGAGTTAAAGTATCACGCCCCTCTGGCACAAAACGGTCGACGACCTTACAACTTTGCGGGATTTTTACCGTTTTTGAACTGTTTTTTTTTCTTGGGTCATCGTTCCATTGTTTTGTATTTACTTTGCGAATTTGTCACGCGCTGATATGTAACTTTTGTGTTCTTTGGGGGAATTTCGAGGGTTTGGAATAGTTTTACCATTTACTTTGGGTCACTGACCAAGGAGGCTAATAGTTGTTTAATTACATCGCATATAGTAATTGTTTAATTGGAGCAAAGAGAAGATTTGTAATATTTTCGCACATTTCGGGGTTTTGAACAAATCACTATTTTAACTGAAATAAAACAGCGTTTAAATAAGGCAGATTATGTGGCGGTAATATTATTTGCACAGTGTGTTCTACATCGCAGAATAATGGAATATAATTTGGATATGTTTTTGGGGGGGTCATTGTCACCTGGCAATACAATCAGAAACTATTCAAAATATCTTGGTTATTATATCTTGGTCATTTGCTTTATCGCTCCAACGATGTTTTTAGAAGTTTTATTTCAGTTATCGGTTTAAATTTTGACGCGCAAGTAAGTTTAAAAAAGCGGGAAAAAACACATCAAACAACATATTTAAAGCCGCATTTGTAAAATGGACGTCAAACAATTTTTACCTACATTTGATTAAAAAAAACAGCATAAATTTCGAGCACCAGTTTGGTAAAGTCAGAAAAAGTTTCAACTCGTTTCGGTAATATCCTTTCCACGGCGCCCGGTGATTTATTAGGTACATGCTATATTCGTTGGTCAATAGTCAGTTTTCCCTCAGCAGGACTAGATCACAATATCTACCAACGTATATTTAATGGCTTAGTTGCAACAACAAATGAAAATAGAGCCAAACGGAGAAATGCATGAAAATAAAAATTTTCTCCACTCGACTTCGGGTTTAAGATCCCAAAATACCACCACAAGTCGCATATTTTCCCAACTTTGGAGAAAATGGAGGCCAGTTTATGACGCGATAAATATGAGCTGTTCTCTGGCGACATTAAGCGAGGTAAAATATCTTTTTCGATTTTTACGTTAAGCTTAACACCCTGGGTTCGATTTACAGATTTTCAAAGTTTAGAGCATAATGGCTGGAGGTTGTAGTAGGATGTAAAATGAAAATCAAAGCCCATACAGAAGTAGGACTAGGTAGCATATATCACCACCTGTTTAAACTAAATAGTGAATTATTCCAAACTTTAAAAAAGCTACCTACTTCTGTATGGATTTTGATATTTATTTCAAGTTTTTATATTCTTGACCCGCATAAATATTTCCACTTTTATATGAAAATAATTTTGACTTTAGTCAACAAAAAATTAATTGAAATCTGCAAAGGATCCAATTAATCCCCACCAAGCAGTGTGATATTTTCTAATTTGACAGCAAAACAATCGTTTCTCAAGCTTCTGACGTAATACAACCTAAATTAAGTGACCTTGACTTGGGATTAAACGACCTTGCCAGGGAGAATTGCTTGTTCCAGAGCATCACAGACTTGATTAATTAGCTTTTCTTTATTCCGATGTACTGTGGCCGATCTCTCCGGTGACCCCTAGCTACATCCGGACCACTCAGGTCACCGGTAGCGCGACCCCGTGACCTTGAAGTACCACGTGCTTCCAACAAAGGGTGATGCAAGAATAAGCTTTGTTTGCAACAATGGTGACCCGCGTTAAAGTAGGAAATGCCGTGTTGTGAAAATACGCTTCAATGTAATTTAATCCCAACCAACACGGATTTACCAAATAATCCACAAAATGCAACGACTTCTGACAGAATTAGTGCTGACAACTTTCGCCCCACAACCAAAATAATAATGTTAGCGATATAAACCTTCCGACAAAAATGTGGTAGGATTCTAAACCAGCGCCAAAATATATATTTTGTTAGCCTTCTCTACATTTATCAAAAAACATTTAGTTTTTGTTTTTAAAAATCATAAAACGCAAACTTTCAATTATTATATTCACAGATAAATTATATTTACCGAACACATCCTTCTCATAGAGCTTAATGTTGATAAATCATTTGACAGTTTGTGTAAAGTAAGTAGTTCGTTTGATACTGATTTGAATATTGGAGTAATTATTAGGTAGCTTACGCCAGTGCTCTTCAACCTTTTTTGGTTTGGTGAACCCCAAAAGTTGTTGTGGCCTACGCTATGGATGGAATCTGTATGTAGCTTGAAAATTTGTTTGAATTTGAATGTTCGAGTAATCATTGGGTGGCCTACGCTATGGATGGCCTTCAAAATATATTTTAAAACCAAAAGGGCCGAATTAATCGATATCATCTAGAAAACGACGCTTAGATACGAACTTGCATCACCATCAGCTAATATGAAAGCAATTATTGTATCGTTATTTTATAAATCTTTCTTGTTTGAAAACTTGATTGAATTTTCGATTATTTAAGGAAAATGGGGTAAAACGGGGGTTTGCGAACCACTAATCCACTACAATTTTTAAATTAGTTGTGCGACTTTAACTTCTTAAATTCGTTCTTCGTCCGATGCATTCTTTCGATTTCGCTTTTTCTTCAGGTTATTTTTGCGTGTGCTTTTACGATCGTTGTCGCCAACGAAAAAGTCTAGAGCGATCAAATTTATCGAAGAAAAGTTTTCCTAGTATATTTTCTTGTCGTTTTTCTCGTTTTACCGCTTTTGAGTCTTATGAACTGAGTTCTTGCGACTTTCTTCTCCTACTTTGTAGCTGCTTGTATGTTGATAAACAAACCAAGTGCGGAAAAATATCAAATTGTTATCAGTTACTTTGATTCGATTATAAATTTTAAACGTAAATATTGAAATTCTTTTTAAAATAGTGAAGTGTTTCGTGAACCGTGACGGATACGCATGATTACTTGTTTGTAGGGCGGGAAATACCCTTCGTTGAGAATTAACGTAATCCAGGTGTTCATATTTTCAACATTAAATTGTTCAAAGATAAAAAAAAACAATTTAAAACAATATAAAGACACAAATTTGAAGGTCCGATGAAACAATTTACCATATAAACTGCTTTTTACAAACACATTACTTTTTCAACATAATAATTTATACTTTTCTTTCAACAAGTAATGGTAAAACAACCAAGAAACAGTTGTTACCATTTACAAAGAACATAATAATTTTAAGTAGTATATATTCAGATTGTAGATATTTAGATTCTTGTGTTGATTAAAAGCTAGAAAAATGTAAATAGCGGACAAATTCAGCCCACATATAGTTGTGATGTGTGTGGAGTCATGGGCAAACTTACCAGATGACATTTGGATCATTGTGTTCAAATGGCTTGACATTAATTCCGTCACAAATATCAGTCTGGTGTCCAAAAGGTTTAACAAGTTAACAAATTCAAATGCAGTTTGGAAAAGCCTGGAAAAATCCTTTCTAAACACTCTGCCTCTCAAAAGGTAATTTGTTCAAGATGCTAAAATCTAGTTTAAATTCTGTTTTTTTTAAGTGCTCTAACATTAACAGAATTTGGTGATCTAATAAGGTTATTAGCCATTGCATAAGTTTACAGCAGCTTAACTAATTATGTCGTTTTGTAATTACACTTGGGAACCTGGAATTATTTATAAATCATGAGTTTTTGTTTGTTGAAATTGACATATTCTTGGTTACTTCAATTATGTGACATTTTCACAGTTGGCTTGTGTATATATCTACTTTTAATTTTTAGATTTCCTGTCAAAGAACTTTGCAAAATATCGAGGAAATGGCAAAAAGGACAAGGTTATCAGCTGACCTTGAGAACCTTTAACGAAAAGTAAGCTTTTAACAATATTGCAACATCATAAGCCAATAACATACATTGAAATAAGTTGCTCTATAAAACTGTGATTATATTTCACCCATATAAACCAATTCCCAACTACCATGAAACACACATCACCAGTGGTAGTAGAATACATTTAGGTCTTATAAAGACTCCACGAAAATTAGCACATTTAATATTATTGTGGCAGCTATTAGGTGTATTCTCTCTTATTCTATCGCCTATGATCTAAGACTTGAGGCTGGCGCTGGTTTTACACTTTATATTTTAATAAACGTAAGGAAATGTGAGTACGCAGCGACAGTAAATAGCCACCAGTGATATAAGTTTAGTGATGAAAATAAACAAACCAAAATGGCTGAAAACCTCAGGTTAAACGGTTATTCAATTTAAACACAATAGTGTTTCTAACAAAACTTCTTAGTAATTTCCAAGACACTTTTGTGTTGTTTTAAGTTGGATGTAATTAGGGATCTTTATTCTACTCACAGCTACATGCCCTGGCTTCAACTCAACGACAATTTGTCGTGTTTGTACATGTCGGTCGGTGACCAAATATGGTCATGGAAGTTAAAGCAGCAACTAGAAAGAACGGGGAAGTCCCTTCTAACCACCCACATCAAAATCACCCCCCAACCCTCGAAGGATGTCACCCAGTTCAGGGTCAGGGGAAATACCCTTATAGCTACTGGCTGGTTAGTGAAATTATTTGCAAAGTTACTTTGGCCTTATTTGACAAAAATATTAAAGTTTGTTTTGTGCATATTATCAGCTTTAAATAAACCTTAAATACGTTTTACTTGTTTTTAATGATTAACAACCAAGAGCTTATTGTTAATCTTAACTTGAGTAAACAGCAAAAATAAAAAATCAATTACTTATAAAACTTTGCTATAGGACAGAAAGCAACCTAAGGAACAACAGCCCTACCTTGTATAAAATTGTAAATTAAACCATATACATTTATTTTATTGAGTTTGAGTAATGTTTTTAGGAATGGTTTCCTGTACTGGAAGTGTTTGGATGGTTTGCGCGGCCACAGGAAATCAGAAGCCCACCAATTTGATGTTTTCTCACTTAACTTCAGAGATACAACAGTTATAACCGGTGCTACGATGGAAATTAAGGTTTGATAAAAATCCAACAAAAAACAAATATATAATGCTAATAAGATAATAAAAAGTAATAAACATATACGTTAATATATCTTGTTCAAAATAGAAGTTAAGGCATATATCGCTTGAATTTCAACAAGTGTATTCCAAGATATAACTTAAACTTTTCAGATGAGAAGTTATGTTTATAGGACTTGCCTCATTTTGCAAATGACCTGGATCTTAGAAATAATCAGATTGCTTCACATGTAATTGTTCAATACTTGCTACCAGATAAATTGTGACAATAACCATATGGTCAAAAGTCTGAAGAGCTAGATAGTTTTACATACACATGTGTGCGAATACCTTGGTTAATTTTTTTTCTACTTTTCATTCTCAGATCTGGAATTTCTCTGGTGACAATCTTGAATGCCGGACAACAAGGGAATTGGTGGACAGAGTGTTGTCTATTGAGATCAACCCTAACCTCAGGTTAGGCACACCTTAGCGTTACTGTTATATAGTTTACTATAAACATGAAAAATGATTTTATAAGTGTTTTCTGCAAAGCGCTATTGCTCGGTTGAACGTGTTGTGTTTTTTGAGTAATGTGTAAAATATAGGTCATTCATACTTCTAGACTCTAGAGAATTATCGCTACCTGATCATCTTGGTTAATCAACCGCAGGTTGGAAAATTTTGGCTGAAAAACTCGTATTTCGTGGAAAATCGACTTAAAATTCGTTCACCCGCACAAAGTTGAGCCCGAAAACGCGAAACGCTCAGGCTGTGCTGACAGTTTTATTGGTAATTTATTTACAGTCGCGGAAATTTTAAGTTTCCTAAACATCTTTCCCGCGCAATATCCAACCTATTAATCTAAAATTAACAAAAGAATAAAACAAAGTTATGTACTTAAAAATAGAAAACATTTTTTAGAAAGTAATATAAAAAAACTAACAGCGCAAGTTTGTGCAGCTAAGGCTGTGATATCGTTAAGCCAAGAGCTAAAATTTATCATTATAACAAAAGATAAAAATTATTTAAATGCCTTTTTTCATGTTTCAAAACGTATTGTGATATTTTGATATTTGTGTTGCCAAGTCAACACTTATTTCCGGGTCAGTAGCGTGCTGGAACGGAAGAAGAAGCGTTTATTTTTAGCGCGCCAAAAACGTACCCCGGTGTGACGGACATTTGGATCGATGTGTTTGTGTTTACTGACCTGAAAATAGACGTTTGCCTGTCGGAAGTGAGGGTTTCTAACCTGAATAAACACAGCATACAACGCACATAAGACGGTGGTTAATGTTTTGCCTGCGAATACAGCTCTTTAATATTGATTTTGACCGTGATTCAGCTGCTTTCTTATCTTCAGTAGATTGATAAAAACTATCTTAGAACTGTAAACTAAACCGGACCTTAAAGGAATACATTCAGTTTATCTAGAAACAAGTGAAGCCGTGTTTGCTGGCAAGCCTGTTTATCTTGTAAAATAGATGGCAAATATGTTTTAATTTTATTATCTTTTACGCATTCCTAAGTTTGTCTTTAAAAACACAAAGAGGAACCAACCCGTTAAACACGTTTTCTTTTGTTGTTGTGACTGCAAATGGCCAACTTATAATTGGGCAGAAACTAATGATTTTCCAACCAATGTTTCAAACTTTCATGAGTGGTGCCAAGAAAGTTTTGGGTGGCTTGGAAACTCTCAAAAGTTTGTGTTCTTAGAGAAACCCTTGCCAATACTGACAAAACTAGGTTTTAATTTATGAAAGCAGTTTCAAGGTATAATAGCGCATAACAGTTAGGCGTGAGTTAGCTAAATGTTAGCAATTTGGCTCGAAATGTCCAGGTCAAAAATTTGACGCAACCTTTTGTGTTAAAACATGAACCATGATGAACATTCAGCGAAATAAACACGTTGTTGTTTCCTCAGGTCAGAGTTGTGTTTGTAAAAACAAATCCTCAGCATTTCACTCAAACAAAGAACATCCAGGTCAATTATCACAAAAAAATACCCCCACAGCTGATTTAACCTTTTATTAAATTCCTCTCAGTCCTACCACTTGGTGTCGCACCGTGTTGGTACAATCGATTGTTGCGTCAGAATGGAACGTCGTGCGTGCGTTCACTCAACCGAAACCACTTATAACAAACAGACCATTATCACGTCATACGTAAGATTGACTGGAGCGTGATTCGAACGCAGCCATTGTGTCGTAACAATTAACGTTCGGTGCTTGTGACGTCACAGTCGCTACAACAAAGTCAAAATATTTCCGCTTTCACCTTGACTCTCTATGACGTCACAGTAGAGCGCGTTCGATTAGCGGCGATTGGCGCGAAATGTTGCGGAAACACTCGGAAATAATCGGATTACAAGTAACGCGTGAAAACGTGTGTTACGCAACAATGCCGCGTCGATTGACAACAATACAGATTGTGACGTGAGTCAATTTAAAACTCTGAGTTGCTCCGACGTCAAATATAGTTATTGTAATTCTCGAGATACATGTATTCGTTTGGCAGGGTAAGGATTTAACTAAAAAACCTCAAATTAAACAAAAAATTGTAAATCCTGTTTGTCGAAATGTTTCAAAAAAACATTTTTTTTGAAACAACCATAAATGAATATCACACTTACCACAATTTGGCCTTCTGTGATAAAGAATTTAGGAAAACCAGATAAACACCAACACAATGGGGATAAAATAATGGTATTATCTCAAATAACAAATATTATTTAATATTACTAATATGTTTTATACAAACAATGTCAAATATAATGCCATCTCCGTTACCTACTGGTTTTATTGAAGAGTCCATTTGCACGGTTAACTAAATGTCAATATGCTTTTTCAACCACTAAACAGGTTTTTCAACAACTGAAATTTTGCAAAACTTTTCCGAATATTGCGCCGAAAGTTTAAATATAAACTTAACTGTTGGCGTTGAAAGTACGTCAATTGATTTACGCAACAAACGCATGAGCCACGTTTAAGGCCACCTGCGTTGCTCATGTGTTTAGCGTTTAATAAGGACTTAAGGTTGTTTAAGTTCATCATAAACAATTGCTACAAAGCTGAGCAAACTGCAACAAATCGCTTGAAATGAAAGTTCAAGCAAACTGTTTGAGTTTAGGTTTAGCTCAATGGATATTTGTCCAGATTTCACTTCAAGAAACACAAATGCAAAGTTTGCAAAAACGTTTTGGAACTATAAGCGCACTTCAAATTCACACTGGAGAAAGGCCCTTTAAATGTGTTTATTGTGATAAATGTTTCAACCGAGCTCAAACATTGAAATGCCACGAACTACTTCACACTCGGGAAAAACCGTATGAGTGCAAAGAATGTGGCAAATGTTTTACCCAAGCAGCAAGTCTTAAAGATCATGAAAGAATCCACACTGGACAAAACCCCTTTAAATGTGCTTATTGCGTTAAAAGCATTCATGCGAAACAACCACGTGGGCAACCAACACCGGGCGTTTAAAAAAAAATTACAAACTTGTTTTTCAGGTCATTTAAGGCGATTTAAAAATGATAGGAAATACGAATGTTTTAAAAGCAACCCTGGATAAGCAAAGTTCAAAGTTCAAACACTGACGGGATTTGTTGAAAGCAGGTGACACCACTAAAACATTTGTACAACTAAACACAGCTGCATTTCAAAACATAACTAACAGAACATTTTACAACGATTTACAGAACTCAATTAAATTGCTAAATGCTTTTATTGTATATAAACTCTAAAGATAAAGGTAAAAAACCCAAAAATGTAATTAGCATTAAGTTAAGTCTAAGAAGCGCCTTGAATTGAAAACACATTATATGCAAATATATCGATTATAACTAAAATCAGCCTCTTAAGAAATTGCACAGGCCGACGATAAGGTGCAATATATAAATAATACACTCAACCAGGTCCATACATAAGCTGTACTTTGCATTTGTTATCTTCTAAACGTTCATCTTTGATAAATACATCTCTTAAGTTCCCCTTTACTGTCGAGTGTAAACCGGCAATTTGCCAAACTTGTGGAATTTGTCAGAAACCACTAAAAGCATTTTCTTGAAGGGGTAATTCCTCACCGAGCTGTGCCAGGTGTTCAGTGGCAAACTGCACAAATAATCCAACACCACACAAGGAACCCGTGGTGAGTTCGTCCCGCAAAAAAACAAACGTAAACTGAATCTGGTAGAAATATCAAACCACTCGCCCCTTACAAAAGTACGTAAAATTTTGAATATTTAAAAATCACTCTTTGATGTTCATTCTACGTCTAACTAAAACCTCCAGCATTATGCTTTCAACTGAATCTATTTATCTTGTGTGGATTCGAATGCGAGTAAATTATTGATTTTAAAGATACTTGCAGTTAACAAGTCGATTAAGAAACTGGGTAGATTTAAACACAAGTATTAACTTTTTGAAAAAATAAACAAACAACAAGAAAAAGTTAACTTATTAATTACTGGGTAACTTTTTCGTGTCTATAATGTACATCAACAGCATCGCTGTAAGGAAAGCGATAAGCGCAACAGTGTGTTTTGTTGCATAAAATATAATTCACGCCAGTCAAGTTTAAAACAATGTTTTAAATGTAACATTTCCAGAAAACTCCGGGGTAGAAAAATATCAAAGCAGCTTTAAAATCAAACAGATCAAGTGACACATTTCAAACCAAACTCAAAAACCGCACGGAGCTACGTTCACACCGCTTCAAACTGTTATCGCAAAGATGGCCGACTGATTACGATCCGGAGCGACAGAGTCGATTCAATCGCACTTAGCGGGGCGGCAATTTACAGGACCGATAGGGATCTGCGTGTCTCGCGGGGAATCCCCTTGTAGATGGCATCTGCTGGTTTGAATATAATCCCAACGACAAACAAAACTAAGACACTGGGACCTGGAGTTTATTGGGGCAAAGGCTTCGAATCCCGGGTCGGGAGTTTGTTTTCAGGTGAAGTTCGACGTTCAAGTTTAGCCTTATCCAAGTTGGATGAAATTGGATTTATGCTCAGCAACTTGTAGATTCCGCTAGAAAAAAAATTCCACTTTCTCAGAGCTTTGAGAACTGGGATCGCGCAACAAGTTTTCGGGGTTGCCAGTAGAACAACGTCAACCTCACAAAGCGTTGCATAAATTGTTCTAACTTTGTTGTACATTTCGTTAACATATGCATGCATATACACAAAGTGTTCTGTTGTTCACCAGCTTATGAAGCTTTGGTTTGAAGGAGTCTTAATAAAAACCTTGATGCAATAAATATTAAAAATCAAAGAAACAGCTTGATTCAGAGGCTGCTGACAATTGCGCTCTAAATACACCTAGCTCATACGTCAACCGTTGCGTGGTTTGCGTCAGTTGCGTAACGCACGACGTAAGACGTCTTACAGTTGCGTCGCTTTTACTTGTTATCTCCCGTGGCGTGAAATTCAAGCGGAACGTGATTCGTTTGAAGTTTCAGACAAGCGAGGTGCTGAGCGTGTTTCTTGCTCCACGAACTTTCACCAATATTCCACCTGGGCTGTACGCTTATCACGTTGTCAATTGTAGATTTTGTGGAACACAATACACGGGATTTTAGTGGTTTCAATAAGAATACTGAGGTCGTTATATTCGATAAAATCTACATTTCCTTGTTTACAAACGTTGTGGTAATACCTCATGCCATTATCAGTGTAAAAGTACAAGTGAGGACAAAACGATAACATGTAGCGAATGAAATATTTTTTTTGTACAGTGGTAGCTAGACTTTTTTGGCGAATAAACTGATGCAGTTTACCGTTATTAGGTCTATAAAAGCACCCAAGTGTGAAGTGGATTACACCAATTGATTTTAAGATGCCTAATGTTGAACAATGGCAGACACACAACAAGTGAAATGTCGTATATATGCAACTCTAAGCATATGCTAGTAGAAGTTGTCCTGTTATAATGGCTACATACACTTTCTCAGCACCCCTCAACTCTGACCCTTGACCTTTGACCTGCTAATCCCGTGTTATTTGCTTGCAGTGAGTTTGTGGTCGGGGGAGGCGGACTCAGGTCTCATCCGATATCGGTGTGGGATCTCAACAGGTGAGAAAGGATCGAATGTAATTGGATTTAAGGTGGTTTACATATTTTAACAGGTGAGGATCAAATCTATTTGCTTGGATTTAAGGTTTGAGAATGATGCCAAAACACACCCAACTTAAAGAGTAAATACAAATCAAAAAACAATTTTAATTTTAAAATTACCAGAGGAGCTGTTTTTTGATTTGTATTAAACAGTAAAGCTGCATGCATTTCTTCTGACATTTATTTGGATTTTTTTGGCTTTTTGGAATATCACGACTACATGGTTAGGGTTCTTCTAATTGTCTTTACGACTATGTTTAGCAAGCAATCTTTCATGATTTTTGCAAGAAGGTATTATTTCAAGTTCGCATGCCAACAGTTTTGACTTGTTTTCCAGCGTTTACTATGAACTACAACCAACAACAAAACGCTCATTAAGTGCCTCCAATCCTTGCGCGTACTAGACAGCAGGGGGGATACAGGATTTTTTATTGAATAACAAAACAAAAAAGAGATTAAGGGACATGGCTCGGTTGCCCCTGGTTTACATATTTTAAAGCGCCTGCATTTCCTAAAGGAAACCTGCTTTTTCGGTGTTGGTTGTACAAGTATTCTCTTCACTTGAAATACAACCTTATTCGTTTGTTTCCGAAAAAATATTCAGCGGTGAGAATAGGAAATATTGTATTATAGAAAAAAACATCTTAGTTTTGTCAATCCCTTAATGTTTAACCGGGTTTTACTGCAATCCATAAACACTCAAGCAAAGGTCATTCGTTTCATAGTTTAAAAAGATACCTAATTAGAAATGTTTACGCGTATCTCTCAAACATTAGTCATTTGCATTTTATTCCCAGCAGCGTCAAAACAAGTGTTTAATTACCAGTCACTCGGTCGCATCATTAGCTAGGCATTCCTCTACACGTGCTAGAAGCGCTAAGGTTAGCTCAGGTCCCAAAAAATCATGGGAAACCAACCTTAGAGCTCCACTTACAAGCTTTTGGCACAATTCTGATCACTATCTCGTTGCACCCATTGTTCTACTATTGTGACGTTACACCTGACCGTTGTGACGTGTGCCAAGGGTGGTTAAGTGGATCGGGGGTAAATCGAAACAAGTTTAGAGGATTTTTTTCGGGTGAAGTGGGTTTTTGAATGGAATAAATTGAAGCATGTTTTCTATTCTGTTGTTTAGATGTTTTTGCCACTATTTTATTTACCAAATCCTTTCTGCTATTTCGGTAGACGTGTAACTGAAACACACACAATAATATATAACGCAACAACATATAGAGTGAAATATATTAACTGCCATAGTATTAAGGCCAATGACATAATAAAGCAAAATACGCAGTAATATCCACGACAGAATAATATCCAAGTCTAATAAAGATCTAAACCTGTCAGAATATGATTTAAGTTCATCGGAATCAAGTCTAAATGGACAAACCAACACTATAGCTTTAATACCGACCACATTAAATCATATACGCTGTAATATCTACTCATCTGACTGATTGTCCTTATTTGGTGGTGGGGGTTGGGCAATGGGTGGGGTTACAATTCGGAATTTTTGTTAGTTGAGTTAGTGGTGAAGGAGTGGAGTTAAGTAAAACATTCTTAAAATCTTATGTGTCCGTTTTGTGTTTTTTTTTCTGACAAGTATGGTTGGTAGTTAATTGAGCTGTTATTTCAGTGTATCTCTTGATACGACTTCGTTGTTGGATTTTAGTCTTATTGTTGGAATCTGTAGAAGCCTTGCTTTAATACATGTTAAACTATCTTACCGAAATCCGTGTTTAAAATTAAGGTTCGTTTACCAAAACTTGTACCACGACCGTGACCTTGACCTTGACCTTTTGACAGATGCGAGGAGGTTTACAAACTGGGTGTCGGTTTCAAGTTAGGGGCCGCCCCTCTTGACATGCAGTTCATATCAACAACAAACCTCATCACAGCCGGCTACGACACCTACATCAGACTGTGGGATAGCAGAGTTTCTACCAGGTGAGAAACCAAACACCGAATGTGACGTAACTGTGCTGCCATTGTTACGAGTTCCATTCAGCAGTATCCTTCCATGACGTGACAATGAACCTTTTTACGCGAACAATCAAAGTCATCAGCATTTTAAGTGTGTTGAGTTTGCAGTTCACTCGAGAAACTATAATTATACCCGCTTGGAATGCTTTTATGAGTGTTCAGTTTGGTGTTTGTGTATTTTGATACCTTAACTTACAACAAAAGTGCTTCAAATGTTTAAAAAGTGGAGTATTGTGGTAAAAGAAAGTTTCAATCAGTGGAATATATCAAGCATCCATAAAAAATAAATGGAAATTTCCAAGTTTTGAATAAAACCTCCAAAAACCTTTTAATCCTGGTTTATTATAAAAGTACTAATTATTACGTCACTGTGAGACTCGTTGTTTGCAGACAATGTGTGAAATGGTGGGAGGAGCCGCACGACAATACCATCTATTGCGTCACGAGTGATTCGAATCACATGATCATGAGCGGTTCTTGTCGTCATGGCGTCGTGAGACTGTGGGATGTGCGCATGCGCAACAACGTACAAGTAAGTAGCAAGTGTGTGACCTTGTAACCAAGTGTGTGACCTTGTAAACAAATGTGTGACCTTGTAACCAAATGTGTGACCTTGTAAATTCGTGTGTCATAAACGAGAATGAGGCAAAACTCTTGAAACCGAGCCAAAAACACGATCATTTACAATAAACATCTCTTTCGCCTTATCAATTTCTTCGACAGTAAAATACATGCAGATTGGGCCATCACCAACCAACAGATTTTTATCTTATTTTTAATCGATGTTTTTAAGTTGGTTACAGCCAACAAGCATTGCTCCACTGTGGAACTGTTGGAACTTATTTCCCTTCGCATTATAAGCAAAGTAAAACGGTAACCGACCATCTTTCTACACTTAAAAGAAACTCCATTTACACAACTTTAAACTTTACACAGTTGGTTAAACCTCTCCAAAGTAACTTTTTAGCCCTTTTGGTGCCAAGAGTTGTTCTTTATAACCTAGTTTGTTATGTCGTGAATCACCTATTGGATATAATCCTAAGTAACTTAAGTTTATGTGTATTCCTTTAAAATTGGCGATTTGTGGGAGTCCCCAAAACTAACGGAGGGTTGGCAGGAACGATTACGCAATTCCATTATTGGCACTAATGTCAACTCACAGAACATTTATAAGTCACACAACACAAAATAATCCTAATCATATTCTAAACATCTAACTTTATTTATAGTTAAGGCCCAATATAATTTCAACTAATTGCAAAATCACGTACATTTGCCGAAACAAAATACTCATCGAGTGAATCGTAAGGCGACGAAGTCCGCAATGAAATATTGCTTTCAACTAAAACTTACGTACCTCTATCGCCACCTGACGGAAGCCTCAACTACTGATTTCTTACCACTAAATGTTTTTCAACAAAGTGCTAAAATATCACCGTTGACTTCCATGGAAGTACCACAGTGTTGGCCACAGACAGTATAACTTCTAAAAAAACAATAAGTGCGGCAATACAGTTATTTTGCTTCAAGACACAATTGATATTTTGCTTTAAGTCAAACCAAGCACCTCTTTGAACTAAAATTCAACTCACATGGTTATGGTTAACTAAAAACACTGTTTCTAAACATGAAATAAAGTTCGCCTACAAACCTAATTTAAAGCGGATTTGAACTCTAAAAACAAAGAGCGGACCGAGCAGAGTTTAACCATTGACACATTATAAGCCATTTGACCACAGCACATCGGTAATAAAGCTATTGATATACCAGCATTTAAAAAATACTTAAAAGTTTATTCACAATTTGTTTTCTTAAATTTAAACCGGAGAACCGCAGATTGAAAAACACTTAAAACACTCTTATACATACAACTTGAACAACAAACCTTATTTTCTTCCAGACTTTTTACTTCGGCTCTCGACGAACCAGCAGCCCGGTATATTCACTGCGGTTTACGCGCACCCACGTCTTCGCTGCACTTGCTCGCGGCTTGCACGCTGTAGAGTTTACATGAAGCGGTGTTAATGCGGCAAGGGTCAGCAAATGGGATTCCCCGGCATCCTTGAGGTCCTGTGACGTCACAACGGACAATTGTTGACGACTTAATTGTGACGTATGCGAATGAGGCACACTGTTCTGGTTCCTTATACTGTAAGGACCAGGATTTTTCAAACAAAACATAACTTTGCTAATAAATACATCGTCCAAATGTTTTAGGATTCAACTTTTGTTTTAATTAAACTGTGGATTAGGATTGGCAAGTTGAACATTTTATTAACGTGGTATGGTGACTTTTCGGATACTTTTCCACTACACACTCAAAAACATTAAGCCTAACAATTCCTCACAAATCCTGGATTAAGCTTCGATAACCCGCACCATGATACAATCCTACGTTTCGTTGTTTCGTCGAAATAAACAAGTAATAAGAAATCGCGTTCACCTTTGTGACGTTCGATCTGATCCGATAAAAATGACGTTGATCCAACAAGCAAAATAGATAAAATTGAATCGTTTAAAGATATTTATTTAAAGGTTATTGGGCATTTGTACGGAATACAACGCTTAAATTTCTATATAACTTTGTATCGCACCGGCAGCGACACAGGCCCTATATCGGACGAATACCGATAGTACAACCAGGAATCGGGCATCACATCCGATCTGACATTATCGGACGTCCCTTCCCGTACCAACAACAATTGATAAAGAGCTATCAAACTATCATCCTCAAATCAGATAAAAGTTAAAAAAGCAAACAAATTACCAACCTTTTTATTTGGTTCCAACTCTGCATGTTGCAGAAAACTTGTGCATTTAATCATTTGTATATCACGCAGCTTAAGTAGCTTATTTTTAATGCAACTTATATCCTATGATTTCCTGAATTAAACCCATGTAACTGTTTATTGCTAACATTTTAACTTTGTAGATTTAAGTAGATTATATTGATAAAGTCCATGACCTATATTTTATCACTACTGTGCTGCTTCTCATGGCACTTTACGCTGAGGTCTCTGGGGTGCAGTCAAAATTTCGAGGTGGGCAATTAAAGTTTCAAGCTAACCTAAAACCCGACAATCTAACACAACCAGGTTTTTTTTTAAGGTTTGGTTTGGGTGACCGCTAAGTAGTTTTAAAAGACCGCAAGTGTTTCATTTAAATACCAAAAAATAGCCATATTGGCTTAAACGAATTATTTATTATTTTTTGGAAACCGCTGGAGAAATTTGGGGGACCGTTCAAAACAACTTAAAAAAAATACTGAGCACAACTATACGGTTTTCTGTCATTTGAGTGTGCACAAAATTGCTTTCAAAACATCTCGGGTGCGCACTTTCCACAGAATGCAGACTTGCTGCGGATTTGGTAAATCAAACAACTGTTTCAAAATTTAGATATTTAATTCCAGTCAAAACGCTATTATGCATGATGCATCAATAATATTATTGGTATTACTTCCTAGCTTTGTTTAACAATCAACCTTTGCCAAATAAAATGGACTGCACTTTACTGCTTTAAAAATAAACCAATGTCTGTAAACAACTAAAACTAAAATGTAATATAAACAAAAGGCGCTCTTTCACTATTGTACGTAAAAATTAATAAAAAAAAACTTTCTTCAAATGCCGCATACCACAACACATATTGTTTGGGTTAGGGCGCGGGTTAGCGTTTGGTTGAGGGTGGGTCAAGTTATTATTAATAATAAACATATTATTACTTGACCCACCCTCACCCAAACGCTAACCCGCACCCTAACCCAAACAATATGCGATGTGGTATGCGGTATTATTTTGTTTTGTTTTTCGCATAATTTTTCACGTACATAAGTGAAAGAGCGCCAAACAAAACATTTGTCTAGCTTTAACTGAAGGTCACTGCTGTCACATTAAGGTAACTCTTTAGTCAGTTAAGTTTTTGCCAACAACAGTTGTCTTTTCAGAATTCAGTTACAACTGCTGTTTCTGAGGCGAGAGTAATTTGCTGATAAGACACAAAACCAGCAAAAAACGTCCAATCTATTTTTAATTTCTGATAATAATAAAACAATTGGTTTAAGGGCGGTAAAACGGAGGCATTCAACCGTGAAACGATAGAGCCATTGTTTTTTATATAAATAAGTTGGTCATGGCGAAATATGCATCATTCACGTTTAAAAAAACAAGAAAAAAAACAAAAAAAACAAAGAGCAGTTTAAAGAACCGATTTAAAAACAAAACAAATGCTTTCTAGGAAGGTATATTTTATTTATCTAAGGTGCATCTTATTTATGCAAATGTAATACATCGGCTATCAATTTATTATCTTCTTGCTGTTTTAAATAAATATAATTTGGAAACGCCTTTCTTTGCCTAACGCTCTAAACGAGTTTTTTATTGATTAATTTGTGTTTTACCGATCAAATACCAAAAAAGTGATATTTTAAACCAAGTAAGCCGTAATAACTCTCGTGTAAATAAAAAAAAAACAGCTTTTTATGATAAACCCTCTTAATATTATGTTTAAACCTGCAATAAACTCACCGTTTAAACTTAAATTAAAAGGAACGGGATAATAAAGTGTCTGAAACCGCCAGAATTGCTTTTTTACTGCATAGACCAACACTGCCACCCAGCGAATAGAACATAATAATATTCTGTTCATTAGCAAGATTTAAACTGATCTAACAAAATACTTTATATATTAACAAACTCCTTCAGTTTTATATAAACACACAGAACCTCCATTCTCAGCTGTTGTTATTGGCAACGTGTGACCTTCTGTTGTAACCTTGACCTAACCACAAAACACGAGGCAATTATTTACGGAGTGCAAATGTATTCAACATTAGTTTGCAGCTACCAAATAACAGAGGTATAAACAACAATTGCTCACGGCTAAGAAAGGGCAGTGTTTCGTGTTTGTGACGTCACTATTGATATGTTTAAACGACGCATTCTTGTAAATAATAAAGCACCGGGGATTGATTTTATATGATATCGTGAACAATACTAGCGCTAAACGTAACAAAGGTACTGTGACGTAACACATGTGATACTACGTCATCGATATATATAAGCACGACGTCAAGTAATGTCTTTGTAAAATGCTATTTTTGGTTGCAATACCGACAACAATAATATAGAAACGTAAAAAGCACACTTTCAGAAGCTAGATATTTGTCAAACTGAATATTCCAACACGTCGATGATAGTTTTTTTTCTTAGTTTCAAATAACAATGAAAAAACACAAACTTAGTAGTGAACTGGGTCTGGGCGGATCACAACGACACAAGTAAAAAATAACTCAAATACTGTGTCTTTAATGTACCAGGCTAATTATTTTTTTGCAAGCCGGTTTATAAAAAAATAGCAATTTTCTATCGTATTTTCTATAATAGGTCACTAAATCGTACCGTAAAGTTGAAAATCACCTTTTATATTTATATGAAAGTGTTTAGAGAAATTTACATTCTGCCAACAAAAGTCATAACACGGTGATGGTCCGTTGGTTGAGTATAACTCACCCATTGGCGTGAAAACTGGATCCGCGGCACATTTTATGGTGAGCATTGGTGATGTCAGGGGTCGGTATACTATGCCTACTGGCCAAATACAGCCCGCGGCATATTAACTTAATGGTGATGAAATACAGTTCAAATGTTGGCGGATACAAGTCCAAACTAAACTTTGATTAACTTTTAAACCGTACAACAATTTTTCAGGGCTCACTTTTTGTTCCAAAGTTATTTATATTTCCTTCGTTTAAGGACATTCAAGTTTAAGTCCGAAACAAAATTTTAAACCCAGGCGGTGACCGTCAATCCTTTCAGTGATCTGTCCCTTTATGAAAAAATGGTGGTAAGCCCTGATGTAGAGATCACACCAGAACAGCGATCAATACGATGCCACGAGCTGACAAACTTTTTTTAGTAAGCAATATTGGCTTCCTCATAGCTCAGTAAGCAGTTATACTCCCGCAATGCTGGAATATCGATTCCTCGCAGAACTTGAGCTGCCAGATCTTGCCTGCCCACTGGTGGAAGCGAACCTCGCCCAAAAGTTCAACCAGCTCGATCTGCGTGAGTAAGAACAGCGGTTGTTTTAGCAAACACAAACATGTATTTGACAAAACAATTTTTTTTCTGCCTTTCAATTTATCGTTAGACACCATATTAAAAAAATACATTTTTTTTACTTTTTGGCTCGCCGTTTGGCACGAAACTTGAAAAAAAATGGTGCAAAATGTTTTATTTGCTGTTTACGACAAAATGTGAGAGCTTACTAAACGGTAAAATAATGTTTCTACTTCATAATTTTTTTCGACACAAAATGGCGTAAAATTAAAAATAAGTGGAAAAATGTTTTATGATTTTCGGTTTGACACAAAATGTCGCCAACCTTGAGTCTGTCTTCGTCGTGTTGTTGATCCAGAAGCTCGTAAGCTCTGTGCAGTAGGGGAACCCCCAAACCTTTGATGCAATCCTTACGTAACATCACGATACGCTTCATTAGTTTGTTGGTGGAACCCAGGGTGGCTGCGAGAAAATGTGAAATTATTGAAACATGGAATATTTCAAGATATCATTAAAATTACATGACGATGAAACCATTAAATTCCAAATAGGGATGTCCGATAATATCGGAAATAAGCGATATTATCGGTACTCGTAATGACGTCATATCGTATCGTACGGCCCGATGGTATCGCGGTAAAATGCCAGGTATGGCACATCACTAGTTTCAAGTAAAACACGTAATATAGATTAACCATGCAAGCAGGGCTGTGGAGTCGGTTCAAAACAACCAGAGTCCGACTCCGGCCAAATGTACGATTTTGTCGAGTCCCGAGTCCCACTTTAACTCTACAGCTCGTATTTTACTCATTTACGCAAATAAAATGTGAATATTCAGCAAGCCCCTCATAGTGTCATATAATGTATCCACCCACAATACATTGGGAAATATAACACCATATGTTATAACAGTTTTACATTTTACAATTTGCACAAGTCGGACTAAAGACCTGGGTATAGTAGAGTCGCGAGTCCGAAGGCTACAAATAAACCAAACATGTAACAAACCATCAGTGTGAATATCACTCACTTACCTTGTGAAACAGCCCTCACGTTCGGCTGTATGTTGGCAGGCAACCTGAGGTCAATGGGGGTCGCTTGGGGGGTGTTTCGGGCGAAAGCGTCACCCTGCTGCTGCGGAGGGGGCTGGAAGTAAATGTGGGTTAAACAAGATATACGCACTTATGCTTTAAGGTTAGTTTGAAATCGTAACGATACGTTTGAAGTGCAGTGACAATAAGCGGTTGGCCAAAAGTGACAGTTTTTCATTGGCTTGTTCTGAACGGAAAAACATTTACTCTGTGACAGTGCAAGGCTTTGGATGGTGAAAAACACACTTGGTTATTGATACGAGCTAAAGGTAACGATGACAACTACTAGTTGTTTTCAAAAATCAGTCAGGCTTTGGTTCGTAAAACTATCCAGTGGTGAGGTTCGAACTCACAACCTAAGTCAAAGCGGGATCGACCAACTGAGTTACTTCAGTGAAGCACCTTCTAACGTTGAACTGGCCGAAAAATCGCAACATCAATGCTACATCAAACCAATAAATCAAACAATAAATCAAACGGAGAGACAATAAATCAAACGTTTTTTTTGTATAACAAAGGACATGTAGGCAAGCATGTGAAATATGAATGCACAGTACCCTTTGGATAACTGACAGTATTATGGCATTTATTGCATTTTTATTATGTCTTCCAATGTGAAGTTATAAAGTTATTAATAAATCAAAAACAGCTCTCTGGTAATTATATTGTAGTACGAGCGTTCAGTGTCATTCACCCTGAAGAAGGCGGCTTGTATAGGTTGCCGAAACGTTGGTTAACAAATACAGTTATCAGAGGAGCTATTTCTGATTATTAATACTATGCCCGGTAGCAACAGTTAGAGTTATTCTTCCATAGAAAATGTGCCGCGAAGATTTTTATTATTATTGCATTTAAGTATTTTACTGATTTGGACACAAGGCGACAATTAGTAAACTGACTTCCTTGTTTGAAAGTTGACTTTCCGACAACTCAGGGACAGGAGAGAGTCGGTTGTCGCCGTCAGCTTCCTCCTGATTGGTCGGCGTTATGGGCGGGGACTGGTCGTCAGCCAATCGCAGCGTACTATGCAGTAAGGTGTAGAACTGGTTCAATTCCTCTCCACTGCTGCTCTTGCGAACATTTCTGGACACAAAACATGAACTATTACAAAAACACATAAAGACCAATGAAAGAGTCAGACACTCGAAATGACACAAAAGTAATGGAAAAGTTAGATTTAAAATAACTACCAAAAATATTTGCAAATAACCTAGAAATAACACGGAATTTATTTTTTACTTACTAGTGCTTAATAATGAAATTTAAAACTAAAGGCAAAACATTTTTGGAACAAAATACACTGGTGTTCGTGGCATTTTAAATGAAATATAAAAACCAGAACATCGCATTGAACTGACATATCTTTCTGCTTTTAAACGTTGTTTGTCTTAAATGCGTAAATGTTTAAAAACAGAAATATTAGCAAATTTTATCGAAAATTATAGCTTTTATATTTGTATTGCAATTTACAGAAAAATAGTGAAGAGTCAGAGAATTAAAACACAAGCTTTCATTTGAAACCAGTCCTCATTATTGCAACAAAATTTTAACTAGACGTTCTTTAAGCTAGTCCTCAATAGCAAAACTAAAAAAATAGTAATTTATTGAAATAAACCCTACGTTTGTTCTTCAGATGCTGAGAGCTTTTCAACGGCAGATTTAGGTGCTTCCTGCAAAAAAACAAAATATGTTAAACTAGTTTCACCATAAAAACAATTAGTTTGGTGGGTGGCCTTTAAGAAATCGATGGCAATAAGATTCAAAATACTTCCTGGTAGATCTTAACCCAGACAAACGCAAGTAATATCACAACTGGTGGAATTTAGTTAATAATTTAAATTTACAAACGTAACTCCAACCCCTTTGAAAAAAAAATTAAAAAAAACAAGTAATATTCTAAACGACATCTTTGAAGCATAAATCGTTGGAAGTTTTAGCTCAGTGGTTCTTAAACTTTTTGAGACACGCCCCCCTTTTACAATTTTCACAAAACTCACGCCCCACCTTGTTTTAAAATCAAAAAACATAAAGCAGAACAGCAATTTATTTCGAGGTAAGTTACATTAATGCGAAGGATGTGACTGTTTTTTAGAAGGATGTAACAGTTCGAAACGTTAAATTCGAGCATTAGTAGCAGGAAACATCACTTCGCCTTAATGTTTAGTCATAATTCATACAGAGTTTGTCAAATTCTTGCGCCCCCTTGTGAACCTTACACGCCCAGTTTAAGAAACCACTGTTTTAGTTAGTTACCTACTAGGTCTGAAAGACAGCTTATTTTTATTGTTTTAAGCAAGACTTATTCCTCACCTCCACAGTTTGTTGCACAGCGGGTTGTTGTACCGGTGGTGTGGCTTGCTGTACTTTCGCCTTACCAACTAAAGGTGAGTTCTTTTCCCTCTTCCTCGCCCTTCTCCGCTCACGAGCCGAACTTGTCGTCTGCGTTTAAACTCACTTGTTGAAAAACCATTTCTGCTTTTTTAAGACATTGTTCAAACTTAACTTTTAGCGAAATAAATTATCGGGGGTTTTCCAAATCAGAATGTATATTTTTTGCAAGAAAAATTTTTGTAAAAGATTTGCGGAGAAATAATGTTATAAAATACTTTACCTTTTTTTAAAAACAAACGTTTTTCGTGATTAAATGATTGTTGCGTTGTGGGATAATTCATTTTTTTTTGTTAAAAAAATTTGACATTTTAACATAAATGACAAGAATCCAGATTAACACAAATGTAAGATTCACTTAGCACCAATACACTTAAGTTATAGCAGGTGCTTACCCTTGTTGAACTTGTGCTGACAATACTCGAAGTTGAAGACCCAAGGTCTGCTGGCTCCTTGCTGCAAACAATAAAACACATTTGCCTGCGATACCATCGTGTATCTACAAGCATTCACTTGTTTATCTAAATTAAGTTTTTTTTTTTTATAAAGTTACATTTAGGTAAAACTTATTAAAGTTTACAATTTTTAAAAGTTTTAACCCAGCAGAGAATTAGCATTGGCTGGTAAAGCGCTTAGGCAATTTTTGACCTATTTTCTGCACACTTTTGGATTTCACCTCGCTTGTTTATATTAGATATGTTTTGCAAAAAAGGAAACATTTTGGGGTATAATGGTTGGAGGTTGTAGTTAGACGTGCATGTTATATCTGCCTGATAAATGGGTGACTGGGTGATGTCACCAACAAAAATGTTCTCACCTTGCGCTTGTGGGAGGTGTTAGTTTCACTTCGGGCAGTGGACGAGATGTTGACTGCAAGAAATATATGCATTAAGAAAAAACATGGACATGAGAAAAAGAAGGTATTTGGAAACATATGTAATGGTTGTTAATTTCATTAAGAAAAACCTTATGCTCACATTTTTGTCGTTTGATTCTGTGGAGCTTGATGACTCAGCAGATTTGACTCTGTGATTGTCGCAACTTTTTGGGGGAGGTTCGTTTGGGGGGGTTGGCTTCTGGGGGAAAACGTTGTTGGAAGTCGATTGAAATTAGGAGAGTGTACAAGCCTTATAATATGTAGTTAAATAGCCAGAAAATAACGGGACAAAACATTATTTTCAATAAAATACTCAAATAGTAGTGTGTGTTTTTACGTAAGGTATAATGCACGTTAGGTGTAAAGCTTTCATTTTAATTAATTTGCAACACTTTGCCGATCAAGATATTTATTTTAGCCTATTGACTGTCATCTGTATACCAAAAACAACAAAATAACACATAGCAACAAGTATATGGTAATTGATAAGTAAATATTTTAAATTAAATTTCTGTTTATGTATATTATCATACCCTCAGTATATCTCGACTATTCCAAGCTATAAATCAATAAAAAAAATCACCTCTTAGTGAAGTTTTGCATTGTGTCAGGAGGTCTTTAAAACACAAAAAAAATTAAAAAACTGTTCCAACCAACCCTTTCCATGGGTGACGAGACCCGCCTCCCCCCCACAATATGCTGATTGTTTTCAACACAATGCTTGGCCCTCGACTCCCCATCCTTGGCATTGTTGTACATGTCGTTGTGGACTTGATTTGCTGCACTTAAACCTGGAGGTGTCGGTTTTGCAGCAACTATTGCTTCTTTGGCCTAAAATAAAGTCAAGGTAAGGGTAAGTGAGTATCATATAAAGATTTAATGAAACCCTGTATTTTAGGGAATTCGGCATAAATTAGTCGAGGTATTGTGAGAATGAACTTTTCGTGGACTAGTTAAACAAAAAAATGGGTCACTTTTAAACCTTAATGGTGCAATTTAAAATTGGCTTGAACATCAAGACACTTTGAAGCTTTACAAATGAAGCTGTCGGATAAAAAGTAAAACTATTTTGTTTTCTTGTGAATGCTTTGAAAAGCTATAACTGGGAGGGTATTTAAAAAAAAAAGGAAATAATTTAGACAGTTTAATAATAAATTAGTATTTAAGTTTGGAGGACCAAAAAATAAATAAATAAAATAATGAATAGTTTAAAAAATGGAACCTACCTGAAATTATGCCATAAAAAATTAATTAAAACACTTTTGGCATTGGTAAGCTTTTTTACCACATTTTTTTAATATTAAACATTGTTTTTTACAAAAATTATGGAATTTGTTTAAAAAATATGATCTTTGGTTCTTGAATGTTGACCTTGGGTTCGGGATAGTTGACCTTGGGTTGTGGAGTAATGACCTTGGGTTCGGGGATGTTGACCTTGGAGTCTTGCTCAAACACGGAGTTGTTGGATTCCCTCGAACTGCAACGACTCGACGAAACAGAAGGTTTCCGCGCACTCGAGTCCGAATGAGTCTTTCGTGTTTTACCAGATGTTGGCCGTCTGAAAATTTAAAAAAACTCAATAAAATAAAACAAGTGAATATAATACTAAAAATGCAAAATATGCATTTCTAAAATAAAGTATGTAAATTTAGCAAATTTTAAATGTGGTGCACTCGAATCGCTAAATTTAGAAAAAATATTGCAATGAATTGAAGATAAATTTAATATTTAAAAAGTGAATAGAATTTTATTGAAAAGCACATAGAAATAGATAATTTGTTTCATTGATTCTATTATAATTTTAGGGGGGTACAAAAGAATAAAATTTTGACTGGTACATAAGAACAGAAATTTCCAATAATTGGGTTTTGTATAACACCTTGATTTGCTGCTTTCATCCAAGAAAAGCTGAATGTGTTGTTTAATGAAGGGATTCCGGAGTATTTTATTAACACTTGGTCGCTTGTCTGCGTTCTGGTGAAGCATGCTTCGAATTAAATCACACAGTTCGTTGCTGTACATATCCGGCATCTTTGGCATCTAAATAATTAAAAACACAATTAAAATTTTGGTTTTACAAAAACATAACAATATTTTACTCCTAAACCAGACATGAAAAGCTAATAAACAATCTACAACTGAAATACTTGGATTAGCAGCAAACTTTTCACAATTTTACGATGTTATAAACAAGTCATTAGGAAAAAAAATTAAAGTCACATCAAATTAAAGTCACATCTAGCCATTTGCGAAAAATATATAACTTTAAATTATTGAAATCGATAAACTTGTCTGATCCTTAGAGACATTTTGATTAGCAAAAACATTGAACATTGAGCTAAAAAACTATTTAAGCAAAAACAAACCTAAGTAAGAGACATTGTTTTGCTCTAGAATCAAAAGACATTATTTTTAAACAGTGAAATGTGTCACTGAGTTCCAGCTAGACAAAAGTGTAGTTCCAGATACAACACAATTGTGATGTAACAATGGGGTGCTGCAAAATAAACAGTCATTGTTTGCTCACAATGTCACATAACCTGGTAAAATAACGAATCTTGGCAAATACGTCAAACAGATACCACTTACAACTAATGTGAGGATCCAACAATAAAGAAACTTTCTAGCACCACAACTGTATCAAGGAGCTCTGTGTTTATTACACTTTAAAAATATGTAAAATTTATCCATGAACCTTAGCTAGATTTGCCGGAACAAAAAATATGACAAAAATTCTCGGTTTTTAACAAAGTTTAAACTTCTAGATTACTTTGTTGGGCAAAAACATAATTTCCAAAACATATAGGATTGAAAAGTTGTTAAAATAAAAGAAAAAGCGATAACGGACAGAATGAAACTTTTGCGTTGGATCCCATATCACTAACCACTTACTTCTTACAGAAATTTAAGTCATTACATTGGCTGTCGCACACAAGCAGAACATTAAAATGACCAATTGTTGTCTGGACAAGCCTATACAGCATTTCTTGACGTAAAAAAGTTAACCTTCATCGCTGGCTTGGAATTCAATTAACGCTCAAAATGTTTATTAAGTGTTCTTGTAACTTTTTACCAAACAAAAATATTTCAGTCAATCGCAATCAAACATAAGTTGGCTACAATTTATCTACACAAACAAAACGTATTCTGTCAACAAACCTTTTTCTTTAGTATCTTGTACACCAGTGAGTTCATGTCCTTTGCATTGAATGCATGTTTTAACGTTGTCATCTCGTACACGCAGCACCCCAGAGCCCACACATCGGACTTGTAGTTGTACGGTTTGTTGGAGAACAGCTCGGGGCTCATGTAGTACGGCGTCCCGATTAATGTGGTCGCCATGTCCGAGGCCCCTTCCAGCACACGAGCTATACCAAGGTCACCAACCTATACAAGATGAATTAATAAGATATCCTGGTATTTAACTATTTGAAAATATAGTATTAAATTATTATTTTTTTTAATTGACTACATGTGATGACATGTTACGTACATTTCAAAAAAATATTGCTTTTCAGTTTATTGTTTATATAGAAATACCATAATTTACTATTGTTGACATGAGCAAAACAACACAAGATTTTTTGTAGGTTTCATAATTTTTAGTTTACAAACCCATATAATTTCTGTGGAAATGTTTACCATTTAGAACAAGTTTGTCACAGTTTATTAAATTCAAACCAGCACAATCATTATACCAGCAGTCCTTCAAGCATTACTCGTGCATATGAGAAAAAAATTAAACCAACATCTCAAATCCCACTTACCTTAATCATTTTAGTTTTGGTGAGGAATATATTTTGGGTTTTTAAGTCCCTGTGTAGTATATGCTGCTGGTGTAAATACTGCAGAGCCATGCAGATCTGGATGAACCAGCGAACAACTTGCACCTCAGTAAGGAAGTCGTTGGTGTCGCGATGTTCGCGCAACTTGGTGTACAAGTCTCCTCCCTCAGCATACCTGCAACACAGTAGGCTGTTGTTAAATAAACTTTATGAAAAACATGCCAGAAAGAAATGCATGCTATTGATTTGATTATGGAAGGTTAACATCAATAGTGCGATCCTTGTGAGTTAGGTTCACTTTATTCAGCTAAAAGGAGCCTATAGATCTGTTAATTTTTTCAATAAAAAAAAGCTGGAGGAAAAGATTTAACGCAAAACTTATAAGACCGGTTGCAAGTAAAGAAGTAAACAAAAAACATTAAATGACTGGTCAATGAACAGTAAATTTAATTGACTGGCATAAATTCTGAAAAGAAAACCAGTGAACAAAAAACAGATAGAAAAGCAAAATAAAACCCAAAGAATGAACTAATATTTGGCATTTTTAAGCAAGATCTTTTTTTATTTTCCTGCTTTCTGTACTTGATAATTATATTTTATTTTAAAATTAAAGCCTTACTTAGTTATTTTGTGTTTACAAAAATATTAGGTTGGCTGATATTCATGCTGGATACAATGAATTATTCCCATTAAAATTAAATTTTAAGTTCTTAATAATAAGATATGTGGAAAGTTGAAAGTACTTACCCCATGACGATATACAGGAATCCATCGTCACTCTCGAATGATTCTTTGTAGGAAATAATGTTGGGATGTTTGAGTTTGGACAGAAGTTTCGCCTCCAGTTCTGCCGCTTTGCGTTCCCGTTTTGAAGCTTTTCTTACGACCAACTTCTTGATAACGTACTGAAAAATTATGAAACAAAAAATAATGTTATTTACATATGCTTTTTTGATTTAAACAATGATCCCATCTGAAAACCATAGCAGAACCCCACGAGATGTCTTGGCTGTATGCCAGTCTGCATTTCATGGCACTTCTCGCCGAGATCTCAGATGTGCGGAATCAAATTTTGATGTGCAGGTTTAATGGAAACTTTAGGTTGGGAATCTCACCACAAGTTAGCTGTTTTTTCAAAATTTAAGTGCGCAATATACTAATGTGGGTGTGCACATGCCACAGAATACAGACTGGGCTGAACAGCTGGATAAATCTTGTCACCAGGTGCAGAAAACCATTTGTGTAAAGGGGTGCGTATTTATTTTATGTGGGGCAAGTATGGTCGGTTGAAAAACTCAGGTGTGCACTTGTCATACTTGCATTGAGTACAGACAAACATTGATAGTAAAAAATTGAGTCAAAAAACATAGCTTAAGGACATGATAAATTACCTACTAAAGTAAAAACATAGGCTAGTCTAGAATCCTACCACAATGCACAATATTTGGGTTAAGGTGCGGTTTAGCATTTGGTTGGGTCAAGTTTTGCGCTGCTTTAATAATTTTTTTAATGCTGCGATACGATTCTAGACCAGCGCCAAAACATATATTAAGGAAAAAACTAATTGCTGACAAATCACAACTTTTAAACAACAAAAGCAGAAAACCTGTTTCTTTTCCCTTTTGTGTTGAATAAGATGGACTTCGCCGTAGCTTCCTTTACCGATAGATTTAAGTATGGAGTAATCGTCTAAACCACCCATACCTTCGGATTGTGTAATTACATTAAACCTCCGTTATTATAAGTCTAAATAACCTGTTCGAAAATAATTTTATAAAATTCCAAATTCTTTTGGCATTTTCGTTTCCAACACCACTTCATACTCACACCGATTCAATACGAAACACATCATTATTATTTACTTAAAAAATGCTGCAAATGCCGTATTCTAGCATTAAACTTTGTTAGAATAAATATTCGTAGACAAAAGCCATACCCACATTTTAATTTTAGCTTTAGTTAAATAAAAAATGGCAGTTTTATTTTACTATTTTAGTTCCCTTAATTAACTAGTTTCTTCTTTTTATTATCTGATAATGTTTCCTAATTCTTCATTAAAATTTCTTTAATTATTCAATCATGTCAATTTTGAACGGTCTTAACGCTTAAACCACAGAAAAAATCAGCTTAAATAGTATCGGAAGTAATCTAAATCTGTTAAACACGCGTGGCGGTAAAGAGCTTTCTTTTCTAATCAAATTTCAAGCACACACAAATTTGTGATTGGATTTTATTTGAATTTTTTTACTTTGGCGGTTGAAAATCAATTAAAAAGCCAGGCTGCTTAGTCAGAGTAGGATGCAAGATTTTGTTTGGTGGGACCATGAAAATTTTTTTCAGGGAGACGTCGCAATTTATGACAAAACGTGACGTACTTTTTATGGTAAAAAGACGGAAAACATGGGTGCAGTGCGAATATGCCCTTATACATGGATGAATTCGATCAAAGTTTTATGTTAGATGTTTAGACGCAAAACGCCGATGACTAAAGCGGTTTCAACAAAATGGGTTCCAAAATACTAGAAACATAACTTAAATTCGTCTAAATTGCGAAGAAATCACGCATTAACCTTTAAAAACACAACAAATATAGTTTAAGGAGGAATGGATCATGGGAAAAAATGATAATGAGGAAAGGCCATGAACCCTTCAAATAAATATTGTTTGTGGATATATATTTTCCCCTTATGAAATAATATCGGGGTACACTATGCACGGATCTGTAAAGTATGCTAGCTTGTAAATAAATGTAAAAGCCAAATATGTGAAGTAAATTAACATAATCCTAATGAAAAATGCACACTCATATGTGTCAAACAACTGTGATCTAGCGATAGGCCTACTAATGCTTCGATACACACTTTTTAACTGAATATGATACAAGTGCGTATCCAAACGCCTTCATCAAGGTGGTGTCGATTTACTCGACTAATTTCACTTCAATATTCATTTACAAGCTACAAATATTATTCTATTAATAAAACAGCATTTTATATTAACAGCAATAAGTTCACATACCACAATGTCTCAGATAGACTGGTACAGCGCCAACACATTATTGACATAACGTCCACTTAATTGCGCGATCAACTCCAGGCGACGAGTCGTGCGTTAATCCTCGGGAGATTGACTTTAAAACTTCCCTGTCTCATCTGGTGGCGGCCTGGAGGTGTTTTTGTAGCTGGCACCCCCCGCTTTTCGATGTGGGGGTAATTAGTGGAAGTGGCGGTGGTGAAACACGCTTCCGATGGGCAATGCACTGCAATAACATCCAACTGGAAACACGCGACAGACAAGATGCTCGACGCAAGACTTATATCACACTTTTGGCACCTGGCGAGATGTAACTAAGTGTGCTGTAAAATGGAATAAACGAGACTGACAATAAAAATGATGTATTTTAATTTTGTCCAGCGATTATTTCTAGATTTCTGTTCAAGAACCAAGTTAAACATTTTTTTATTTTTCTATACAAACAATTTTAAAGATCTGTATAAAATGAAGGCATTTAAATAAGCGCTTAAATGTAACAAAAAGGTGCGCTTTTGTACGATTGTTTTCTACACACAATACGCGTTTTTAAAGCCGTATACACATTAAAAATTTCGCATTAAATATTATTATCAAACATTATAATTCTAAATAGAATAAAATCTAAGTAAAAAATTTATTACCCACCAAAACCAAATTCAGAAGTGGTTGTGAAGTTGTGTGATTTTAATCGTGCGATTTAATGTTCCTAAAAGACATAAACTCGAAAAATTTCAATAATTCGCATTTAATCAAAAATAATTGTGATCAGTTTCGATAAATAGTCACGAAATAAACAAAACAAATAGAAAATAGTAAAAGAGTTACATGAATATTTTTTAAAATCAAGCTTTTTTTTTTAAAGCAAGTCAGTGCTAAAAATGAAGTGTCCACTTTTCTACGTCGTTTCACAAATCGCAAAAAATTCAATTTTTTACTAAAAGTTTGATGTGGGACTTAATGTGCCTAAAACGTATAAAAGCATCTAAATACAACAATTAGATTTTAACAAATATAACTTGTAAACATGTATTTTAGATTGCAAAGTTTTAACCTTAATTATAAAACGTTATCAAACGTAAAATGTTGATTTCACAATTGTTGTTTAAGGTCATATAGAAACATGTTTAAAATGTTACGAACCTTATTAACATTCTTAATTGTAGGTTATACATCGAATTCCCATTGTCAATATGCAGATAAATATGATTTATTAATAGGCTGCTACAATATTTATCATTTCCTAAGTAATATTTCCTATGTCCAGAATCACAATTACCGTAATTGCCATTCACAGACAAAGACAACATTCGACTTATTTGTTCTTCCATTGTTACGCACACAATAGGAACAGAGATGAATTAATTACAGACAGTAGTTTACGATTGGGATGTTATTTTTGTAATTTGTGGAGATGTTTCTTGTTTTTTGGCGGCGTAATTGCGAGCCGACTTGGGATTAGCAGCACTCACCTTCTTCTATCGCCACAAGTCACTTTCCCGGCTACATTTATCTCCACACACAGCCGCAGTTGGTCATCAGTGTCTAAATCAGCAGGTGAAACATGAGCAGTGCAGAGGCAGTCGGAAATAAAATGAACGCAAACTTTTCTGTCACTTCTATTTTGGAAGCTAATTCGTTGTCGCCAAGAAGAAATTCACACGAAGCTAAGTTAGGTAAGATCGGCTGTTTTTAATGTTTTTGTGTAAACGGATTTATTTAAATGATTGTTTGTAAACTTCCGATATATTATACAAAAGGAAATATCAGTTTATTTATATACTTTAAGAATAATTGTTTGGCAAAGTGAGTTTATTCATATAATAATAGAATCAATCTTTCATTGATACGTTAAGTACAAATTCATAATAGAACAAAACGTTAATTTAAACGCATTTCGAAGATATAGAATAGTTTATATCAAACATATCGACTTGGTTTCTTGAAATATTCTAATATAACTACTCTACGGTATGACACTACCGCAATGATACGTTGATTTTAATAATGCAAATCAAATTAAAGTAGAGAAATATATCAATAAACCAACGAGGTAAAAAGCAGACAAGTGTTCAAATTAAGACGAGCAGATTGCGTTTGCTACCTGCCTTAATCTCAGAATTTAACAATTCTATTTTGACGCCGCTACAAAAATGTCCACAAACCAGTTTTAATCAAAGATATCAAAGGCGAGAGTTCAAAACGCAAGTTTGCGCTCTCAGCAAATTACCACATCTTAAAGTCGATATGAAAGGCGAACAAACACTGATTACAAGCTGCCAATGCACTGAGAGTCACAACTAGAAAGCTGGCAGCAAATAACAGGTTATTAGTGGCTGGAGTAGATGCAGATGCGAGATCCAGAAGTTCGGGAGAAAGTTTAAATTGATCTCAACTTGGCATTTTCAATTGAGGATTAAAATATTTACGTCAGAGGAATTTAACCAAAACACTGTTTTCCACGTAAACAGCAATTAAACCTTTTAAGGCTTCATCTTAGATGTCCAAATAACTGAGCATGTTTATAAAAGTCTTATTCAAAAATGTACTCCAATAATTTGAAGATCTAAGAATAGCTCATATATAGCAAAAGCGACACTAGTCAACCGTAATTTCTAAGGCAGCATATAAATGCGTATTTGTAACGTATGTGTTGAAATACTTCGAATAACCACTGGTAACTAATATGGGCGTGGGTTGGAAAATAAATTATTTATTTACTTAATTTTTTACGTATTATTTACGAAAATTTTACATGTTATTTACTGCTTTTCCAATAACCTGAAATGCAAGTTAAATCGCATGTTGGAGCAAAGAGCTTTAATAAGTCATTAAATACCTGGAAGAGGTCAAACTGTTCATGTCATAATTATCTCGCCTTGAATTCATAAGCAATGTAAATATATATAATTTGTAAGTTCGCCTTTATGCGGTCAAACAGTTAATTGGACAAATTTTATCGCGTGCAAGATTTAGAAAATAAATACGTAAAAAAGGAGAAATGAGGCGTAAAACGCCCTTGGCTTCTGTTTTGCGGTATCTTGATTTGAAATAAGCGAGACCACCTACTAAAAGTACCTTAGTAAGTCGAGGTTGTGGGGATTTAATCACCACTTACAGCTGTCGTAATAACAGCTTGCTTACGTACGATTAAGGCAACCTACGTACGAATAAGCTTTCCCGTATCCGGGCAAAGTGTGGCAAGATCAAACGAGAACCACGCCCTCGAAATAACCCCACAGACCCGGATAAAGGGGGGTGTTGCTGTGTTAACCTCCCTCCCAAACCCCCCTAAACGTCAGTTGTCCAACCTTAGGCGTCGTGGGAATTACAATTTTCCACGAGGTGCGAGTTTGTTAAATGCATGGCAGTTATGCATTTGAAGCGGCGATTATAAAGCAATGGATCAAACCTTCTCGTAAAATCTGTGAGGTAAAATAAAACAAAAACCTTTCAACTGATACAAGCGCGTATCATAGCGTCTTTGTCAAATTGATGTCGATTGACTATTTGGCTTTGACGTTTATTATCAAGCAACATTACAGATCCTTGCATAGTGTTCCTATGCTTTATTCAATAACTTTGGTTAAAAAAATAAAAATATAGGAAAAAAGTTTTAAAAGCGGTCAACACATTAACATAGAAAGAAAAGGTATTGAAATGGGTCAGTTGTTCACTTTTTGTGTAAATCTTCAAACAAAAAAAGCGAAAAGCAACTTTCTTCCACGTTATAAACTTTTACCCAAACTAATTCTTATTGGAAGCACTAGTTTACTCGGGTGTGTGCCGGTGATATAACAGGGGGAGGTTTTGATTACAAATGAAGCAACTTACATGTTAAACCTCCAACGTGGTGATGACAGGGCACGGTTAAACATTGGCGATATTTCACTTCAAACGGGGATCAAAGTTGTTACATGGGCGGGGTCAGAGGTCACGTCGCAACAAAATCGCGACAGAACGCGAAAAGAACAATAGGTTTCCGGATCCTAATCGCTTAAATGTCACTTTTACCTCTGTTAAGTGCAAAAGCTCGGTTTGAACAACAGGTCATTGCAATTATTCGTGTGATAATTACATCCCTGCTCACCACAATGTAACACCGGTCGCGAATTTACCTTTGCAGAAATCCCAACTTTATTGTAAATCCAAAATGGAATGGTCTGATTGTTACGTGAGAACCGCCGCGCGATTGTCAATAACCGCGATTGTTTTCTTCGCAGAAATCGCGTCGCAGAGCTCGACGCGCGTTGAAAGATCGAGCGAAGAAGTTTCACCGACTTGTTTCGCTCATTTCCCGCCGAGCGCCTCATTCGAGCAAAGCATGAAGGCGGGGACACAAGCAAGCGATTCCGCGGGAAATGAGGGCTCGAAAGCCCGCAGAACTGACAGTGCGTCGCCAAGCTCGCATGAAAATGGCTGCGACGGTAGCGAGGTTGTTTTTGAGGGGGAAAACAATGGCAATTGTGACGCAACAGATTGCGGAAAGGAACAAAAAGACGAGAAGGAAACAAAGGCGGCTAACAATGGGTGAGAATAGTTTTCGAATGTTGGTTTCTTAGGATTTTATTACAAGAATACGACAATTGTAGGGTAGTTGTAAACACGTGGTTTTCAGTTTGAGTACATTTTTTAACACATAAAGTGAATTAAATTTTAAGCGTATATTGTAGGCCGTTTGTTTAAGCTTGTTTGGCCAAAGTTAGCAATTTGTTTTGCAGTTAATGTGTATAAAACCTTTGGCAGTGAAAATACATATTTTTAGTTACTAACTTGCTTTTTGCAACAGACCGCCAAGCAACAAGTTCGGTAAGAAGCCTCCTTATTCTTACAACGCCCTTATAATGATGGCGATAAAGCGAAGTCCACAGAAGCGACTCACATTGAGTCAGATCTACCAGTACATTACAACTAACTTCCCTTACTACAACGAAAACAAACAGGTGAGGGGAGGTTTACTGGTGTACTACATTACGGAAATGCTTTTAACATACGACTGTTCACTAATAAAAACACTTTTGCTATTTTTGTGTATCCAATGTTGAAATAAATCATTTAGGAAAAAATACATCACAAAAAATAGTCGATAACGATTTTGACCATTTTAAGCTTGCTGTTTAAAGATTGGTTGTTGATATTATTGGAAACTCCATGGCACACTAATAAAATGTTATTCACACTATATATATATATATATATATATATTATTCTTATATATATTATTGAAAAAAAATATTTAGGCAAATTACCGTACAAAAAATGTTGGATATGAATTTTCAGTTTCATTTTAAACCACTGTTAGGGCAAAATGGACCTATTAGTAGCAAAAACTAACAACTTTGACCATTTTAAACTTGCTGTTTAATGTTTGTGCGCGAATAATCCGCTAAATCCTGACCCAGGTCAGTTAAAGTTACGAATATTATCGTTTGTCGTGTCTTTAACAGTTTGTTTGTAAACCAACAAACCACTTGCCACACGCTGGTTTACAAATATTAGCATTTCTTATACAAACAATCGATCGCTTGTTTGCTTGTTTATGACGCAACAACAAACGAAATTTGAAACATGCGAAGTATAAACAAGTTGCAGAAACAAAGGGTATTAAGGACTAGGGTTTTAACGGGTATTTTTGCTTTGCCAAACCTGAAATGGAGAAAGACAGTACCTCTCTTTATTTATACCTAGGGTTACACTATTTTTATGTCGATAGTCTTTTTATCAATTTTTGTGAAGGCTTTTTAATTTAAAAAAAATACTGTACTTCTCTCTAAAATTATTAACTGATGGTGCCTTGTAACTTTTTTTAAAATTTAAATCACGTATACTTTTTATGTGGACATATATCAACATTTTTTTATAATTTGCTCTTTCTGCCTCTTGTAACAAGCTATATTATTATTTATTACGATCTCTAATAACTTTATCTTGACTTATTTCCAGGCTTGGCAAAACTCCATCCGCCACAACCTCTCGTTGAACAAATGCTTCGTGAAAGTTCCCCGACATTACGACGACCCAGGAAAGGTGAATATTGTTTGAAGGCGACTTTTTACACTAGATATACTTTTGTCCGTTAAAAATAGCACAGGACTTGGCATTACCCAAACATTTTTGTTTTTTGTAGCACTTAATATGTGCGATCGATATTCATTAGACCACCAACCTTTTGCTTACCAACCTTCGCGACTCACTTTTAATGCAAGTTTCATTATGCGACCCACAATTAGTAGAAAAACAACCTAATGAGAAAATAGGCAATGTATGCAATAATTTAATAATAATGAAAAACCTGTTGAATTCTTACCTATTTGTTACATTGTTACATAAATGCCTAATGAAAATACAATAATTTTAAAATCTAATAGAAAACTTTAATATTTAAAAATGCTTCGCCGCCCACCTGAAATAGCTTCGCGACCGACTGGTTGCGAAGCAATGCATTAGACCATATCCCTTGAATGATGTGTATGTTCCTGTTATTCCTCCACTCTTATCATCCACCTTCACTTACAGGGAAACTACTGGATGCTGGACCCTTGTAGTGATGACGTGTACATCGGTAGTAGCACTGGAAAGCTTAGAAGGCGAAACAACAGCACAAACGTCAGGTAACAATCACCCAGTGTGACGTAACATGAGTCAATATCGCGATGCTCATTATCGCACAAAACGAAACTTTTAAACTCTTGACCGACTTTTGAGGAAACCGTTTCAACATTTGCTAAAAATCGCTGAACTCCGGTTTAAACAAAATCTCTTGATTGTTTTTACTCATTGTAAAAAGAAAGTGCCTTTGACGTCACAAGGATACTTGAAGCGTCACAATTGCAATTAGAAGCGGGATCGGTTTTAAATCCGAGCCACTTGATTTTTCTGTTTGCTTCGCGGTTTTATCGTCGCGTTACACAACAAGCTTTATGACGTCATATAAGATACATAGTGTATCATGAATCACAACAATGGCCGTCCACTGTTGACGCAACAATGGTTTAACAGATGTCTGATAAACATTTGCAAAGGAAGCCAAATAAGATAATCTCGCTTCAAGTATGAATAACGCCAAAACATAGCCATTGTCCGCATTGAACAATTAATCAATATCCAAGTCTTGTCAGCTTTAGGAAACCATTCTTCGTCGAAATATAAAACGTTTTTCTGGCAATAAAATATTTACTTTTACAACAAGTTTTTTTTAGGTTTAGGCATTTTAAACTGGGGCCAGGTTTGAGTTTAACAAATAATCCAAACTCCTGGGTTCATTTCTTGTGCGATTTACTGAAGCGTAATTTTATCACTTTAAAAAATACAACACTGCTAAACATTTTTACATTGTCTTTCATTTTTGAGAACAATTGATTTATCTCGATCCATTGTTTATTGCAGAGGTCGTCTAGCGCTGCGCCGTCGAACCTTTGCGCAGGTTTTTGCCGACCCCACCCCCCACCACGCCCCCCTTATCGCCAATCCCATTCACTACGGCGCCTCCTATCCGGGTCGGCAGGATCTCTCTCAACTCGATATGACGTCATTACTCAAGCAAAGCCCGCTCCTAGTGGCCAAGATGAGGCAGGAGGCGGTTGCCCATGGTTACGCTCAGATGCTCATCGGCCACCAGGTGCGCCACAGAGAGCAGTACTTGGCACATCTGGCCATGCTCCGGGGTTGGGGGAAGTCCCCCACCGATGACGACACGACCCACTCCCCGCCCGGGGAATCCCCCGTTAAGGAGGAACCGGTTCCACCGGGGATCGAGCGTCCCTGGGCCTCCAGAACTTCTTACGATAAAACCTCTTCGTCAAGGTCCAGTGACTCCAGTGACGTAACATTGGATGACCCCCCGAAGGAATCTCCCCCCGCCAATATCTGGCAGCCCCACCGCGTCCCCGACCCCCCCATACGGACCCCCCTTCCCAATTACCCCCAACTTTATCCTCCCACAAATCCCTTCGTTCTCCCCCAAATGTTTTCACCCTACGCATTACGTCATCACGTCGATCTGACGTCACAAAACAAGTTGTGAGGTCACAAAGCTTTTGCGCGTCATCAATCATTGTGTTGTTTTCTCGTGTTTCTTTTCTTTTTTATTAATTTCAATAAACGCTTATTGTGACGTAACAAGTTGTGTGTACCTCGTCAGTGACGTAATAACGAGATTTAGAAGACGCGCGAGTTTTGAAGTGATTTGTAGAAGAAACGTCATCGATAATCTGGCAAAATTTGCGCGCAAATAAAAACCTGGATCGAAATGAAAGATAATCGTTGCTAAGGAGCATTGTTGGCGAACAATGGGGCTTCATACATCACAAACGCACCATCGATTGTTAGCAAATAGAGGCAAGCTGTGTTTGGCAAGATGGTCACGCTCGATTAAACTTGAGGCGACAAAACTTTGCGCGAATGCTCTTTTTACGCCCCAACCATCACCCAAACCCCCCAACTTACCCCTGGGTGATTTATTGGCTGCTCGGACCTAACCTGCTGAAATCTGTCGGACAGAGAAAATGTTGGCAAAGTTTCTCGGTAAAATGGCTTTCATGCTCGGAAATAGGATCGTAACAACTTGATTGCGGCAAGCAACGTTAAACACACACCTATTTTATATTATCTAAGGCTAAGGCTACTTAGTTGTTGTGTAATAATGGGAAACCTAAAAAATATCATCGAAAAGATTAGTTTGGTTATTGCATTTTGTTTGGTTTCTTCCAGGTCTGTGTTTTTGGGAACGCCCAAATATAAACAACATAACCGCAATAGAGTTGTGTATTGCTCAGTTTACAAAATAACTTTTGTAGTTAGACGTCCATACAGAAGTGTTTTTTGTAAACGTTAAAAACATCTCTCAATTAATTTCCAACATGATTAGAAGGCATCGATTGCCCATATAGAAGTATAGGTAACACGTTCAAATATTGCTTAATTATGACGTCGTTAAGGTGCATTGTTTTACTGGAACGTTCAAACAATACAAACTACATCTGCATGGGATTTGTTATTTATTTAAATTAAACGATTTATTCCAAATTTGCTGCGAAATATAAAACTTTAAGAACCTGGGAACGTGAATGGACGAAACCAAGATTTCTTAATTTAGCAAAAACTTGGCGTTCTGGAATGACGTCATCTAAATTTGACATTTTTTATGGAAAGACGTGAAGTTTGATTGTGACGTGACAAAGCCTTTAAAGAGCGCGATCTTTGCGAACTTCGATCCAAACTCGAAAGTTCCGATGAAAACAATTAAAAGTGACGGACAAGAGAAAAGCGCGCGACGCGATTGTTCACACGAACGCGGATTGATGCGGAGATATTACAAATCTCATCAAAAGCGGGGGGTGCAGATTGAGCCGATGTGAAAATTAGCGGGTTTTTATTTAATCCGACACATTCGGCGGAATATTTTCAAAATTCTCTCGGCGCCGACAAAGCACTTTGCGCTGTGACGCAACAATTATCTCGGCTCAGTCTACAACAAACAGCAGCTTACTTGCTGCGGCCACTTCATGTGACTGACGCTCGACATGAAGAGATGCAAATAATCCGGCCCTCTGCAATTACATCAAAGGCGACGCTGGCGACACGGATTAATAAGCCGCGGTGACAACTTCTCGCAATTATGTCAACATCGGAGTGAGTTTGGCCTTGAGGGCTTTAACACGTAAAATTGAACCTGGCTTAAACAAACGTGGAAGTAAGTTGAGTGTTAAACGGAAATTGGTAAAAATTGACACGATTTGTCGGAAGTTCAAACACGAACAAGATAGTTTTATCGGTTGCAGGAAAATGACAAACTTAAGTTATTTTTGGAGCTAGCAAAGAATTTCCTGTTCTGTAAAACTAATATAAGCTCTTGGCATAAATTCAAGATATTTCACGGGATTTTTTAAATATGACTTCGGAAGTGATCGTAATAATTAAATGCCGTTTACATATAGGCATAAACTTCACATGGAAAAGTCATATACTAACCAAACTCAATTAATATTTTTTCTCTTTGTGATTTAAATACATATGAACGTGTAAACAAATTCTAAAGTGTTTGGGCCAGTGTTGTAATGACGTAAGTCAATGAGTTGACTTAATACGTGGCTTAGCCTGTTGTTAAAGGTGTCAATATATAATTGTTTCAGTAGTTAAATTAATGTCGTAAAAGTTCGTAAAAATTGCACAACAACATTGTTTCCCAACGCAAGACTTTTTTAGTTATTCTGCGATAACTTTTAAGTGTTACGAAGCAATCTTCAGTAAGTTGAACCGATTTGTTTCTGGAAGCAAGCTCCAATTGTTGAAAGCAACAACAAATTTTCGCCATTATCTTTCGCGCGTTGTTTACGCTTTGGGATTGTGAGCGCATTTCTTTCATAATCCCCGGGACGAGCGCGCCATTGTTGTGTAAGACGCGTGCATAATGAAAGTCGAACTGCTTCGCTATTTCAGCTTTCTTGTGGCTGAAATATTTTGCCGGCACTAATCCCGCACGCGCCACAAACAGAAAGCAAACACAATCTAAAGCTTTCAAAAACAGACCTAAGTAAATGCGAGGTTTGGCAGATGTTTTGCGTTTAAGAAATCAAACTATTTTTTAAGCTTCAGCTGTTTGGAAGATTTGTGGAAAAGTTTTACACAAATTGCCTCGTTAGCTTGAACACTTTCCACTCGCCACAAAACAAAGTAAGTTATCACACGCTAAAAAATATTGCAGCAAATCAAGCCTTACCAGAACAGTTTAAACTTTAAATAAAAAAACGTTTTAAATCAATATTAAAGCAGCAGATTTATATTTTAAGCAACGTTTAATAGACGCCGCCAAAATACCTTGTTTATAGTGGTAAGATTATCGTGTTTTCTGACGCCATAATAGCGTTTGTTGACGCAACAATGCCTCCTGTGAAGTCGTTTGTTAATCCTTGTGCTTGTTTTGATTCAAATTTGACGCCGAGCTTTGAACTGTCACGTCATAAACAGATCGTTTGTAAACTGTAACTTTTCCCACGCGCTGACATTTTCGACGCTCGCGTCAATTGTGACATCATACGACTTAAAGTTTGTTTAAAAGTTTTATCTTTATTGTGGTGGGCAACGAATAACGATTTTAAGAAACTAGTTTTGTAAATAAAATCAACAAACAGAAATGGAAGCCAATAATGTGTGTTCTTTTCAAGTTTTTTTTGAGTAGTTTAAATAAATAAGCAAATTAGATAAATGCGCAAATGTATAATATAATAACAGTTTAAAGTTTGTTTAAATCTAAAATGAACGCAATTATGTTAATAAATAAAAACGTTCCCGAAAAGATTCAATTATAATAGAAGTTGTAAAAAAACATCTACATTTGCTTCAAATAAAAACAACTCAACTGTGAGATCAACAATCAAACGTTCGTCTTTCCGATTGTTCCATTGTCTCAACTTCCACATTCCCACGATCCTTGAACCGGCTGTGACGTAACAACACAATGACGTTGATGACAAAATGCACTCGAGATTTAGGCAGAGATTCCAGCCAATCAGCGTTGGGCTTCCACTGTCAATCAAACTGCGATTAACCCTTTCAACACAGGTGAGCTGGACAATGTTAATACGAGAATTGTTGCAGTTTCCTGGATGATAGAAACACGTTTTAACGAAAGCTTTTTTCTTTTTTTTACTGAGTAAATTATAAAACTTATTTTTCATGTATTTATTTCTCGCAAATTTGAAATATGGATAGTATATTTACAAATGCAAGACGCATGCTAGCCTGTAATGGAAGTACGTTTTAAAACAAACAATAGAAACAATAAACAAGTTCCTCACGTGTATGTTTAGCGGTCGCTTGTTTTCTCGCAAAATGTTCCGCTGTTTTAAGTTCAGTGTCGATTCAAAGCGGTAGAACACTTATTACAACTTAGCATGAAACGAAAATTTATCTCCTTTGGAAATGACTTAATTTGCTTTATTTCGGTTTGCTTTGCTTTGTTGAAATTAAGTTCTTATTTCATTCGTTTCTGTTGCCTTTCCGCTTTTGCGTTTTCATGAACAAGCTCTAACTATTGTTTTACATTTTTCCCTTAATGACAAAGGGAATTATTTTGCTTGACTGCTGAATTAAAAGAACCCGGCAATCTGGTTTATAAAGGGTGTTTCATAAAACTTTATAAAAGGCGCTTGCGTACGCTGTTGCCGCATTTGCCACATTTTTAGCTTAACGTTGGCATTTCGCCACGCGGTCCTTTCAATAAAGATTGTTATTGAAGTTGGCCAGCAAAGATCGCCCACATGTACAACTGTGCGTATTATTTATAACTAGGATCAGCCATTTTGCAAGTCGCACTGGCTTACAATAGTGAATCCGTATCATTCGCATGTGATAGACTTGCGTAATGGAAATACTAATGACATTTTCTCTAACTTTTCCCGAAGTTGTCTACGAGCGACTTTACGCATCAAATCATTGTTACGTCATTAACAGCGATCGCCTTTCAGCGAACTTTTTTTGTTTGGCCACGTGACCAGCGAAGTGCGACTTGGAACGCGTCCATTGTTTGTTATTGTTGACGTCACAGCGGCAGCGACGTTGTAAGAGTCACAAACAATTGGTGATCTGGACAAAAGTAAATAAACTTCGCGGGATTTTGAACAAAACGATCGGGAAAGAGAAGTTTGTAATCCGTTGCACCAGAGTCGGGGAAGCTTGGACATTAGGAAGCGGTTGTTGGTTTATTTACTTTGGTAAATTTTTATTTTGTCATAGCAAAGTTATAGTTTTTGTGTTACAAAACTTTGTTTTTAAGAATTATGTTAAACTTGATTTACACAAACTTATTTGTTTTATCAAAGTTACATTTTCACGATATGTAATTCAATTTTTAACAAAATTTGATCTACTTTTTTTTAATTATTTTATTAGAAGTCCAAACGTTAATTGGTCAATGTTTAAAGCTCAAGCTTAATTGAAGTTTGTTTGGATAATACGCAGTTAATGTAATTATAACGCAGCATGTTTAAACAAAACTCTGTTTGTTTATTGTTGAGCATAAAGAAACTAAACAACCAAAAGTAGTGATTGAAACATGTAACACTTTCTATTCACGGAATGTTTTTATGTCGGTTACACAACTGAGGTGCAAAATCGCGTTTTAGAATTGTTTTGAACAAACGAATCGCGTTTGTCTCTTTTGACGTGATAATAAGCGAACAAAACAAGCCGAAAACATGTTGACACATTTTAGGCGGCGAAAGTTTAAAAAAATGCTTAATTGAGAAAAACTGCCTTCATCGTGGCAATATATTAACAGGTTTGAAAGCTTTGAACAGCGATTATTTCACAAGGGCGTAATTATCGCGGGAACTCCTCGTCACATCATTACACTTGCGTGGACATTAGTGACTCATCTTAACAGGGAAAGTGAAAATTACAAGTTTATAAATAGATTGCTTTGTGTTCTATTTATTAACCTTTAAATTAATTTCAATCACTTTAAACTTTTAAAGTGAATCGCTTTTTAAATTTAAACAAACTGAATTTTTAAAGTCAGTCATTTGAATTGATTTAAAGGCACTTGTCAACATGACATTAAATTACGTTGAATCTGTAACTTTTTGCTTTATGCTCTTCAAAACTCCTAACAACTTGAAATCAGGCGCAAGTGGCAGAAGTAACTAAGTCTTACACGGTTTGATCACAACCTTGTGTGATGTGGTTTCTGTGGCACTAATCCACAGATCCAACCATCAACATCAACCTACGGAGAAACGACTAGAATATGATCACATTTGTACGTGTTGTTTAATTAAAGTGTCTCCAATTGGTTAAAGTGGATTTACAAAATACAAATATAAAAAGGTTTTTAAAAACCTAATAAAAGCATTATTAGGCTCGAGCCAGTAAGAACTGATTTTTTCCATTTGCTCCAGTTTTCTTATATGACCTTGTTTGGCAAAACTTTACATTTTTACAGATTTACTTGCAAATTCTCGTTATATGATTGATGATAGCGAAACGTTTCCGGAATCGTTTAGGAACCGATTTCGCATCGCGGGTAATCTATTGACATTTAATTTACCTCAAGCCTAGATTTTGCGAAGATATTCAGAAAAAACAAAACAATTGCTACAGAAGGTTAAACGTCCCAAAAGCCTAAATTGTTACATTAATATTCCCGAAAATATCATTATATCATGTTTAGCAATGCATTAACAAAAACGTTTTCAGAGGCAAACTTCAGTTTAAATTAGTCAGCGATGAAAATTATCTTCAAGTTTGAAAGTTCAAGACAAACTATAAATACTTTGTAGTGTTGTAATATCAGTTTTATTAACATCGCCTAATCAACCATTTGCAGCGTTAAAACCAGCCACGATGTGAAAAGGATTCTACAATTATTAACCATTTAGAACCGGAAAAACTGGGAACAAACAAAAATAACTTGTGATCGTTTAAAAGCAATTATCTGCCTTGAAATGATCGGTGTAGGTTTGTCAGAACTGAAACAAGCCGAGAATCACGAAGATTCGAGTGGTCGGTCGCACTTTAAGTGAAAGGCGATTAATCTGCGAGGTTAAAAGCATCAGAGTTGTAATATTTGCGCAAGTTTTGCTCAAAACCTTCTCAAAGTGCCGCGTTTTCACTCACAGCTCATCAATCACTACGCTCGACAGCCGACACAACTCAACCGTGACCGAACCAAACTACTAACATAGAAATCTCACACCGACATCGGTTATATGATCTCTATGCTTTTGCCCGCCCAAGTTTCGACGCATTTTGTTGCGAGTTGGATCAAAATATTTGCTTGAACTCGAGATCACGAACTCAAACAAGAAAATACTCGTGAGTACACTTCGGCGTGACCTTTTGACTATTTACATAACCATAAACTAAGAGCAGTGGTTTCATTATTTGTTTTTCTAATCAATATTAAATAATCGCGAGCTCAAAATTGCTTCTCTAGTGACACCTAGCGACCAATTATTATTATCAAAAAGTGGCACAGCGAAAAAATGCATAAAAAAACACAGCTGTAAGAAAAAACATGAAAATCACAACTTTAAAAAATGCATAAAAAATCACAAATGTAAGAAAATATATGAAAAATGACAACTTTAAAAATTGCACGAAAAATTACAACTGTAAGAAAAAACATGAAAAATTATGTAATTCTATTAAAAATACACAAAATGAAAATTAGCGCAAATTGCTGATGTGCAGAGAATTACAGAAAAAGCACAAATATTCAATAAAGTTACTTTACGCAGAATGTCTTACAGAGGTTTCAAGAAGTTTTTTAAATACACGAAAATCAGCAAAAAACATAAAAAATTACAAAATCAATTGTTGTTTTAACCAAACAATCAACGCGATGAAATATACTTTTAAGTTGCTTCGCGAAGAAAACAATTTTATTAACAGTTTAGAACCGGAATCAGTCAACGAAAAGATATATTTAGTAACAACTTTAGACCATACAAATCTGAAAGTTATTTTTTAAACTTTAAGTGATGAACCCCAAGTGTTTACAAATATGCATAATCAACGAAATCGTCGTGGTGTTAGAAAACAAAATGATAATTTAAAATAAATATAAAGCAAATAAACAAAAGAACTAAAAAATTAACGATTTTATCTTTATACAAAAAAATGGACGACTTAGATTAAGTGTTTTACTTGAATTGGTATTACTGTAAATTACAGGCAAATACATCATCTTGTAACAATAAACAAACAAAGAAGTTATTGTCGTACGAAGCAGATATTTCCTATAGCTGTAATTACGAGTTGAAGATTTGTGAATTTTGTATTAAGTGATTGCGATTAATTCAGTAACCGCTTGAAATACAACCTGACGTAAACCAATTATACATTCGACAAACAGAAAACAACACAAAGTAAACCAAAAGTACATTGTTGTGGAATGTTACGGCATTAGCACTTAATCAGGGTCCGTAGGGTCTCCCCCTTCTTCACTATCTTCTCTCGCAGCTGAATCTATAAACAACAAACTACTTTGACAAGATGGCGGATCAATGCTACAAGCTTGTCAACTATATTGAGGAGTGAATCAATTTAATAATTGTAATGATCGTAATAATGAGAATTCGTGAAGTTGTTTTATGTTTCTTTATATTTGCATAAAACGGTTAAGTATTCATTTTAACTTGGATCAATCAACCATAACATGAAGGCAGAGTGCTCTCATATAACTCAGTAGGCTGATTCCAATTTGGAAATATTTAACGTGCAATTCATCATCTTTAATTGAGCGAGCTTAGAGTGGACAGTTACCTTCGAATCGTTGAAGTGCTTCTTCACATTCTACAGCAATCGACATCAGTTCATTTGCTTTAAGAAGCTCAACAAGGTCTTTGGCACTTTTTGACGGGTTCCTTTGGCGCCACATTTCCAGTCCATGCATCGCCCTGCTGCCAACTGTGCCTGTGAAACAGCATACGACCGATGTAACAACTACAACATTAAGTGAAGCACATTTGTGCTTTGAGAAGGTTTATAGGACGAAGTACAACGGTTGGTGTTATCACTGGAGAACAGAGTGGATACGACTGACAACAATACCGAACCTGGCTTACATTGTTCCACTAAAGCGAAAGGCCAACTACACACCCGACCCAAGTAAACTCTTAATCCAATGAACCGACTCCGCAGCCCAACGAGGGCAAATTAAAAGATCCCTAACAAGATGAAGAAGGCAGCAGTGTTATGGGTGATTTTGGCTTTCTTCTCTCTAAGCCCGCGTAGCTCAGTTGATAGAGCGACGGTCCCGGTGTCGGAAGAGCTCTTTTTAGCATTGATTCCTTATTAGGCGACTTTATTGAAACTTCCCGAAGGCACCCGGTTAACTAGCAATACTTTTGTACATTTTGTGATATTTATTCTCTCACCCTCAGGAATGTCACCAACTTCTTGCACAGTAAGTTCCAGAGTGAAGTAGAACAAGGGATCCTCTTGCATTCTGCTCATGTTTTGTCCAACGGCTTGAAAAACTAAATCAAGCAAATATTAAGCTTAGAGTCATTCTACTTTATTTAAAAAGTTCATCTCACCTTTTTCAAGCTTCTGTCTTTCAGGAGATAGAGGTTCTTTAAATTAAAACAAGTGTAACTTGAAATGCGGTTAGTAACAAATTGTCTATTTTAATAACTTCTAGAGATAAATATCCTTATTTTTAATTGTATAAATTAATCTTTGCAAATTTGTTTTGTCAGATATTTCAGTATTGTTACAAGAAATAAATTTACAACTTAAAATTTGTTAAAATACAAAGACGACTGAAGAAAGTAGGAAAATAAAACATTAACCATCTTACCTGCTGAGTGGTAAGTTAAAGCTCCTAGAGTTGAAACATCTGCTGAGTTTAAACATTTGCAGCATACAAATAAATAGGATTACTTCCAACAAAATTTTAAACAGTCTAAACATTCAAAGATAAATGAAGTGATTCACAAAAAGTATATAATATAGATAGATAGATATGTTTACTGTTAGGGAAGTAAATTCCCAGGGAGCAGCGAAAGACCGTTAGGTCATCAAAGTCAGCCGCTCCCTAATATAATGTTAGGTTTTCGGCAAAATAATAAAAAGTCAACTTACATAAACTTTTAACTAATCAATTCCAAGCTAATATAAATATGTGCAGACAATCCCAAACCAACACACTATACTTATCGCAACAACATACGTGTTTAAGTTAAATTAATATGCAAAAAGTTCTTACCTTGTCGGCTTGAGCTTGGTGGATTAATTACGACTGAAAAAGCAAATATTACAACTCAGAACAAATGTTATCGCATGTTTCGGGCAGGTTAAACTTACGTGTATTTATGTGAATCTTCTGTAAATGAATGGCCGAAGTGCCTGGTTGTAAATCTGTTAAAATACAATGTTAACTTGCAATAAACAATCGTACTTCGAATGTTTTTTTTATCTTACCTGTGTTCCTTGCAAGATCAGTTTGGGCAAGACTACATTGCTGCAGCTGACCTGTGACTAGAAAAACATGTTTAGGAATAAAGTTGAAACCCTTACTTACGTCCGTAAATCAAAGCATTAAAAGCAAATCTTACTTTGTTCGGTTGTTGCCAAAGTTTGAGTGATTTGTCTGGAAACCTCAGCATTAACTGACAAAACAAAAATGTGACAAACACGTTTACGTTTTAACATTGTTAGGTGTTTAAAACAAAATATTCAGAGCTGTTATTTAAGTAATGTTTCTATGAAATGTGCGATTATTTACAATAGTGGTTCAATGGAGTCAATGTAAAGCTCTTTGTAAAGATCTTAAACAAGTCAGACTTACTTGTATCTCTTTCTACCAGAGCTAGAGGCTGCTTTGATGTTGAATCAGGAGTCGTGGTATCAGGAAAGACGTCAGCAGTAGTTACATTAGGAATGACGTCAGCGGTGACATCAGGAATGACGTCAGTGGTGACATCAGGGATGACGTCAACGAAGACAGCTGTAAAACAAAACAAGATTTGGAAACACTTATTAGGTAGTTCCAAAAGTTGTAAAAATGACAGACTAGCGATAGAAAAGTGTATTTCACTTTTTTTTTAAGTGTAAAACAAACAAATTTCATTATAAAAAAACTAGTTGTACCCTAACAAACATAAGGGAAATCATTACCTTGCTTTGGTGTTGTCGCTAATGAAGCATCTTTTGGTTGAGCAGAACTTCCAGTATTGGCCACTGTGAAGGAAACAAAAAACATCACAAGTTACACAAATTTAACAGCACGTTTAAAAACAAATAAATTACGGTAAAACAAAATACGTTGGAACCTAACAAACACGAGAACAAGACAATCCTAACCTTGTTTTAGTGTCGATGAAGCATTTTTAGTTTGTACAGAACTTTCCCTTCCAGTAGTGCCCACTGAAAGTAACAACAGTTTATATTTTCGGTGTTACATGGCGTTAATTAGGTGTTATGCAACCATTACCTTGTTTAGGTGTTGTCAGTGATGAAATATCTTCGGGTTGTGAAGAACTTCCACTAGTGGCCACTGTAAAGTAAAAAAAATACAAAAACGTTAAAATAAAATTTACTCGAAAGAGTTGTAAATACAGACGAATAAATTGTAATACCTGAAGATGATAAATCCTTACCCTCCTTATACAACGCATATCAATACCTGTTGTTCATAGTAATGCTCATTTATAGCAAAATACCAATTATTTATGTGTAAGCTAATAACTTACGTGGTGAAGATGAAAGTGGAATGTTGGCAGGATCTGTGGATATAAAATAAAACTTTCATATAAAGAGGCAACAACTAAATAAAAAAGCCACAAATTCACTAGACATCTTACCAGGGTTGAAATGGTAGAGATAGTATTATGGACAGAGAGATTGGTATTTTGACTAACATACAAAGATTTTTCTAGCAACACAGTTTTTAAATGTTTATGTTTAAGAAGCCAGATTTGTACAAGTAGGTTTGTTTTAGCTTTTAGATTACAATTTGCCGCATTTTTTTTAACTAGGCCACAGCCATCAAATGTAAACTGTGTAGACCTAGCTGTTACAACATTTAAGCCCATCTCACCAACTGGACACTAGGATCCAAACATGATTTACGAATTTATTAAAATCCTCCTCTTTGATTGACAAGACTTCAGCAAAGTTTCCAGTTAGTTACAGGAGCATATTTTCAAAAAAACATTAAACAATGTTTCTTTTTTTAATATTTTGCTAGACCTTGGTAAAATTTACAAAGGTGTTTGTTGTCAAGTGGTAAAACAACATTTGCTCAAGTTATACCGGAGTTTAAAGTTTACTATCCTTTGTCCAGAAAATAAGAAAACCTTAACAACTTACGCTGCGGTGGTGCAAGTGGAAAATCAGCACGATCTGTGGAGTTAAAATAAAATTTTCCAGTATAAAGCTGACAATACAACACATTCACTGTATTATAGTATATATAGTTTTTCCTTGACTACCCTGCTGTATTAATTTCTAAACAACAAAATTGGTATTTATACTGGTTGGGGTCATAATGGATAAACTTGGCTATAACAAAGACAATTAATGTGTAGTGTCTAAAAATACCAAAATAACAAATTTTTGACCGGAAAAGTTATGGCGATAAGCGAATAATTACCTACAACAACACAAATCCATCTTTTTATCAACTCATTTTCAGCTTGTTTCACCAGACAACTTATCCCAGTGGAAAACTGATTTGGATAAAATTCCATATCCTTGATAATTTTAAAGTTACACTCATCACGAATGGAGTTGTGTTTCATCTTAACAATGCCTTTGTTGATGACGTAATGATCATCAGGTTCATCGTCATCGTCAGCAGCTTTCAACTCAAAGTCAATGTCGTCGTTTATTCTAGGAAGAGAAAGCTTATGGTGACGAGGTATGCATATACACATCACACACACACATATATATATATATAAATCAATAAAACACTCATCAATATTGTTCATACAACCGTGATCGAGATATTTGGAAGTGGTTCGTTTAACCAACGATAACGGCGCATATCGAAGCACACAAGACTAAGTAAATCAGTCAAACAATCAAGGATTATGGGGGAACGTCAGACTACAAAATCTGTCCTATGGTAAGATTCGAACTCACGACCTCGGCCATAACGAAATGGTCGCTCTATCAACTGAGTTACACAGGCTTAGAGGAAAGCAAGTCGATAGTATATTCATAATAATTATTTCTCTGGATAGTCTCAATATTAAGTAACATGACCAAACACTAGTAATTTATAGTTGAGGTAATTAACCTAGTTTGAATAGTCATAGGTAACTCAAACTTTGTCGAACATAAACTATAAAGCAACTAAATGCTTACCCGATTTTGACAATAGAATGATAAATATCCGTTTCTTGAGTGGCTTCTTGGCCATAGTCGGCAAAAACAAGCGTTGATTTAACAGCCAGTGAAGTTTTGTGCAGAAAACATTCGGGCTTCCTGAAGACTATTGACTTGTATTTCGAGAAAAATTGTCGAAACCACGAAGGCCAATCTATGTAGAAGCTGCACCACGAAATTTATTTTTAATAAAAAACTAAAATCCACGGTTTGGTGGAAACTTACAATGAGAAGTGTCGTGTGTCAAATGAAATCTTCAGATCGTTTCGATACATGATCGTGGCAAAATCTTTCCAATCCCATCTGTTCATGCTTGTTCGAACCTGAAACAAACAACACAAGAACATGTTTGTCGATATTCACTCTCAACATTTCAGCAACTACAAAGTAATGTGCGCCACAAACTATCCAAGATACAGCGACAATTTTAGGAATAAAAGCTTTAAAAAAGCAGATTTCTGATTAATCAATACAAACATTAAAGCCTTCCTTGACAAAGTTCACTTCATTCAATTCAACATTGTTTGTTCCATCACTAAAAACATTAAACAGTTTCCAAACAGTAAGCTTTCCAAAGAAAATCACTTATATACTTGAAAAAAAAGATGAAAAGGTTTAATTTTTGTAATTAGCTAAAAAAAAGTTTAGTGTGTTATGTTTTTTAAATCTATTGGTTAAATTAAATGACCAAGTAATTCACCACGACTTGAACGCTTTGATCATCTTCGGTGACGTAACAAGTAGGTAGAGTGATTCGAACAGGTTTCAGGAACTTTAGTTGGTGCGGTTCACATTTCAGCATTGGGGTTATGGATTCCTATCCACAAGAACACAAATAGTATTAGTTAAATCTTTATTCATCTTAGAATGGGTTTATTGCACATTTTTCTGCCTATTACATTTCAAGTGGAAATAGATGATGATTAAGGTTCACAAATGAAAGTAGCAAACATTAAAACTAAAAATTAAATGTTAAGTTTTAAATCTATTGGGTGTTTTACGTTTAAAACGTAAACTGTTGTTAAACGCTCTTATATCAACTATATATTAGTTGATCCACTTACAAACTCGTACATCCACTTCATATTAGTTGATCCACTTACAAACTCTCCTTCATTCTTTCCATAGTAGGAAGTAAGTTTGATGTGAACTTGACGATCCAAAGCATCTGGTGGGATTTCTACCACGCATCCTCCAACCTCCAATCTTGCTCTTCCACTTCCAACTGATGATGACGACTCGTTGGTGAACACGTATTCATCCTGTGGTTATAAATAACGTTCATTTGGAGTAAGTGACTTATGCCATGTTGTTAGTTTAAGAGTTTTTTTATCAGTGTTGTAAACAAATCATTTTAAAAAATCCAAGAAGAGTCATTTTTGAAATAACTTTAGTATAAGTCAAGACTTTTGGCGTATATAACTCAAGTCCCAGTCAAGTCGTTATTACAACCAGTCAATCCCACGTAAAGTTCCCACCTAAAAATTAAGTAAATCCATGCGAAATAACGTTCATAATGATAACGTTCATTTGGAGGTTTTATCAAAAGTAAGACGACCCAGGACCACCCTGGTCTAAACCAAAAGGTTGTTCTATTAATTCTTAGTTTTAAGTGTATAAGAAAAGTTTAAGGTTTTACCAATTGTTGCCACTGAATTAACATTGTAGCATTATGATAAAACTAAATGTTGCCAATAATTATTCCAATAAGCATGTACGAACACGCACAACGTTGCAAACGATTTACCAGTTGTTTAAGTTGTTCAATGGTCCGTTCAACAACATTCGAACCATCAGATTGCTTGTAACCACCGGACCAAACGACATCTTGATAATCTTCGATGTTGTGCAAACATTTAGCGATGTGTTCACCTGATTCTCGGCTAGAGTCATTGCCATCCAACTCGACTCGTTTCATCTGGAAGTACAAGTTCATAAAACTTGCCTTTTCACAAAACAATCTGCTCAATGAGAAAGCGAATGGATTTTAACAATAGACTAGGATGTGCTGGGTTTGATTTCATAATGAAACCAGTTATTTGATGAAAAACAAATCATGTTCAAAGCCTTTATTCAGATTTTAGACTAAGTAAAACGTATTCACAAAAAATGATCCTGAAAAGTTATTGCTGGTTTAAGACTCTGTTTTTTGGCAACTTTTTAGTTGTTCGTTTCTTTGAAGACGCCAGGAGGCAGCGTGTCGCAGCGACCGAGCAACACCAAATGATTCGGCGTTGGCGGCTCGTCGCTTTCCGGATCCATCGTGACTGGTGTAAGCGGGCGCGAGTTTAAAATCGCTTCTACTTCCACCATAAACGTGTTGAAGTCTCATCACCAGGCTGTTGGCCAGCCATCAAAACATTCAGAATCTTGCGCACTAAGCGAATTTGCCTTTCCCAGACACCGCCCATGTGACTGGCGGCGGGCGGGTTGAATGCACATTCGACGTTGCTCTGTCGCAGACTCTCAATTATCTGGGATTGATTCCAGTCCTGCAATGATTTGCGGAGAACGCGCTCGGCCCCCACGAAGTTGGTTCCGTTGTCGCTAAAAATCTTTTTGGGTTTACCTCGGCGACCGATAAATCTGCGAAGCGCGTCAATAAACGAGTCAGTTGTCATTGAGTGTGCGATCTCAATATGAACCGCACATATCGTTAAGCAAGTAAACAAGCACCCGTAGCGTTTGACTTCGCTACGGCCTTGTTTAACCATGAGCGGACCAAAATAGTCGACGCCCACAAATGAAAATTGCGGATGGTGAGGCGTAATGCGCTCACGCGGTAAATCGGCCATCTTCTGTTGTCCGCTGGCCGCATTTCGTCGGCGGCAGAAAATCGATTTTCCAAGCACTCGTCGTACAGCAACTCCTCCGCGAACGACCCAATATCTTTGGCGCAGCAAGTTTCATGTTACGCCCATGCCAGAGTGGCGAACTGTTTGGTGGTGATCCTCAATTATCAAGTTACGTGGTGTTTGTGTGGCAGTATCACAAGGATGCTTCAGCTCGTATGACACCGGGGAAGTTTTTGCAAAGTCATTTTCTTTAGCGCGCGCTTACACCACGCTATTTTTGACACTGTGACAAAACCAGGATTTCTTCTGGGAACTTTTGTTTTTGCACGTACTTAATCACTGCGAGTTCGGCAGTCTTAAGTTCAGGTACAGTCAACAATGATGCAAACTTCGACTTCTTGTTTCGTATGTAATTTACGAAACGCAGCAACCAAGCTACAGCCTTTTTCAACTACAGCCCTTTTTTTCGTCCATGACGAGTAACGATGTAGCAGCGTATCTAAACAATTGGGGTTGTGTGAAACGAAGTGAACTTTAACATCCAGCGGTGGCTTCTTCACAAACTCGTCTGGTAGTTCATCGACGTATAGCGGACTAGACGGCCACTGGGTTTCATCCTTATACAGAAACGGCGGACCTTTGAACCAGCGGTCTCTTTCCATGAGCGCACTCTCAACCCCCGGGACGCGTCATCGGCTGGATTGAGCTTAGTTGGCACGTGTCTCCATTGCGATGCATCCGAACCATCGTCTATTTTCGTGAGCCGGTTCGCTACAAAGGTAGGGAAACGCTTCGTTTTGTTGTTGATGCACCGCAAATCTGACGTTGAATCGGTCCAAAACACAGACTTTTGAATTTTCAGATTCAATTCCTTTCGTAAAACCTGGTCCATTTTCACAGCAAGGGTAGCTGCAGTCAACTCCAGCCTCGGTATTGAAACGGTTTTCAGTGGAGCTAGGCGTGCTTTAGCGAACAGAATAGTACAGTGTACCCTTTCTTCGTAGTCAACGACTCCCCGGCTGCTCCGGGCAAGTGTCCTGTCACAGCAAACGCTATAGCTTCGCGTCTAGTGAAAAATGGTCGCAATGCCAAAATCCATCGGCAATCCAAGACAAGTCTGGTAAAGAAACTATCAGAGCTTTGGAGATCACCGACTGCAGACGCAAACCTCTCTAGCGAGTTTACACCCGAAGAAGTCCGCAACGCCCTTCGGAAGCTAAAGTCCGGCAAAGCACCTGGCCCCGATCGCCTCCATCCAGAATTCCTCATACACATGGGGGACTCTGCAATCCATTGGCTTGCAAAGTTCCTCTCGTCGTGCATGAACCGGCTAAAAATTCCAAGGATATGGAGAAGAGCCCTTGTGATAGCCATACCCAAGCCAAACAAGTCAACCGACGATGCGAAGAGCTACCGCCCAATATCCCTGCTAAGCATCCCTTTCAAGATCCTTAAGCGAATCATACACTCACGATTAGAACCTGTCGTTGATCCCCAATTACCATCAGAGCAAGCAGGCTTCAGACGTGGTAGGTGCACATCAGACCAAGTCACCCTCCTGACGCAGGATATTGAAGACGGTTACCAAGCCAACAACAAAACAGGCGTTGTATTCTTAGACCTGACAGCTGCCTATGACACCATATGGCACCAGGGCCTAACCTACAAGCTCCTGAAAACCGTCCCTGACAAACGCATGGTAGAGTTTATCATGGAACTGGTATCTAACAGGAGTTTCATTCTCCGCACCAGCGACGGCCAACAAAGTCGTTTAAGGCGGCTAAGAAATGGGGTCCCACAGGGTTCTGTGCTTGCACCGATGCTCTTCAACATATACATGTATGACCTTCCCCAAACCACTGCCCGCAAATACTCATACGCAGATGACATCGCAATACTTACGTCAAGCCGGAGTTGGGAAACTGTCGAAAGTACTCTCATCAAGGATGTCGGCACACTCTCAACATACCTTGAAAAATGGAGACTGGTGCTGAGCGAAACAAAGTCTGTCGCCTCCGCCTTCCACTTAAACAACAGGGAAGCCTCCAGGGAGATACGCATCCTGTAACGGATCCAACCTTCCCTTTGACCCGTGCTCCACCTACCTTGGAGTCAAACTGGACCGTTCCCTCACATATCGAAAACACCTGGAGGGTTTGAGGAACAAGGTCTCATCCCGAGCAGCTCTAATTAGAAGACTCGCTGGCACAACATGGGGTTCCAGCAGCAATGTTTTGCGATCTACTGCACTCGCGCTTGTATACGCGCCAGCAGAATACTGTGCGGCCGCATGGTCCAGGAGTGCACACACCAAACTACTGGACGTGCCAATAAATAACTGCTTGCGGACCATCACTGGCTGTCTAACAGCGACCCCAGTAAACAACCTCCCAGTGCTAGCAGGGATTGTGCCAACTGACATAAGAAGAAAGGGAGCAACCTTTGCTCAATCGCGCAAGGCACTCTTGTGGCCTGACCATCTACTGCACAGCAAAATCTCAGGCTGTGCGCAGGCAACGCGACTGAAGTCACGACACTCCTTTGTAACCGCAGCACAGTCATTCAAGAAAGCAATCCTTGATGGCAAAACTGCGTCAGAATGGAAGGAAGAAACCTGGGAAGAAGAATGGTCAACAAACAAGACAAAGCTACACGCATCCATCTCCGCGGCTCGCTACCACGCCCCAGAGCTGTCGAGAACAGCGAATGTGAGACGCAACCGCTTATTAACAGGAGTCGGCCGTTTTGCCTCCTCTATGTTTCAATGGGGCATTGCCCCTTCCCCACTATGTGAGTGCGGAGCCACACAAACGGCAAACCACATCGTGGAAGAATGTCCAAACTTTTCCTGTCCCGGTGGTTGGGCAGCGATATTGGCCGCAAAACCCTCTACCACGCAGTGGCTCACAAGCCACTGCCCAGATATCTAACCAACACGAAAGAAGAAGAAGAAGAACGACTCTTAAATACGATACTGTTCCATAACCAAGTCGTAGCACTTAATCTTTTCGACGTCGTTTGGTTTCAAACATCTGGGGATTGGTATGCTGGATAAATTTGGCAACTCAGAGACCCACTGGTGCCACGCACTAGCAATGTCGTCCGGCACTTCTTCGTCCCAACCCAGCTTTTGCTTACAAGCTTTTGCTTACAAGCTCTTGCAGCAACATTCTGGCCTGCAACACAACAGGTGCCACAAATCCCATAGGATCAAACAGGGAACTGGCAACCGACAATATACCCCTTCTCGTGGCAGGTTTCTGCTTTAAATTAACGTCAAACTGAAAGGCATCAGTCCGAAAGTTCCAGCTTACAAGTGCTCTTTCCACTTCGGCGTTCAACGGAAACGACGACTTGGCTGTGTCGCCTACTGAACGGCGTCCACAACCTCTTCGCAATTGCTTAACCTTATTTGTAAGTTAAAACCACCGCACTGAAGCAATTCGCGGAGTTCCTTGATTAGTTTTGTTGCTTCATTAGGAGCGAGCCACGGCAACCGCAACTGGTAGTGACGATCCTTCAGTTTTACAGAGTCATTCATCAGCTTGAGAGCGTACTTGTCATCCTTAGACATCCCTACGCCGGGACTCAAACAATGACAAATTTACGTGGTTGACTTTAACGTGATGCACACCGAGATCACTGGACTGAGACGAAGCGGGACCGAACAGTGACCAACCGAGCACCGTCTTTAAAGCGCTTGGCTCACCTCGTTTCCCTCTTCGACCCAAAACACCTTGGGCACGTCATTTCTTATCGCATCTGTTTGGGCGCAACAGGCCTTTGACATGGACCTTCCGTTCACAGTAGAAAGCGAGTACTCGATTTCCTCGCTGTTTATTTCAAGTAGCTCGAGAAGACGCCTGTCGCACATCGTGGAGTTAGAACAAGAGTCCACGAAGGCGTACGTCTCGGTCTCGTGCCCATTATTGCCTACTACTTTCACAATACCCGTTGACCAACATGTGGACGTACTGACGCTTTGGCGGCACACGATGTTGAAGTGACGGCTGGTTTTTCACCGTTTTCCCTTGGCGGTTCTACTGACCTCTGGCTCTGATGATTTCTCGGTGGAAAGCTGGCGTTTCTGACGTAATCGCGATGCAAGAGCGTGTGGTGCTGGCGGCGACATCCTTCCACTAAGCATGAACCCTCCTTATTACAACCTCTTGCGATGTGACCACGACAAAAACAGTTGTCACAAAGCCTTGCTCGTCGCAATACATTTAGGCGTTCATTGAATGGCATTCGTTTGAAGTCGTAGCAACGTACTAACTCATGTGCGCGATTACATACAGGACAGTAGTCACCTGGCTTTCCCATTCGACCAGGTTGGTCTCTCACCCAGTTTTGTGGTGGTGACGCTGGTGGCGTGTGCCGACGCTCAAAGAGCTCTCGTCTGGGCTTCACTGCGGCGTTTCTCTGTGGAGCATGTTCTATTTTTTCATTCATCATTCTACTAAACAGCGTGTGCGAAATCGACGCTTTATTCTGCACAAATTCCACTAAATGATGAAATTGCGGCTCGGTACCGCCAAGCTCAATTTTTCCGGCGTGTCTTTCATCGTTGCTGCATGCTAAATGGCAAACGTTTAGCAATACTGAGCAAATGTTCAAAGTTGTTTATGTCAGCAAAGTAACCTAAATGAAACAGTGTCACATTGCATTCCTCCAAATTACGTGCAAGCTTTTGTAACCCATCAGTGTCGTCAGGCTTCAAACTTGGGCCCACTATTAATCGTTCAACGTAGGTACGGGCAATGATAAATGGGCGACCATAATTATCATGTAGAGCACAGAACAGAACGATATTAGGCGTTTAGCTTCGCCAGTGCAAAACTGGATAAGGTAACTTAATTTCTTTCCATCAGTCATGGCGCGACTGGCGGTATGTTCGTCAAAGGTCTTAATAAATCGTGTATATTGTAGAGGATTTCCATCAAAATTGAACAAGTCTGGCTTTGGGAAAGGTGTGTGCTTATGTTGTCTTATTTTAGTTTCTAAAAAGTTCTTTATCAATTATTTTACATTGACGGAGGAGTAAGAGACTTCATTTATGTCTATTTACCAGATTCTTTAACCCAGATTATAACAACAGTGCAATAAATTACATAATAACAATAGATTGTGATTTTTTTTAAAAAGTACATTGTAGCCTAAAGAAGTGTGGTAGTTTGCTTTAGCAATCAAGTAAACTTATAATTTGATAAAAGGACTGAAATTTTACGTCTAGGCATACGTGTGTCAGTACAGACAAAATATTATAAAGAGAGTGAGTCAGCATATGCACGTTTTTTGTGATAAACATGAAAATGAATTTTCTAATGTCAAATAAAGTCGAAAGGGAAAAAGCTTTGATAATTGCTGTTATTGTGATTGCGAAATCAGCCCAGGGGCTATGGAAAACAAAATGTTACAACAACAAAAAAAAGCTAGAAGCATTTCAGTAAATCATTCAATGAATAATTTATTATGAGTTAAACTCCGCCAAGTAAACCAAACTTAACTACAAGGCAGGCAGGGTCAGCTGCAGGCGTTTCATGCTGCCATGCACAAGGTGTACAGGTGCGCTCTGACGCAAAAAATCCCAATTTCAAGCAAATAAACGCATTTTTTCGTGTTTCGCGCGATTAAGCTAAGTTTGCCCTTGCAAAAATTAGTGTTTTGAGATTTTTATTTTATTATATAACGTTATTCCTGAAAGCTTGGATTTTAACCCCGCAATTCTGGATCTGGCCCTCGTCTTCAGTAGCGTGCTTATTTTTTGGTCTGAGCAGATGGTAACCCTGCATATACCCTTAGGGCGCGACAGTTCCTCCCAACTTGCTTTGTGGCGCTCGTGGTAATGGTACGACGTTATTCGACTCCGGACCTGTTTTTACAGAAACTCCCACATCAGCTTCCACTTGGGAGCACGGGGAAACATCTGTTGCGAATCGGACGGTATCCCGATGACGAGACACGTGTGAACCTGTGACCGATCGCGCCTCCCAAATATCGGCTTCAACCGTCGCGACTTGCAACTCGTGGTCTGCCCTTAGAAGTTCAACTTGCCTCTCTTTTTCCTTTTTTTAGTTGCTCGAGTTCAGCTTCCTTTTGTCGTTTATTTGTTCAAGTTCAGCTTCTCTTTTCTGCTCTTCCTCAAACTGCTTTTCTTCTAAGTGCAGCCTTTTTTTTGCGAACATCAGCTTCAGTGCGGTTGGTGCTAGACCTGGAGCTAGCATAAGAAATATGCGTTGTGGGCCCTAGATGACCTTGAAGAATGACTGTATTTAGACTTGTGACTGTGTACCTCGTCCTGATTCTCTTTAACTTTAGAAAACCACTGATTAATACGCTCGTCAAATTCTTTTTTGCCTCTCTTCATGCTGGACAGTTGTTTCTTAGCGCATTCTTTATGTTTCTTATTTTTTGTGGCATTAACATAAGCGTAATGTGATTCCAGATACTCTTCGTATAACTCAGCAATTAACGACAGCTTTTTGTTTAACTTGTCGACCTTATTAAAGTCAACCATTAATTCCTTGGCTTCTTTGTACGATAAATTAAGCTGCTTAACGATTTCATTAAGCGTTGTCTTATTTACAACCATGTTGAAACGGTAAACTAAACTTTAATGTTCTTACAATTGTTCTCCAGAAAACTTGAGAACTTCAATGTTCTCACGTTAGTCCTTCAGAAAAGTTGAGAACTTTAATGTAACTGTCGTGGCTGCACTTAAGCGACCTATGTAGCCTGGCCTATATCAACCGTTGCACAGATGTGTTTTGTTGGAACGCGTCCCCGCAAGCACTGCCTGTTGTTGTCACACAATGTACAAGTCTTGAACGGTGACGCTTCTCTGTTGAACAGTACGAAAAATCAACGTCATACACGGCTATGGCAGACGAGCATTTACAGTACTACATTAACAGAAATCCAGATATTCATAATTTAGCACAAACAAATAATAATCCCAATCAAATAACATTTTCCATTTATATTACTGACAAGGGAACATAGCCACAATAAATGTACGTACCAACTTGTTAGGAATCCAGGATTACCTTGGATTAAATCAGTCACGGCTAGATTTCAGTGGCAATTTACAGTTTGTAATCAATTATTAAACAAACAATAAACGTAATGTTAATACCTTCCTACAATTATAGGCTTAATACCACTAATCAATACAACTAGTACTAAAATACCCAATTTACAGTTAGCAACTGAACGTTAAAACGTCATCAGCATACAAACTAAATAAGGATTTTCGCTGTAACACACTGATTTAGACTAACTAGAACGTAGTTCCAAAAAAAAAATTATCCTTAAAAGCCATTCCCGGTTGAAGACACGATATAATCGATATAATTATATGGTCTTCTCGATTTATTGTTTAAACATATTTAGCAAAATAAAAGTCAAGCGTTTTACTGTACCGCTTACAATAAACTAATTGCCGCTTTCGGGATAGCAACAAATGGTATTTTATTACATAACGAGTCATAACGTCTTGTTAAACTTTAAAGTAGTGTTTTGATAATGTTGCTCACAAAAGTGTCGACTCAAAGTTACAAAGCAGTCCCAGACTGCACTCTCGGAAACACTTCTAATAAATAAGAAAAGTGGCCAAGACACTGAAGTAGCTCAAATCGACATATATATTCACTAACGGGTACGATCATAAAATAGTTGCCTTTATTTTATTTGACGTTCATCACTGTTGTTCTATCATCTATCAGTTGACCCCTTAAAAATTACCTTCGTTTTTTAAGTATCACTGGTATATAAATTATCTTCATTTTAATTTAACCCTTTCTCGTTAATCCGTTTTTTTTTTATTTTAAATATGGTTTTCAATCTTTTTTAAATGCTCTGTCATTCTTTTAGCTGTGATGTGAAATGTCGGAAGTTGCGATACAAAGTTGCAAAGCAAAGCAGTCCTGGGATTCGCTCTCGGACGCACTTGCTTATAAAAAATCGACAGGATAACGTAAACCAATCGGAGGGAAACATCACAAAATAATAAAGGGGTTTGTTTGTTATTAGAATCAGTGAAGGGAACTTTTTGTGGCGACCAACCACGATTATTGTGTTTTGTAAACTTTATTTTTGTTCTTTCGTACTTTGGACCAGCAATTGAAACAACTGCAGAACATGTCATACTGGATTGTGTGGCGGCCAGTAAGCATTACTGCTACTGATTCGTGGACCACTTTAACATCTCTGTGGCCAGTTGTGGTCGAACTACATTGTGCTTCACTGATCTAAATATACAAACTGGCAAAATATAAAGAACGCTTACCGGCGTGTCCCTCTGTTGAATGGCTGATGACAAGCGTTCCATTCCCTCGCTTGTAATGCCGCAGTCTATCAGACCAAGTTGATCGACTTTGTGCAAACAAGTTGCTACAGAGTTAAAGCCGATCTCGTCAAACTTGTTCCACGACAGATTCAGTAGGTGTAACTGAACATAATAAGCATTAAAATACAAGGACGTGAACAACATTTTTTGCCCCTAGCACCGATAACAAACATCGTAGCAAGTGAGATACAAAATGTCCGCCAACTTGGCTGTAAAACTTGGCTGTTAACAGGTGTATTTGAAGTGAAAAAGTGCAATAATTTAGGCAGGAATGTAAACCATTATAGAGCAAAACCATAAAAAAGTTTGCTATCGAATTTGTATTTTAAATACATATTAATGCTACGTTGTATCTATTATTTGCAATTTAATTAACGTAAACATATATTTAAACATGGGTGGCGGAATATACGATAATATAGTTGGTTCACAGGGAAAAATCGCATTGTGCTTCAATTATCTAAATATACAAACTGGCAAAATATAAAGAACGCTTACCGGGGTGTCCCTCTGTTGAATGGCTGATGACAAGCGTTCCATTCCCTTGCTTGTAATTCCGCAGTTTCTCAGAACAAGTTGATCGACTTTGTGCAAACAAGTTGCTACAGAGTTAAAGCCGATCTCGCCAAACTTGTTCCCCCACAAATCCAGTAGTTGTAACTGAAAATGACAAACATTGAAATACATCCGGGACGTATTTAGAAATCCCAAAAAAATAGTGATTTTTTTTAAATTGTTATTTTTTATTACATCATAAATAGGAAATCAACTAAAAAAAGAGCGAATTAGCGTCAAAAAAGCGAACCTTAAGACGCAAAATGAACACGTGTGTCGTCGACGTTAACTTAAGGCAAAAAAATAAACCAAGACAGTAAGATATGTGTGATTCATTTTAGTGAAATCATAGTTGGACCATCAGCAGCGGAGTTTACTAAGCTTCATGTACGGGCTAACCCAGGGTGGTCCAAACCAAGGCCCGCAGGCCACATGTTGCCCGCGACACCATTGTGCGTCGCCCGCGAAGCACTGTTGAATTATTGCAATACGTACCGTTAAGGGTTTATTCAAAGAAAGCTAACAAACGAACAGTAAGCATACTGCAATTGTTTGGTTATGATTACCTTTTTCCGGGTATACCATGTAAAAAAAAGTTTCTTATCGCTCACTAAATTCGGATCCAGGGTGTGGCAAGAGCGCTTAATTTTCGGTATGTGTTAGACCGGTTTGAGAGAAGCCGCAGTGCGTCCTATGGAACTTCTTAAAGTGATGTTTTGCGAACTTATAAGTTATATTTGCGTTTTAAAGTAAATGTACGATAAAATATATCGCGCTGCTCGAAAATATTGTTTTAAAGATTTTCATGTGACTTTAGGCTAAACGCCCTGACCCTTTCCAAGATGCGATTTAAGCCAAATCGAAGTGGTTAATAAAACCTTTTTGCGCAAAACGATAACGTCTTTGTAATTTAGCGATTGTGTAGTATGGAACATCTCTCTTAAAATTTTAGTAGGAAACGCACACGGTTTACGCCAGGGATGCTCAACCCGCGGCCCGCCTGATGGTTTTTGTACGGCCCACCACTTATTCTCACTTTCAGTAGCCTTTATTGAAAACAATTGTTTTGACTATCATCAAAACGTGTAGAACTCCCAGTGTTTGATGTGGACCTAATCTTTTAAGACTATAATCGAATCTAATGTCGCATTTCAACATCCGTCGAACACTTTTGTACACCTTTATTGCTAAGCAAGATTGGTGTTCTTCTGAATGTGTGTTTTTGCGGACCTTTTTAAGGAAACATATCAGCCCAAAGGTGTCTTTACTTGCATGTTCCACACGAGTTCACTCTCAAAGAGTGGGTGTTTATAAATTAAGTTGTTTTATGAAGTCAAGATATGACGTAACTTACGACGTCACCCATTTAATGGTTTTTTGCCGTCTATCGAAATTTTCAAAGCGGCAATGCGGCCCATTCTGCTAAAAGGTTGGACATCCCTGGTTTACGCGAACATTTTACGCTTATAAAATGCAGTCTTCTAAATAAATTTTTTTGTTAAATACGCAAATTTTTTCGCGCTTCGCGCGCACCATTTTCCAATCTCATAACAGTCGATTTCATTTGCGCACAACTTTGACGATAGAAGCAAGTTTCTTGAGCTTATATGACTTTCAAATTTACTTTGTGACGTCATTTTTAAACTTTTTATGCCCCGGCCAAACGGAAATCGTTGATCCGCTCCTGGCACACATGTAGCCTACTTTATGTGGCCCGCGATGCTGTCAAGCATGGACCATCCTGGGCTAACCAACTGCATATTAAACACGTGGTCTTAGAATATGCTTATAGAGAATATTTTTTCGGTGACTAAATTACATAAAAATGGCGACTTGGAAACGCGCACGACACTCACAGTTAGACCTTATTCAAGAGAGTCTGCTTCAGTTAAAAAAAACGACATTGCATCGAATATTAGCGCAGACAGCGCACAGCGAGAAACATTAGCTGCGTCTAAATCGACGTTTTTAGGGAGATATAAATGAATGTTTGATGAACGTTGTCAATTGTCCCCGAATATAAAATTGCTAATAAGCCAACCTGAACGAATAACGAAAAGCGAAAGAGAAAAACATCCTGCGTTTAAACGAAAAACGGCGTTTGGCGTTTGATCTGGTTTGGCAATAGCTTAAGACACGTGACCAAATTACATTAAAAACATCGCCGCTTCGGACAGTTTGTTAAACCCTGGGGTTAAACCCCCTTCCTTTGGATACGCCAATAAATACAAGGTCAATTTGCTTTTATTTAAACAACATTACTTGACCCTAGCGCCGATGACAAACATCGTAGCAAGTAAGATACAAAATGTCTGCCAACTTTGGCTGTGAAAACTTACCTGTAGAACAGGTACATCTAAAGTGACATACAGTAAAATAATGTTAGGCAGGAATGTAAACCATGATATAGCAAACCATTACTGGATTATGTGGCAGCCAGTAAGCATTACTGCTACTGATTCGTGGACCACTTTAACATCTCTGTGGCCAGTTGTGGTCGAACTACATTGTGCTTCACTGATCTGAATATACAAACTGCCAAAACATAAAGAACGCTTACCGGCGTGTCCCTCTGTTGAATGGCTGATGACAAGCGTTCCATTCCCTCGCTTGTAATGCCGCACCTTTTCAGATCAAGTTGATCGACTTTGTGCAAACAAGTTGCAATCTGGCCGATGATGTAATCAATCTGAGACAGATGCGTTCCATGTATCTAAAAGTGGCACAGAATTAAAGTATAAGTTTACCCTGCTTTTCTGTGACGCATGTGAAATCTTTGAAGGAAAATATAGCAAACAAAAGGTTACTTTCCTACAACATTAAAAGGCAGGGCCAACCAAGTTTGCGGGTTAAAGCACGGCTTCAATGCTAAGGCCGAAATGCTCAAATTTAGGCTGAACTCTTATTTTACGACGAAATGTTGAACTAATAAATCACAACTATAGTAAATCGCAACGATTAACTTACGCAGCTACCTCAGCAAGGCTCTCTGGGGCATTGTTCTGCTGGAATGTTTGGGACAAAACAAACTATAACTTTATTTTGCATGAATGGCAGTGCCAAAGACTTGTTTTTTTACAGAACTAACGCGAAGGCAGAATTCAAGGTAGCTTTTTACAGTTGCCATAATCCGTTATTTTTACGGTTGCTGAAAAGACTTTACTCGGGACAAGCTCAAATTAAATAGTTGTTTGTCATAGACTCAACCACATCGCAATTACATTTGTGAGTGTTGCAATGAAATACTTTTGTTAAAAGTCGCGTGGTGTACAAAATATTCTACAAAAGCAGTAGAATTTTTAAACGACACAACTAAAAAGACAAAACAATCGATAAAAATGTATCGGACTATGAAATAACTCAATTTAAATGCTTTATCTGTACATTGATTAATTTCCCAAACAGCTATAACAACATTGTGTTCCATACATATTTATAATAACAACGTTGTTACCTTTAAGTTTTGCGTTTTGTTGGATTGCGTAATCAATGATGACGTCATCTGTACAGCAGCAAGGCTTGGTCTTTCTAATGTGATCCAAGTTGGAATTGTGGCTGAAGCTTCCTTCGTCATTATCGGGTCATTCAACTCGTACAAACCCTCCAAAGCAACATTTGAGGAATCTGCTAGTTTCCTTGTGATGTAAGTTTTAATGATTTGTGTTTCTTCGCTCTCATTACGTGGCGCTTGATTGCACAATTTTGCAAGTTGTTGCGCAATGCTTGGGTTGTGAAAGCCAATGATGAATTTTTTGACAACATTACGTTTAAAATCATCAAATAAAGAGCTATACTTTAAGCGTTGATAAACGCATGCGTTCAATGCTTGGAAGAACTCGCAAAACATTTGGTGTTTAAATTTAAAACCTTCGGGCCTTTGTTGAAGAATCGAGAATTTGAAGTTTGCTGATTCATCAAACCACTCCCTCCCAAACACACCAAGTCCGCTGGAGGGCGGTGGTGACAATCGGAAAGAGCTATTTGAATATTTGGCCAACACCTCAAGGTCAAACTTCTGACCTCCAAGCTCGTCTGAGTCTAGATACATGGTTACCATAGTGACCAACATCTCGGTCAATCCAGTGAATTTAGTTTCGGGATTTTTTAGCAAAACGTAAATGATGACGTCACGAAGGTAAGGGTCTTGGCAAGTCTCGAGTAAAACCGGATTTTCTTCCAAATATTTCAAGACTCTTGCAGTTTCATCTCCGCAAATTCGTTCGCACGAAGATTTGACGTCGTCCATATCTGGAAAGTGTGAATAAGTTATAATATAAGACAGGGTGGCCCAAGGTTAACAACTTATAGTTTGCGGGCAACACACATTAGGCTACAGGCTTGCCAGGGGCGGATCAAGTATTTTGTTTGGTGGAGTAGAAACGTTTAAAGATGACGTCACCAACTTTGGTCAAAACGCAACTTCGTAACGCGCATAATCTTAATAAACCTGCTGCTACTGACGAGTCGAGCGTAAATGACACAGGGAAATGGCAAAACTTTACAAGCAGAAGGAGATGACATTAAGCACTTACGAAAAATTTTTCGACATGTTGTTTACTAAACAATCGTAAAATGACAATAACGTAATTGATTTGGACAGTAAACAGATGTTTTAGTAAACAGATTTCGATCTGTAAAAAAAACTAATTTGAAAAATTATTTCTTTTATATATTCATATTCAAAGCCTGACTTTAAGGTAAAAAGTTATGTTTAAAAATAAACTTTTACTTGTTTTGCTTCTTATTTCTTTTGAAGTGGATAGCTCATACATCTACAAAAACATACAAGCTGTCAATTTTATATTAATCTTTTCAATAAAAAATGATCTTAGGTTCACACACAGCCCTATGGGGTAATTAACCTACGGTGCTTTAATGATCTTACGTTTAAAACGACAATGCTCAACATATTCTATGAAGTTTAAGTTGGAACCAAATTTTTTTGGCTCGAGTGACATTTTTGCGAAATGTGATTTAACAATTTAAATTTCTCTTTGAACAGTGCGCTACACATTCATTAGTGGAGTGTTTCAAAAATGCAGCTTGAAATATAGCACCAACTAGGTTATGTACACTTTTTATTCAGGCAAACACATGGACACACATACGCTTGGCTTGGGGTGGGCAAGGCATCAATAAATTATTTAAACTGGTTACCATACTATGAGAAGCAAAACAACCTCATGTTTCTGGATACACCCCTGACAATGGCCGGGCTCTACCATAAAGCTCTATTGGCACTAGAAACCAATTGTGCTTTTATTGGGTTTCATCTAAAATGACAAAGGTCAACATATTCTATGAAGTCGCAAATGTGTTGGCTTAGGTGACAGTTTATTTTTACACAAACGTAGTGGAAATAATCAAAAAAGGGCTATCGCCTCTTGCCCAGTTTGTAAGAGGCGGGTCGCAGGTTGCCGACCCCTGTTTTGGAATATGCCCCTCCAACCCTAAAATCAAGGTGTCGTGCCAAAATATTGCGGTTATTGGATTTAAAATGTATATTTAATTTAGATTGAGAGGCAGATGCATTGAACATAGATAAAAGTGAAACACGAAAAAAGGCATTAACACGTTCAATGCGCTTCCAAATTTTCATTGTTTTCTTGTGTTGCGATTACCTTCAACTTTCTGTACCGCTAGCTGGCGCCAGAACATGCCCACCAAATTTCATCGACATGTTTATTCGCTTTCATTCCAAGTCTGGCGCTCGTGGAGTGCGGAGCGAAAAATGGCAAGCAGAGCAAGTTACGCTCAGGCAGTGAATAAAAATGCGGCCAGCTTTAAGAGGCCGAATTGCTTAAGTATGAGGACAGTTAATTTATTGAAAAGAGACGAAATTCTGAATCTTATAAAAAGTATCGATTATCCGCTGAAGAAATTAGTTGGGATTGCAGAAATGCGAGGCCAAAACGTCGACATAACTTGCACCAATAGACAAAATGTTTTGGAACTTTACACAAAGCTATGCGCAGCAGAATCAGTGAAATTTGTTAAACTATACGAAAATGACAAGATTAACATCGCAGTTGGCTGGGTGCCTATCCCTTTCCCCAGTGAACTCATAGCAGAGGACATATCGGCAAAATATGAAAAAGTTGAAAAGGTGACACACAGGAAGGACAAGATTGGGTTGCTAACCGGAATGAGAATCTTGACAATGAATTCAACGGACGTGAAAGAAAACCCTTTACCAAGTTATATTAGGATGGCGGACTGTGAATTTTACGTAACATATCATGGGCAAGTGTTCACTTGCAAGTATTGTGACGAGAAAGGTCACAAACGAGCAAACTGTCCCAAACGTCAAAAAGATTTTCCTCGGCTAGTAAAAAGACAAGAAGAGCACAAGCAAGCCAAAGCACACGGAGAGACAAACGATAACGCAGTTGCCCCCAACTCTAGCGCTGGCGTCAACAATGCTGATAACAATCCACACTGTACAACAGCCGTAAGCAGCATTCTAAACGATGCTGATAAGAACTCCCCGGACTTCAACTCTGAAAACAACGCCAACATCAAGTCAAGCACACCGAAGCTTACCAACAACTGGTCAAGGAAAAGGCTGCAACGAAGCCCAGACAAGCTTCCTAACAGTAAATCTATTAGCCTATGTGCGACCAGAATTTCGCTGACATGCCCTGGCTGCCAAGCTGAAGCTATGGTTTCGGCTCAGTCGAAAACTTTCGTTTGCTGGAGTTGTTCCAACAAGTATTCCGTAGCAATGAAGTGCTGCACGGACTGGTTATTTCTGGTCGAAGAAGGTAAAGAAACATGTCAATGTCCTTCATGCGAAGGGACATTGAGACGTATGCCGTGCTGCGATGAGCTCCAGCCAGAATACAAGACGAAGGAAGATGTGCTTGAGTGCATACAGTGCGAAAGGTACTCTGTTGTTTGTAATTGTTTTACTGTTAACTCGCTACCTAAGGTTACCATGTGTAAAGCGTGTAGTAATACCCACTGCAAGTATAAGATAGTCAACTGTAGTTGCGGGAAAAAGCATTCCTGTCTTATGGGTCCCAATAAAGCGTTTAGATGTGATTGTGGCATGGAGTACGAGTGGTACATTGATATTGGTGTCGAACGCGTTTAAATACTATTTTTATGTCTTTAAATATTATTTCACACAACGTTCGAGGTTTGAACATTGCTATGAAAAGAAAATCGATTTTTAATTTTTTACGTCGTAAAAAGTGTCACGTTGCCCTTTTGCAGGAAACCCATGGTAGTGCTAAGCACGAAAAGTTATGGGGTATGGAATGGGGAGGGGAAGCGTTTTGGGCGCACGGCACCTCAAGCAGTAGAGGGGTGGGAATACTAATCGACAAAAACTTATCCTATTCCGTCTCAGGCACACGGGTAGACCAAGAAGGTCGATACTTAATGGTTGAAATGACAATAAATGCAACCCCAATAGTAATTGTTAATGTTTACGCGTCGAATAAGGACGATGCAGAATTTTTCATCAATTTATTCGCCGTACTTGAAAGCTTTTCCGATGCCCCAATAATCATGGGAGGGGACTTTAATCTAGTTCTGGACAATGTCCTAGATCAAAATGGAAGCAAAATACATCGTAACCGAAAAGCAAGAGAAAGTCTTTTGCAATATATGACACATTACAAACTAACAGATATTTTTCGCCACAAATTTCCAACCGTTAAAAAGTTCTCAAGGCTTCAGAAACTACCAGCGGCATCATCGCGTTTAGATTTCTTTTCAATTGACGGATCTCTCGTCGAAAACGTTAAAAATGTAGACATAGTCCCCGGTATAATGTCCGACCATAATATAGCAACTCTAGGGGCTGACATTAACCCAGCACCACGCGGTAGAGGCTACTGGAAATTTAATACATCACTATTAAATGACCAGCGTTACAAGGATAAAATAAGAAAGGTAATCACTTATTATAAAGCAGAAAACCATATAGGCGAAACCGACCTACATGTAAGATGGGACGCCTTGAAAGCAGTTGTTCGGGGAGAAACTATTAGATATGCGGCCGAACTAAAACGAAGGCTAAATATTAAGCAAATCGATTTGGAAAAACTGATTGGCGAGACGCAAGACGCTATTTTAAAGAACTCTGTAACAGAATTAGGCCCCTTGCACGAAAAATTGTCCAAACTTAAATCGGAACTCGAACAACTAATGCTGCGCCAAACTAAAAGCGCCATAACGCGAAGTAGGGATCGCTGGGCAGAGGAGGGCGAGAAAAATACAAAATACTTTTTAAATTTGGAAAAAAGACATTGCGAAAAAAAGGGTATTAACAGACTTTTTGTAGATGATAAAATAATAACTGACCAAAACAACATTTTGGACGGTCTAGTTGACTTTTACAAGCAACTCTACAAACAAAACGGAGATCTATTGAACAAAACCTTAATCGCCTCAAAATTAAAAACACTAAATCTCCCAAAAATTAAGGCAGAACAATCAAAACTATTAGAAGCGAAAACAACAGAAGCGGAATTCTTCACTGCTCTCTGCAACATGGGTAAAAATAAATCCCCTGGGCTAGACGGTTTTCCAGCAGAGTTTTATATCACCTTATGGAACAATATCAAATGCGTCTATATGGCAGCTTGGCGACATACAGTAAATACAGGTAGGCTATCAGCTTCTCAGTCCGAAGCAGTGGTAACTCTACTTCCAAAAGCTTATAAAGATCATCTTCAACCGGGAAATTTTAGACCGATAACGCTTTTGAAAGTAGACTACAAAATTGCTTCAAAAGTAGTTAACACCAGGATCCGAGGGGTACTAAACGACATTATCTCGCCTGCGCAAAATGGTTTTATTCCAAAACGATACATAGGCACTAATATTCGTCTTTTGTTCGATATCATTGACTGCGCCGACTATTACGATATACCTGGCGCGATACTGTCTTTAGACATGTTCAAGGCCTTCGACACGGTAAACTGGGTCTTCATATATACAGCCTTAGCTGCTTTCGGGTTCGGGGACAAGATTATTAAATTGATGGAATGTTTTTACCAAAATCCTTCGTGCGTAATTGTTAACAACAACTTTTTATCAAAATCGTTTAACGTTGAACGTGGCGTACGCCAGGGAGACCCTCTCTCTCCAACTTTATTTGTCCTGTGCATTGAATGCCTTGCCGCTGCGTTAAAACAGGGCCGCCAAAACGGCATCACAATAAATGGCAAAGAATTTAAAGTGTCCCTATTTGCTGACGACACTACAATATTTCTATCGGGTAGTGATCAGGATTTTACAGAAGTCTTTCGGATTATCGACGACTTCGGCGAAATGTCAGGCTGCAAGGTCAACATGTCCAAATCAAACGCCTTTTTTATCGGAACAAATCGTGAAAACTGTCACAAACCCATGGAACAAAGTGGACTTCTATGGCCACCAGGTACTATCAAATACTTAGGCGTTGAAATTCCCACTAGCCCGAGTAACGACGCCGAGCTAATTGAAAAAAATTTCACACCACTTCTATAATACTGGGTGCTTTGTATTATGGTTTGTTACTTACTGTTCTTGGTGAAAATATTTAATACAGGCGTAAACCTCACACAAGGTTTACATAAAAAAATAGCTCATGCCCTTACATAGGCGCCGAACTTTTGAAATCCCAGGGCGTTTTTTTAACAAGTCTTTAAAAAGGGGATTCCCGAAATTTCAACTTAGGGAATTCCCCTATTTTCCGTCAGACGTTAATGAATAATGACGTCATAAAATAGTGACAGGAATGACGTCATAAATATATAAACAGACACATCCAATTAACGTCCAGCAAAAAGCGAACCTTTAAGGCCCAAAGCGAACTCGTGCTTTGAAACCGCTTGGTGTGCAATCGTTAACTTCAAACGAAAAACTAAACCAAGACGGAGAATATGTGTGATTGATTTTGATAAAATCATGTTTCGATTATCAGCAGCGCAGTTTTATGTACGGGACCACGCTAAATTACAAGCACGCCTTTCGCCACCCCGAACCCCCAGATGGCCCTTAATACGCCACTGCTCATTACCAACAAAATGTAGGAGGTCTCGCTAACCGATTTTGCGATTCCGTATATTATGTCAAAACAACCGTTATGTCTCCTTTAATTTCGTCAGAATTAATTGTACCTCAAGCTAATGCGTGCTTTGTCCTGTATTAAAATGACGAAGGACGAAGGTTAGTGGCAATCTGCTTTGAGCAGTGTTCGTAACTTATTATCCGCGATAGCATATACGACACGCGCAGAAGGAGCAAGCGAAGCGAGGACAAATTTTTTGCGCTATAACGATATTAAAAATTAAAGAGACTTGTGCGAGAGGAGTTGGCGTTATAGAACAAGGGTTTTTATATTTGTTTGGCGAAAAGCTTATGTTCGGAATATTATTCGTTTATTTATCGATATGAGTGACCAAACGTCTCAGCATATTTAACATTATGAATTGTGACGCCAGACGAAGCATTGTGTTATACGACGTTTAAAAGTTAGGAACTAGGTTAACACTTGTGTATTTAATTGGCTTGACGCATCTTTTATCACAGAAAATTTTTCACTGAACACAAATTTCTTATCAGCTTAAGTTTAACCAACGTTAGCGCGACCTGGTATTTCATATTTTCAGCGCGGCTTTGGTTTATTATTAGGTGCAAACGAACACTTTTGCAGAAGGTACTTCTCCCCATGTAATTCAGGAAAGTCGAGCATACTGTTAGAGTGAAACACGATTGTGCTACTAGCGGTGTACATTGCGCTAGCTGTAATATAGTGTTTACAAAGATGGAGTTGCACACGAAACTTGGGCAAATTCCAGGGCGTTCTGGCGCCCTGCGAGAAAACCAGGGCGTCAAAAAACGCTCTGCACACCCACGTTCGGCGCCTATGTGCCCTTATATATTGTTTGTTCAAACCACATACACTTTATGGGCAAAATATCAAATTAGCCTTATTGTAAAGACATTCATTTTCCATTTTTGTAATTGTTTTGTCATATACATTGTTAAGCAAATAAGTTAGTTGCATGAATTAACCCTTTCAGTTTTCTTTGTGATGTAATACCAATGCATTGTTAACAACTTTACAATTGTGCTTGCTTTGTGGGTGGCTCAGAATAATTATAAACACTAAGATGATTAAGTGAAAGAATAAACTAATAAATAAATTCCCCAGGCAAATTTTCTTCTTAACTTTAAAGACAGTATGAACAAACTATGATTTATTTTCCAAAACTCCTTTTTTAAAAAGATGGTCCTCATGTCAAGGATTTGGAAATGCAACCAATTTACGATTCCTAATTTAATTATTATGTGTTTTTTGAAACACTGATGGCAATTACATTTCATTTAATTAATTTTTTTAAACTTAACAAGTTGATATATTATAGTATACAAAATCTACTGAATATATTAACTGAGATGCAGTTACAAAAATAAAATTGCCACAAAATCACCTTTTCATCAAGAAATGCTTTAGTTTGTGACTTTTCTCCATCACCAAGTGTTGTTTCTTTTGAAGAAGCAACAAATTGCTTTTTCTTTAGTTCATCAGAAGTTCTATCACTAAAAGTAGAAATAATTTGGTAAAGCAGTTTTCCGTGCAGCAGATTAAGTAAGATGGTTACATAAAAACAACAACGCAAGTGCAAGATTATGTAATATATTTACAAAAAAAAAAGTAAAGACGTTTCTTTACAAATTTTCTTTCTGATGTTTCTCGAAATGTCCTTTTATAAGTTGATTAACACAAGAAGAGCAATTGTGTTTTAATTTTTATTAAATAATTATGAATATTTACACAGTTGTCATCATTAATACACAATGTGAGTATAAAGGTTGCTTTACAGCAGGAGCTTCTTAACAGGTGCAACACACCGCACAGGTGTGCCGCGAGCAAGAGGGAAAAAATATATATATAAAACATATATTTTTTCTTTCCTATTAGGCTTTGCTCATAAATTTCACAGTACTTTCAAGGGTAACACACAATAAGACCTACAAAGCAACAATATCTAAATCAGAATAATTTATCAAACTATAACAATAGTTTGAAGACCACTGACAAAATAATGCTACATTCACAGTAATAACCAATGGCAGAATAAGACCAAAATCAACTGAATAAGACCTTTGAAACATGTCGGAATAAGTCCTAAATTTTTCAGAATAAAGCCTAAATCAGTAATGATTGTATAGTAACTATAGTTAGGAATCATTATCTTTTCGGAACACCTATGCAAATTTATTTTATGACATCATAGCAAAACAACTAAGAATTACAAAACTTGACTACCGGAATCTTGCAAAGTTAAGAAGGGAAACTTTTTATCCACCCCTGTTAATAATTCATCTTATATACATTTTGAGTAAGTTGAGTTTTTCGATAATTTGGTGGTACGCAACAAGATCATAGAACCTCGAGGTGGTACACGCGGGGTAAAAAAGGTTGAGAACCGCTGGCCTAAATGGACAAAATAACGCTTAAAATTGTAGTAAGAGGGTATGGGGTGATTGAGGGACATCTGTCTGACATCGGCCGTTTTGTTGTCGATGTTTCGGCACCCCAGTTTGTACTGTTTTAGCAAGTTATACGACAGGTTTAATTATTGAAAAACAATTTTATTGGGCCGAAATCGCATAAGGCGTGCCTGTTTTTTGGCGAGTGTTGTTCAGTCCGGGTAAGATTGGTAGAAACTCGCCCCACTGGCAAGTGCAAATTTTAATGCAAGGCCAAATATGAAAACATTAACCTATCAAATTTTAACGGAACAAATGCCACTTAACAGGTGCCATGAAAATCTTACAACAAAGCTAGTTTTAAATCTAACCAGAAGTTAACTTCTAATACAGACCTAAGCCCTTGCTTGTAATACGACCACAGTTACAGAGTTCAGTTGTTAGAATAACAGTCTGGGATTGTGAATAAGAATCTCACTATGTAGGCAAGATATATATGGGGCGTATCAAGAAAATCAAAAAAGGGGGGGGGGTCCCGAATTTTCAACTTAGAGAATTCCCCTATTTTTCGCCTAGCGTTCATAAAAAAAATAATGACGTGATAAAATAGTGATTTTGTAATGACGTCACAAAAAACAATCTCACACAACCAATTAACGTCCAGCAAAAGCAAAAGCGAACCATTTCCTGCCAGGCACCAGCTGCGAAACCGCTTAGTGTGCAATCCTTAAATTCAGGCAAAAAACTAAAGTAAGACGGTAAAATATGAGGATTGATTTTGGTAGAATCGTGTTTTGACTATCAGCAGCGAATTTTCCTAAGTTTCAAGTACGGGACTACGCTAAATTACAAGCACGTGTTTCACCACCTGCAAGATCGTTTTTCCCGGGTGTTATTATGCCAATTAGTGCAACATCTGTGCCTGTGTGCAAAGTCAGCTAAATTACAAGCTGCGGTAAAGGGGAAATAATTTGTGTCCATTGCACACTTAGCATGTGGTCTTAGGCCCTTAGGGTATGCTTATAGAGACTAATTTTGCGGTAACAATCATAACATAAAAAAGGCACAATGAAAGTCACAGCTAACCACCTCTTAAAAGAATCTGCTTCAGTTAAAAAAATGCCGTTGTTACACCAACATCAGATATTAGCGAGAACCAAACAACTAGGAACATTAGCTGCGCCTAACGCAACGTTTTTAGCGATAAAAAACAAAGAAGGCTTTACTTTGCGTTGTAAATTGTCGAGTACACCCTTGTTAAATTAGCCAACCTGATCAAATAATGAAAGGCGAAATACAAAATGGATCCTGCATTTACGGTCGACCAAACAAGAATCGAAAAAGGTGTTTTGCTTTTGATTTTTGCTTCGCATTAACTTAAGACGCGTAATTACATTAAACATAACCACTTAGGACGGTGAGTAAAACCACAATGAAAAACGATATCACTAACGAAAATGGGGGGGGGGTGGTGGTCCGGACACCCGAACCCCCCCTGGATACGCCACTTGATACTCACAGAATCAACTACTATGACACAAGTCCATACTTACATTTCAACTTCTGTTTCTTCTGTTTCTTCAGACATACTTTTAAACTAATGACAACTCTTATTTATACAAAAAATACTGAAAAACACAAATAAGTTTAACTAATTGACATGAAGTAATTTAATTAAATGCAATCAATATAGTAATAATATCATTAAATATAAATACAAGTACAACTAATAATGGTTGCTCTTGTTACTGTAATTAATTATCATTGTCTGTGCTAAAGTTATTATTGTCAGTTATTATTAATATTAAAGTTGTTATTGTATTAAAGTTATTATTGGGAGTTATTATTGTCTGTGCTAAAGTTTATACTTTGGTTGTAGATACAGGTTGAATGCAAAGTTTCCAATACATTAAAGAGCTTTTAAGTGGTAAGCGTGTTATATACACATTTAAATCAAAAGGGTATGCTGCTAAAAGCAGTTCAACAACCCTTGATCTAATAAATTTGTCTTTTGGGGGAATCTTTTCAGCCTAAAGGTGCCGTACATAACCAAACTATCATCAATGGAAAAGTTCTGCCTACTTTGTACATGTAAATCTGTTTTATTGTGCTTTACACCAAATCTTTGCATCTTTTAATATGAACATCACATCGAGAGTTTAACGACCCTACTTAAATTTATACTAGATACACAATTAAAAATGGCGTTTTCCTTAAGTATTTTTGTTACACATTTTCAACTTTACACAAACGCTTTACTGCCTTAGATGTGCTAGACACATTTTGTATTGGAAAGAGCCTTTGGTTCGCCTTTTAAATAGTTGTTAACCTAGGGATTCAGAAAAGGTTGCCAACCCCTGATTAAAAATATGGAACAATGAACATTATATGATGGTTGATTTATTTAATAAATTATTGTTTAATTTTATATTTATTAGTGATTTTAAATCAATTTGCCTGTACACTAAGCTGGAGTGACAAAATTAATACACTAATAAAATATTGTTGAATAGAATGCTTCTTCTGCAGGATTGTAGTAAGTGATAATGTAGGCGCTGATCTTGAATCCTACCACGCAGCTATTTGTTCAGCACAAATTGTTTTGGTTCAGGTTAGATAACTTTAATATTAGGAAGGGGGAGTTGATTTTCCAGCTTAAAGTTGTGCAGCTGTAAACAACTTTTCGCAGCTCTATGGAGGTTTTACATAAAGCTGTAATTAAACTTGCACGGCTTAAAATAAAATACTATCCTGAAATTTGTTGACGTACTGAAAGTTTTGCGCATTTGACCAACTTTTCGTGGCTTTCTGGAGGTTTTAAATGAAATTCGCAGCTATGGTCGCAGCTGAGCGGGAAACGAAAGCCTTACTTTTCAACTATGCATAAATAAATATTGAACTTAATACAACCGTCCAAGACTGAAGGAAACACTTTCCATTAGATAACTGTTAAGATTATAAAATTAACATACACCCTTGCTGCGTAGTTAGGCTGATTGTTAAGATAAGTTTTTTGTTTATAGATTTTGTCACAATCAATTTATTTTGGTAATGTGTGCCTAAAAAAAAAAAAAGTTAGATAACAACTGAAACAGTAGGTTAACTGATTGTTTGTTTCAATTTGTTTGCAGCAGAAGCCAACAGGGTCAATTATACCTTTCAGCCTAAACTCGAGAAAAATAAATCATGCTAATTGAATAAAAAAGGTATAGTCACCACCATCTTCGTCCAAAATTTAGGGCGAATTCAGTTAACAACTTAGTAATTGTTTCATTAAACAGAAGGTTTGATAAGTTCTATTTCCCAATTAGTCAATGATCGACAATAGTTCACCGAAAAAAGTACAAAATATCAGAAGATTCAATTTAGTTCCGCTTTTTTGAAATAATATTTGTGAAAAAAGTTTTTGACTTTTCGATATATTTTTATGCCGAATACCACAATAAAATAAATGTTTATTGAGATCAGTATTATTGGTGAGGTAAAAGTGAATTAAAGAAATATAATCTCCTTGGAATGCACTTTATAGAAAACAATGTCTATTCTAAATTGACATACTTTGGGGAGGGGGTTAAAATCACGCTTGAATTAAGAGAGATCTAGAAATTAGAAATTGTAGAATGTTTAAAAATCAAAAACAGAAGAAAACAACAAGACATGGTAAACAAAAACAGTCATTTAAAATCAATGATGTTTGTTTTGATATTTCAATGATTTACATTTTGGTAGGACATATAGTTCGCTGAAAGCAAAAGGGATAGAACAGCAATGAAAGTAGTTATATTTGTGTAAACTTGCGGACAACAGGTTAAACAATATGTGAACAAATGCAATTAGAATAATACTTCTACATACCTGTGTGATAGTTTGTAAAAAAATAATGAATAAAATATTGTTTTGTGCAACTTGTGGTAAGCGTTTTTTTAATATTCTAAAATACAAAACAACTTCCAGAAAAACATTTGTGTTGTTATTCGGGGATCCACCGAAAAAGCTTTTCCCAAAATGATTTCGCTGCAGCCACTTAATGAATTTTGTAAAAAGGTAAAATATTTATAAAATGCGCATGTAGAGGAACATTAAGACATGTAAATTACAAAAGTAATTTGCAGTAAAAAAAATGTGTTGTCTCAATTCGTCATAGTTTCCTATTTTTAAGGCAATGATTTTACTCATTAGCCAATCTGCAAAGAATAATTACCAAATTAACAATTATGCCTGGTAAATAAAGTTCTAAATCTCGTTATTAACCTTTCAATGAACATTTATCGAATGAAAAATGTTGGTTCCTTTGTAGGAATGTATGTCAAAATGGCCTGCGTCTAACTAATAAAGAATAATGCATCTTTCGACAGTTATTTCGCAACTTGCAAGCGGATTGCGCAACTTGCAAGCGGATTGCGCAACTTGTTAAAACGTGAAGTGGTAAGCACAGCATTTAACTTCTGTTCTTAATTCAAACACCTTCAATACTGACGCATAATGTCCAGTTATCCGGATCAATTTACAAGTCGTTCTGCTGTTAAACCTAGTTCAGGTTACAGTCCACAAAGTTCAATAGAAAACGAACAGTTAGACGAAAGGGACGCTGTTAGCCCTTCGTCAGAAGATTCATCAGCGCATTCAGCAAAAAGGACTCTCAACCCATTTGTAGATTTGGGTAGTGATTGGCCATCAAGCTCGACATTTGGACGAGTGAAAAGACCAACGCCTATACCAAGAGCTCAAGCTAAGAGTTCACCAGAAGACAGAAGCAAGAAGAAACCAATCAGATTCAGATTATTACCCTGATAGTCTAGAATCTTATAGTCGACGTCATAAAAGAAGACCCAGAGAAACTTCAAGACAAAGAACATTTTACAACCAAGAAACTGATTCCAGGCAAATTCATCCATTCATTGATCTCTATGCACGAATCCGTGCACCAAGCATTCAACAAATACGACTTCAAAACAGATCGTTTGAAGCACGAGTTGTAAGAACAACTTTCGATTACTTCGAAGAGCAGAAGAATTTCGTCATATCAGTTTAATAGACAATTTGTGTATATCAACTGTCCACGCTTTGAGGCTCAACAACTCTGAAGGAGACATCTTTGCAAGACAGACGTCTCACCTCCCGTCTATGCTCGGTGACAAGAACCACGTTGAAGAATATATCGCCTTGAGATTGTACTTAGGAGTCCCGTCCCATCTTATACGTGACTTGGTACTTACAATATAAACGGAGAGGGCGCGACATGTGAGGTTTGCATTAGAAGTTGGAGCAGGGCTGAAAGTAGAACAATGTTCTCACCGGGACATTGAAATATTCACAGATGACGTCACAGATTACGTCATAGCGGGACGTCTCAAACAAAACCTGAGGTTATTGTTGTCGTTCACAAAAATGCCACTGAAATGTTAGTTTAAATCATGGTTCCCAACCTTTTTGTTGCTCGTACTCCTTTGTCAGGTCAAAGCGCTCTTCGTAACCCAAAATATTTCTGATGGAATTTTTCAGATACATATTACTTTTATAGCTCATTAAGCGTTAAACTGTTATTTCACACAAAAATGCAAAAATCGCAAAATGCCAGTAGTTATTTTGTTTGTAACTTCTCAGTGAGCAATTTGTTGCTGCTTCATTAATAAAATTCGCTCAAACGATGGTTCGATTATATAAGGCAACAGGTGAATCATCTGTAGTTGAAAAACGCAGTGTTGTGAGATAATGAGATTTCTTACTAATAAGAACAATTATTTGTTTATAATTATTTTTTGAAAGCAAAGACCGTAATGGCATAATATCGTTTACAATTGGAAAATAAAACGATACGGTAAAAATCTGTTTGGAAAGCTGTTCTGTGGCCCAAGGATATTCGTACCCCTTGATGTTTAATCTCGTACCCCGGTTGGTAAACCCTGGTTTACATAGATCCCAGTAGTTGGTTATGCGATAGTTAAAGAGACGAATAAATGAAAAGGGGCAAAAAACGTAGATTTAATCAAAATTTTGAGGCAAAAAACTGTGAGAAAATATGCAAAATAAAGTTGAAAACAACATAAATATGCAAATAAAGATACAAGGTTTATGAGACCTGCAAAACCCCCAGGCCAGGCAACTCTATCAACCCAGTAGAGTTTGTGAGAAGCAGTCTGTCACGGAAGTCCCGCAGATGGGGAGCAAAGTTTGCTCGTCGGGATCCCATTCATGTGCGCTGTTGCAACCGTCGCACCGAGGGTAGAGGCGATCACATCTTCGCATCCAGATGGCGAATTGACTCCTGGCTACAAAGTATCCTCTCGCATTTGCAGTTCATGTGCGCGCGAGGCTTGACTCTCTTCTGGTCGTGCTTTTGCTCCTTTCCCGTTTGCCATCTCCTGGTTGGTTGACGCCCGCTGTTGGATCGCTGGAGTCTTCTTCGATCGATCTTCGGGTCGTGGAAGTTGTTCGCTTCTCTGTTGCTCCGGACACTAGAGCGCAACAAAGTGCGCCCATTGTTCTCTTCTCTCATCCGAGATCTTGCATCTTCCGCATCCGTGATTTGCTCCGGTGTTTCTCAACATCTTCATCGTAGCAGGATCGCGAGATCGCTTCCCATCTTCGTGCTCCTCGTTCACTGACAGGATTTCCGCTGGGACGTTTGTGGCTTTTCATTAGCGGTCTTGAGAGCGGAACCTACAGGGTTATGGACAAAATTCGGGACAAACGTTGAAGGGCTAGGACCAATCGTAGGTAAGCTAGTTTTCAATAAATATAAAGTTTATCTTATCGCATAAAGCGGCTTCGCACAACACTTCCCTCTGGAATCTCAAGTAATCTTGCTTTCCAGGTTTTACATTTCTTCGGCGACAAGTATTTGTTGAGAACTGACGGAATGCGACATTTGTTTTGACGATTACTGCTGTCCGATATCAAGGATCGCTTTAAAACAAATCTAACGATATTTATCGCCAAATCTATTATATAAACGATACATGAAGTGGCAGTATCGGTAGTTGTCCGATACTAGGGTGGTATCGGCTTGATCCAATAACAAACTGAGGCTTTTCAGTCAAGCTTTGCATCCAACGCAGCGTTTTTTGTTCTTTAAAAACTCAATTTATTACACAATTAGTGAGTTTACAATCAAAGTTAACTAATCTTCTAATCATAACAATTTGCTCATTCGACCATATTAATGACGTCATTTGTTATATTTTCACCAGTTCACCAACTTTGTTCGCTTTCCTCGGATTGATCACTGGATGCTGTGGTAAGTTTAAGGCTTATTTATTATGTGGGAACCTTTTCACAGATAATTCTAGCGAAGTTATTCATTCCTTATTAGGCGTTTCCCTCCGAAGCGCCCTTGCTCCATTTAAAAGCTCTCAGCCAACAATGGCATCAAATCTTCGTTGTTATACTTATTTGGGTCGCGTACTAAACACGCTGAGAATTGCTGAACTAAATCGAGCATAGATATTGCAGCGTATACTTATTTATGACGTACTGTACGCGACATGCTACACGCGACGCGTTTATTAACCTTGTCGATGTCATTGTTAATACGAGCGGAATGTGAAGTGCTCCGGACTCAATACCTTCAGTAACATGAACACAAGTAAAAAGGTTGCTGGATAGATTCTAGTTTATTTATTGCACTCTCTGATTATAAAAATTTACCAAGTCGCCTACAACACAAAAAAGTAAAAAACATCAAACCGTGAGTCAAAAATAAGTATAGAAACTGAAGGCAAGTGCTTGCAAATATGCAGAGGACTACTGCAGGTTTCGAATATAAAATTGAAGTGTAAAGGAATTGGTGAAGTGACACTTTTAGAAAGCAATAAAATATTGACAAAGCAAAGATATACTTAGAAATATATTTAGACTTTAAAATCTGCAATATTGGGTGTAGGTTATTTTTTACACTTTCGATTAAAGTGATGAACCACAAACAAAATACAGACCTACGAATAAAGTGATTACAAAAAATATATAAAAACTGAAGACAAATGTTTACAAATATGCATAATCAATCGTCAACGAAATAAATCGTTCTGGTGTTAGGCAACATGAACTGTTGAAGACAGTGATAAATGGTAAAAGTAAAAGGCTGCTGGAGGCAATTTTTTCTAGTTTATTTATTGCACTCTCTGCTTAAAAAAGTTCACTTACGTGACCTACAACACACAAAATACACAAACATGAAAGCGTGAGTAAAAAAGAAGTACAAAACCTGAAGGCAAGTGCTTACAAATATGTATAAATACTGTAGGTTATGTAAAACAAATTCGTGAAGTGACTGTTTCAAACAGTAACAGTGTAAAGATATACTTAGAAATATATTTAGACTTTACAAACTGCAATATTGGGTGTAGGTTATTTTTTACACTTTCGGTTAAAGTGATGAACCACAAACAAAATACAGACCAATGGATAAAGTGATTATAAAAATATATAAAAAAATAACGGTAAGTGTTTACAAAAATGATAAGACAGCTGCTGGTTTGAAAACAAAAAATGAATTATCAAAGAAATCATTCTGGAGTTAGAAAACATAAACTGTTTAAGGCAGTAATAAAATAATAATTAAAAATAACGATTTTATCTTGGTACAAAATAGAAGACTTAAGTCCAAAATTTGACTTAAATCGGAATTACTTGAAAGCACTTTCAGGCAATTACATCATCTTGTAACGTTGAAAAAGTTGTTTATGTCGAATCGACGCAGACTGTTAAAGATTTGTGTAATTATCAATCAAGTGATTTACATTAACATACAGTCAAGCATCACCAGAGTGTTGTTGTGGAATTTTACGGCATTAGCACTTAATCCGGGTCGTTCGCGTCCCCCCTTCTTCACTATCTTCTCTCGCAGCTGAATCTATAAACAACAAACTACTTTGACAAGATGGCGGATTAATGCTACAAGCTTGTCAACTATATTGAGGAGTGCAGCAATTTAATAAGTATAATGATCGTAATAATGTTCGTAAAGTTGTTTTATGTTTCGTTATATATAAATAAAACGGTTAAGTATTCATTTTAACTCAGCTCAATCAATCATAACATGAAGCCATTGTGTTCCCATATAACTCAGTGGGCTAACTTGAATTTGAAAACGTTTAACACGCAATTCATCATCTTCAATTGTTTGAGTCAATTTACCTTCGAATCGTTTAAGCGCTTCTTCACAATCTTCAGCAATCAACATCAGTTCATTTGCTTTAAGAAGCTCAACAAGGTCTTGGGCGCATTCTGACGGGTTCTTTTGGTGCCATCTGTCCAGTGCATGCGCTGCCCTCATGTCAGTTGTCCCTAAAAACCGCACAACCAACTTTACAACAACACTCAACACTTGCTGTGTAGCTCAGTTGGCAGAGCGACGGTCTCGGTATGACCGAGGTCGTGAGTTCAACCCTAACCGCAGGGTAAGCTGAAACAATAAGGAATCCCCCACAGACAATAAAATGTAAAAGAAAGATTCTTGTTTTCGTATCAGATGATGTTAAAACTGTTTATAAACAGCTAAAAAACATAAAATTATTTCTTAAGATTTTACATATATATATATTTCGCCTTGTTAATAGGTATCATCAGCTTATGTACAATAATATGCTCAACCAAATATTGTTTTCAAAATCAGGCGCATTGCAATATTTGCCAATGTAACTTATGGAAATCCTTGATATGCGAGTGAATTAGCTAAGAATTCCCGAAAGCACTCAGTTAACTAAGAATAATAATTTATATTTTGTTACTTATGTTAAATTCACCTGGATCTATCTTATCTATATCTTGCAGAGAAAGTCCAAGAATGTGGTAAAAAAACAGGTTTCTTCCAATAACTTTGAAAACTGGACGAACAAATATTATATAATTATTTATATTCAAAACAATTTAAGTTTATCTTACCTTCTTCAAGCTTTTGTCTTTCGGGAGAGAGAGGTTCTTCTTTAAATTAAAACAAATGTAACTTGAAAAGCGGTTAGTAACAGTTTGAAATCAATTCAAAACTTATTCAATTTGGTTCAACCAAACAACAAAATGATACATTTCATTTACACAAATGCAAGTTGTCTAACTTGATAACTGCAATAATTTAAACAATAGATTCAAGTGTAGACATTTTATGTAAAAAATATTACGTGGCTTTTTCACAATATATTTTAGTGAAATCTTTCGACAAGAAAATTGGTTTAAATTAAGTTTTAGCAAAAATTTAGTTAGTTAAAGATTTCATTATATTGACATTATTTAGTTTAGCTATAAAATGCCAGCAATCTTACCTTGAGATGGAAAAGTTAGAGCTCCTAGATTTAAAATATGTGTTTAAACATTAATCGAAGATAAATGGAATCAATTGCCAGCAAACATGTTTACATAGTCAAATCTTAATCAAGCAAAAATAGTTTCACACAATACACTTTTTTTTAAATATGTAATTCGTTTAAAAAAAATTGTAAATAAAGATGGTAAATATGTAATTTGTTTTAAAATATTTCAAAAATTAAGAACCAAAAAAGTTTTTACCTTGTCGGCTTGAGCTTGGTTGATTAATTACGACTGAAAAAGCAAATATTACAACTCAAAACAAATGTTATCACATGTTTAATGTTTATAGCAAGTTTTACTTACTGGTGAAGTTAATCGTTGGTGGTTGTGCAGAATTACTTGGCAAAGGCAAGTCTGTTGAAACAAAACAATGTTGGCTTTCTATCTTAAACACTGGTATAAGTTTCAGATAACATACGTTGTGCACCATCAGTGACTAGAAAAAAAATAATGTTGTGGCAAATGTTAAGATTAACAGTGAGCTTGCTAAACCGCATGTTTATTTAAGTACTTTATGACCTATTTAATTGTGTGATCATTCTATGACTTGCGGTCAAAGGTCACTGAGCACATGGTGCCTTGACATTGTAGTTGTCCTTACGGCAGTTGGTGTTACTACCTGAGCGGTAGGAGCTCATTTTGTTAGTTACTTGTAAGTGTTTGGCAATGATGTTTAACTTACTGATTCTGTTTTATTAACATTGTTTTGTATTGATTCATTCGAATCAAGGAATCCACTTGTTTAAGCCTTTTCGTGTTTTAATAAATTCCTGTACGCGTACATTGATAAAGACTTCAGTATCGGATCGGATCCATTAGTTTCCAGCAAACATATTATTTGTAAGTTTAATATTAAAGACAATCTTACTTTGTTTAATTGGGGCAAGAGCCCCAGAAGGTTCTCTGTAAACATCTGCAGCAAATGCTAAAAAGTAAAAACAAGCTAAAGCAAAATGTCCAGGATTTAAACAAAGCGAGTAAAGAAATAAAGTGGTAACAATATACCTATAACTGATTTGTTGGACAAAGTACAACAGGAATTTAAGTAAATTATGGATGAAATTGCGTTTAACAGAGATTAATTCTAGCCTTTAAACATAGCAATAACTGTCAATGCATCTGAAAGTGGCGCAAAATGGTGAATTGAAAAAAAGGGTGACTGCCACTGCTTAAACTATGAAAAATATGTAAAAAAAAACTTTTTTTGCTTGAAGTTTTAAAAATAATTGTATCGCAATCTTCTAAAAAATAGAAAACTTTCAAAAATGTGTAACAACTTTCAATTTTTTTTAGTTATAATTTGTTTTCTTTCTACAAAAGGCCAACAAATAGAGAAATTAAAACCCACTTTGTTGATCTGGCAACATTGCAAAAAAAAAAGTAGATTCTAAAGTGGAAGTACCTAATGACGGCCGAATCAATTAGCAAGTTTTTCGGTAGATAACAATTTTAGGCAACACCAAACGTCGGGTAATGATAGACGGCGAAAGTGTTAAAGTATGGGATAATACTTCATTAATGACTTCTATTTACGTAAAATACCTACTTTGAGGAGTTGCTCCTGAACCAAGAGCGGCGGGAACATCAGTAGAAATTTCTGCAAAACAACAAGAACCAACAAAACATAAAGTAGCACCAAACGTAACAACTTCGAACACCAATAAACATAAGCACACTTTAGACCAGTGATTCCCAAACTGTGTGCCTCCAGAGATTGTCAAATGTGCCGCGAAACTTTTTGTCATTTTGGAAAATAAGTTGATTGTATTACCAATAGGCATAAACTTAAGCATTTTACAATTAAACACGCTCTACCCATTACAAATTAATAATATTAAGACATTTACATATAGTTTGATGTGTGTTGAGCGATTGTAAAATTACTTTATTGTTCTTCTGTTTAAAGTGTAAGATTTTTTTGGTGTGCCGCAAGCTAAATAAGTTTGAAAACCACTCCTTTAGACAATCCTTACCTTGTTTTGGAGTTGTCGGTGATGAAACATCATCAAGTTGTGTAGAATTTCCAGAAGTGGCCACTGTGAAGTAAATAAAATTACAAAACTGTTAAACAAAATAAAATTTAAGTTTATAGAGCTCTTCTGGCAAATGTAATTTTTATTCCGACGTTTCGACGTCCTGTACAGGTCGTCTCCATCAGGGTAAATAACACTGAAAGAAACAAGGAAATTTCTTTATTTTTTCCTTTGTTTATTGTGCACTGTACTAGTCGCATTCAGTGTTATTTACCCTGATGAAGACGACCTGTACAGGACGTCGAAACGTCGGAATAAAAATTACATTTGCCAGAAGAGCTCTATAAACTTAAATTTTATTTTGTTTAACAGTTTTGTAATTTTATTAAACTTGACATTATGTCTGGCAGCAATAGCTTATATAAAATAAAATTTACTTAAAAAAGTTGTAAATACAAAGATTGTAGCGGCCCTATGATCCCCCACATACGTGTACACGAAGTGACCTTTTTCTCTCGTTTTTATGCGCGCACCGCTCGTTTGGTCTTTCGTTTTGGTTGCTGAATAAACTGGTTGTCGCCTTATTGGTGACCCCGCAAGTTTGTTTGCCAACGGAAGCATGAGCATAGAATCGTAACACGCAGTTGCTCTCAAGTTGCCGACATTCTGGACTGCTCAGCCGAAAGTATGGTTCCAGCAAATCAAGGCGAAGTTTGCAGGCTCTAGCTCTAGCCTATGCAACTCTTCTGCACCACCCGTTACCTCAGGCTCCGACTGCCCTCAGCACGGATGCATCGGAATATGCCGCTGGCGCCGTTTTACAGCAATTTATAGACGGCGGGTGGCGCCCACTGGCTTTTTTCAGTCAAAGGTTTCGGCTACCGGAAACCAAATATAGCGCATTTGACCGAGAATTACTTGCATTGTATCTTTCTGTGCGGCATTTCAGGTATTTTCTTGAAGGTCGTCCTTTTGTTGCTTATACCGACCACAAGCCATTGACTTTTGCGTTTAATAAAGTTTCCTCACCATGGTCTGCCCGTCAACAACGACACTTAAGCGCCGTTTCGGAATTCACCACTGATGTACGTCACATAGCCAGTAAGAAAAATTGTGTGGCTGATACCTTATCTCGTGGAGCGCTTAACGTTGTTCATTTTCCGCTCGACATGGATTACGTCGCGTTCGCCAAAGCTCAGCTTGACCCGGAGGTTCAAGCTTATCGTACAGCAGTAACCAACCCTCAGCTTGAGGACATTGAGGTGGGACGGCCAGGTACAAAACTTCTCTGCGATACGTCTCAAGGCTCGCCACGCCCGATAGTACCAAAGTCCCTTCCATACCCATCCATACGAACAACGAGGAAGCTGATGTCTTCGAAGTTTGTATGGCACGAGCTTCTGAAGCAAGTTGGTTCATGGGCTAAAGAATGTGTTCATTGTCAACGTTCGAATATCCTGAGACATTACCCTTGTCAAACTATCCGACGTGCAGCGGTCGTTTCATCCACGTCAACATTGACATCGTCGGACCACTTTCGCCCTCACAAGGTAACATGTATGTTCTTACAATGGTTTTACACGTTGGCCAGAGGCAATACCAATGCCTGAAGCAACGACAATCACGTGTGCGCTGTTTTGTTTCTAATTGGATTTCGCGTTTTGGGTGCCGCAGGATATTTCGTTCGACAGAGGCGCTCAATTCACCTCAGCCAAGTGGAATCGTTCAATGATTTACTGGGCATTAAGGTGCATCGGACAACAAGTTTCCATCCACAAGCGAATGGCCTCGTGGAGCGTTTTCACCGGCATCTCAAAACGTCGCTGATGGCTCGTTTACAGGGTCCTAACAGGATGGACGAGTTACCGTGGGTAATGCTAGGAATCCACACTAGTCCTAAGGAAGATTTACTAACATCTTCCGCGGAACTAGTTTATGGTTCAATCCTTGTCTGTTCCAGGTGATTTTTTTTCATCCAGGCCTGACAGCCCACAGAAGCGTTTACCAGCTTTGGGAGATTTCTTTCGACACCTGTTGCCAACACCGATGTCGCGTCACGGTAGAGCAAAGGCGGCGTTCCTGCATCACTTCGCACGAGTAATTACGTTTTCGTACGAGTTGACAAGCATCGCCCGCTCCTTAGGCCGCCGTACAACGGGCCATTTCGAGTAATTCGGCGAAGTGACAATACGTTCACGGTGGATATAGGAGGGCGAAACCAAGTGATTTCCATTGATCGCTTGAAGCCAGCATACATCGACGAGACACAACCGATCGAGGTACCTCAAGCACCCCGCCGAGGAAGACCTCCTTCGCGCAACATCTCGACACCAGCTTTGCCCAACGAATTGGAGCAAACATTCGTACAAACGCGCGCTGGTCGTGTGATTCACCCCCTGATCGTTTTTGATAGGTTCACTTTCTGGGAGCGGCCCTGTAATTTCCCACATACGTGTACACGAAGTGAACCTTTTTCTTATTTCTCTTCTCTCGTTTTTTATGTGGGCTGTCCCCGCTCGTTTCGCAATCATGCTAAAAAATTAATTCCTTACCTTGTTTTGGTGTTGTCAGCGATGAAACATCTTTAAGTTGAGCAGAACTTTCACTAGTGGGCACTGTAAAGTAAATAAAACACATCACAAGTTACACAAACTTAACTCAAAATTTGCAAAAATGGGCGATAATTAGATGTTATGAATTCTTACCTTGCTTTGGTGTTGTCAGTGATGAAATATCTGCGGGTTGTGCAGAACTTCCCACCGTGGCTACTGTAAAGTAAAGAAAAGCATCACAAGTTCCACAAATTTATGCGTATAGTCAAGTATATGGCGATAATTAGCTGTTATGCAGTTCTTACTTTGCTTTGGTGTTGTCAGTGATGAAACATCGTCAGGTTGAGCAGAACTTCCCTCGGAGCCTACTTAGAAGTAAATAAAAACATATAAAGGTAAACAAACTAAACATAGATTTATGCCAAAAGTGTTGGGCATACAAACAAATAAATAACAAGAACTGTTTGAATTGCTGGAAGTTTTGCTTAAAACATTAAGCGATTATCTGTAAGATAGCAACTTACGCGGTCGCAATGGCAATTGGGGAATTCTTTGCGGATCTGTTGAACAAAACGCAACAACACAGTTAGCCTACATACCAGATATATATCACTTTTTAAAGAATCAAATTAAACTGTTGTAGTTTATATTACAAGTAGATTGACTATTACCTATGTAGATTGGAACCCAATTGTCTTTCAATTTTTTTCGGGCGTTTTTTATCGAAAAATGAATCCCAGTGCGAAATTCATCAGGAAACGATTTTGAGACTTTGTGAACTTGAAAACAAAACTTTTCCGTTGGAAGATGTTTTTTTACATTCAAATTTTCATGAATAAGTTTGTAATCCGGGTCTACTTGAGATTTCATAGTTGCAGCTTTTAATTCTATGACAATATCTTCGTTGCTTCTGTATTTAAAAAATCTCTTATCAGTTCTAATATACTTGATATTCTCTAAAATGAATCGATTGACAATTAAGTTAGGATAACTTAATAAAGAAGCACAAACGCTGACCTTATTTGGACGGTGTCATGAGTTTTACCATCAGGAATATAATCGGAAAAGATAAGAGTTGAATCGACTGCCAGCGTTCCTTTGGTCAGAAAACACCTTTCATTTGTGAAGACTATTGACTTGATTTTTGAGGTTGATTTGAATTTTTTCCACATTGTTTTGAAACTATTTAAAAATAAAATAAAAGTAAACACAAAAATGCTGCAATCAACAATTAGGGTTGGAAAGGGGTGGTAAGTTTCCGGGAATTTTGAAGGACCCGGGAATAATGGGAAAATTGGGAATTTTAAAATTTGGCATTTATTATGTTTAAAACATTTGTTAAATATTTCATCAACCAGAAAAAAATATTAAAAACCTATTCTAGACGAGCAGGAGGAGATGCTAACCGGCAGCAACTAGTTAAGGGGTCGGCAACCTTTTTCTAGTCGCGGGCCTAAACCAAACTAGAAAGGTCTCTGCGGGCCGTTAACTAAGAATTGTGTTAGTAAAATGTTAGAACAATCAGGCGGGTATCGTTTTTTTGACTTAATTAAGTAAGTAAGTAAGTAAGTAATGTTTATTTTTCCGTTAGCGCTTAAATTAAAATACACAAGTAAGCTATGACAAAAAACAAATTCACGCGCGATACGGCCGGAGCAGCGATGGGTCCAATGGACCTTCCAGTCAACTGCACGGTAAAGGTAAAATTAAATTACCTTGAATTAAGGCAAAACTTTTTAACAAATATATAAATAGAGCACAAAAAAATGTGAAAACAGTACATGCGTTTTATACGTATGAAAATAACAACGAACGTTGTGAACATAACAACTCAGCAACACGAAGTTTGAGAGACAAGGTCCAGAAGCATAACAATAAAAGGCGTGTTTAATTACATTTAAGGAGGCAGTAAAGTGTTGGCGCAAAGCACGAAAAAAAAGCATTTGTTTGATCAAAATTTGAGTCCACACGTCGTCATCCATACTACTAATAAAACGTGTAATGAAACTCCTTAGAAGAAACGCGATAACTTTATTGGTTAATCTAATTCAATATTTGCTAAGTTTTTAAGTGAGGGGACACCTGGCGAGCGAAGTTAACACGGTTTTTTTGGTATACCGATATTTCTTTTAAATTTCTTTCCAGTTTTTATAACGCTGCCGAAAATAATAAAATGTTAAAAAAAGTCAATAAAATTTGAATAGGTTTTCCGTTTGTCCGGGACGCACTTGTCAGCTTTTCACGCCGCAACGGTAAAGAAGCTTTAATCTTTTGAAAAGACATTACAAAACGTAAACCAACCGGATGTATGAAGATCACGCGCGTAGCGGGAAAAGTTTTTGCACTTACGTAGTTAAAATAGTCAATAAGTATGTGAAATGGACTCGAGTCTATTTTGTCAAATAGGCGGCGGGCTGGATGGATTACTTTGACGGGCCGTAGGTTGCCGACCCCTGAACTAGTACAACGACTTTGTAACTCACACAACAACAAACTTTAAAGACTTAGCTACCGTAAGCTGGGGATATTTTGGCCCAGACCGGTCGGTGTTGTTTTTGTTTGTAAAAAAACAGATTGATGATGATTCATTTAAACTAAACAGTGTGTTTGTATGTTCTTAGGTATTTTAGTTGTACATAGTATACTTTTAATCTAAACAGTATAAGACCATTAGGCTATTTTTGTTTCAATATCAAACTACGATTGTTTTAAAAGTTTCCAAAAATTTCCCAAAATTCCCGTTAATTCCCAAAATTTCCATCGAAAGTTTCGGTTCTGAAAATTCCCGGGAATTTTGCAACCCTATCAACAATATTACTTACAATGAGAAGTGTCTTGAGTCAAATGAAATCCTCAGATCGTTTCGATACATGATCGTGGCAAAATCTTTCCAATCCCATCTGTTCATGCTTGTTCGAATCTGATATAAACAACACAAGAACATCTTTGTCGATATTCACTCTCCAACATTTCAGCAACTACGAAGTAATGTGCGCCACAAACTAACCGAGATGAAGCAACAATGCTACAATTAAATGCTTAAAAAATCATTTTGGGTTAATTAATACAACATTACAGCCTTCCTTTAACACATTTAAGTGACAAAGTTCACTTCATTTATATTAACACCATTTTCTTCCATTGATAAAAACATGAAACTTCCCAAAAATTAAGCTCTAAAATGATTTCATTTATGTAGTTGTATTTGATCAAAATGAGATTTTTAGCTAAAAAAAATTGATTGTCTTGTGTGTTTTAAATCTATTGGTTAAAGTGAAAGACCAAGTAATTCACCACGACTTGAGCACTTTGATCATCTTCGGTGACGTAACAAGTAGGTAGAGTGATTCGAACAGGTTCCAGGAACTTTAGTTGGTGCGGTTCACATTTCAGCATTGGAGTTATGAATTCCTATTCACACGAACACAAAAGGTATTAACTAAATCTTTATTCATCTCAGAACGGGTTTATTGCACATTGTTCTGCTTATTACATTTCAAGTGGGAATAGATGATGAGCAAGGTTCACAAATGAAAGTAGCAAACATTAAAACTAAAGTTTTGGTTAAAAACAAAATGTTAAGTGTTGAACCTATTGGATATCTACGTTTAAAACGTAAATTGTTGTTAAACGCTCTTATGTCAACTGCATATTATTTGATTCACTTACCGTATCTCCTCCTTTAATCTTTCCATAATAGGAAGTAAGTTTGATGTGAACTTGACGATCCAAAGCACCTGGTGGGATTTCCACCACGCAACCTCCAACCTCCAATCTTGCTCCTCCACTTCCAACTGATGATGACGACTCGTTGGTGAACACGTATTCATCCTGTCAAGTTGTAGGGTCACAATTATTTGGAAGTTTTATCAAAAGTAACAAATTCGAAAACAATTTTTCAACATAGAAAGTAAGACGATGTACGGGGTCTAAACTAATTTCTATCTCAGTTTTAAGTGTATAGGAAAAGTTTAAGGTTCTACCAATTGTTGCCACTGACTGATTTAATATTGTAGCATTTCAACATTAACATGAATAAACAACCAAATAATTATTCCAATAAGCATGTACGAAGACACACAAAGTTGCAAACGATTTACCAGTTGTTCAAGATGTTGAATGGTCCGTTCAACAACATTCGAACCATCAGCTTGCTGGTATTGCCTGATATTAAGGACATGTTGGTAATCTTCGATGTTGCGCAAACAGTTAGCGATGTGTTCACCTGATTCTCGGCTCTTGTCATTGCCATTCAACTTAACTCGCTTTATCTGGAAACACAAGTTCATTAAAACTCGCCTTTCCACAAAACAATCTGTTTAAAGTAAAAATCGAGCCAAAACATGATTTAAAGTGCGAAGAGGACATAGCCTTGTCGGCGACGACGCACTCGTACCCTAAGTAAGACGTTATCGATTTTGTGACTACTGAGGTGGGTTGTTAATGTTCGGACTCTAGCGTATCCGTCATTACCTTTCGGGCAAGCCGGCACGGGGCATTTATAGGTCGTAGCTAAAGTAAAAATCGACATAAATTCAACAAGCGTACAAGAGCCACCTGATCAAATAGCTAATGGGTATTTCATGAGTATATTTACACATTTAACAAAGTTAATCAAATCTAAATTTAATATTACCACCACTTAAAAAACAAACCCAAATCAATGCATAATCATGCATGGGTGCAAGTGTAAAAAAGGAATCCTCAGTGAAAGAATTAGTGAAGGGCAACTTTTTGAATACAAACTGGCAAAATATAAAGAACGCTTACCGGGGTGTCCCTTTGTTGAATGGCTGATGACAAGCGTTCCATTCCCTCGCTTGTAATGCCGCAGTAACTCAGATCAAGTTGATCGACTTTGTGCAAACAAGTTGCTACAGATTTACAGCCGATCTCGTCAAACTTGTTCCCCGACAGACCCAGTAGATGTAACTGAAAAAAAAAACTATTGAAATATAAGGACAATTTGCTTTTATTTGGGAATGTGAACAACATTATTTGCCACTAGCGCCGATGACAAACATCGTAGAAAATGAAACACAAAATGTCCGTCAACTTGGGCTGTGAAAGCTCACCTGTAGGCGTATCTAAATTCTGAAGTAACACACAAAGTGCAATATTGTTAGGCAGGAATGTAAAACCATGAAGGTCGTTTGCTAAACGCATTTGTATTTGTAATACTTAATAATAATGCGTTCTAACTATTATTTGCAATTACCTTCAATTAATTTAAATGTATTTAAATAGGGGTGACGTAATATGCGACAATATAGTTGGTTTACAGAAGCGAAGTAAAGTTGAATTTATACAGTGAGATGTAATGCCTACTTTGATTAAGTTTCGACTTCGCCATTATATAACTGGTATTTTAGTACAACCCGAAATATAACGTGCCATAAGTTTAAAGTAATGTTCTGCGACTGTGGCCACAAAAGTGTCAACTATTTCCCCTTTCACACAAAGTTGCAAAACAAAGCAGTCCTAGAAATTGCACTGAGACACAATTAGTTATACAATATTCTACAGAATAATTTTAATACAATCCAAGGAAAACATAACAATAAATTAAATTGGTTTGTTTGTTATCAGAATTAGTGAAGACAAACTTTTTGTGGCGACCAACCACGATTGTTTAGTTTTGCAAACTTTATTTTTGTTCTTTCGTACTGTGGACCAGCAATTGAAACAACTGTAGAACATGTCATACTGGATTGTGTGGCAGCCAGTAAGCATTACTGCTACTAATTAGTTGAACACTTTAACATCTATGTGGTCAGTTGTGGTCGAACTACATTGTGCTTCACTCATCTAAATATACAAACTGGCAAAATATAAAGAACGCTTACCGGCGTGTCCCTCTGTTGAATGGCTGATGACAAGCATTCCATTCCCTTGCTTGTAATGCCGCAGTTATACAGAACAAGTTGATCGACTTTGTGCAAACAAGTTGCTACAGATTTACAGCCGATCTCGTCGAACTCGTTCTGCGACAGATTCAGTAGATGCAACTGAAAATAATAAACATTGACATACAAGGACAGGTTGCTTTTATGTGAACAACATTTCTTTTTTTTAGCCTTTGGATTCGGGTGGGTCAAATATTATTAAACTTAATTTTGTTATGCTCATTTGTTAAGTCAAATAAGTGCATTGTTCACGTTTTTAAATTCTAAAAGTCGGATTTTCCTTTGGATGGTCTAATTGTCGTAGACCTTTTTTCTTACAACTGCACTAATTCTTGACGGATCGGTTGGTTAACAACATTATTTGCCCATAGCGCAAATGACAAACATCACAACAACTTCAGCAAGTGAGAAACAAAATGTCCGCCAATTTGGTTGATGAAAGCTTACCTGTAGGTGTATCTGAGGTGACACAAAGTGCAATATTGTTAGGCAGGATTGCAACCAGTGATATAGCAAACCATAAAAACAGATTGCTAATCGCATTTGTATTTTTTATACATATCAATAACGCGTTGTAACTATTAAACATCAAGACGCAAGGTCTGTTCCAATCGCTAACCGATGAAGAAATACGCATTTGAGTTAATGCAACTCAAACTTAGGCCGAAATACATCGTTGTTACTCGGTATGTATCTCGGTATGTATTTCGGTATGTATTTCGGTATGTATCTCGGTATGTATCAAGTAATTACTAAGGAACTGAACGTTTGCAGTTATTTCGGCTGCTCTGGTGAAACAAATGGAAGACTGCAAAATATATCTCAAGTATTTACAAGTTGCCGGCTTCTGCTTTGATTGCATATCTGCCTATACATCTGCATGTCTAAGCAAATACAATGCGGAGTAAAAAAATTGCCATTTCACCTCAACGTCAACACGTCAGTAAATGATTAATACTTCTTAAACTTTTGTAGCGCCGCATAGTGAGGTGTAATGGCTACTTTAATTAGGTTTCGACTTGGCCATTTTACAACTGGTCTCAGGCTTTGCTGTCGGACACACTTGCTAATAAAACAAGAATTTACCAGGACAGAAAAAGTAGATCAAATCGACATATATTCACTAATCGGTGCAAGTATTAAAGTGTTTCCTTGGCTAGTAGCAAATAGGCATTTCAAGGAGCTAATTGAAACCTAACAAAACGATTTAAATCGATTTCGGAATAAATCCTGGAAATCATGCAAAACTCGGGAAATCAATTTTAATATTACCACAATTCAAACCCAAACCAATGCATAATCATGTATGGGTGCAAGTGTAAAAAAGCCATCTGGGCGAATAGCAACTTTCTAACGTAAGCGACTGAATAATTTAAACAAATCGGAAAAAAACAGAAAAAATATTAAATTGGTTTCTTTGTGATCAGAAACAGTGAAGAGCAACTTTTTGTGGCGACCAACTACGATTTTTGTGATTTGTTTTGTAACCTTTATTTGTTTTCTTTCGTACTGTGGACCAGCAATTGAAACAACTGCAGAACACATCATACTGGATTGTGTGGCAGCCAGTAAGCATTACTGCTACTGAACAGTGGACCACTTTAACATCGCTGTGGACCAGTTGTGGTCGAACTACATTGTGCTTCACTGATCTAAATATATAAACTGGCAAAATATAAAGAACGCTTACCGGCGTGTCCCTCTGTTGAATGGCTGATGACAAGCGTTCCATTCCCTTGCTTGTAATGCCGCAGTAACTCAGGACAAGTTGATCGACTTTGTGCAAACAAGTTGCTACAGAATTAAAGCCGATCTCGTCCAACTTGTTGAACGACAGATTTAGTAGATGTAACTGAAAACAATAAAACATTTAAATACAAGTAAAGGTTAGGTTTAATGTGAACAACATTATTTGCCCCTAGCGCCGATGACAAACGTCGTAGCAAATGAGGTCTGCCAACTAGGGCGGCCAAACTCAGGTCGATAAAAAATCGTTTCACTTGCTACGTGTCAAGTCATTACTAAGAAACTGAACGCTTGCAGTTGTTACGGCTGCTCTGGTGAAACAAATGGTAAACTATTGAAAATATATCTCAAGTATTTACAAGTTGCCGGTTCCCTAATATGTGGTATATATTTTCCTCTGCATCTGTCAACACAATTCAAATATAACGCGGAGTGAAAAAACTAACTTGCTGCTTTTCCTCACCGTCATACACGTCACTACTAAAGTGATCAGAGAGCCTAAACTTTTCTAACGCCCTGTTTCTTACCGTATCTTGGAACACCGTACATCACAATGCAGTGTGACGTAATAAAGAAGGCATTGTACAGTTTAGTCGCTTAATTATGAAAATACCTTATATTGTTAAGCAAGATTTGACAACACTCGTTGAATTGTCAACAATTAAAACTAACCAACATTAATTAGGTTTTGAATTGACCAGTTTCATAACTGGTATTTTAGTCCATCCCAAAATATAACGTGTCATAAGTTTAAAGTAATTTTCTGCGACTGTGGCCACAAAAATGTCGAATCTTTCCACTTTTACACAAATCCTGAATAAATTTAAACCAATCCAAATGATGTACAAGGATATATTTTCGTGGACCACACATCTCTTTCGATCAGTTGTGGTCGAACTACATTGTGCTTCACCGATCTAAATATACAAACTGGCAAAATATAAAGAACGCTTACCGGGGTGTCCCTCTGTTGAATGGCTGATGACAAGCGTTCCATTCCCTTGCTTGTAATGCCGCAGTCTATCAGTTCAAGTTGATCGACTTTGTGCAAACAAGTTGCAATCTGGCCGATTATTTCATCACCAAACTGTGACAGATGCGTTCCATGTATCTTAAAATGGTACAGAATTAAAGTATAAGTTTACCCTGCTTTTCTGTGACGCATGTAAAATCGTTAAATGAAAATATAGTGAGTGAAAGGTTACTTTCCTGCAACAATAAACAGCCATCAACCAGGTTTGTGTGTCAAAAGCCCGGCTTTAATGCTAAGGCCGAATTGCTCTAATTTTACTGGACTCTTATTTTACGACGAAACATTAAATTGGTTAAACTTTCCAGTTTTAACCTTAAAATTAACCAGTTGTAAGTCAAAGACTTGGTTAAACAGTTTTGTTTTTAAAACTAACACAAATTTTTCTAGTTGTCATTATCCGTTATTTTTACGGGTGCTGAAAAGACTTAAACCACTACATTTGTGAAAAGTAAGTAGTTTTCTGTACATAGCTATAACCTTGTTACCTCTAAGTTGTGCGTTTTGTTGGATTGCGCAATCAATGATGATGTCATCTGTACAGCAGCTAGACTCGGGTTTTCTAATGTGATCCAAGTTGGGATTGAGGCTGAAGCTTCCTTCGTCATTATCGGGTCATTCAACTCGTACAAAACCTCCAAAGCAACATCTGAGGGCTTTGCTAGTTCCCTTTTGAGGTAAGTTTCAATTATTGGTGTCTTTTTGCTCTCATCACGTGGCGCTGGATTGCACAATTTTGCAAGTTGTTGCGCAATACTTGGGTTGTGAAAGCCGATGATAAATTTGTTGACAGCATTAATTTCAAACCGATCAAAAACACTGCGATCGTATTCGGTTGCCGAATCATAAACGTGAGCGTTCAATGCTTGGAAGAACTCGCAAAACATTTGGTGTTTAAATTTAAAACCTTCGGGCCTTTGTTGAAGAATCGAGAATTTGAAGTTTGCCGATTTATCTAACCACTCCCTCCCAAACACATCAAGTCCGCTGGAGGGCGGTGGTGACATTTGGGAGAAGCTGTTTGAATATTTGGCCAACACCTCAAGGTCAAACTTCTGACCTTTAAGCTCGTCTGAGTCTAGATACATGGTTACCATAGTGACCAATATCTCGGTCAATCGAGTGAATTTAGTTTCGGGATTTTTTAGCAAAACGTAAATGATGACGTCACGAAGGTAAGGGTCTTGGCAAGTCTCGAGTAAAACCGGATTTTTCTCCAAATATTTCAAGACTCTTGAACTTTCATCTCCGCAAATTCGTTCGCACGAAGATTTGACGTCGTACATATCTGGGAAGTGCGAATGAAGGAACATTATCAAGGAGTTCAATGAAAGGTCAGCCCAAGAGAAAAACACTTTTCCGCAGTGAGATTCTAACTCACAAACCCAGATATACAAGGCTCTCTAAAGCAGTGCTTCTCAAATTTCTTCGTATTGCTTTCGCAATATTTGTAAATTAAAAAATCCCTGAACTAATCTTAATAAATCTAACAACTTTAAAACTATTTCAGTTGCCGACCAAACCAAATCAAACCGCCACCTAATTTTGGGTTGCTAAAATATAGAGAGAGTTAAAGGTGAAAAAGGTGTCTACATCAAATACAAAAAATAAATTGTCATCCTCCCATATCGTTTAGTTTACCGTTAAAATTTTTTATTCACATATCTAAGCTAGGCATGAATTTTGAATATATAAGCTGTGCGCAAAGTGCAAAATGCGTCTTGACAAGCAGAAACTAAACCCAAACTTCGATTAAAAATTCTTAAACCCGAACCAAACCTTAACCGGAAAAATCAACCGGTTTAACTCCCTGATTTCAAGAGAAAAGCTATGTTTGAAAACAAAATTGTACCTGTTTTGTTTGTTGTTTTTATCGAGGTGGATTGCACATACATCTGCAAAAACATACAAGCTGTAATTTTTATATTAATCTATTTGGTTCGAAATTTATCTTAGGTCCACATACAGCCCTATGGGGCAATGAACCTGCTCTAATGTTTTTTATTTAAAACAGCAATGCTCGAAATATTCTATGAAGTTTAAGTTGGCACAAAATGCTTTGGATTGAGTGACATTTCTTTGTCGTTTTGCGAAGTTAAATTTTACAATTTAAATTTCTCTTTGAACAGTGCGCTACACATTCATAATAGGAGTGTTTAGAATATGGCTGCTTGAAATATAGCACCAACTAGGTAATATACACTTTGTATTCAGACAAACACGTGGACACACATACTCTTGAGGTGGACAAGGCTGAGTGCAGTTGTTCATTTCATGTTAAAAAAATATTTATACTTAGTGTTAGTTTTTTGCCTTTCGCTATTGCTCCATTTCTCGCTTTTGCGCGCGCATAATGGCGCGACGCATCGCATACGCACACTCACTTAATTAGACGTGGTAGTGCGCGCCTCTCACGTAAAGAATGCAACTAGCTTCTAGCCTTTGGGGCCAATTTAGTTGATATATAAAGCTTTTGTTTAGCGGTGCTTGGTGCAGTCACCACGAGCATCATTACTGAAGACACTATACACACCAGACATTAAACTTTGGTATGTTTTATTTCGTAACCTTTTTTGTTTGTCTATGAAGTATTGAGCGCTAACAATTTACTTTTTCGCCTTACAGAAAACCTGCACCGATTTCTCTACTGTTTTGATTTGTACCGAAAAATTAAACGTTCGCTATTGTCCTTGTAGACGCAAGCAATAATAGAAAGAAGTGTTGAGTATTGCAAAGCTTGATTTCTACAAAAGTTTTCAAAGTCTCCCGTCTTACAGCTGGTGAGGTTGTCCCGTTGCACCGAACTGCATCGTACGAAGTACCGTCGCTCGGCAATAATTGCCCGCGACTCCTGTTGTCCCGTTGCACCGAAGTGCAGCGTACGAAGTACCGTCGCTCGGCAATAAGTGCCCGCGACTCCTGTTGTCCCGTTGCACCGCAGTGCAGCGTACGAAGTACCGTCGCTCGGCAATAATTGCCCGCGACTCCTGTTGTCCCGTTGCACCGAAGTGCAGCGTACGAAGTACCGTCGCTCGGCAATAAGTGCCTGCGACTCCTGTTGTCCCGTTGCACCGCAGTGCAGCGTACGAAGTATCGTCGCTCGGCAATAAGTGCCCGCGACTCCTGTTGTCCCGTTGCACCGAAGTGCAGCGTACGAAGTATCGTCGCTCGGCAATAAGTGCCCGCGACTCCTGTTGTCACGTTGCACCGAAGTGCAGCGTACGAAGTATCGTCGCTCGGCAATAAGTGCCCGCGACTCCTGTTGTCCCGTTGCACCGCAGTGCAGCGTACGAAGTACCGTCGCTCGGCAAGAAGTGCCTGCGACTCTGTTGTCCCGTTGCACCACAGTGCAGCGTACGAAGTATCGTCGCTCGGCAATAAGTGCCCGCGACTCCTGTTGTCCCGTTGCACCGAAGTGCAGCGTACGAAGTACCGTCGCTCGGCAATAAGTGCCCGCGACTCCTGTTGTCACGTTGCACCGAAGTGCAGCGTACGAAGTATCGTCGCTCGGCAAGAAGTGCCTGCGACTCTGTTGTCCCGTTGCACCACAGTGCAGCGTACGAAGTATCGTCGCTCGGCAATAAGTGCCCGCGACTCCTGTTGTCACGTTGCACCGAAGTGCAGCGTACGAAGTATCGTCGCTCGGCAAGAAGTGCCTGCGACTCTGTTGTCCCGTTGCACCACAGTGCAGCGTACGAAGTATCGTCGCTCGGCAATAAGTGCCCGTGACTCCTGTTGTCCCGTTGCACCGAAGTGCAGCGTACGAAGTACCGTCGCTCGGCAATAAGTGCCCGCGACTCCTGTTGTCCCGTTGCACCGAAGTGCAGCGTACGAAGTATCGTCGCTCGGCAATAAGTGCCCGCGACTCCTGTTGTCCCGTTGCACCGAAGTGCAGCGTACGAAGTACCGTCGCTCGGCAATAAGTGCCCGCGACTCCTGTTGTCACGTTGCACCGAAGTGCAGCGTACGAAGTATCGTCGCTCGGCAATAAGTGCCCGCGACTCCTGTTGTCCCGTTGCACCGAAGTGCAGCGTACGAAGTATCGTCGCTCGGCAATAAGTGCCCGCGACTCCTGTTGTCCCGTTGCACCGAAGTGCAGCGTACGAAGTACCGTCGCTCGGCAATAAGTGCCTGCGACTCTGTTGTCCCGTTGCACCGAAGTGCAGCGTACGAAGTACCGTCGCTCGGCAATAAGTGCCCGCGACTCCTGTTGTCCCGTTGCACCGAAGTGCAGCGTACGAAGTACCGTCGCTCGGCAATAAGTGCCCGCGACTCCTGTTGTCCCGTTGCACCGAAGTGCAGCGTACGAAGTATCGTCGCTCGGCAATAAGTGCCCGCGACTCCTGTTGTCCCGTTGCACCGAAGTGCAGCGTACGAAGTACCGTCGCTCGGCAATAAGTGCCCGCGACTCCTGTTGTCACGTTGCACCGAAGTGCAGCGTACGAAGTATCGTCGCTCGGCAATAAGTGCCCGCGACTCCTGTTGTCCCGTTGCACCGAAGTGCAGCGTACGAAGTATCGTCGCTCGGCAATAAGTGCCCGCGACTCCTGTTGTCCCGTTGCACCGAAGTGCAGCGTACGAAGTATCGTCGCTCGGCAAGAAGTGCCTGCGACTCTGTTGTCCCGTTGCACCACAGTGCAGCGTACGAAGTATCGTCGCTCGGCAATAAGTGCCCGCGACTCCTGTTGTCCCGTTGCACCGAAGTGCAGCGTACGGTGAAGTACCGTCGCTCGGCAATAAGTGCCCGCGACTCCTGTTGTCCCGTTGCACCGAAGTGCAGCGTACGAAGTATCGTCGCTCGGCAATAAGTGCCCGCGACTCCTGTTGTCACGTTGCACCGAAGTGCAGCGTACGAAGTATCGTCTCTCGGCAATAAGTGCCCGCGACTCCTGTTGTCCCGTTGCACCGAAGTGCAGCGTACGAAGTATCGTCGCTCGGCAATAAGTGCCCGCGACTCCTGTTGTCACGTTGCACCGAAGTGCAGCGTACGAAGTATCGTCGCTCGGCAATAAGTGCCCGCGACTCTGTTGTCCCGTTGCACCACAGTGCAGCGTACGAAGTATCGTCGCTCGGCAATAAGTGCCCGCGACTCCTGTTGTCCCGTTGCACCGAAGTGCAGCGTACGAAGTACCGTCGCTCGGCAATAAGTGCCCGCGACTCCTGTTGTCACGTTGCACCGAAGTGCAGCGTACGAAGTATCGTCGCTCGGCAATAAGTGCCCGCGACTCCTGTTGTCCCGTTGCACCGAAGTGCAGCGTACGAAGTATCGTCGCTCGGCAATAAGTGCCCGCGACTCCTGTTGTCCCGTTGCACCGAAGTGCAGCGTACGAAGTATCGTCGCTCGGCAAGAAGTGCCTGCGACTCTGTTGTCCCGTTGCACCACAGTGCAGCGTACGAAGTATCGTCGCTCGGCAATAAGTGCCCGCGACTCCTGTTGTCCCGTTGCACCGAAGTGCAGCGTACGGTGAAGTACCGTCGCTCGGCAATAAGTGCCCGCGACTCCTGTTGTCCCGTTGCACCGAAGTGCAGCGTACGAAGTACCGTCGCTCGGCAATAAGTGCCCTTGACTCCTGTTGTCACGTTGCACCGAAGTGCAGCGTACGAAGTATCGTCGCTCGGCAATAAGTGCCCGCGACTCCTGTTGTCACGTTGCACCGAAGTGCAGCGTACGAAGTATCGTCGCTCGGCAATAAGTGCCCGCGACTCCTGTTGTCCCGTTGCACCGAAGTGCAGCGTACGAAGTATCGTCGCTCGGCAATAAGTGCCCGCGACTCCTGTTGTCCCGTTGCACCGAAGTGCAGCGTACGAAGTATCGTCGCTCGGCAAGAAGTGCCTGCGACTCTGTTGTCCCGTTGCACCACAGTGCAGCGTACGAAGTATCGTCGCTCGGCAATAAGTGCCCGCGACTCCTGTTGTCCCGTTGCACCGAAGTGCAGCGTACGGTGAAGTACCGTCGCTCGGCAATAAGTGCCCGCGACTCCTGTTGTCCCGTTGCACCGAAGTGCAGCGTACGAAGTACCGTTGCTCGGCAATAAGTGCCCTCGACTCCTGTTGTCACGTTGCACCGAAGTGCAGCGTACGAAGTATCGTCGCTCGGCAATAAGTGCCCGCGACTCCTGTTGTCCCGTTGCACCGAAGTGCAGCGTACGAAGTATCGTCGCTCGGCAATAAGTGCCCGCGACTCCTGTTGTCACGTTGCACCGAAGTGCAGCGTACGAAGTATCGTCGCTCGGCAATAAGTGCCCGCGACTCTGTTGTCCCGTTGCACCACAGTGCAGCGTACGAAGTATCGTCGCTCGGCAATAAGTGCCCGCGACTCCTGTTGTCACGTTGCACCGAAGTGCAGCGTACGAAGTATCGTCGCTCGGCAATAAGTGCCCGCGACTCTGTTGTCCCGTTGCACCACAGTGCAGCGTACGAAGTATCGTCGCTCGGCAATAAGTGCCCGCGACTCCTGTTGTCCCGTTGCACCGAAGTGCAGCGTACGAAGTACCGTCGCTCGGCAAGAAGTGCCTGCGACTCTGTTGTCCCGTTGCACCACAGTGCAGCGTACGAAGTATCGTCGCTCGGCAATAAGTGCCCGCGACTCCTGTTGTCCCGTTGCACCGAAGTGCAGCGTACGAAGTATCGTCGCTCGGCAATAAGTGCCCGGGACAACAGGAATTGCACCAAAGCGCAGCGTACGAAGTACCGTCGCTCGGCAATAAGTGCCCGGGACAACAGGAATTGCACCAAAGCGCAGCGTACGAAGTACCGTCGCTCGGCAATAAGTGCCCGCGACTCCTGTTGTCCCGTTGCACCAAAGTGCAGCGTACGAAGTACCGTCGCTCGGCAATAAGTGCCCGCGACTCCTGTTGTCCCGTTGCACCGATGTGCAGCGTACGAAGTACCGTCGCTCGGCAATAAGTGCCCGCGACTCCTGTTGCACCAAAGTGCATCGTACGAAGTACCGTCGCTCGGCAATAAGTGCCCGCGACTCCTGTTGCACCAAAGTGCATCGTACGAAGTACCGTCGCTCGGCAATAAGTGCCCGCGACTCCTGTTGTCCCGTTGCACCAAAGTGCAGCATCAGTGCTTTCGACACGCTCAAGTTCAGCACGTTGTGCCGTTTGCGCTCTTTGTTTCCGTTGTAGTAAAGCACAACGTCCGTCGTCTTGTGTCACCACGCATCGTGCCTGCAGGGCTCTGCTTAATTTCCTGCAGCATTAAGTTTTTCATTGCACGCTCTGACCCGAGGCTTCTCCATTGTTACCTGAAGTACAGCACATTGCGCATACACCATGGATCCCATTATTGTCGCATGGCAAGCGCTAAACGATTGTACGTAGACGTCGAAAGTGAGATGAAGCAAGCCGAAGGTCGCCCTACAGTCATCTCGTTGTTACCGGATGTCAACGCCCAATACCTTCACCTTATGTCTCTATGTGGCAATATCCTCGACAACCAAGTCGTGCCAGGATCCAGCTTTACGAAAGCACAGTGTAGTATTGGCTACAATGAATTTCAAAAGCACGTGCAAGAGTGGCTCGATCGCGTGAGAAGTTCTTCCGCAGGCCCATTGCATACGCCGCTGCCTGACAGCCCCGCTGATGATGCAGCTCGTCGTTCAGTCCGAGGAAGCATCCCAACAAGAGCATCCTCGAGGCAAAGCAGCACTCGACAGCGGGAGAGCCGAAAAAGGTTGGAAATGGCACGCCTTACTAGAGTACACGAAGAGGAACGTCTCGCGTCGCAAAAGCAAGCCGCCGAGAGACAACTTCAGCGACAGGCAGAAGAAGCAAAGGAAGAGGCTCAACGTCAGGTAGAAGAGGCGAAGGAGGAGGCTCAACGTCAGGTAGAAGAGGCCCGGCGTCGGAACGAGGAGGCGAAAAGAGCGGCTGAGCGGAAGACCCAACGTGAACGAGAGGCATTGGAGCTTGAGTTTCAAGAAAGTTTACGCGGGACTCGTCATCGCCACGAGCTACCGAACTAGAAGCTGCCTGCGACGAGGAATCGAACTGCGGCTCTAGTCGTCGAAGAGGGCTCTCTCTATGTAACTATTCGGATTTCATAAATCCGATTAACCCTCCAGTGTCAAGAAAAGAAGAAGCTGCGGAGTCCAACTGTGGTTCAACTCGCCGAAGAGGGCTCTTGCAACGCAACTTTTCAGGTTCTATAACTCCGCTTCTTCCCGCAATCGAGTTTCCGCACATATCTTCTTCTACTCCCAGATTGAGCGGTCCGGCAAGTCTTGGCCATGTCCCCCGTTCAACTCTTTCTGCTTCCGTTGCAATTACGACGTCAGAACGGTCGACAGTTCCAGTTTTCACTACAACAAGCCACGCACCGGATTTCCGCAACGTTACCCAACGCTCGACCAGATTTCACCCGACCTACACCATACATATTGGCAGGAAGGTCGATTCGTTTGACTTGAAGCTCAACTACCTCCTGCAGCACTGCCAAAAACATGTTTGCGATAAGGTAAAGCATCATGCTGTAAACCGGAATCCGCAGGATGCTTTCGAAAGTACTCTACAACATTTATACAACCGCTACGGGCAGCCACACATAGTAGCTCGTCGCTGTGAAAGCCTTCTTAAGCAAATACGCGGCGCCTCTACAGTCGATTCTGTTGGCTTTATAACGGCCATAGCAGCAAAATTGCCAACTAAATTGAGGGACCGTTGGGTGACTTTTTCTCTACAAGTACAAGATACAGCCGGTCGAGTTGCAGCGTTTTCAGACTTTTCCGAATTCGTCAACCTTCAGAGTAAGGAGGCCAACTCAACTTATGGAAGAAGTTTTTTGGCGGATCAATACAACAAAGATGTATACCCGCATGGCAACAAAGCTGCCACCTCCAAGTCTAAGCGACAATTTGCTACAACTTACACCACCGTCGTCGCACCAACTTCTACTGAGAGCGAGGCTGTTCGACAATGTCCACTTTGTGAAAAATCCCATCGCCTGGAGAATTGCGAAGAATTTCGTAGAAAGGCCATCTCCGACCGAAAAAAGTACTTGCGAACTGCATTTGCTGCTACAGATGCTTGCGCCACGGCCATACTGTTCGAAACTGTCGCAGTGACGTCACTTGCAGTCAAAGTGGCTGTAGAATCCGTTTTCATCATTTTTTGTTGCATTTCGTCAAGACTGAACGTCCCAATATCACAGAAAAGACCGCAGCTCGTCAAAGCTCTGCACGAAGTAACTGCCTACATTCTTTATCGAAGGATGCGGATACGAAGCAACTTTCTGCTTATCTAGACATGGTTCCAATATGCGTTCGTTATGAAGAAAAATAAGTTCAAACTTATGCGCTGTTAGACTCCGGTTCTAACACGACGTTTTGCGAACGAAAGTTGGCCAGCTTACTGAACGCTACATCTACTGAAAGGTCAACAAGCATCCACCTAAGCACGTTGGGTTCCGAAAAGCGGGAAGTCAATACAGCGTCTATATCGCTATCAATACGCCCCTTGGAAGGCAGTGGGGAGATCTTCTTACCAGATGTGTTGCTCATCGACCAAATCCCCGCAAAGCCAACTGTTGCCCCACCTCAATACGAATTGGATCGGCATGAATACCTCCGCGGTGTTAATTTGCCACGCATTACTGGCGGGTCGGTAATGCTACTGATCGGCAACGACAACGCCCTTGCTCATCGTTGCCTGGAGAGTCGTTTCGCACCAAACCCTCGTTATCTTCCAGACGCTATCAAGACACCCTTAGGATGGCTATTAAAGGGACCTTCACTCGCAACTCGATCAACCGAGGATAGCGCTAACTTCCTGTTAAGAACATCGGGTATACCACGAGAGGTAGACGAACTTGCAAGCGCTATTGTCCATGACGAGGGAGAAGTTATTCCCTCTCCACACGAAACTGACGTAACGCACGTGGATTCTCTCATGCGCTGGATAAGTAACCACAAGGAAGCGGCCGAATTCGGTTTACAGTATTCCAGAGAAGACGTTGTAGCTTACAACATGATGTCCAGACTGGTGGAACTTGTAAACGGCCATTTCCAGCTCCCTCTTCCATGGAAGAACGACTCCGCAATCCTCCCCGACAGTATACAGATGGCACGTCGACGATTGACAAGTTTAAAGAAACGCTTATCAAACGACGCAAGGCTTCGCCAACAATACATCGAACAAATAAAGTGTCTACTCGATAAAGGATATGCAGAAGAAGTACCCTCCGATCAGAGTGATACAACGAGTCGCACTTGGTATTTACCGCACCATCCAGTCATAAATCCACGGAAGCCGGACAAGGTTCGAGTCGTCTTCGACTGCGCTGCAAGATGCCAGGGAATCGCCATCAACGATATGCTAATGAAAGGTCCTGATTTAGTGAACTCACTGGTTGGTGTACTGATGAGATTTCGGAAAGGCCGAATTGCAATAGTGGCAGACATAGAGGCCATGTTTCATCAGGTACTTGTCGCGCCTCGAGATCGACACGCTCTGCGGTTCCTTTGGTGGCCAGGAGATATGTCCAAAACGCCCTTCCCACATCGCATGACCGTCCATATTTTCGGCGCCCGGTCTTCTCCCAGCTGTGCAACATTTTGCTTGCGCCAAACCGCCAAACAGTTCGGCAAATTATTTCACCCTGGAGTTGCGCAAACCGTATTGAAGGGTTTTTACGTAGACGACTGCCTTGCCACAGCAAACGACTCGACTACAGGAGTCCAACTAGTAAAATACTTACGAAAGCTACTTGCTAAAGGCGGATTTAAACTGACAAAATGGTTGTCAACAAGTGATGACGTCATGGAATCCGTTCCCGTTGAAGAAAGGGCAAAGGCTGTACAGGAAGTAAAACTGGGCGAAGCAACGCAGCAGCGTGTATTGGGAATCATATGGAACGTAAAGGCCGATGAGTTTCAGTTCGAAATCAGCTTCCCCGAACAACCTCTAACACGCCGTGTCATGTTGTCCATCACGAACTCCTTATTTGACCCGTTGGGGTTCGTAGCGCCGGTCATACTCGAAGCAAGGCTGATCTATAGAGACCTCTACCATAAGAAGGTAGATTGGGACGAACCAATAACAGGCTCCGAAGAACAGCGATGGAATACATGGCGCCACAGCCTACGTCATCTTCATGACGTAAGGGTTCCTCGTTGCTTCGAACCATTGAATATCCGTCCTTGGACAGGAACTCAACTTCACTTTTTCGCTGACGCTTCCAATTCTGCACGTGGCGCAGTCTGCTACTTACGAAAGTTTAATGAACAAGGTGACGTCAAATGTTCACTCGTTATGGAAAAGTCCTTGCTGTCGGGTGCTGGAAAACACACTATTCCAAGACTGGAATTGGAGGCTGCACTGGACGCCGTGAAGCTATCCCGCCGTATCCAGGAAGAATTGGAAATCCACGATTGTCCATGTATCTTTTGGACAGATTCCTCAATTGTACTTCAATCGTTAAGAGCAGAAACCAAGAATTTTCCGACATTTGCACGAAACCGTCTATCGCAAATCCTCGAACATACGAAATCCTACGACTGGATGCATGTTCCAACCGAATTAAATCCGGCCGATCAAGCTTCACGAGGAATGTGCGCTCAAGCTCTGGTAAAGTCTGGAATGTGGTTCAACGGTCCGCCTTTCCTACAGCTTTCTCCCGACAATTGGCCGAACCGTTTTGCCCAACCGCCGACCGCTTCCCCGCAATATGAAAGCTTCAACCTCGATAAGACACCAAAGCAAGTGTTCCTGTGTACGTCCGACGTCCCGGCTACCGATCGCATAATCTTACACTTTTCTATATTGCTTGGTACGCCCCTAATAAGAGGCTATTATTTTAACAATGTTTTTATCCTAAAATGGCAGGGCACATATTCCTAAAGTCCGATTGGCACCAGAACCTATTGTGCTTCTATTGGTTTCATTCAAAATGACAATGGTCGACATATTCGATGATATCACAAATGTGTTGGCTTAGGTGACAGTTTATTTTACATTTACATAGTAAAAAAAGGCAAAAAAAATAGAGGCCATTGCCTCTTGCCCAGTTTGTAAATAGGGCGGGTCGTAGGTTGTACTGTAGATTTTCTTCAATGTGAAGTTGCCTGTACATTGGCGTATGGTTGTTTCTCGAATTGCTTCCCTCTGAGCAGGTGTAGCTCAGTTGTTAAACCCGTGGTCCCTGTATGACCGAGGTCGTGAGTTCGAACCTCACCACAGGCTAGTTGTTTTTCTAGCCTGCCTTGCTTAAGTCATTGATCGACTGATTTGATTAGTGTGCTTTTGGTACAGGAAATTGTGTTTCGTTAAATCTGCAGGCAAAACTTGCAATGGAAGACAACAGTAGGCGTTTGTTACAGAGGTAAAATGAAAGTTTAGACATGAAAATATATATTTATATATCTTTTTTTATTGGGAAAATGTTTTTGTACATTTTTGTAAAACGATGAATTTTATTATAATCATGAGCAAATTGAAGTATTTTTTAATGCACACTTTTCCAAGTTCATACTGTCATCTGAAAAACAGACACAAATTCCAACTAACAAACCTGGATTTATGTTTTTAGTATTTATCCTTAAGGTATTATTATTCATTGGCTGTAAGTTTTTTCCAAAAGCTCTTGTTTTTTCGTGCATGGTGCAGTCGGCACCCAACCACTATGAATACGCCAGAAATCAAACTTGGTATGTGTTATTTTTCGCAACCTTTTTGTTGTGTAAGTTTGCAATTGCTATTGTACGAACACACACAACGGTGCAAACGATTTACCAGTTGTTGTTGAATGGTCCGTTCAACAACATTCGAACCATCAGCTTGCTGGTATGCCCGGGTGTTAACGACATGTTGGTAATCTTCGATGTTGTGCAAACATTTAGCGATGTGTTCACCTGATTCTCGGCTTTTGTCATTGCCATGCAACTCGACTCGCTTCATCTGGAAGTACAAGTTCATTGAAACTTGCCTTTTCACAAAACAATCTGTTCAGTGAGAAAGCGGGTGGATTTTAACAATAGACTAGGACGTGTTGCGTTTAATCTCATAATGAAACCAGTTATTTGACGAAAACGAATCGCAATCAATGGCTTTAATTAGACCAACTAAAACGTAGTCACAAAAAATGATCCCGAAAAGCTATTGTTAGTTTGAGAGACCATAAAGCGGTTCTTACCTGGATGATCTGCTGGATGAAAAATTAATGTGTCGAGCACGAGCAATTTGCTGTATGCAAATGCGAAAAGCCTCCTGAATTACAGTTTAGCCAATTCAACAAAATAAAACTAAAATCTTTCGCGCTCCGCTCGACCAACAATAAACTTCACTATTTTATGTTGTCTCAGTGATATTAAATTAAAAAATGATGACTTGCTTTTCGTAGGGGGCACAAAGCAATAACCAAGGCGGCGCAGCTGATAAAAGGTTAAGAACCACTGATTTAGACTAACTAGAACAAAGTTCCCAAAAATATTGTCCTTAAAATTCATTCCCGGTTGAAGACACGATATAATCAACTACATATTATACGATCTCCTGGATTTATAGTTTAAACATAATAAACAAAAAATAATAGTAAAGCGTTTTACTGTACCGCTTACAATAAACTAATTGCCTACTTCGGGATAGCAACAAATGGTATTTTATTACATCCCGAGCAATATTGTCTTGTTAAACTTTAAAGTAGTGATTTGATAATGTCGCCCACGAAAGTGTCGACTCAAAGTTTTAGGCAAAGTAGATACAGACTTCACTCTCAGACACACTTTATAATTATATTAAAAAGGGGTTTATTGCCATGACACTGAAGTAAAAATCGACATATATTCACTAACTGGGTACAAGCGTAACAGAGAGATCCGGTCAAATAGCTAATGGGCATTTCATGAGGTTATTTACACACCTAACAAAGTTAATAAAAACTAAATTTAATATTACCACTCTAAACACCAACCTAAATCAATGCATAATCATGTATGGGTGCAAGTGTAAAAGAGCAATCCTAAGTGAAAGAATCAGTGAAGAAGCAAAATATAAAGAACGCTTACCGGGGTGTCCCTCTGTTGAATGGCTGATGACAAGCGTTCCATTCCATTACTTGTAATGCCGCAGTTTCTCAGATTAAGTTGATCGACTTTGTGCAAACAAGTTGCTATATAGTTAGAGCCGATCTCGTCGAACTTGTTCCACGACAGATCCAGTAGATGTAACTGAAAATAATAAAACATTGCAATACAAAGACAGGTTGCTTTTTGTGAAAAACATTCTAAATATATAAACTGGCAAAATATAAAGAACGCTTACCGGCGTGTCCCTCTTTTGAATGGCTGATGACAAGCGTTCCATTCCCTCGCTTGTAATGCCGCACCTTTCCAGAACAAGTTGATCGACTTTGTGCAAACAAGTTGCTATATAGTTAGAGCCGAACGCGTCGAACTTGTTCCACGACAGATCCAGTAGATGTAACTGAAAATGATAAAACATTGAAATACAAGGACAATTTGCTTTACAAACGTCGCAGCAAGTGAGGTCTGCCAACTAGGGCGGCCAAACTCAAGTCGATAAAAATCGTTTCACTTGCTACGTGTCAAGTCATTACTAAGAAACTGAACGCTTGCAGTTGTTACGGCTGCTCTGGTAAAACAAATGGTAAATTATTGAAAATATATCTCAAGTATTTACAAGTTGCCGGTTCCCTAATATGTGGTATATATTTTCCTCTGCGTCTGTCAACACAATTCAAATATAACGCGGGGTGAAAAAATAACTTTCTATTTTTCGTCACCGTCATACACGTCACTACTAAAGTGATCAGAGAGCCTAAACTTTTCTAACGCCCGGTTTCTTACCTATCTTGGAACACCGTACATCACAATGTAGTGTGACGTAATAAAGAAGGCATTGTACAGTTTAGTCGCTTAATTATGAAAATACCTTATATTGTTAAGCAAGATTTGACAACACTCGTTGAATTGTTAACAATTAAAACTAACCAACTTTAATTAGGTTTTGAATTGACCAGTTTCGTAAGTGATATTTTAGTCCATCCCAAAATATAACGTGTCATAAGTTGAAAGTAATGTTCTGCGACTGTGGCCACAAAAATGTCGACTCTTTCCACTTTTACACAAATCCTGAATAAATTTAAACCAATCCAAATAATGTACAAGAATATTTTTTCATGGACCCTCTGCTACTGATTCGTGGACAACTTTAACATCTCTGTGGACCAGTTGTGGTCGAACTACATTGTGCTTCACCGAACTAAATATACAAACTGGCAAAATATAAAGAACGCTTACCGGGGTGTCCCTCTGTTGAATGGCTGATGACAAGCGTTCCATTCCCTTGCTTGTAATGCCGCAGTTTATCAGTTCAAGTTGATCGACTTTGTGGAAACAAGTTGCAATCTGGCCGATGATTTCATCACCAAACTGTGACAGATGCGTTCCACGTATCTCAAAATGGTACAGAATTAAAGTATAAGTTTACCCTGCTTTTCTGTGACGCATGTGAAATCGTTAAATGAAAATATAGTGAGTGAAAGGTTACTTTCCTGCAACAATAAACAGTCATCAACCAGGTTTGTGTGTCAAAAGCCCGGCTTTAATGCTAAGGCCGAATTGCTCTAATTTTACTGGACTCTTATTTTACGACGAAACATTAAATTGGTTAAACTTTCCAGTTTTAACCTTAAAATTAACCAGTTGTAAGTCAAAGACTTGGTTAAACAGTTTTGTTTTTAAAACTAACACAAATTTTTCTAGTTGTCATTATCCGTTATTTTTACGGGTGCTGAAAAGACTTAAACCACTACATTTGTGAAAAGTAAGTAGTTTTCCATACATAGCTGTAACCTTGTTACCTCTAAGTTGTGCGTTTTGTTGGATTGCGCAATCAATGATGATGTCATCTGTACAGCAGCTAGACTCGGGTTTTCTAATGTGATCCAAGTTGGGATTGAGGCTGAAGCTTCCTTCGTCATTATCGGGTCATTCAACTCGTACAAAACCTCCAAAGCAACATCTGAGGGCTTTGCTAGTTCCCTTTTGAGGTAAGTTTCAATTATTGGTGTCTTTTTGCTCTCATCACGTGGCGCTGGATTGCACAATTTTGCAAGTTGTTGCGCAATACTTGGGTTGTGAAAGCCGATGATAAATTTGTTGACAGCATTAATTTCAAACCGATCAAAAACACTGCGATCGTATTCGGTTGCCGAATCATAAATGTGAGCGTACAATGCTTGGAAGAACTCGCGAAACATTTGGTGTTTAAATTTAAAACCTTCGGGCCTTTGTTGAACAATCGAGAATTTGAAGTTTGCTGATTTATCAAACCACTCCCTCCCAAACACATCAAGTCCGCTGGAGGGCAGTGGTGACAATAGGAAGGAGCTGTTCGAATATTTGACCAACACCTCAAGGTCAAACTTCTGACCTTGAAGCACGTCTGACTCTAGATACATGGTTACCATAGTGACCAATATCTCGGTAAATCGAGTGAATTTAGTTTCGGGATTTTTTAGCAAAACGTAAATGATGACGTCACGAAGGTAAGGGTCTTGGCAAGTGTCGAGTAAAACCGGATTTTCCTCCAAATATTTCAAGACTTTTGAACTTTCATCTCCGCAAATTCGTTCGCACGAAGATTTGACGTCGTCCATATCTGGAAAGTGTGAATAAGTCATAATATATATCAAGAAGTTAAATGCAAGGTCAGTCTACAAGAAAAACACTTGTCCGCAGTGAGATTCGAACTCACAACCCCAGATATACAAGGTTCGAGGCTCAAAACAAGTGCTTCTCAATTTTGCTTCGCGTCGACCAAAAAACTAAGGCGTAAGTACAACAAAGTTGCGGAGACCCAATTCTCCGTTAGATAAGGTGAAAAAACGTGCCTGCAGGTCCGCACTTCATATTTGAGCTACGCGTGAACTTATGTATATATAAGCTGTGTATAAATGAAAATGCGTTTGATTTTATCACATTAGAGGGTGTATCAGGAAGTGTTAAAGTTTCGTGAAATTTAACGTGCAAATGAATAAAAAATGTCTGAACTTTTCGAATAATAAAATCTGTTATTGTAAATAAAGAAAGCAGAAATAAAAGGTGTTTCTTTTAAGCAGAGACTTACCGAACGCTCATAAACCACTACTTTATAAACCAGCTCTGAAAAAAATAAGGTCTAACTGGAGCTGGACAGTAACTTATGCATAGCTTCGAACCAAAACCGGAATTAAACCGAAATTCTGAATAAAATTTATTCAACCCAAACCAATCTTTAACCGGAAAATTCCACCGGTTTAACTCATTTTAAGGTAAAAAGTTATGTTCAAAAATAAATTTTTACCTGTTTTTCGCCATGTGTATATCGAAGTGGATCGCACATAGAACTGCAGAAACATACAAGCTGTAAATTTTATATTAATCTTTTAATTTAAAGTTCATCCTAGTTCAACACTTAGCCATATGTGGTAATAAATTTAAAACGACAATGCTCAACATATTCTATAAAGTTCAAGTTCAAAATACTTTGGCTTGAGTGACATTTTTTGCGCCGTTTTGCGAAGTTTAATTTAAAACAATTTAATTTTTTTTGAATAGTGCACTACATTCATATTAAAGTGTTCAGAATATGTCTGCTTGAAATATAGAGCTAACTAGATTACATAAACTTTTAGACCCTTGGGGACAAAGGTTGGGTTCAAATGTTCATCTCATAACAAGAAAATGGACAAACCTAACAAATCCAAAGACCTACCTTTTTTTCAATTTATTAATTATATTAGTTATAAGATACTATTTATGTGGAAAGTTATATGCAAAACTTAAAATAACAAAAAGAGTGACTGAAAACAAACTGATGTAATGCTTTGTTTTTAGTGCAATCGTTTGTAATTATGCAACTGTTTTTCTTGGTATAATGTCATTTTACACTTTTTGACTAGTAGCATTTAAACAGAAAGGTATGAGTAGTTGGCAACTAGAAATATTGAGCGAGAGTCAGGATGAACTTTTGCAAAACCAAAGTGACTGAAAATAAATTAAAGTAAACACAATTATGTCACGTTTTGTAGTTGGATTTTAGTGTGCAAAGATAATCAGATGATAATCTTTCAATAGTTTAAAATTATGGCTTGAATTGCCAGTGTAGCCTACGATATTTTGATTCAATTTTACTCATTTTGCCAATCCTTGATAATCTACAAATGTTTTTTGAGTCACACTGACCCCGGGAAAATTATAATGTTTGACAAGGCTTTTTTGGCTTAGTGTAGCCCAGGATAAGGTCCTGACAGCATGTGTATTATCTGACACAGTGGTTGAAGTGCAGGTTTTTATTTTCCTTGAATTGTTTTAGGCTTTTTCTTTTGTTGTTTCTTTATTTAGCAATTAATAACATGTTTTTAATAGTTTTATTGTGACTTGAAGATATGCTTTGTTATTGATTTACAGTAAAAGGAAGACAAAAAAGCGTGTTTATGTAAGCAAAAAGTTATATAACTATTAGGGATGTTCAAAGTAGAATCCCAAGGTATTCTAGAATAATAGGTTTCGAATCTAGAATAACGAATCCAGAATAGCGAATCCTAGTATATTTTTATTAAATTATTTATCCTCGATTTTGTTTGGGGAAGGGATTAATCTTAATCTACCCTACAGGGCCCACAATCACAGCAAAAAATAGCCCAAACAATTTTCTAACATGTGAACATTATAATAAAAAAACTCTCTCATATGGTTAACATTCTTAACAAAGTTCTGTCATCTTAAGCCGTTCTGTAAACTGTAATATGTCAACTGCCCAGGTTGTGTCCAAAACTTATATTTTTGCCAAAATGAGCAAATGCAACACTGCACATAAAAGTCTTAAGCAATTCTGTCCTGATTTTGAAAGCATTATTAGGTATTATTGCTTCTTTTTTGACTAACATGATCTGCTATGCAGTCATATGATGTACTGCAAAGAATACAAAGTTATTATTGACATAACGAATTCTTGACAATTACGCGGTGCATAACTTCCCTGAATATTGGCCTAAAGTTGATCTTAAGTAACCCCATAGCGCATTTTGTGGACGGCCAGCACGTTTTGCAACGCTATGTTACTTTTGCAACTTTTGCAACTTAACGCATTTAGGGAAATTGCAAACTCCACACCAGACATTACACGTTAGCCGCTCGCCCAATAACCCTTGATTGACACTTAATTATTAGACGAACGTTATCGCGAGACGCGGTAATTGGTCGCCCGAAAAAACGCTGACAGTGCACTACAAGGTTACATTTAAAGCAAGCACTGTAAATTGGTCGCCGCAGCGACAGGCCAACTTACCACACGCGTTTGTGCAATTAGGCGCAACAATCCGCGGTAAAACATTAAATTATATCGGTTCCAATTACCCAAAATAAATGGCAGAATTGGATTCGAATCCCAATTGGATTCGAATCCAAGGATTCGATATTCTACTTTGAGCATCCCTAATAACTATAAAAAGTTTGTTGTAGGTCTACAAAATTGAAAACTACAGTAGTTTCACAAATGTAGCAGTGGGCATTGGTTGTAAGTTATCGGTATTTCTGTCGGATCTGTGGTGATTTTAAAACCGGATAAAGTTTGGGGATTCCCCGATCATTATCAAACCATTAACCAGTTTAATTTTCGAGGGTGCAATAGAACGCCCCAGCGCCCATGGATAAACAGGTTGTCAAGTGGTCTAAGATAACAGTAAAAGGGCTTCAGGTAAGCTATACTACAAAACTATTAAAAGTTTGCTGTAGTTCTACGAAATGGAAAACTACTGATGCATATTGCAGGGCGCTCATCCCTAAAGCCCGATTGGCAACATATTTTATTGGGTTTCATTCAAAATTTTAAAATGACAACGGTCAAAATATTCTATGAATTCGCAAATGTGTTGGCTTAGGTGACAATTTATTTAATAGCCAAAAACAGGGGTCATTGCCTCTTGCCCAGTTTGTGAAAGAGGCGAGTCATAGGTTGCCGCCCCCTGGTTTAGAACATGACCCTCTAACCCTTTAGTGGGCAATTATTTTTAACCGCTAGCCTCATGAGAAACTTAAAATGTTGTGGCGGGCGGGTCAAAAATAGAATCTTAAATACACGCAGGATGACGTCATACTCTGACGGGATAAAACAAATAAACTAACGAACTTGTTATTGCGTTTTGAGTTGTGCTAAAATTTGTAATTAAAGTCTAATTTAAAAATGATGTCGCGGGAAACGCGAAAAAATAGCGACTATATTTGTTTTAAAATGCCAACTTTAATATAGATTTACAGGGGGACGTGACGCATTGAGCACAGTTAAAAATGTAGCCTATATATCTTGTTGATATATTGGCATTTATTAAGTTGTGGGGCACGTTGAAAAATAAAGTGCGTAAAAAAATTTACACAAAAAACTTACAACGCTTCTTTTGCTTTTTGAGTCTTTAAAATATATGTTACTTGCGATACAGCGGCCATAGTGCAAAGACCGTATAAATCGGGAGAAACACACATTCATTAACTAAATTAGGTTTACAAAATGTGAATCAGTATGTTTAAGAGTTTAGAAAACAGTCAGTATTTTGTGCATATGGAAGACAGCAGAGGATTGCGCGAATCGTATAAATAATTCCATTTCAGTATTTAAAACAGGCTAAAAATAGAGTTTTGCGGGGTCATGACTAGTCTCTGGCAAAGAGTACCAAACAACCATACATGTAGAAACTTGGTTGTTTTTGCTTATATGCATTTTAGGAAAATAAGCCGCGGGCCGGATTAAATCACTTTTCTAAATGTTAGTATAATGCATACTGTCATCTGAAAAACATACAAACAGAAACTCTGTCTAACAAATTAATATTCTTATATTTTTTTTAATTTATCGCTTATCAGGTGAATTTCGACTCATAATTCATGACAGTTGAGCCAGGATGAAAGAAATATTTTGTGAGGTTAATGATTTTTTATTTAAAATGACAATGCTCAACATATTCTAAGTTCAAGTTGGCACAAAATTCTTTGGCTTGAGTGACATTTTTTGCGCGTTTTTGTGAACTGTTATTTTAGCACACCGAAAGCCATCGCAGACTCACCAAATCTGTTGACCTATGATGCAAGCAGGGCAGGCTAAAAAACCTTACCCCGATCGGTTCAATGGGAACTAGGTAAAAAAAAACAGTGTTTTTTATTACCCCAATGCAATTTTTTTTACCCCATAATTTTATTATGTAATTTTTAGTTTTAAAAAGTAAACTAAATATGCATAGCCAATATGAACTAAATGAATGAATACCAGGTAACATTAGTGCCAAAAGAAAGGGAAAAATTTAAAAAATTAATCGGACACGAATAGGGACTTGACATTTTATTCTGATAACGATACCCAATATTTTTTTTTTTTTTTTTTTTTTTGCCCTTTCATCAAGGTAAAAAAAAACAACAATAGATTTTTGTAAAATATTTTTTTTATTTTATAATAAAATAAAAAATCCCTTATGTGGTTGGAAAGGTAGGCCCATAGCTTAATAAGAATGAAAAAATACACTTCTGTTGCGAAAAACAAAAGTTAGGCAGACAAGTTAGCTAAAATTGTTTTTTTAACCCCGCTTGACTATATAAAATTGAAAAAACAGGTTTGTTTAGCTTTAGCATATTACAAACACACAGAAGCTGTAGATGTTATATGTGCTTGGGCAACCATGTTATCATGACAGATCACACAAACCTTGGGTTACGGTTTTGCTCTTAATATTAAATCTGTAAAATATGCCTGGTTCATTACTTTATTTACACTTGACCACATGATGATGTAATAATTCCACCAAAGCCTGTCAAAAACTTAACCTATACCAAGTTATAAAATATTAGGGAAAAAACCTTTAGACTAATAAAAGTTTTTCCATAATTTATTTGCAAATGAGATTTACTTCTTGTTGAATGTTGGTCATTGCGTACAAAACTGGCTGATTTGCATAGCTTTAAGTTTCATTACTTACTGTTCTTAGTGAAAATATTTAATATTGGAGATTGAGAACAACTCACACAAGGTTTACATTACAGTTAAGCTTCCCTTTTACCATTAAACCAGGTCATGCCCTAATATATTGTTTGTTCAAACCACATACATTTGTCTATCTATGGGCAAAATACCAGATTAACCTTATTGTTAAGACACATTCATTTTTCAATTTTGTATTTAGTTTGCAGTATACTTGCTTACACAGGTTTTATGTTTGTCATTTTTCTGTGTAATGTAATAGAAATGCATTGTTGAAAACTTTTCAATTGTGCTTACTTAGTGGGTGGCTCTGGCTAACATGTAAGAAAAAACTACTAAATAAGTTCCCCAGGCAAATTTATCCTAACCTTTAAAGACAGTTTAAACCAGGGGTTCTTAACCTTTTTTTCCTTATTACCCATTTCTGTCCAGATCAAAGTTCCATTATACCCAAAATCGAATTTTATCTATTTTGCTATTTTGCCATACCAACAATATAAAACAGCGTTATTCAACAAATTATAGATGGTTTGTCTCAACACTAACTCTAAATGCACACTTATAGCTACTGTATACTACTCCAAACAACTTCACTAAGAATACCTTCAAAAATAAATGCTAACAGCAACCTGATTATGAAAAAATAGCTAGGCTAGCCGTTAGCGAAAACAAGAAAAATCTTACTATTACGTCACATAAAAACGAAATACGTAAAACCGGCCACAAAAATGATCACTATGACGAAACAATTGTAAAAATGATAAAATATCCTTGTGCTTGTTTGGTTATTTTAAATTTAAAAGGACTCGAAACATCAAAAAAAGTGTAAGTAACAAAGCAACTTTTAATATTACGTGTTTTTAGAAGAAACTGACTACAATTTTGTATATAAATTTTTTTTTAAACTACCAAGTTTACATATTATACTATTTTAAAATCTACCGAATATAATAACCGACATGCAGTAACAAAAATAAAATTGCTTCAAAATCACCTTTTTAGCAGGAAACAGTTTAGTTAATGACTTTCCTTCATAACCAAGCTTAGTTTCTTTGGAAGAAGCATCAAATTGCTTTTTCTTTAGTTCATCAGAAGTTCTATCACTAAAAATAAAAATAAATTAGTAAAGCAGTTTTTTGTACAGCAGATTAAGTAAGATGGTTAAACAAAAACAAAAACGCAAGTGCAAGATTAAGTAATGAATTGACAAACAAAAAGTAAAAAAGTTTCTTTACAAATTTTCTTTTTGATGTCTCTTGAAATATCCTTTTATAAGTTGATTAAGAGCAATTGTATTTTAATTTTTTTTTAAATAATCATGGATATATCCACAATTGTCATCATTAATGCACAATGTGAGTATGGAGGTTTCTTTTCAGCAGCGCTTCTTAACCGGTGCAACGCACAGCAATGATGCGCCATAGAAGGCTGCCAGGTGCGCCGCGAGCAAAAGGAAAAAATTTAATATACAAAAAAAATATTGTTTTGCTTTCCTATTAGGCTTAGCTTATTGATTTCACAGTACTTTAAAGGGGAACACATATTAAGACCTACAAAGCAGCAATATCTAAATCAAAATATTCTATAATTAATAGTATTAAGACCACCGACTAAATAAAGCTAAATTCACACTAATAACCACGGCAGAATAAGATTAAAATCGTCTGAACAAGACCTTTAAAACATGTCAGAATAAGTTATAAATTATTTGAAATAAGGCACAAATGGACAAAATAACGCTTAAAATTGTAGTAAAAGGGTCGATCGAGGACACCTGTCTGACATCGTCCGTTTTGTTGTCGGAAGTTTTGGCACCCTAGTTTGTTTGGCGCCGCTGTTTTGGCAAGTTATATCGACAGGTTAAATTATTGAAAAACAATTTGGTTGGGCGGAAATCTGTATAGGGGGTGCCAGTTTTTGCCAGTGTTATTAAGTCGGGCGAGATTGGTAGACAACTCGCCCCACTGGTGAGTGCAAATTTAAATTCAATGCCAACCCTGAAAACATTAACATATCAATTTTAATGGAACAATTGCAACTTAACAGGTGCCATAATGATCTTACCACAAGGCTAGTTTTTAATCTAACCAGAAGCCAATTTCTAATAGTGGCCTAAACCCTTGCTTGTAATACCAGAGTTACAGAGTTCAGTTGTTAGAATAACAGTCTGGGATTGTGGATAAGAATCTCACCATGTAGGCAAGATATACATATATATTGCACTCCTTCACTCAGTCACAGAATCAAATATTATGACACTGTTCATACTTACATTGCAACTTGGGTTTCTTCCGATTCTTCAGACATACTTTCAAATTAATGACAACACTTATTTATACAAAAAATACTAAAAAACACAAACAAGTTTAACTATTTCACATGAAGTAATTAAATTAAATGCAATCAATATAATAATATTTTTATGATATAATTGAATATAAATACAAGTACAACAAATAGTGATTGCTCTTGTTAGTTGTTACAGTAATTAATTATTATTGTCTGTGCTAAAGTTATTATTGTCAGTAATTATAATTATTAAAGTTATTATTTGGAGTCATTTATTGTCTGTGCTAAAGTTTATACTTTTGTTGTAGATACGTGTCAAAAGCCTAGTTTGCAGTTCATTTATAAAGCCAGGTTATGGCTTCCAACCGTCGAATGTGTCTTGTATTTCCAATTCATTAATTTAAGTGGTAAGTGTGTGTTATATACATTTAAATCAAAAGGGTATGCTGCTAAAAGATGTTCAAGAACCCTTGATCTAGCACAGGGGTCGGCAACCTATGGCCCACGGGCCGGATCCAGCCCGCCAATGTACTTCATCCAGCCCGCCGCCTCTTTGACAAATTAGACACGAGTCTATTTCACATACTTTTTAACTATTTTAAATACGTAAGTGCGAAAAATTGTTGTGCGTCGCGCAAATGATCTTTGTATACATCCAGTTTGTTTACGTTTTGATGCTGTCTTTTGAATTAGATCAGCGCTTCTATACCGTTGCGCTGTGCGAGGCTGCCAAGTGTGTTGTGGACAAACGAAAAATGTATTCAGAATATTGAACATATAATTTTAACACTTTTTTATTTTCGGCAATGTAATAAAACCTTGTAAGAAATTTAAAAGAAATGCCGGTATACAAAAACAAATCGGGCTTGCTTCACTCGCCAGGTGTGCCTTTATTTAAAAGGTTAACAAACACTGAGCTAGCAACTGATTCACAGTTGTTCTAACAAGAAAATACCACAATTATTAGTTAACATTTTGTGCGGCCCGCAGAGACCTTTCTGAGTTTGGTTTTGGCCCGGGACTATAAAAGGTTGCCGCCCCCTGATCTAGCATATTTGTCATTTGGGGGAATCTTTTCAACCTAAAGGCACCGTACATAACCAAACTATCATAAATGGAAAACATCTGCCTACTTTGTATATCTAAATGCGTTTTATTGCGTGTTACACCAAATCTTTGCATCTTTTGAATACCAATCGAGAGTTTAACGTCTCTACTTAAATTATATCATTAACTAGATAAAAAATTAAAAATTGTGTTTCCGTTAAGTATATTTATTACACCTTTTCAGCTTTACACAATCACTTTACTGCCTTAGATGTAGTTAGACCCATTTTCTATTGCAAAACCTAGGAATAGTTGTTAAACTAGCAACCCATAAAAGGTTGCCGACCCCTGATTTAAAACATGGAACAATGAACATTATATGATGGTTGATTTATTAAATATATTATTGTTCAAGTTTATATTTATTAGTGATTTCAATTTGCTTAAACACTAAAGGTGGAGTGGCAAAACTAACACACTAATGTAATATTGTTGAATGCACTGCTTAATAACTTCATGGAAGAAAACAAATCATGTTCTTCTGCAGGACTATGGTTTAGTGATAATGTGGGCGCTGATCTAGAATCCTACCACACAGCTATTTGTTTAACAAAATTTGTTTTGCTTTAGGTTAGATAACTATATTGGGAAGGGGGAGTTGATTTTCCAGCTTAGAGTTGTGCTGCTGTAATAAAATTTGCTTATTTGTAAAATTTGCACGGCTTAAAATAAAATACTATTCTGAAATTTGTTGACGCACTGAAAGTTTTGCGCGTTTGACCAACATTTCGTGGCTTTTTTAGATAATTTTAGACAATAAATAAATATTGAACTTAATTCAACCGTCCAAAACTAAAGGAAACACTTTCCATTAGATAACTGATAAGATTAAGATTATACCCTTGCTGTGTAGTTAGGCTGATTGTTAAGATAAGTTTTTATAGATTTTGTCGCAACTTATTTTTATTTTATTAATGATTGCCGCAAGGCTAAATAGTTAGATAACAACTGAAACAGTAGGTTAACTAATTGTTTGTTTCAATTTGTTCGCTGCAGAAGCCAACAGGGTCAATTATACCTTTCAGCCTAAACTGAAGAAAAATAAATCATGTTAATTGAATAAAGAAGGTATAGTCACCATCTTCGTCCAAAATTTAGGACGAATTCAGTTAATAACTTAGTAATTGTTTCATTAATCAAAATGTTTATTAATTTCTATTTCCTAATTAGTCAATGAGCGACAATATTCCACCGAAAAAGTACGAAATATCAGCAAACTTTATTTAGTTCCGCTTTTTTGAAATAATTGTTTGTGAAAAAAGTTTTTGAGTTTTCGATATAATTTTATGCCGAATACCACAATACAAAATATATGATTATTGAGATCAGTAATATTGGTGAGGTAAAAGTGAACTATAGAAAATTATCTCCTTTGTATGCACTTTATAGAAAACAAGATCTATTCTAAATTGACATTTTTTGGGAGAGGGTTTGAACCAGGCATAAATTTAGAGAGATCTAGAAATTGTAGAATGTTAGAAATCTAGAAGAGGAGAAACAAGACATGGTAGAAAAAGTCATTGAAAATAAATTATGTTTGTTTGATAATTTAACGATTTGTATTTTGCTGGGAAATATAGTTCGCTGAAAGCAAAACGGACAGCAATGAAAGTATTTATATTTGTTTAAACTTCAGACAACAGGTTAAAGAATATGTAAACAAATGTAATTAGAATAATACTTCTACTTACCTGTGTAGTTGGTTTAAAAAAAATATAAAATATTGTTTCGACAAAATTGTGGTAAACGCTTTAAAAATATTCTAAAATATAAAACAACTACAAAACAAACATTTGGGTAGATACTTAAACGCCCATTGTGAGGTTCCAAATCCAAGAATTATTGGAACGCTTCCTATTGGCTGAAATTTCATGACGTCACAGATAACATGTTGAAATGTAACAAACGATCAGCTGAGCGGCCGCCGGCCGTACTAGGAGGTCGGAAATTTATTTTTCTTAAGAGAAAAATACCAGCGAGACGGTATTTGAATATTTTTTTTAAATCTTTTAATAGGACACATCGAACGGCTCCAGTGCTGACCACCTCCAAGAAAATTGCATTAGCCCAAAGCCCATAGAAGTAAATGTCTTGTACATAAAAGCATACTGCTGCTGCGAATACCTTAACGAGTCAACACTACTAAAATGTTTACTACAATTGTGATTAATCATGAATAAAACAATTGTTTTTAATGAGGCCTTTCAAATTTTAAGCCGTTTAAACACATCTTTTGATACTGTTTAAATTAGAGTTTGGAAGAAAATCAACAGCTTTCGATATTAAACAGTAAAAAATAAAATGTACTGTGTACCCAATTATATTTAACCAATACTATACAAATATGAAACATGATATCTCAGTTTAGATAACGTTATTTACATTGATTCATTCGAAATAAGGAAAAATTAAGGACTTGATTAAACTCAACTGATAGGAATTTATTAAACTTATCCTGACAATGCCCTCATATGAAAGTATTTTAAAAAGCATACAACATGATCTAAAAGAAATAAAAACTTCCATGAAAACACTTTCAGTGTATTAAAGACACAATTATAAAAAATAAACCACAAGAATCAAGGGAAGAACTCCAAGTATTAAAAGATTAAAATAAAAAAATAAAAAACATAACTAACATGCAAAGTGATCATACTTTCTTTATTAAACCAAGTATTAATAACAAAAAATAATAAGACGTAGATAAAAAAAACGGAAAAATTTACATAAATAGTCTTGAAGTGATTTTCAACTTTTCATATACATTCTCCACCTTTTAGAAATTTGCAATTAATATGATTGAAAGAACACTTTAATATTTGAAATAATTCATGTAACGGGATATAAGACAAGCAATTGGCAAGGCTAACAACATATATCCATAATAAGCTTGCACCCAAGATATTGTCTTAACAGGAACCGTCACTTTTCGAACTGAGCTACATCGGCTCCATACAACCATACCACATTGCCTGCTGGATTCTGTTGTATGTACAACTTTATTGAAGAAAATCTAAAAGGCTATTCATAGGCATGTAGAATCTAGTGGCAATAACATCAGAAATGCCTATCAAATAAAGACAAAAATAGAACGTTGCAGTGTTGTGAACAAATTAATCAAGTATCAGTCATGTCATTTGTAAAAAAACTTATTTTTTCAAAAATAACACGTCAAGTCCCAGTCAAGTCAATACAACACTAAAAAGTTAAAATTAAATGCATAAGATTACAAAAGAAATAATATATACAAGAATGTCATAGTTAGGTTAAAAAAAATACTAAAATCTAGGTTAAACTTTTCAGCAAGGTATTCATATTTACAATTATTAATAAAAATTATTAATTTCATCAAAAGGAAATTTTAAACGAGCAACATTACAGTGTGCTATAATTCACGATTGTTAGTTGTGACTTAAACGCTTTATTTTGCTTGAAATTATATGAATATAAGCTTTTATAAAAAAATAAACCTGTATAGATTTAGGTAATCCGTTCACAGTTCTGTCTTGAATATATAAACTATCCCTAATGATCAGCTTCTTTTGTTTGCCTGATTTAGGCATTTTTTATGTAAAAAAATAAGAATGTAATGCTGTAGGCTACTTATAATAGAGAACAAGTCCTCTGTTGCAAACTTAACTGGAATATTACTGTATATAAATAAAATAATCTTAAATGCCACAGTAACATGTAAATATACTTACGTTTTTATGAGAACGAGATGTACCACATGTGCATTGTGCACACAACACATTTGGCCAACTTTAGTGTTTTGTGAATAACGTGTCACAACACAATGTCAGTTATGCAGATTTAATTGATTGTACAATTTATATACACATTCTTTATTCAGTATTATCTTTACATTTCCTTTTCCTAAAATGTCACTCACTATGGACCAACAATTCTGTGTTTATTAAATAACAACACAACGAAGTTATAAAGTTTAGTACAAATACCCAACATAGTTGCATACAGTATGTTAAGCAGCATGTCAGTTCAGTGTACAATTTGTTTGTAATTGGCTTTGCACACATGCATTCACACTCAAATCACAACTGGGTTTGGCTAGGAATATTATTACTTAATTTTAAACCAACTAGTTTTTGAGACCATACTGCTAATAATGCTTGTCCATTTAACCAAAACAGTGGTGTAGTTATTTTGCCCTTCTTTTAATAAGATGCAAGAGTGTCAAAGTCTTTGTCGCTGGTCAAAAATCCTACCACAACGAACATTATTTGGGTTAGCGTTTGAGTTTGATTAGGGTAAGCAATATTATCAAATAATAATACTTGGCCCACCCTCACCCAAACACTAACCGACACCCTAACCCAAATATTGTGCGCTGCTTCAATAATTGTTTCAACGCTGTGGTAGGATTCTGGACCAGCGGCAAGTCTTTACCCATAAGTCAACCAATTTTACTCATTTATCGACGCGACAATAAACAGTTTTCGTAGCAACGCCTTATGATTTTGCATAATATTGCGCCAATCATGATTGGATATTCGAAACTTTTTACACTTTTTCTACAGTTGCGCTCAATAACAATGTATGACGTCATGAAATTTCAGCCAATAGGAAGCGTTCCAATAATTCTTGGATTTGGAACCTCACAATGGGCGTTTAAGTATCTACCACAAACATTTGTGTTGTTATTCGGGGATCCACCGAAAAAGCTTTTTCCAAAATGATTCGCAGCAACAACTTAATAAATTTCATAGAAAGGTAAAATATTTATAAAAATGCGTGTAGAGGAACATTAAGACATATTAATTAGCGAAAAGTTGTTTGCAGTAAAAACAAATTTGTTTCAACCCATCATAATTTTCCTATTTTGTACGTAATTTTTATACTTCTAAGCCAATCTGCAAAGAATAATTACCAAATTAACTATTACACCTGGTAAAAGAAAGTTCTAATCTCGCTATTAGCCTGAAAGCTTTATTCAATGAAAATTTATCGAATAAAAAATGTTGGTTCCTTTGTAGAATGCATGTGTCAAACTGCCCACGTCTAACTAATAAAGAAGAAGGCATCTTTCGGCAGCTATTTCGCAACATGCAAGCGGATTGCGCAACTTGTTGAAACGTGAAGTGGTAAGCACAGCACTTCACTTCTGTTCTTAATTCAAACCCTTTTAATACTAATGCATAATAGTTGCCGAAACTTTTGAAGAAAGAAAATATATGTCGATTTTAATTCTGTTTATTTGTGATTTGGAGCAGGAGTATGGTGGCCCATGACTGCCATCCTGTTTTTTTTTTAATTTAACAAAAAAAAAAAAAATTTAAAAAAAAAAAAAAAAAAATTTAAAAAAAAAATGAAAATAAAAAAAAAAAAAAAAAATTATTGAAAAAAAAAAAATAAATAAATAAAAAAAAAATAAATAAAAAAATTATTGAAAAAATAAATAAATAAAAAAAAAAAAAAAATTATTATAAAAAAAAAAAAAAAAAAAAAAAAAAAATTATTAAAAAAAAAAAAAAAAAAAAAAAATTATTAAAAAAAAAAAAATAAATAAAAAAAAAAAAAAATTATTGAAAATTTCGACGTGGCCCAGGACTGCCATTCCCATATAAAATGCATTACGGTCGGACCATCACTGCCAATCATAGAATACCTTCTATTGTGTGCTGTTAAGTTCCAAGCCAGCGCAGGGAGGTTTGCCACTTAGTCTTTTAGGCCTTCTGGTGGGATTCACCAAAGGGAAGTTGGCAGAGCAAACAAGATATCGATTAGAAATTTTTACACATTACTCAAAGCAACCTAACTTAGCCAGCAATCAGACTTTTTAAAAAAAAAAACATAAAAATATTCATATTTATGATATTAATATTCAGTAATATTCGGCCCTTAAATTAAAATGTGCCCTAAGTGACTTACATAGGGTGATAGCTACGAGTCTACTCTTCAAAATGAGATAAGACTCGACCGCAAATTATTCGGGGATAAGTTATTAATATTCCTTCAAAAATTCATAAACGACGATAATTTCAAATCGGGCAAAAATGCAAAAATCCCATAACTCGAGAAATAAAGAAGATTTTCAGTCAAAATTTTTACACATCACTCAAAGCAACCTAACTTAGCCAGCAATCAAGCTTTTTTTTAAAAAAAATAACAATTATATATTTCTGAAAATTAATATTCAGTAATATTCGGCCCCCAAATTAAAATGTGCCCTAAGTGACTTACATAGGGTGATAGCTACGAGTCTACTCTTCAAAATAAGATATGACTCGACCACCAATTATTCGGGGATAAGTTATTAATATTCCTTCAAAAATTCATAAAGGTCGAAAGTTTCAAATTTTGTCAAAACGTTTATAGGCTGCATCACTTAAGAAACCTGGCCGATCTTTCAATCAGGCTTTATCAAAACCTTGACAAGTTGTTATCAGGTTTAAGTTGGTTTTGCGCGGTCAACTTGGTATTCTATGATTGGCAGTGATGGTCCGACCGTAATGCGTTTTATATGGGAATGGCAGTATTGGGCCACGTCGAAATTTAATTTTTTTTTTTTTTTTTTTTTTTTTTTTTTAATAATTTTTTTTTTTTTTTATTTATTTTTTTTTTTAATAATTTTTTTTTTTTTTTTATTTATTTTTTTTTTAATAATTTTTTTTTTTTTTTCAATAAATTTTTTTTTTTTTTTTTTTTTTTTTTTTTTTTTTTTCTTTAATAATTTTTTTTTTTTTTTTTTTAATAATTTTTTTTATTTTTTTTTTATTTTCATTTTTTTTTTTAATTTTTTTTTTTTTTTTTTTGTAAATTATTATTTTTTTTGTCAAATTGAAAAAAAAACAGGATGACAGTCATGGGCCACCATACAGGAGACACATTTTGTGACATTTTTCTTTTTTCTGTTTTAAGTCTATACGATGCTACGGAAGCCAGAATTAGCTTTGAATTGTTTTAATTATGCGTCTAATTGCAAATATTTGCTTGCTTGGCTTGATATAAACGGAGAGGGCGCGACATGTGAGGTTTGCATTAGAACAGTGGTTCTCATATGGGTCGCGCAGGGTAATAAAATGGGTCACTCTATGGTGATTCAATCCTGCGCAAACGAACTTTTTTATCTCATTTTTCAAATATTTTCAATTTAATCATGACTGAATTATTTCATCATAAGCTTTCCACGTGGCTTCAACTCTATAGCCTGGATTATTGCATCTTAAATGTTTTTCTGAACGTTTTGATGGCAGCCAGCTGCAGTAGCTGCTTAGACTGTGTAAGCTTTAGTTACCAAACAAGCCATGTTACAGTTGTGTGTAATCATCATTGTTTCTACATCTGGTTGTCTGTGTCTTTTTCTATTCCATTTCCATCAGAAAAAATACATTTTTCGATGTTTAAGGCTTGGGTCGTGAGATGCTCATAAAACTCAAATTTGGGTCGCGCTCAAAAAAGTTTGAGAACCACTGCATTAAAAGTTGGAGCAGGGCTGAAAGTAGAACAATGTTATCACCGGGACATTGAAATATTCACAGATGACGTCACAAATTACGTCATACCGGGACGTCTTAAACAAAACCTGAGGTTATTGTTGTCGTTCACAAAAATGCCGCTGAAATGTTAGTTTAAATCATGGTTCCCAACCTTTTTTGTTGCTCGTACTCCTTTGTCAGGTCAAAGCGCTCTTCGTAACCCAAAATAATTCTGACAAAATAATTCTTTTCAAGCTCATTAAACGTTAAACTGTTATTTCACACAAAAATGCAAAAATCGCAAAATGCCAGTAGTTATTTTGTTTGTAACTTCTCAGTGAGCAATTTGTTGCTGCTTCATTAATAAAATTCGCTCAAACGATGGTTCGATTATATAAGGCAACACGTAAATCATCTGTAGTTGAAAAACGCATTGTTGTGAGATAATGAGATTTCTTTCTAATAATAACAATTATTTGTTTATAATTATTTTTTTTAAAGCAAAGACGTAATGGCATAATATCGTTTACAATTGGAAAATAAAACGATACGGTAAAAATCTGTTTGGAAAGCTGTTTTGTGGCCCAAGGATATTCGTACCCCTTGATGTTTAATCTCGTACCCCGGTTGGTAAACCCTGGTTTACATAGATCCCAGTAGTTGGTTATGCGATAGTTAAAGAGACGAATAAATGAAAAGGGGAAAAAAACGTAGATTTAATCAAAATTGTGAGGCAAAAAACTGTGAGAAAATATGCAAAATAAAGTTGAAAACAACATAAATATGCAAATAAAGATACAAGGTTTATGAGACCTCTTGCATAACCCCCAGGCCAGGCAACTCTATCAACCGAGTAAAGTTTGTGAGAAGCAGTCTGTCACGGAAGTCCCGCAGATGGGGAGCAAAGTTTGCTCTTCAGGGTCCCATTCATGTGCGTTGTTACAACCGTCGCACCGAGGGTAGAGGCGATCACATCCTTCGCATCCAGATGGCGAATTGACTCCTGGCTACAAAGTATCCTCTCGCATTTGCAGTTTATGTACGCTCGAGGCTTGACTCTTTGACCTCTGGTCGTGCTTTTGCTCCTTGGCCGTTTGCCATCTGCTGGTTGGTTGACGTCCGCTGTTGGATCGCTGGAGTCTTCTTCGGTCGATCTTCGGGTCGTGGAAGTTTTCGCTTCTCTGTTGCTCCGGACACTGGAGCGCAACAAAGTGCGCCCATTGTTCTCTTCTCTCATCCGAGATCTTGCATCTTCCGCATCCGTGATTTTCTCCGATGTTTCTCAACATCTTCATCGTAGCAGGATCGCGGGATCGCTTCCCATCTTCGTGCTCCTCGTTCACTGACGGGATTTCCGCTGGGACGTTTGTGGCTTTTCATCAGCGGTCTTGAGAGCGGAACCTACAGGGTTATGGACAAAATTCGAGACGAACGTTGAAGGGCTAGAACCAATCGTAGTTAGGCTAGCTTTCAATAAAGATGAAGTTTATCTTATCGCATAAAGCGGCTTCGCACAACACTCCCCTCTGGAATCCCAAGTAACCTTGCTTTCCAGGTTTTACATTTCTTCGGCGACAAACAAGGATTTGTTGAGAACTGACGGAATGCGACTTTGCTTTGACGATTACTGCTGTCCGATATCAAGGATCGCTTTAAAACAAGTCTAACGATATTTATCGCCAAAACTAGGGAGATCCGATATTATATAAACGATACATGAAGTGGCAGTATCGGTAGTTGTCCGATACTAGGGTGGTATCGGCTTGATCCAAAACAAACTGACATTGGCTTTTCAGTCAAGCTTTGCATCCAACGCAGCGTTTTTTGTTCTTTAAAAACTCAATTTATTACACAATTAGTGAGTTTACAATCAGAGTTAACTAATCTTCTTATCATAACAATTTGATCATTCGACCATATTAATGACGTCATTTGTTATATTTTTACCAGTTCACCAACTTTGTTCGCTTTCCTCGGATTGATCACTGGATGTGCCATAGTTCATTATTTTTTCGTTGAGACTTTTTATGTGGGACCTTTTTCACAGATAATTGTATGTTCTGTATATTTTGAAAGTTCTTCATTCAGTATAAGGCATTTCTTCAACTCTCCCAATCACCCTTGCGACATTTGGAAGCTCTCAGTAAACGATCGTTTGTCAACAACAGACGAAGCTGCTGCTTTCCTCAATACGCTTTGTTTGATTACGGCAACTCTCCTTATGTTCTGTGTCGACATCTGTAGCAAAGAACTTGTGGCGCACAAACTTTCTACGATAAATTGCGACGCTGCTTGTGTTTCCCGCATTCATCGAGGAGATGTTTCGCAAACAAGCACTGAGTTCGCGATTCAACTTACAATGATTGTCGATCACCACTTTGTTCAAGGAAACCTTCGTCTCCTAGCTTCACGTCGCCGTATTTTAGGCTCTAGAACAGGGGTCGGCAACCTACGGCCCGCCGCCTCTTTGACAAATTAGACACGAGTCCATTTCACATACTTTTTAACTATTTTAAATATGTAAGTGCGAAAAATTTTCGCGCTTCGCGCGAATGTATATTCTACGTCCCATTTGTTACGTTTTGATGCTGTATTTTAAACTAGATCAGCGCTTCTTTACCGTTGCGTCGCGGAAAAACAGAAAACGTGTTTTCACAGTACTTGTTCTACTATTTTAATAACACAACTCTTAATTAAAATTTTGTTCGGCCCGCAAAGACCTTTCTGAGTTTGATTTTGGCCGTGACTAGAAAAAGGTTGCCGACACCTGCTCTAGAAAGAGTCAATCATTCACGGAAAACCGAATTTGCTTTTCTGCTTTGTTCCACAAAAAATTAAAAAAGTCAACAACCACAGGCACTTTGCCATTCTTACATTGCACTTGCAATAACTCGAAAACGCAGGCATTTACAGCTTGACTGAAAACCACGACCGACAATGTAATAAGGTAGAATAAGTTATTCACTTTTATAATAGAAAACACGAATATTAGGAAATTAAAAATCTCTGGTTGTTTTAAGCTTAATCCAAACACTATTAATCTAAAACCACTTGAAAACCTATGATAACTGCATAAAAATACTGAAGAGAAAAATAGGCCTACTGCAGAATGCAGCAACATCAGTTCTAAAAAGTTTCAAAAGGCTTTTTTTTTGGATGTTACGAAATATGGAAAATATCACCAACTTACAGATTGTTGGAACAGGCAAATATCGTGAAGAAAAGATATAATATTTCACCAACACAGTTCTAATGTTGTTGTTGTGTTGTTTTGCGGCCTGTCAAGTCTTAGCTGTCAACTGCCTCCCCTCCAGTAGTTGTTTTAGCAAAATGTGGAAACTAGTTTCAAAACTTGCTCGATAAGCAGCAGGAAAATGGCCGCAACCGATGCTTTGCATTGATCTAGGTCAGTGTTTCTCAACGAGGCAAGTTTTAAGGTCGCCAGCTACATTTAATTCACACGGTGAGATTATTGAGAGTTGTTCTGAGCGAGATTACTTCAATTCTTTGGAAAACTGTGTAAGCAGTGCGAAGACAGTGATAATGTTAATTAAATTCAAGCTTTATTCTAATGTATTATGTTTGTTCGCTTAAACAAAGTTCAGTGAAGAGAATTGCACGAAAAGTTTCGCTGTTATACTTACGCTCAGTATTTGGGTCGCGTACTAAAAAGGTTGAGAATTGATGAACTTAATCGAACATTCTTAACCCATAGGTCGCCAGCTACAGTAATTCGAGGTTGAGAAATGATGAACTAATATTGCAGCGTATACGCACTTTACGCGACATGCTACACGCGACGCGTTTATTGAACCATGTCGATGTCATTGTTCATACGAGTGGAATGTAAACTGCTCCGGACTCAATATCTTCAGTAACATGGACACAAAAGTAAAATGTTGCTTGAGGCAGTTTTTTCTAGTTTATTTATTACACTCTCTACTTAAAAAATTCACTTTAGTGATCTACATTCTACAATACACAAAATATACAAACATGAAACCGTAGGTAAAAAAATATGTATAAAAACTGAAGGCAAGTGCTTACAAATATGCATAGAACTAGTGCAGGTTTCGAATGTAAAAAATGAAGTATAAAGGAATTGGTGAAGTGATACTTTTAGAAAGCAATAACTGAATAAAACAGCGACAGGGCAAAGATATATTTAGACTTTACAAACTGCAATATTGGGTGTAGGTTATTTTTTACACTTTCGATTAAAGTGATGAACCACAAATAAAATACAGACCTACGAATAAAGTGATTACAAAAAATATATAAAAAAATAACGGTAAGTGTTTACAAATATGCACAATCAACTTGAATCATCAACAAAATCAATCGTTCTGGTGTTAAGCAACATGAACTGTTTAAAACAGTGATAAACTAATGATTAAAAATAAATGAAAAAACAAACGCTTAAAAAATAACGATTTTATCTTGGTACAACATAGAAGACTTACGTAAAATGTTTTACTTAAATCGGAATTACTTGAAAGCACTTACAGGCAATGACATCATCTTGTAACGTTGAAAAAAGTTGTTTATGTCGAATCGACGCAGACTGTTGAAGATTTGTGTGATTATCAATCAAGTGATTTACATTAATTCACTAATCGCTTCTAAAAAACAACGAATGATTAGCAACACACAGTCAAGCATCACCAGAGCAAAAAGGTTACGATATTAGCACTTAATCCGGGTCGTTATCGTCTTCCTCTCGCAGGTGAATCTACAAACAACAAATTGTTTTTACAAGATGGATGATTAATGGTACAAGCTTATCAACGAGTGTAAAGAATGTGATAACGAGAATTCGTAAAGTTGTTTTTTATTTCGTTATATTTACATAAAACGGTTAAGTGTTCATTTTAACTCCGCTCAATTAATCATAACATGAAGCCAGTGTGTTCCCATATAACTCAGTAGGCTGATTCCAATTTGGAAATATTTAACGTGCAATTCATCATCTTCAATTAAGCGGGCTTAGAGTAAAAAGTTACCTTCGAATCGTTGAAGTGCTTCTTCGCAATAATCAGCGATCAACCCCAGTAAATTTTCTTTAAGAAGCTCAACAAGATCTTTGGCACTTTTTGAAGGGTTCTTTTTGTGCCATCTGTCCAGTGCATGCTTCGCCCTGATGTCAGTTGTAACTAAAAACCGTACAAAAAACCTCAGAACACTAAATACTTGCCTGTAGCTCAGATGGTAGAGCGACGGTCCCGGTATGACCGAGGTCGTTAGTTTTAACCTTACTACAGGCTAATTGTACGAACAGGATGTAGCAGGCAATGGTGCTATGGTTGTTGATCGACTTGCTCCCCTCTGAGCCTGTGTATCTCAGTTGGTAGAACGATGGTCCCGGTATGGTCGTGAGTTCGAACCTCACCGTAGGACAGTTGTTTTTTACCCTAGCCGTGCTTATATGGAAATCGTTGATATGCGAGTGGTTTAGCTAAGAATTCCCGAAAGCACTCAGTTAACTAGCAATATTAATTTATATTTTGTTACTTATGTTGAATTTACCTGGATCTATCTTATCTATTTCTTGCAGAGAAAGTCCAAGAACGTGGTAAAAAAGCAGGTGTTCATCACGTTGAAGCAGGGTTTTTCCAATAACTTTGAAAACTGGACGAACAAATATTATATAATTATTTATATTATTCAACATAATTTCAATTCATCTCACCTTCTTCAAGTTTCTGTCTTTCAGGAGATGGAGGTTCTTCTTTAAAGTAAAACAAACGTAACTTGAAAAGCGGTTAGTAACAGTTTGTCAAACTCAATTCAAATTTTATGTAATTTGATTCAACCATACCACGAAATAGTACATAGTATTCACACAAATGAAAGTTTGTCTAACTTAATAAAAACAAATGTAACTTGAAAAGCGGTTAGTAACAGTTTGAACTCAATTCAAAACTTATTTAATTCGGTTCAACTTAAAACATTTCATTCACACAAATGCAAGTTGTCTAGCAATAAAACCTAGATTAGAATAACATCAGAATAAAACACAGTTCGAAATAGGACCAATAGCTAAAAGTCGAAATCAGGCCTAAACGTCCAAAATAATACCTTAACAGCGTTTTACAAAATCCAAAAGCCCCCTAATTACACTCCTTATTTCCCAAAAAATTCCACTCTGAACCGAAATCCCACTCATATCCTGCCCAAACCTCTATCAACGTCAAATAGTCAGGTGCCAATTAGCGTCCCAAACGCCGCCGTTTAAAACAGGGAGCATTTACGTCAACGCAATAACGGCCGATGGCACGGCGGCGGCGCCTAATCGCCCCATACCCCTTCCATGCGCATTCGGATGTTATTTATGCCACTTGGGTCTTATACCGAAAACGTATTGGGTTTATTATGGCGTTGGTCTTATTAATATTGTTTGATTTAACCTAAGCAACTTTTTGAATCTGAATTCTGGAATTTAAACTTGAAATATTGAAATAACGTATTCCAACACTTTAATAGTTTAAAGTTGTCAATGCAAAATAAAAACGAAAATCGTTCTTTCATCCACAAATTAAAACTTTTGAAGTTTTAAGTTTGTTAGTAATTCTGGATCGATAAATGTTGCGGATTTTTACCATTACAGAAATAACACACACCATTGCACGTTGATTGCATGTAAAATTGCCAAAATTTTATTTTTTTCAAACCCTTCACTGTAACCTGCGGCATCAGCAAACTTTTATAGCACGCCAGTCGATTGGATGCCCGCTTTCGCACAGAGCGTATCCTTATAAGGTGATAATCTTATTGTAACACAAAACATTGGTGTTTGGTTACAAACTTTGTTGCATTGTATAAAAACTGTGTAAAAAGGGTAATTTAATCTCATAAGACGAAGAATTGAATTTGATTATTTACAGCGATAATAATTTATACCACGCCAGTCGAATCAATGTAGCTTCCACACCTTATCCTTAAGGTGATCGGCTTATTGTGGGAAAGCATTAAGTTAACGCGCTTCACACACAATCAGTGCAAACGCAGTCAAGGTGTGACCACCGCCTTTGGTATTTACAATTGGCTACACGATATCACGCTCAAGAATCAAGCAAGTCTAAACAATTACTGCTACAACCTAAAGTTTTACGTCCGAGAGTTATTCCCAATTGACAAATGTCAAGGGTTTTGTTACTCAAAAAGGTGTATGCCATGCTTAGCCAAGTGTTGTGTGCTATAGTCAATTTGATTATTTAGTCGAACTATTTCAAAAACACAACACAACATTCTACTATATTTGCATGTTAACTCCAAAGGACGTGCGTGTGACTTCTCGCAAAACATATTGACGTATAATGGTAAAACGTTTCCAAACATTTATAAGGCAATAGCCTGCGTGACCGTAAAAATCAAGTCAAGTGCATTGACTTGGTAAAACTAAAATTTCATGTGGCAAAGTTTATAATAAACTTTTATATTTAATGGCTTGTTGCAGTTGGTTTAACCACGTAAAAGATAGTCTAAGTTTCGCAAAATATTGCGTTTATTGCAGCGTTTTCCTTAACATTCTTTCATTAGGCATCAGGACACTTACACAGACAACGTACTACAGCAACCCTAACCGAGTATAAACTGCGCAACATTTGGAACAAGTTTGCAAGATATCGCGTTTATTTCAGCTGTTCGAACACTAAGCAAATTTACTTTTCAAACGTTTTTTTTCGTTGGATGCAGAATAGTATTTACAGTGATGACGTATTTGCTTGAATTTCTCGCAATTTGAACAATTGCTGCTACGACTTACGGTTTTACGGTTGTTAGTGATTTCCGACCTATAATGTCACGGGTTTTCGTTACGTAAAATATGTGTTTCCAGGCTGTGTGTTTAGTAGCTCCATTTAAACGAAACACACAACGTTGCAATTTGGTTTGATGTTAAATACCCCAATATTTTTTAAATCATCGGCTATAACATGCGGCTTCACCAATCTTACACAATGCTGGTACAACGCGAATTATAGTTATTAAATGGTCACAACATCGTTGTTGCCTTCACGAGGGTCGCATCCTACGTTAATTTGTGAAAGTATTTACTCGACCCATTTTACACACAATACGAAACATTACTTTCGGTTACATGTTAAATTACACATTCAATTACACTTACAAGTAAATGGTACACCAATATATGCAGAAAAGGTTGCATCTTTCATTGTTACAAGTAAATACCTTATTTAACCTGGGCAACGCCGGGTGTTTCTTCTAGGAAGGCATAAATTCACGGTAATAAGACCTTAATGGCCAGAATTAGGCTTTTACAAGCCTTTGCCTAACCCCAAACCCCAAACCCCAATACCTAACCATCACTAACTCCTTATCATTTAAACCCTAAACCAAAATTCTAATTTTTCCCATTAATCGCCTAACCCCAAGAGGCAAATGAACCGGTGCCAAACGTAGGCACCGAAACGGGCGATACCTAAAGAGTGACCCCCAACAGCCCTACAGTTTTGGGCGTTATTTTCTTATTTAGGTCTTATTCTATCGTGGTTATTTCTGCGCATTTGGATTTATTATGTCGTTAGTCTTAATGCTATGGTTATATAGATTGTAGTAATTTAGATGTTGTTGCTTTGTAGGTCTTATTGCGTGTTTTATAAATAACACAAATAGAAGCATTCCCATACTTGTAACAACAATAATCACCGATTTCTTGGAGAAGTACAACAGGGATAAGTAGCTTATATCTGAAAATTGCGTTTAACTGAGAATTTAAGCCTTAAACATAGCAGTAACTATCAGTGCGTCTGAAAATTTTGAGTGACGCATCCAAATAAAACAAATGGTGCATGGAAATAAAAAGATGACCACCCCTGATATAAACTATGAAGATTACGTAAAACAAAATACAAATTAGTTTGAAGTTTAAAAATATTTAACGTAATCTTATAAAAAATAAAAAAACTTTCAAAAATGTGTTCCAACAATTTTCAATTTGTTTTAGTTATAAGTTGTTTTCTTTCTACAAAAGACCAACAAATAGAGAAACTAAAACCTACTTTGTTGAGCTGGCAACATTGCCAAAGCTTGATTGCCAGGATCGCTTGCGACATCTATAAAGTAAAAGTGGAACGTAAAGTAGAAGTACCTAATAAACGCCAAATCAATTAGTAAGTTTTTCGGTAGATAACTATAAAACAAAAAACATTAGGCAACACCAAACGTTAGGTAAAGGTTAGTATAAAGTTTGGAATAAGTCTTCATTAAAGGTTATTTTTGCGTTAAATGCCTACTTTGCTAAATGGCTCCTTATCAAGAGCGGCAGGAACATCAATAAAAATTTCTGTAAAATAACAAGAACCAACAAACTTGGAACAACAACAAACATAACAAGTTGGAACAACAACAAACATAAGCAATCTTCAGATAAACCTTACCTTGGTTTGATGCTGTCGGCGATGAAACATGTTCGGGTTGTGCAGAACTTTCAGTAGTGGCCACTGTAAAGAAAATATAACACATAAGAAGTTACACAAATTTCGCCAAAAAACAATAAAATGCCGTAATTCTGAATAATAAAACCTTTGCCTTGTTTTATTGCTGTTGTTGTTGTTGAAACATTTTCAGGTTGTGTAGAACTTTCAGTAGTGGCCACTGTAAAGAAAATAAAAAAGCATCACAAGTTACACAAATTTCGCCAAAAAACAATAAAATGCCGTAATTCTGAATAATAAAACCTTTGCCTTGTTTTGTTGCTGTTGTTTTTGTTGAAACATCTTTTCCAGGTTGTGCAGAACTTTCAGTAGTGGCCACTGTAAAGAAAATAAAAAAGCATCACAAGTTACACAAATTTCGCCGAAAAACAATAAAATGCCGTAATTCTGAATAATAAAACCTTTGCCTTGTTTTGTTGCTGTTGTTGTTGTTGAAACATTTTTAGGTTGTGCAGAACTTTCAGTAGTGGCCACTGTAAAGAAAATAAAAAAGCATCACAAGTTACACAAATTTCGCCAAAAAACAATAAAATGCCGTAATTCTGAATAATAAAACCTTTGCCTTGTTTTGTTGTTGTTGTTGTTGTTGAAACATTATCAAGTTGTGCAGAACTTTCAGTAGTGGCCACTGTAAAGAAAATATAACACATAAGAAGTTACACAAATTTCGCCAAAAAAACAATAAAATGCCGTAATTCTGAATAATAAAACCTTTGCCTTGTTTTGTTGCTGTTGTTTTTGTTGAAACATCTTTTCCAGGTTGTGCAGAACTTTCAGTAGTGGCCACTGTAAAGTAAATATAACACATAAGAAGTTACACAAATTTGGCCAAAAGGCGAACAAGTCAAGTATTTTGCGATAATTATGCAATCCTAATCTTGGTTTGGTGTTGTCAGTGATAAAACATCATCAGGTTGTGTAGAACTTCTCTCAGAGGCTACTTAGAAGAAAAACATTTTAGATTAAACAAACTAAACATAGAGTTATGCCAAAAAGTTTTGCTTAAAACATAGGTAAGGCGGTTAGTTGTAAGACAGCAAATTACGTGTTCCAATTGGCAACGTCGGAATTTTCTTAGGCTCTGTTAAACAAAACGCAACAACAGTGTTACCAAATATATATTTGTTTTAGAAAAAGAATAAGATTTAAAATTGTTTATATAAAGAGGCAACAACTAAATAAAAAAGCCACAAATTCACTAGACATCTTACCAGGATTTTGGTGGATGATGACAATATCCCTCTCCGCATGAAAGACGCCATCTGATAAATAATTTCACGTTAACTTAAGTATTGTAAATCCGATTGATTAACAATGTATAAGAAAAACATCAAATATTATGGACAGGGATTTGTATTTTGACTAACATACAAAGATTTTTTTAGCAACACATGTTGTAAACGTAGATGTATAAGGAGCCATATTTGTACAAGTAGGTTTGTTTTAGCTTTTAGATTACAATTAGCCGTTTTTTTAGTTGTTTTAAGTCTGTCAGGAGCCAATAACTAGGCCACAGCCATCAAATGTAAACTGTGTAGACCTAGCTGTTACAACATTCAAGCCCATCTCACCAACTGAGCGCATAAACACTAGAATCCCAATATAATTTACAAATTTATTAAAATGCGCTTAAATTGTTCCTGAAAGTTACCTCTTCCCTGGGTTGAGGTTCCTCCGCTTTGATTGACACTTTCGTTATGAGTTGGGGAATCCCCGTGACCTATGTTCAAAGTTGTTAAGACTTCAACAAAGTTTCAAGTCAGTTACAGGAGAATATTTACGAGAAAAATTAAACAATTTTAGTTTTTCTTTAATTTTGCCAGACTTTGGCAAAATTGTCAAGTGATAGAACAACATTTGCTCAAGTTATGCCGGAGCTTAAACTTTCTGGCCACAAAAAAAAAAAAAACTTAACAACTTACGCTGCGATGTTGCAAGTGGAATATCAGCAGATATTCCACTTTTTATTTACATATTTTCTTTGAATGTGTAATAGCTTCCGAAAAAAAAAAGGATTTATAGTTGTGAAGAACGGAGGATACTCAGAAGTAAAGAAAACATTTCAAGTTATACGAACTAAACATAGATTTATGCCAAAAGTGTTGGGCATACAAACAAATAAATTACAAGAACTGTTTGAATTGCTGGAAGTTTTGCTTAAAACATAGGTTAGGCGATTATCTGTAAGATAGCAACTTACGTGGTCGAATTGGCAATCGTGGAATTCTTTGCGGCTCTGTTGAACAAAACGCAACAACATTATTAGCCCAAGTACCAGATATATACTTGCTTGAAAAGAATAAGATGTATCTGTTGTATTTACATTACCAGTAGATTGCTTTGACCAAATTATTACCTATTGTGATCGGAACCCAGCTGTCTTTAATCAATTCCGATTGGGCGTTTTTTATCGAAAAATGAATCCCCGTACAAAATTCATCAGGGTACAATTTTGAGACTTTGTGAACTTGAAAACAAAACTTTTCCGTTGGGAGATGTTTTTTTACATTAAACTTATCATGATTAAGTCCGTAATCCGGGTCAAGTTCAGATTTTGAAGTTGCAGCTTTTAATTCGATGACAATGTCGTCGTTGCTTCTGCATCAAAAAATCATTTGTTGGAAAACAATCTCTAATCAGTTCTAATATACTTGATATTCTCATATTAATCGATTGACAATTAAGTTTGGATAAGTTAATAAAGAGGCACAAACGCTGACCTTATTTTGACGGTATCATGAGTTTTACCATCAGGAATGTAATCGGAAAAGCGAAGAGCAGAATCAACTGTCAGCATTCCTTTGGTCAGAAAACAACTTCCATTTGTGAAGTCTATTGACTTGAGTTTTGAGGATTTGAGTTTTTCCCAAATTCCTTTAAAATTATTTCCAGAAAATACAATAAAATAAACACAAAAATGATGTAATTCAACAATATGACTTACAATGAGAAGTGTCTTGTGTCAAATGAAATCTTCAGATCGTTTCGATACATGATCGTGGCAAAATCTTTCCAATCCCATCTGTTCATGCTTGTTCGAATCTGATACAAACAACACAAGAACATCTTTGTCGATATTCACTCTCAACATTTCAGCAACTACCAAGTAATGTGAGCCACAAACTATCCAAGATGAAGCAACAATGCTAGGAATAAAAGCTTTAAAAATAAGTTGATTTTGTGTTGATTAATACGAAGATTACAGCTTTCTTTTAACACAGTTCACTTTATTTAAATTAACACTGTGTTTTTTAATACTAAAAATATTCTTTCCAAAGTAAATCAGCTCTAAAGAGTTTTCATTTATTTAGTTCCAATTAGATTAAAAAAGTTTTTTATTTTGCAATTAGCTAAAAAACTGTCTTTAGTTTTTTAAATCTATTGGTTCAAGCAGGGATGGCGAACCACTCACCCGCACAAAAGATTATAAATTACTCACTTGACTCTTTAAAAATATTGAAATGTTATCAATCATTGAAAATATTAATTCTTTAGATAACACCATACTGATCAGGGCTTCAATCTGTGGGTCGTGCAAAAGTGTTTTAGCGGTGAAGAGTAGGCCTACATTAACTGCAAATGAGTACAGAAAAGCAAATAACCAAAAGCATTTTGTTTATCGCTGAAAGTGTGGCTGGGAAAACTAAGAGATTACAGACTAAGAATTCTGAAATGCTGGTTAAACCATGCTGCAAGTTCATTTCTGCTGGACTGTAATCGCACAAAATATGTTGAAGCATTTGTTAACGACATAGGTTCTTATTATTTTTCTTGAAAATCCGAACTTGCAAATTGTCGAAATATCTTAAATTACCAAACCCAGACAATAACACTTAAAACGATGCAGCGATAAAAAATTTCTCCATCCCAAGGTTAAAGTGAAAGACCAAGTAATTCACCACGACTTGAGCACTTTGATTATCTTCGGTGACGTAACAAGTAGGTAGAGTGATTCGAACAGGTTCCAGGAACATTAGTTGTTGCGGTTCACATTTTAGCATTGGAGTTATGGATTCCTATTCACAAGAACACACAAGGTATTAGCTGATTCACTTACCGACTCTTATATTAACTTCATATTAGTTGATCCACTTACAGACTCTTATATCAACTATATATAAGTTGATCTACTTAAAAATTCTTATATCAACTGGATATTAGCTGATCCACTTACAGACTCTTATATCAACTACATATTAGTTGATCCACTTACAGACTCTTATAACAACTATAGAAGGGCGTATCTTTATGGAATCCAAAACCATTGGCAGTAAGTTTCTGCTTGTCGATCACTGTTCCGCTGACGCGTATATAAATAATAAAACTCAAAGTTTAAAAACCAGAGTAAAAAAGGATCAGACAGTTTTTAAAAAAGGAATATATATTGCGCCTATACTGGCATCGTCAGTTCCTATAAGTAAAGTAAAATACATAATATGCAAAGCAAAATAATAATAAAATTAATAAAAAGGTCTAATTTTATTATTATTTTGCTTTGCATATTATGTATTTTACTTTACTTATAGGAACTGACGATGCCAGTATAGGCGCAATATATATTCCTTTTTTAAAAACTGTCTGATCCTGTTTTACTCTGGTTTTTAAACTTTGAGTTTTATTACTTATATCAACTATATATTAGTTGATCTACTTAAAAATTCTTATATCAACTGGATATTAGCTGATTAACTTACAGACTCTTATATCAACTGAATATTAGTTGATCCACTTACAGACTCTTATATTAACTCACATTAGTTGATCCACTTACAGACTCTTATATCAACTGCATATTAGTTGATCCACTTACAGACTCTTATATCAACTGAATTTTAGTTAATCCACTTACAGACTCTTATATCAACTGAATATTAGTTGATCCACTTACAGACTCTTATATCAACTATATATAAGTTGATCTACTTAAAAATTCTTATATCAACTGGATATTAGCTGATCCACTTACAGACTCTTTAACTCTCTTATATCAACTGAATTTTAGTTAATCCACTTACAGACTCTTATATCAACTGAATATTAGTTGATCCACTTACAGACTCTTATATCAACTATATATAAGTTGATCTACTTAAAAATTCTTATATCAACTGGATATTAGCTGATCCACTTACAGACTCTTATATCAACTGAATTTTAGTTGATCCACTTACAGACTCTTATATTAACTCACATTAGTTGATCCACTTACAGATCTTATATCAACTGAATATTAGTTGATCCACTTACAGACTCTTATATCAACTGAATTTTAGTTGATCCACTTACAGACTCTTATATCAACTGAATATTAGTTGATCCACTTACAGACTCTTATATCAACTACATATCAGTTGATCTACTTAAAAATTCTTATATCAACTGGATATTAGCTGATTTACTTACAGACTCTTATATCAACTGAATATTAGTTGATCCACTTACAGACTCTTATATTAACTCACATTAGTTGATCCACTTACAGACTCTTATATCAACTATATATTAGTTGATCTACTTGATTCACTTACAGACTCTTATATTAACTCACATTAGTTGATCCACTTACAGACTCTTATATCAACTATATATTAGTTGATCTACTTGATCCACTTACAGACTCTTATATCAACTGCATATTAGTTGATCCACTTACAGACTCTCATATCAACTTCATCTTAGTTGACTTACTTACAGACTCTTATATCAACTGCATATTAGTTGATTTACTTACAGACACTTATATCAACTTCATATTAGTTGATCCACTTACAGAATCTTCTTTATGTTTTCCATAGTAGGAATTAAGTTTGATGTGAACTTGACGATCCAAAGCACCTGGTGGGATTTCCACCACGCAACTTCCAACCTCCAATCTTGCTCCTCCACTTCCAACTGATGATGAAGACTCGTTGGTGAAAACGTATTCATCCTGTCGAAATAATGGGATTGCATTTATTTTGTTAAGAGTAATAAAGTTGGCTTATACGAAATTAGCGCAAAGGCGATTACTTGCTGATGACAACACAGCGTGGAATTGCGATTTTAATGCGATGAAAAAAAAAACGAAATAACAACAAATTGAACTTTAGTTCTGATTTTAGTGGTTTTGTGGAATCATATTATGCATAGCTTCGCTTGCATCTATTTTTAAATAATTGAAACTTGTAAACTAGTAATTATTACAATATTGCAAGAAAGAATGTTTGAATACAGCGAAAAGTTGCAAACGATTTACTAGTTGTTTAAGTTGTTGAATTGTCCGTTCAATTTTGATCAAGCAAATTGCTACAGAGTTAAAGCCGATCTCGTTAAACTTATTGTATGACAGATCCAGTAGAAGTAACTAAAAATAATAAAACAAGGACAATTTGCTGATATGTGAACAACATTATTTGCCACTAGCTTCGATGACAAACATCGTAGCAAGTAAGATACAAAATGTCCGCCAATTTGGTCAATAAACACTTACCTGTAGGTCACAGTAGGTGTATCAGAAGTTACACAAAGTGCAATAATGTTAGGCAGGAATGTAAAACCTAAATTTAGCAAAACCATAAAAATAGTTTGCTAACACATTTGTATTTCTAATACATGTTAAAACTGCTTGCAAAAAATATTTGCAAATAACTATAATTAACGTTAATATATTTAAATAGGGGTGACGTAATACGCGACAATATAGTTGGTTCACAGAGGTGAAGTAAACTTGAAATTTATTCAACTATTCCAGACAAACACAAGAAGCAAGTTTCGTTCCAAGCGCGGTAACCGATGACGAAATACGCATTCGAGTTAATGCAGTTCAAACTTAGGCCGAAATGCATCGTTGTTAGTCGCTACTTATCAGGTAACTACTATCAAAATGAACGTTTGCAGTTATTACGACTGCTCTGGTAAAACAAATGGTAAACTATATGCTAGGTTACATCTCAAGTATTTACAAGTTTCCGGTGGTTTGATTGCATATCTGCCTCTGTATCTATCAACACAGGGAAAATATATTGCGGACTAAAAAATGCCATTTCACCTCAAAAACGAACACGTCACTAAAGTATTCAAAACAGCTTAAACTTCTGTAGCGCCGCATACGACACTGTAATGATATGTAATGCTTACTTTGATTAAGTTTCGACTTCGCCATTATAACTGGTATTTTAGTACATCCCGATTTATAACGATTCATAAATTAAAGTAATGTTCTGCGGACTTTTCCCACTTTCACACAAAGTTACAAAGCAAAGCAGTCCTAGGCTTCGCTTTCAGACTCATCTACCAAAATATTAAAAATACTAACAGAACATGTCATACTGAATTGTGTGGCAGCCAGTAAGCATTACTGCTACTGATTGCTGGACAACATCTCTGTGGACCAGTTTTGGTCGAACTACATTGTGCTTTACTCATCTCAATATACAATCTGACGAAATATAAAGAACGCTTACCGGGGTGTCCCTCTGTTGAATGGCTGATGACAAGCGTTCCATTCCCTTGCTTGTAATGCCGCAGTATATCAGAACAAGTTGATCGACTTTGTGCAAACAAGTTGCTATAAAGTCAAAGCCGATCTCTTCCAACTTGTTCCCCGACAGATCCAGTAGATGTAACTGAAAATAATAAACATGGAAATACAAGGACAACTTGCTTTTTTTGTGAACAACATTGTTTGCCTCCGGCGCCACGTATTAGCACAAACAAACAAACGTCGTAGCAAGTGAGATACAAAATGTCCGCCAACTTAGGACGGTCGAACATCGTTGTTAGCAGTGACGTGCGGTGAGGTTTCTAGATGGTGAGGCGCAAATTTTTTCGAGTCACGTTTTTCTTTAACAACCACAAAAACTTCAAAGCCAAAAAGGTCGAGTAGATCGACAGTATCTTGATTAAGACGTTTCGATACGAACTAACTGAAGATGATACAAGTTCGTATCGAAACGTCTTAATCAAGATGCTGTCGATCTACTCGACCTTTTTGGCTTTGAAACTTATTATTAAGCTACATTACAGATCCGTGCATAGTGTACCCAACCACAAAAACGGTATCGTCATAATAAAAAAATAAATAAACTCTGAAAACATTCAGAGATCAAAAACAAAACGACTAAAAAGTAGTAAAACTACATTAATATAGCAAGCGTATTAATGACTACATCGTGTATGGCGTAACAGTGCATGACAATTGAAGGTGTGGCATGCCTGTGATCGACTGTTGTGGTAGGTTACTGCTCATAAAAGCTACAAAACAAATTGTTATTAAGAGTACAATATTTATAAATTTTTGGGTGGCCATGGCCCCCCTGGCAACGCCTATGACAGCTACACATATACTCCTTTTTAACCAATCTCTTTGAAAGTTGCGTGTTATTTTTTTGTCCAGTCGTCTGATGCAAAAGTTTAAAATTTGCAACAGGTCTGCCTTTATTTATGACTTCAACTTTAGAGCTTAACACTACAAGTACAGGTACTTTGCGGGCATTCAAGCTGGACGAAAAAAGGTTTCATAGCTGGAACGTCATAATTGAGGCATGCCTCAAATCATAGCTAAATCGTTCATCATGTTTTCCGAGAGAATTAGCGAAAGAAAAAGGCACGCATAATGCAGTGTATAGCACTTTTGAAAGCCGATATTACCTTTAAAATTGGCTAAGTTACAGCTCAAGACCATTTACACATTTACAGCAAAAACATTACACAATTTTGTTATGACAAACCATGACAAAAACTAGCAAACGATGTAAGCACTTGAAATTATGTGAGCTTAAGATCGCCAAATCACTCCTAGATACGCAACTGTAGGATCAAAAAACATGCGTAACACAAAAAACTGGCACAAAAGATCGTGGTTTAGCATCGCTTGTGAAATAGTTTCAAGACATGTGCGCAACAATTAGCGGCGTGTGACGTTATTAAGATCATTGCAAGCTTACCGGAGTGTCCCTCTGTTGAATGGCTGATGACAAGCGTTCCATTCCATTGCTTGTAATGCCGCAGTAACTTAGATCAAGTTGATCGACTTTGTGCAAACAAGTTACAATATGGCCGATGATTTCATCACCAACGAGTGACAGATGCAAGGTATGTATCTGAAAATGGAAAAAAAAGAAATTAAAGTTCAAGCCTATCTTCCTTTTCTGTGACGCATGTGACAAACGATGTAGACAGTGTTAATGTCGCGACACATACATAACGCGCATTGGGTAAAACGTTCCGCACACAAATATCATAAGACTGCAACAGTATTTTCCTATTATTTACCAAATAAACAACATTACAACTTTATAATCTGTAGGCTGGAAATGCTTACATTTTGCTATACTCCTATTTTACGACGAAAATTAATCTAGTAAATCACAAACTTCAGGATTAGTTTACCCAACCAGTCTTAGCAAGGCTCCATGGGGGCAAAGCATTGTTCTGCTGGTATATTTCGGTCAAAACAAACTTGAATATATCGAGTTATTTATATAATTATCTCGGGTGTTTGTTGGAATGCAAAGTCTTTTTATACTGGCTTTAATTTAAGTGAAAAATATTCGGTCTTGTGTGAATGTATAGAAGAATGTCGAAGCCAGAAAAACAGCCTGACATTTTTAAAGTTAGTTGTTATAATTTTATGGGCGCTGAAAAGACTCAAACCACAATGCTACTACATTTGTGAAAAGTAACTAGTTTTTCATACATAGCTATAATAACAACGTTGTTACCCTTAAGTTGTGCGTTTTGTTGGATTGCGTAATCAATGATGACGTCATCTGTACAGCAGCTAGGCTCGGGTTGCGTAATGTGATTCGATTTGGAATTGAGGCTGAAGCTTCCTTCGTCATTATCGGGTCATTCAACTCGTACAAATCCTCCAAAACAATATTTGAAAACCCTGCTAGTTTCCTTTTAATGTAAGTTTGAATTATGTGTTTTTTTTTGCTCTCATCGCGTGGTGCTTGATTGCATAATTTTGCAAGTTGTTGCGCAATGCTTGGGTTGTAGAAGTCGAAGGCAATTTTGTTAAAAGTATTAACTTCAAATTGACCATACTCAAAGTGTTGATTAACACTGTTATCGTATTCGGTTGCCGAATCATAAATGTGAGCGTTCAATGCTTGGAAGAACTCGCAAAACATTTGGTGTTTAAATTTAAAACCTTCGGGCGTTTGTTGAAGAATCGAGAATTTGAAGTTTGCCGATTTATCAAACCACTCCCTCCCAAACACATCAAGTGCGCTGGAGGGCGGTGGTGACATTTGGGAGGAGCTGTTTGAATATTTGGCCAACACCTCAAGGTCAAACTTCTGACCTTTAAGCTCGTCTGACTCTAGATACATGGTTACCATAGTGACCAATATCTCGGTCAATCGAGTGAATTTAGTTTCGGGATTTTTTAGCAAAACGTAGATGATGACGTCACGAAGGTAAGGGTCTTGGCAAGTCTCGAGTAAAATCGGATTTTCCTCCAAATATTTCAAGACTCTTGAACTTTCATCTCCGCAAATTCGTTCGCACGAATATTTGACTTCGTCGATATCTCGAAAGTGTGACAAAGTCATAATATATATCAATGAGTTCATTGCAAGGCAAGTCTAATAGAAAAACGCTTGTGCGCAGTGAGATTCGAACTCACAACCCCAGATATACAAGGTTCGAGGCTCAAAACAAGTGCTTCTGAAACTTTTTTCGCGTCGATTAAAAAACTAAAGCGTAAGTACAACAAAGTTTTGGAGACCCAATTCTGTGCATAACTGAAAATGCGTTTGATTTTATCACATTAGAGGGTGTATCAGGAAGTGTTGAAGTTTCGTAAAATTTAACGTGCACATAAACAAAAATGTCTAAACTTTACGAATAATAAAATCTGTTATTTTAGATGAAGAAGCAGAAATAAACGGTGTTTCTTTTAAGCAGAGAGGCGAACCAAACCCGAAGAGGGACTTTATGAACCAGCTCTGAAAAAATTAAGTCTTACTGGAGCTGAACGGTAACTTATGCACAGCTTCGAATCAAAACCGGAATTAAACCGAAATTCTGTATAAAAATTCTTCAACCTGAACCAATCTTTAACCTTAAAAGTCAACCGGTTCAACTCTCTGATTTTAAGCTAAAAATTTATGTTCAGAAATAAAATTTTACCTGTTTTTCTCTTTGTTTTTATCGAAATGGATCGCACATAGATCTGTAGAAACATACAAGCCGTAAATTTTATATTAATCTATTTAATTTAAAGTTTATCTTAGGTCAACACATAGCCATATGTGGTAATAAATTTAAAATTACAATGCTCAACATATTCTACAACGTTCAAGTTGGCACAAAATACTTCGGCTTGGTGACAAGTTTTTGCGCGTTTTTGCGAAATGTGATTTTAAAATTAACATTTTTTACAAATTTTTTTTTACAAGTCCAAACAAATAGTGCTAACACACGGGTCGCATACTAAACAGATTTTAACTCAGCATCAGGAAACATACAAAGATGTAGTACAACAAACCTTTCCGAGAATAATTTGATAGCGATTAAGGCCGAAGCCTAATGGATTCTTACGATGTGTTACCGTTTAACCACGCAAAATATAGCAGTGTTCGCAACATATCGCGTTTATTGCCCCGATTTTAACAGTAAGCAATTTATATTTCAAACGGGTTACGAGTTTGTCTGTCGTTAGACACGGGTTTTGTCGACTTTCAAAATCAAATAAAATCATCGCTTTCGCAATGTCACGACTTTTATGCTTAGTGTTTTCAGTGTGAAATTGTTAAGCGTAATCAGTATATTTGCAAATTACTTTGTTAGTGGTGGCTATTTAAGAGAAAATCATATTTTCGTTTCAACTCATAATTTATCACAGTTGAGTCAGGATGATAACTGTAAGGCCCAACTTTATCAATGAAATATGCGGCGGGTAGGGATGTTCAAAGTAGAATACCAAGGTATTCTAGAATAATAGGTTTCGAATCTAGAATATCGAATCCTAGTATAATTTTATTAAATTATTTAACCTCAATTTTGTTTGGGGAAGGGATTTTTTGCTAACATGTGTACATTATAATAAAAAAAATCTCCCATGTGTTAAACATTCTTAACAACTGTCATTTGAAGCAGTTGTGTAAACTGTAATATGTCAACTGTCCAGGTTGTTGCCAAAACTTATATTTTTGCCAATAGTAAGTACAATGCAACACCGAACACAGAGCTCTTTAGCAATTCGGCCCTGTTTTTAAAGCATTGTTGGGTTTTTGTGCTTCTTGTTTTGACTAAAATGATCTATTATGCAGTCAAATAATGTACTGCAAAGAATAAGTTACTATTGACATAACGAATACTTGACAATTACGCTGTACTGTATAACCTTTCTGAATATTGGCCTCAAGTTGACCTTAAGTAACCCTATAGCGCATTTGGTCGACATCCAGCACCTCTTACAACGTAATGTTACGTTTGCAACTTAACGCATTTAGGGAAATTGGGAACTCCCCACCTGAAATTACACGTTAGTCGCTCGCCCAATGATGCTTGATTGACACCTAATTATTAGACGAACGTTATCGCGAGACGCGGTAATTGGTCGCCCGAAAAAACGCTGACACTGCACTACCAGGTTACATTTAAAGCAAGCACTGTAAATTGGTCGCCGCAGCGACAGACCAACTTACCACACGCGTTTGTACAATTAGGCGCAACAATCGGCGGTAAAACATTAAATTATATCGGTTCCAATTACCCGAAATAAATGGCAGAATTGGATTCGAATCTCATCTGGATTCGAATCCAAGGATTCGATATTCTACTTTGAACATCCCTAGCGGCGGGCCGTAGTTTGTTGACTTCTGGTTTAACCCACTGTTAGAGATATTATCAAAACACAAATTAGGGAGATATTGCTTAGATTTATTTAAGAATACTTTATTTTTGAATCAGGGACCCATTATAAATGGGTAATATTGGGGCTCATCATATTCCTGAAGTTAAGGATGATAATTGAATGGTGGCTGAGGTGAAAGAAGTAGAATGAAAAAAATACACACAACATGACGCCATATTGTGAAGCTAAAAATAATGTGAAAATATTTAATATTGGAGTTCAACTCATACAAGGTTTACATTACAGTCGAGCTTTCCTTTTAACATTAAACCAGGATGTGCATTAAATATTGTTTGTTGGAACCAAGTAAATTTGTGGATAGGAAAATATACCAGATTGTAATTATTTTGTTGGACTCCAGCCATAAGACCAAAACAAGAAAAACATCAATGTCGGAATAAAACACAGTTCGGAATAAGGCCAAATATTGTAATAAGGGGGGAGGTGTTATGTATTATTATTTATCGTTGTTTACCACATACTTTTACGCTTCAGTGATTACGTGTTATCGCGCCATTGATTCTTGTTTTGCATTCGTGGCGCTATCTCTAAAACGTGCTCGCTTCAACTTGCTACTTGTTACGTTTGTACTCGAAAGTAAATGCACTCAGTTGATCTGAGAAAAACAACACCTTTAAAACGGAATAAGACCTACATGGCAAGAATCAGGCCAATACAAACTTTCACCTAACCCCAAACCGCACCCCGAAGTACGTCACTCCCGTAATAGTTTCAACCCAAACCCATTTTGTAACTCCAACCATTAAATTCAATAACCCCTAAAAGCCCAAAAAATGTTGTTCCTCAACGGCGTTATTCAAACTAGGGCGCCCAAACGCAGACATCAATACGGCCGATGCCAAAAAGCTGTCCCCCAACCTTTCTATACCCTCTACCTACAGTTCAGGCGTTATTTTGGCGTTATAGGCAGGGTAACCATCTGCTCAGACCAAAAAATAAGCACGCTACTCCAAAAAAATACGCACGCTACTAAAGACCAGGGGCAAATCCAGCATTCGGGGGTAAAATCCAAGTTTTTAGGAACAACGTCATAAAATAAAATAAAAACTTAAAAACATTTATTCTTGTATGCGCAAAACGTAGCTTAATCGCGCAAGGCGCAAAAAAAAGATGCGTTTATTTGGTTGAAATTGGCAAAACCATTTATTTAAGAGTAGACGTGACGCCTTAGGCCAGGGGCACTAAACTTTGAAGGGTAAGTGCTAACCATCGGGTGTCCAGTATCACAATTTACCTCGATCTTACCTGCCTTGATTAATAAATTTCAGTAAACGAATAAAATATAGGAAACTATGGAATAAAAACTGTAGTTAACCTTAATAAATCAGTTTTTATCAAAACTAAGTTTTGATTTACATTCGACAACATTTCAACGGTACTTCAATCTTGGCGGTGGGAGTAAATTGGTGACTCCTAACCTATGCCAGTGATTCTCAAACATTGTGCCGCGGAACTTTTATATTATATTTTTAGTTTTGCAGACAGACATACAGGCATCTGCCAAGACTAAAAAATAGGCAAGCTCTTCTGTGATGACGTAAGAGTATACCAACCATATTATTGCAAGCTGTATTCACTTTTTTGCGTAAGAGCCGCACCCAGATTTTAAGAGGTGGTGCATGTCAGCATAAAACGGCTGCAGATGCCCCTGACTGGATGTCAAGTTTAATTTACTTGTCGGAGTTTTGCTTGTTATAAAAATATGTTACTGGCACGTAAGCCTTAACCTAAAATGTCAGATCCATGTCAAGCCGAAAGTTAATTTGATTACTACAGGCAGTCCAGGGTTGGGCTTAAGCACTCGCCCGCTCGCCAATGCGAGTACAAATTGCTCCTGGCGAGTGCTGATTGACACCCATTCGCCCGACTGGCGAGTGGCTTCGGCGAGAAATGTAATTAGTTTGTGTAGCACAACTTGTGTTAAGCACCACTACTAAGCGAAATATTACTTAGCGCCAGTTATTTCCTTAAACACTAAGGCGCAAATACATTCAACACTACACAAATAATAAGGTTAATCGAAGTCACGTTCGAAGCTAATAAAGACTCTTTGTCCCGTTTTAAACAAAAATCGTTACCGGCAAACAATCAAAGACGTCATGTTGTGTCGCCCACTTGTGTAACTACAGCTGAGAATTAACCATTAGTCTTACGTAAGCATGTGTTGCGATATTTTAAGTTAATTGCGGTCAACCAAGACAAAGCTTAAAAAATAATATTTTTTTTTATGGGAATTATGTTAAGATACAAACCGAACCATTGCGGACACCCTTGGGAAATTGAAACGACCCACTATAGGGCGTCGCAGCATAGAACCTCTGCTGCTTGTAGTTGTTAACTTTTCGAATGAATGTTTAGATGTAAATTTGACTATTTTGTCAGTATTTGCTGTTCAACCAGTAACTATGGTGTTAGGTGAAATGTGGCGTTTTGTTTGTGGCGCGAAGCAACCTGCGGTGAAACGTCCTTCAAGCACAGAAAATAAAAATACGAAAAAACGAGAGCGCGAGCGCGAGCATTTTTAGAAAAATGGCGTTATTTTTTCACTAAAGATTGCAACAAATATTTCGCTAAAAAAACATTGTTTTAAGCGTAAACTGCTTCATTAGAAATAAACGACCAGACTTTTATGAAAACCAATGTTTACGTTTAGAAACCACAAGACAGGTTAACGATAACCCAAGAAATGACCGCGCTAGGACGGAAATTTGCGGACGGCTTGCCAACAAATTTGGCGAGTGGTATTTCGGCAGGCTGGCGAGTGCTGATTGATAGCCGCTCGCCAGGCTGGCGAGTGTAAATTTTTGCTTAGGAACAACCCTACAGTCTGATATAGGTTACGCTACAACGTTATAATGCACTTTTTAGAAAAAAACAGTCACAATCCATTGGTATTATGTAATATAATCCATTGTTGTAATTATCTGAGTTAAATAGCTTAGTAAAATATAAATGAAAGAAGTCTCGCATTCCTCGTCAAAGCAAAGAGTTTTGAAAATAAAAAGAGTTATTTCAAACTCTTTGGTCAAAGTGAAAGAAATTATAAAGAACACTTTAAGAAACTAAAATAAGGCAGACTAAACACACAACTCTAAAATAAGCACGTTAGTGTTTTCTAAGACACTGCACCTAAAAATAAGCACAAATCTTAGAAATAAAAATGGTATGGCAACAGTGTTCGCTCTAAGAAATTTTTTTACTGCGCAAATATTTTTTGTAGTGCGCAAGAATATTTTCAGGCTGCGCTGGCAGGGGCCCGTGCCAAATCATTGTTTTTTGTAATGTGGCAAGTCGTGAAAAAATTTAAAGATGAATTTTAAAGATGACGTACAAAGCGTGAGGTCATGAAACAAATTATTTTTCTTTAAACTTGTATGTGTAACTGCAATCGAGTTAAATATGTGCAAGGATATGGCAACAAAGCGATCGCGCGAAAACATATCCGAATATTTGGGTTAAATTGACAAAATGTCTAATTTATAAATAATAGGATGCGTGCTGCCTTTGGCGCACATTCACCAATTACAAACTATTCGCTCATTTGCATTTATCAAGATGACTTCGTCAATTTGTGAGGGCTAATATTGACCCCACAGCTGAAATTGTGTAGAAACTGCAATTGTGTTAAAAATTTTCGTCCTAAAAAATGCATTTCGGTTTTATGATCCCGAATTATTGGTCAACACTCCACTGCTGTGTTCGGCACTGTTCTTAAATCATTTTTTCTTTGATTTCCTGAGTAGACATTTAATTCTACGTAAGATAAAAAAACATACACAGCCGATTAGACAAAGTAATTTGTTACGTCACAATCGTCAATGAGGATTTGATTTACTTGCTTTTAGCTACCAACATCAACGAAAAAATGACCAATCGAAGTACTCAAACTGTTCTGGCAAAAAGTAAATATATTTTAGTTTTAATTTGAGAACGGTGTAAGTGGGCAAAAGCAAATTTCACTGCGCAATTCGCCGATTGTGGCTGCGCAATTGCGCAGTTGCGCACCTTAGAGGGGACACTGTATGGCAACCCTGATTATAGGCCTTATGCCAATGAATTTAGGACTTAATCCATTAGGTTTATGTCTTATCATATTTGGTTTATTATGTCGTTGGGACTTAGAACTAAAAAGGGGAGTATTGATGCTATTTAGGTTTTATTGTGTGTTCCTATTTTGTCGTATACTTGGTTCTAAAAATTGAGAGATTTCAATTTAGAATTGGCCTCCCGAAGGTTTTACGACAAGTAATTTTCTGTGTAATTTAATATAAATGCATTGTTAACAACTTTGCAATTGTGCTTACTATGTTGGTTGCTATGGCTAAGATGTAAGAAAAGTATGAGGAATAAGTAAAGTAATTACCTACTAAACAGTTCCCCAGGCAAACACGAAAAAATATCATTTATAATGTTATAAAGATTAGTAAATGCTATAAGAGATTGGATTTATACTAAAATTTTATAGTCTCGCCAGAAGTGCATTACAACATTTAAGTTTTGATACCTGCTGCTCATTAACACCACTGCTTGACTCATCAATTTTCTTCTTAGGAATTGTTGGCTTAGGAGTGCCTGGGTCTTGTTGCTCAGATGTTGGAACCGTCTTCGATTTACTTTCCCCAGCATCCTGCAAACACAACAAACTAGTTACAGGAGTCGGTTTGTGCGACGCGACTCGACTCGAATCCTTTAATGGCGATGCAATAACCAGGTTTAAGGTTGATCAATTTGAGTCATTCGCTTAAATAAACAAATAGCATTTAAAATTGGAAAAACAGGTTTGCTTTAGCATATTACAAACACACAGAAGCTGTCAATGTTATAAATGCTTGGGTAACCAAGTTATCATGACAGATCACACAAACCTTGAGTTATACTGTTTTGATAGTATTATTAAATTATCTGTATAAGTTGCCTGGTTCATTAATTTATTTACACTTGACCATGTGATTTATGATAAAGCAATGCATTAACAACTTTACAATTGTGCTTGCTTTGTGGGGGGCTCAGAATAATTATAAACACTAAGATGATTAATGAAAGAATTAACTAATAAATAATGAATTCCCCACGCAAATTTTTATCTTAACTTAAAGACAGGTTGAACAAACTATGATTTCCAAAAATCCTTTTTTAAAAAGATTGTCATCATGTCAAGGATTTGGAAATGCAACCAATTTAGGATTCCTAATTTCATTATTATGCGTTCTGGAAAAACTGACTGCAATTACATTTAATTAACTTTTTTAACAAAGTTTTACATTATCATAGTATTTCAAAATCAAGTTTACATATTATAGTATTTCAAAATCTACCGAATATATTAACCGAGATGAAGTTACAAAAATGAAATTGCCACAAAATCACCTTTTCATCAAGAAATGCTTTAGTTTGTGACTTTCCTTCATAACCAAGTTTTGTTTCTTTTGAAGAAGCAGCAAATTGTTTTTTCTTCAGTTCTTTAGAAGTTCTATCATTAACAGTAGAAATAAATTAGTAAATCAGTTTTCTGTGCAGCAGATTAAGTGAGATGGTTAAATAAAACAACAACGCAAGTGCAACATTAAGTAATATATCAACAAACAAAAAGTAAAGACCACGCTGGCAGAATCTTAACAGCCTTCTGGTGACAAGCAATTTTGACCTAAATTCTATGCTTAAGCAATAAACAAGGCTATTAGGAAGTGAATTGTTTAAAGCAAAGGCGCAAAACTTTTTGTGACATAACAAATAAATTAGGAGCATGCTAAAGTACAACCTGGGGCCTGGGAGTGCACACTACCCATGTCTGCTTTTCTTACTCTAACACTGTTACATAGATAAGTTGTTTTTGGCCGAACTTGTGTGCAAACTTGCCGTGGAAAAAATCTTTGGTTAATTTAGGAGATATTTTTAATCTATTATGCTTGAAATAACGATATTTTAATTTCAATTTAATAGAAATTGTCTGCCGAGGTTAGAGTCAAACAGTCAAGTGCAACAATTTTTTTGCACCAATTTCTTCGGTTTTCTCGCTCATTCTTTGGCCGACATAGACGTTTCTTTACCAAAAAATTATCATGGATATATCCACAGTTGTCATGATTAATACACAATGTGAGTATGGAGGTTGCTTTTCAGCAGCGCTTCTTAACTGGTGTAACGCGCCACACTGGTGCGCCATAGAAGGCTGCCAGGTAAGCAGCGCTAATTACACAAAGTAATATTAAACATACAGTTAATATAGGTGTATGGCGATATAGGATATACAGTGCACAAGGCATAAACACTCAGGCTACGAAAGTAATACCAGTTATCTACATATTTATGAGAAAAAATACATTGTTTGTTAGTATTTTTTTTATTTTCAATTAAATTCGTTAAGAATTTTTTTGACAATTTGAGCGAAATCTATCTATTTGGAAATTGATTTTTGGACTTCAACCCCACCCATAAATTTCATTAGACAACTAACTTTTGGCAATTTATTATCTCAAATATTATAAAAAAAAACGATTTAAAATAATAGTGTCAACCATGAGAGAAGTTTAAATGATTTACGTCTAAAAGATTTAAGATGTTACATCTCACAACAACCATACTTTCACAGTTTAAGGAATATTTTACTCAAAACACCTTCTTACTTCCTGAAAAGACGCAACTGAGCCCAAAGTTTAAACTAGACAATCAAACCTGTGTAAACATTTGACACTTAAAAACAACAGAAGTTTTTAATCATTTCCCAGGCATTGTACCACAAAATATTGGGGCGATGAGGGACACCTGTCTGACACCGGCCGTTTTGTTATCAATGTTTTAGTTTGTTCGGTGTCACTGTTTTGGCTATAATTATAACTATAATTGGTTTAGTCTTATCTGTACTGCGGTTGATTTTGCTGTTGACGTTGTTTTAAATTAAGGCTGGAGTCCCTTTCAAGATAAACAACTGTGAAGCCTATGTAGCAAAAAAATTGCAAGCAATTAAAGGGAAATATAACCAAAATTTACTGTTTATGGCTGGGGTGTGAGACTTGCCATAGGCAAGGTAAATATATATATATAGTATTTTATATAGATAGTTTTTTAGTTTATACTCACAGAATCAATACTTACATTGCAACTTGGGTTTCTTCCGTTTCTTCAGACATACTTTCAAACTAATAACAACTCATAGTTATACAAAAAATACTGAAAGCACAAACAAGTTTAACTATTTCACATGAAGTAATTAAATGCAATCAATATAGTAAAGATATCATTGAATATAAATACAAGTACAACAAATAGTGATTGCTCTTGTTACAGTAATTAATTATTATTGTCTCTGCAAAAGTTATTATTGTCAGTTATTATTACTATCAAAGTTATTGCTGTATTAAAGTTATATTGTCTGCGCTAAAGTTTATACTGTTGTTGTAGATATATGTAGAAACTGTTATAACACATTGTTTTTATACTAAAATTTTGTTAGAATAGTCTCGCCAGAAGTGTATTACAACATTAAAGTTTTAATACCTGCTGCTTATCAACACCACTGCTTGACTCATCAATTTTACACTTAGGAATTGTCGGCTTAGAACTGCCTGGGTCTTGTTGCTCAGATGTTGGAACCGTCTTCGATTTACTTCCCCCAGCATCCTGCAAACACAACAAACATTAACAGAAGTCAGTTTATCGGGCTTGAATCATTTAATGACCCAAATAAAAAGCAATAGCAATGCAATAAACAGGTTTAAGGTTGATACATTTTAGTAGTTCACTTTAATCAAAATAACAAATAGAGTTTAAAAAAGAAAAAACAGGTTTGTTTAGCTTTAGCATATTACAAACACATATAGAAGCAGTAGATGTTATATGTGCTTGGGTAACTAGGTTCTCATGACAGATCACTGTTTTAAAATTATTAATAAATTATGTGTAAAAGTTGCACGGTTCATTACTTTATTTACAGTTGACCATGTGATTTATAACAATTTCAACAAAGCCTGTCAAACACTTAACCTATGCCAAGTTACAAAATATTAGGTAAAAAAAAACATTTAGACTGATTCAAGTTTTTCCATAATTCGTTTGTAAATGAGATTTACTTTTTGTAGAATATTGGTTATTGCTTGCCTACTACCATACTGGATGCTTTGTATAGTATTATGTACTGTTCTTGGTGAAAATATTTAATATCAAGGTACAACTCACACAAGGTTTACATAAAAAAACAGCTCATGCCATAATATATTGTTTGTTCAAAGCACATACATTTGTCAACCTATGGGCAAAATACCAGATTAGCCTTATTGTAAAGACAATACTTTTCCATTTTTGTAATTGCTTTGTGATATACATTGATTAAGCAAATAAGTTAGTTGCATAAATTAACCCTTTCAGTTTTATTTGTGATGTAATAGCAATGCATTGTTAACAACTTACAATTGTGCTTGCTTTGTTAGTGGCTCAAGATAATTATAAACAGCAAGATGAATTAGTGAAAGAATAAGCTAATAAATAAATTCCCCGGGCAAATTTTCCTCTTAACTTTAAAGACAGTTTGGACAAAAATCTTCCAAAAATTCTTTTTTTAAAAAAGATGGTAGTCATGTCGGAAGATTTGGAAATGCAACTAAATTAGGATTTCTAATTTCATTATTATGCGTTTTTTGAAAAACTGAATGCAAATACATTTCATTTAATTAATTTTTTTAAACTTAACAAGTTTATATATTATAGTGTTTTAAGATCTACAGAGAATATTAACCGAGATGCAGTTACAAAAATAAAATTGTCACAAAATCACCTTTTTAGCAGGAACCATTTTAGTTAATGACTTTCCTTCATCACCAAGTTTAGTTTCTTTGGAAGAAGCAGCAAATTGCTTTTTCTTTAGTTCATCAGAAGTTCTATCACTAAAAGCAGAAAGAAACTAGACGGGGGTGCGGTTGTTGTATATTTTGTCAGGGAGTATATTTTCAGGGCTTGGTGTTTTTTTTTATTTTGAATTTAAATTATTATATTTTTTTTTTTGATTTTTTTTTGTTGATATTTTCTATTGTATATTTAATAATATATATTTTTTCCTTAACTTGTTTCTGCAAGCAAAAACATATATGGGCCGAAAACTTCCCCACTTAAAATATGCCTTTGATGCGAAAGGGGTTCAGATATGGCGTAGAATTTGGGGAATGATCGAAACATATATTTGATAAATAGAATTTACGTAGATAATGCTTACGGCCATGTTATTACATTTCGGCCATCTAACATTTAAAAAAATCAAATATTGTCATTCTCTTAAAGACTAAAAATGGTTTAACGCCTATGGTTTGCTATACTTTTGCAAACTTTTACTAATTTTTACCATGGCTTGGTCCGAGCAATCACTGTTGAAACAGACTTTAAATCTGTGGTTTCGAGCAATGTGCAAAATTTTTTCATGTGCCGAAAAAGCTATACCTTTTATATTGAAAGTTTTGCCAATTTAAATCCAATAAACGCAGTGTTCTTAATATTTATTTATTTATGACGCCATGTTATGACGTAGCTTTGTAACGTCGTCGCTAAAAATGCGTTAAACTTATAAGCTTTTTGTTGTTGCGGCCCTTGTATAATTATATTTGTTTAGGCCTGGTGTTAATATGTTTGAATGGTGCAACAATTACAACAGGTGCTAACAGAGATGTGTACACTGCTTCCAGGATTCGCATTTAAATTTGCGGTGGTAAAATATGTTGTGTTGTAAGAGCAATAAGTTTTTTTATTTAAGGGGGCCTCTGTATAAAAGGCAAGTCGCAAGGCACAGCAGGGATACCAGCAGCCGCCTCGTCGCGACGAGAGCTGAATAAAGCAAGTGATATGAAAGCATTCTGCTGTATTGAAGTTTTTCTGCCGCTAGATAGGAGTAGATAGCTGTTATGAACTAAAACGATGAGGCTTTTGTTTTTTGTCCTCCAATTGAAGGCGCCTAGGGGTGCAGCCTCATAAACCTCGACATCGCACCTTTCATACCGCCATGTCTGAATATTTGAAAGTTCTACGATGTATACTTTTTCTATAATGCTCTGGACAAAAATCGGTCTGAAACATACCAAGCAAACCATACAAACCATAAAAACCAAAAAAGAATAGCGGAAAAAGCAAGATATGTCTTTCGGCCCATATAATTAGTAAAGCAGTTTTCTGTTGAGTAAGATGGTTAAATAAAAACAACAAAACAGATGCAAGATTAGGTTATGAATTTTCAACAAAAAGCAAAGACGTTTTACCGATTAAAACAAGAAAAGCGTTTGAATTTTAATTTTTTCAAAATAACTTTGGACATATCCACAATTGCATTTAATACACAATATGAGTACGGAGGTTGCTTTACAGTTACACAGCCATGGTTGGTATTTTTTACTCGCCCACTCGCCAATGCGAGTGCAATTCGTTCCAGGTGAGTGCTCATTGACGCCCACTCGCCCGACTGGTGAACATTGGTTCAACGTTGTACAACAAAAAGGAATTAAACAAGCGCATTGAAATTGCAAAACGTCTAATCATTAAATAGATTTGACAAGCAATCAAGGCTTTTTTTATCCGTAAAAAATTTGCCTAATTTTAACGACTGAAGCCCAATTATTTTGTTTAATCGTGTATGTTACTTTTGCGAAACTACAACAAGAAATTGACCTAAGGCATTGCACATGGTAAAAAGTTTTGGTTTACTCTTATATATGGCATGCAATATTTATTCATTACAGTTAAATAGTCACTTGGTGCCAACACACCTAAACTATTTTTTTTTAATCATTTATTTTTCAGGTAAAAATTACATTCTTAGCTCAATTAATAAGCCATCAACCATCTTCATTTTTTTCTCTGAGTAAAGTTATACTGGTTTAAACAACAGATGTTAAAATCGTATCTTAAAAAGTCTTACAAGACCATTAGAAAGGTTTGTGTAATTCTTACACAACCAAGTTTATGGCAATGGTCTTTATTCTGTGTTGTGTCATAAGACAGGTCATTGGTCAACAAATTTTCACTTTTTTTTCTAAACGAGTATGCGAGTATTCATCTTTGATGTTTTTCACGCTGATTCCGAATATACCTTTGGTTTTTCTCTAGCACAACACATTTTTAAGATAGTGTCAAATTTAAATTTTCCGAAAAAAAAAATCGCCTTAAAAGCAACGCACAGCTGTGATACATGGCCTTAAAAACGTCTACCGTATAATTTTTTATACACATAAGTCGATTCACCACAATAGTACTTCTATGATAGAATTTTCAATTATTCTCCTTTATAAAAACTTTGGTGACTGTCACAAATTAGTATCTAACCATTTAATCTTTCCTTATGCGTTAAAGTTAAACTATGTTATGTTGTTTACGAATTGCCTTCATGTAATGGGCACATTATTTGTGTTCGTGACAACCGGGAATACTTCTCTTCATTTTTTTGAGCACCAACAGACGAAGATTGTTAGCCATGGAAAAGTTAGCAGAAGCTGGTAAACTCATGGGCCTAACTGGCGAAAATTTACTAAAGTGGGTGAACGAACAGCAAGCGATTGAGCGCGAGGAACGGAAAGAAAAACGTGACTTAGAGGCTGAGGCTAAACGGAATGAGCTTGAAGCCAACAAGCTTGAAGAACTGAGAATAGCTGAAGCCAACAAGCTAGAAGAAAATAAAATAGCTGACACTCAGGCGGAGCGTGAATTTCAACTGAAAATGAAAAGATTGGAGTTGCAGCTAGCCGAAGCAAACAACGCTAAGGACGTGGCAGCAGTAAGTAAAGCTAAGGCTCCAAAGTTACCACCGTTCGTTGACGGAAAAGATGAATTGGACAACTACTTGCTGAGGTATGAAAGATTTGCTGCTAGTAGTAATTGGGACAAACGCGAGTGGGCAACGTCTCTCACTTCTTGTTTTCAGGTAGAGCGCTAGACGTATATTCTCGATTGTCAGATATTGAAGCAATTGATTATGTGCTAAAGCAGGCATTGTTAAATAGATATGACCTCACAGAGGAGGGTTATCGCTCAAAATTCCGTTCTGCGAAACCTCAGTCCGATGAAAGCTCTACGCAATTCATCGTGCGCTTACAAAATTACCTGCAGAAATGGGTTGAAATGTCTGATTTCTCTACGGAATGGAAGGAAGTTCGCGATTTGTTGAAAAAAGAACAGTTTATAAAATCGTGTTCTAAGGAACTTTCAGTTTATTTGCGTGAGCATGCGCCAAAGTCGTTGGAATTGCTAGCCACGGTGACGGATCAATTTCTCACTGCACATGGGAAAAACTTTCGGCTGGCAGAAATTTACCGCAAGCTGATCAGCAGGGTTATGACGTATGCTTTAATTGTAAACAACATGGGCGTTTGGCGAGAGACTGCAGATCACGTGTGGCGCCGTCACGGCCAGTTAAGCAAAGCGGAGGAGCTGGTTCAACCTCTCTGGATAATATTGGCAAATCAACTTCAGAAGGAGACATACAGCCGTTTGTGACGCCACAAGAACAACCCGTGGAAGTCGGGCCGCTACCAGTGCGTAAAGGACTTGTGGGAGATCATATGGTTGACACTTTGCGTGATACGGGCTGCACTGGAGTTGTGGTTAAACGGAAATTTGTTAAAGACGGTCAACTGACAGGACACAGTGGTTTTGTTACGCTGTTGGACTCTAGTATGGTTAAGGCAGATGTGGCTCGAATTCATATCGATTCGCCATACTTTAAAGGAGATGTGGACGCGTTGTGCTTGCCAGACGCCTTGCACGATTTGATAATAGGAAACGTACCGGGTGCCAGGGACCCTGACGATCCCTATCCAATGTGGAACGAAGGTTGCGCCGCAAAGACTCGTTCACAGAAAGCGCAGCGGGAGCGCAAACCATTAAAAGTGCCAAGTTGTGAAGAGTGGTCTGTTATTGATAAGGCCGGGTTCGAGGCCGCACAAAACGACAACACAACTTTGCAAGCCTTGGAAGAAATGGATGAAGAAAGGGTCAAAGGTGAACAGGTTAATGTGTTTGGAATGGATGAAGGGTTACTGTATAGGAATTATCAGCACCCAAAAGTTAATGGTGGAAGGTGGATACGGCAGCTGGTTGTACCAAGTAGCTTGCGCCGGAAAGTAATGGAGCTCGCTCACGACGCCATGATGGGAGGACACATGGGCATTAAAAAGACGGCTGATAAAATCCTTTCCGATTTCTATTGGCCCGGTCTCAAGGATGACGTCAAGCGGTTTTACAGGTCGTGTGACATATGCCAACGGACAGTGAGCAAAGGCAACGTTCCGAGGGTGCCGATGGAAAAGATGCCCCTGATTGATGTACCTTTCAAACGTGTGGCAGTTGATTTGATTGGCCCAATCTATCCAGCGAGTGAGGACGGTCACCGCTATATACTTACTCTAGTGGACTATGCGACTCGCTATCCAGAAGCGGTTCCATTGAAATCGATCACAACCGAAGCGGTGGCGGAAGCTTTAGTTGATATGTACAGTCGCCTCGGAATACCCGATGAGATTTTAAGCGACTTGGGAACTCAGTTCATATAGGACTGCATGAAGGAGGTGGAAAGACTGTTAAGAATACGTCATTTGACAACGACTCCGTATCACCCGATGTGTAACGGGCTGGTGGAAAAGTTTAATGGAACATTGAAGAGAATGCTTAGGCGCCTGTGCTGCGACCAACCTAAGCAGTGGCATCGATACATAAACGCGCTGTTATTTGCTTACCGTGAGGTGGCGCAAGAATCTACAGGTTTTGCGCCGTTTGAATTGCTGTATGGGAGGACTGTCCGTGGTGGACCCATGTCTATTCTGAAGGAATTGTGGACGAACGCGTCAACGGAACCCAATGGGCGAAGCAGCTACAGGTATGTTTTTTTGGCGAAGCAGCGTATGGAGGACACAGTGAAAATCGCTCAGACGAGCTGGAAAAATCACACGAGCGGTATAAAAAGTATTTTGACAAAAAATCAAAGTTCAGAAGTTTGGAAGAGACGATAAGGCTCTCGTGTTGTTGCCGACGGATAACAACAAACTGCTTATGCAGTGGAAGGGTCCATTTGTTGTGCAAAAGAGGACCGGACTTGACGACTACGTGCTGGATGTTGGGGGAAAAGGGAAGACGTTTCACACCCAACTGATAAGCCGAAAAATGTTGATGCGTGGTCGGCGACGCTGACGGATGAAGTAGAAAATGATGACGATTTCCTGGAGCTGTGTTCATTTTCCGAGAAAGAAACTGTGGACGACGTGAGTTACGACAAGAATTTGACAAACATTCAGGTATCAGAGGCAGCTGCACTGGCTAAGAATTACTGCAGTGTATTTAGCGACGTACCTGGCAACATTAACTTCGTTCAACACGAAGTAAAGTTAACGGATGAACGACCAGTTCGGTCCAAGCCTTACGCCGTCCCATACAAGTTACGCGACAGTTTAAAGAAGGACATGGACAAAATGCTACGATTGGGCATAATTAGGCGATCTGATTCAGCATATACCTCTCCTGTGGTGGTTGTAGCGAAGAAAGATGGGACTAACAGAATTTCTATAGACTATCGGAGGTTAAACAAAGTGACAATAGTTGACCCAGAGCCGATGACGACAGTAACGGATGTTTTTCAAAAACTTGGGAGGTGATCGTTTCTTTACAAAAATCGATTTGACGAAGGGCTACTGGCAGGTTCCTGTTGCAGAGGATGATATAAAAAAGACCGCGTTTGTGACCACCGAAGGAAGTTTTGAGTTTCTTAAAATGCCGTTTAGAATGATGAACTCCAGCGCCACTTTTGTTCGGGCTATGAGGATTTTGCTACAAAGACTTAATAACGTGGAAAGTTATATTGATGACATCATCGTCCACTCTACGACGTGGGAGGAGCACCTGACTGCTCTAGACACCTTATTTCAGCGACTTCGTGACGCCGGTGTCACTATTAAGCCATCGAAGTGCGTGGTTGGTACAGATAACGTCGATTTTCTGGGGCACAGCATTAACCAGGGCGTTATAGGACTCCAGAATGACAATGTCCAAAAGATTAAAGTGGCGCAAAGACCATCAACTAAGAAAGAAGTTAGATCGTTTCTCGCTTATCGGATATTACCGGGATTTTATTCCACAGTATGCAGCGGTTGCTTCTCCCTTGACAGACCTGACAAAGAAGGGTCAACCGAATGTGGTGAACTGGGGAGGTGCGCAGGAGGCCGCATTCCGTTCACTGAAGGGCAGTCTGTTAAACGACCCCATACTTCATTTGCCTGGCATCACTAAGCCATTCGTATTGCGCACTGATGCGTCCGACAAAGGACTGTGCTGATGCAAGAACACGATGGGAGGTGCTTCCCGGTTAGCTATGCTAGCAAGAAGTTGAACGACGCTGAGAAGAACTACCGGTACTTCACCATCGAGAAGGAGTGTCTTGCCATTGTTTGGGCAATACGGAAGTTCAGAATATACCTGTATGGTGCTGGCTTTGTCCTTCAGACAGACCACCAACCATTGGTGTATTTGGAAAGCGCGAAATTTGCAAATGATCGCGTTATGAGATGGGCAATGTTCCTGCAAAATTATCGTTTTAAATACGAGTGTATTAAGCGTGTGGATAACGTTGGCGCAGACTTTATAAGTCGCCTTAGGTGAATGATGTGACAGTGTACTGTATCGTGCGTGATTTGCTTTCTTGTTTTCGTTTCGCAGTGTTTTTCGTTGTGTTCTAACTTGTTAACTGTTGACAGAAATTTGGATAATTTCTCTTGAATTTGGGGGTGGTGTCACAAATTAGTATCTAACCATGTAACCTTTCCTTATGCGTTAAAAACTATGTTATGTTGTTTACGAATTGCCTTTGTGTTACGTCATAATGCCCCCAAAGTGTCGTGATGTTCACCGGTTATAACCGGTCATTCTACATTAAACGTGGCAGTGAAAACATGTGTGTTTTTATGCGCTTCAGAAATCTAACTGCAAGTTAACACTTCTGGGTATTCAGACTAAAAAACGTCGAAGTATTTCTCAAAATAACGGGCACATTATTTGTGTTCGTGACAGTGACGGGGTTTTATAGCCTAAAATGTCGTTTTTGTTCGTTACTAACTGAACGAAGGTTTTCTGGAAAAAAGTATTTTTTGAGTGGCATGCATAACCTATCTATATGCTAAGCTAAGCAGATCAAACCGAAAGGAAAATAATGCAATTTGCATTTTCTAAAATGTCAGCACACAGTCACTAAATGACCAAGAGCTAGCCAACCTACAAAATCTCGCCCTATCTCATCCTACAATTTCAAAGGCAAAATAAACATATTTTTTCGGCATATATAAAAAAAATATTTTACCACCACACTAAGACAGGTCTATATTTTATGAATATCAAAAAAAAAAATAAAAATATTAATATTCGCCAAATATGCTACACATGATGCCACTGACAGGGGGGATAAGGGTTTAAATCGACGATAACCGATATTTATATTCTTAAATAACCATGCGATATAATCGCCATTTTTGCTCCCAGTAGCATCCCTTCAAAATGTAGAGAAATTTTCGCTTGCCGACCGTTTAACCAACAAATTGGGGTAGACCTTGATTACACCTTTCCAACGACGCTACACATGATGCCACTGATATGGGGGATAAGGGTTTAAATCGACGATAACCGATATTCATATTCATAACTGTTCGCGATAATCGTAAAACGCCTGTAGCTCACACAGTTCGCATTGGAACTGGACGAAATTTCAGCACGGCGTTTTAGTCTAGCGTACCTGACCAATGAAAGAAGAAAATTTGAAAAATTTGAAAGTTTAGAAAATTTCATTTTTATAATTTAATATGGGCAATATCGCGATTTTTGCTCCCAGTAGCATCCCCTTAAAATGAAGGGAAATTTTCACTTGCCAACCGTTTAACCAACAAATTGGGGTAGACCTTGATCACACCTTTCCAACGACGCTACACACGATGCCACTGATATGCCAGCCAAGCGCGTAGTTCCACATTTTTACAAGGTGTATTCTTTAGAATTTTACTAATATTTTTTCTGTTAAGATTACTATCGTTTTGCTTTGCTCAGTGGTGAAAACTTTTTGTAGAGGAATGCTAAACATAGAACCCTACTTTTCTATTACTAGAGCAAAAATATTTTTTAAGGGGCGTAACGTTTGTTATATTAACCACTTACAGTTCCTTATAGGATTATAGTCTATTAGTGATGCAGTTGGTAGCATGGCTGTTGTACCAAAAAGGACCATCTACTGCAGGTTGTCCAAGTTTTATTTGTGTTGTCTATTACCACATCAATCTCACGAAAGTGGTTTTATTTTAATCCTAATACAAGCAGTTCTGACGTTTATTTTGAAAAACATGCATTTATAGTAAGGCTGTTTAAATCTGTCTGGAAAACATAATTGGTTTTTAACTTATGTTTTGTTCTTATTAACTTCATTTACCAACATCTTCAACTTTATCAGGGAGAATTCAAGACTTCCATGAGAAGGAAGTGAAACTCGTATTGGGGCATTATGTGGTACAGGTCTTCTTGCTGAATCTAACACCTTAAGTAAAATTGTCCAACTTATTGATATCTGAAGTAATTTATTGCTTGCCTTTGGTCACACAAATTTAAATCAGGGAGTCGAACCGGAACCGAACCGGAACTTTATGAACCGGTTTTGGTTCAAATTTTCCCGAACCGCAACCTAACCTGAACCGTTTTATGTGAATTTCTGACGAGCCGAACCGGAACTGAACCCTATATTTTAAATAAACCTGAACCTTAACCGAACCCGAACCTGCCAATAAAAACGGTTAACTCCAGCATGACGTCACAACCTCTATTTCACAGAGTTAATCTATGCCATGGTTGAAATTTAAGGGGAAAAAATGAATATTGATTAAACAAAACCTTGTTTTTTTTATTTTCCAGATATTTCAATAACGAGCTGCTTGTTTACGTCACGTAACTCTATATTTATTGACACACATTTTAATCTCATATTGCATCCGAACCGGAACTTTATAAACCGGTTTAGAAAATAAATTTAGGCGAACCGGAGCTGAACCGGAACTTTTAAAATGCTCGGAACCGAAACCGGACCTGAACCGGATTCCGAAAAAATCCTTGAAACCGAACCGAACCTGAAAAGTCAAATGGTTCAACTCCCTGCTTTAAATAGGATAAGCAACAAAAATGCTGAATGAAATCTGGCATTACCAAACTTTTATTTGTTTTGTTTTTGTTCTGCTGTAGTGCTAGAAATTGTTATTTATACTCAGCTCAGGAGGTAATTTTACATCTGAAAATTAACTTCTTAATTACAAAAACGTTAATAAAACATCTTTCCTTTATACTGTTTTTAGAAAAATCAGTAAAAAAACATATAGAATGGTGCTTGAGTCACATTGTAGTTGGATAAGGTCACAGTGTGAATATTACAGCAAAACATTGAAAAAATTAAAATGCGAATATTTCAAAAACCTGATGTGCTAAAAATTTTCAGAATCAGCGCCGAAAACACATACAGAATCACATCTTCGTTTAAAATTTGCTGTTGACCAGTGAAATTTTTTAAGTTTTATGAATTTCTTTTTCAGATAAAAATTACATTCTTAGCTCAATTAATAAGCCATCAACCATCTTCATTTTTTGTCTGAGTAAAGTTATGCTGGTTTAAACAACAGATGTTAAAATCGTATCTTAAAAAGTCTTGCAAGACCATTAGAAAGGTTTGTGTAATTCCTATACAAACAAGTTTGTGGCAATGGTCTTCATTCTGTGTTGTGTCATAACATTGATCTATTTAACAAAAAAGATCTATATTTTTTTTTACCCCAATTGATTCTATGGGAATAAGTGAATAAAAAACAATGTTTTTATTAACCCAATGTATTTTTTTACCCCAATAATTTTATTTTGTAATCTTTAGGTTGATAAATGAAACTAGATATGCCTAGCAAATATTGATTGTAGACCATGAGCTGAAAAAACTTGGGTAGACAACTAACAGACATGAATTTCAGGTAAAATAACCATTACCACACTTGTTAGTCTTGTTAAGGAAATTTAAACCTATGCATCGAAAGGAATGAAATACCAGGTAACATTAAGGCCAGAATAAAGTGAAACATAAGAAGAAATTATTCGGTCACGAATAAGGACTTTTTTTATTCCGATACCTAATATTTTAAACAAAATGTATTGTGATCTGATTTATTACCACATGAAGGTATTACTATGTCAAATAGGCAAAATAAATTAAATTAAAACTTCTAAGGTTATTCTTTTCAGGTTAAATGATTAAAGTTTGCCTTAACATTACCTCAAGCTATCAAACTACCTTAGTAGAAAAAATATTTTTAGAAAATATACAAGTGTTCCAAAACCTGAACGAATGCATATCACAGTAGACTTGTCCAAATTTATAGGGGACAGTTTTGAAAATTTTCTGTAATGATAAGGATAAAATAAAGGCAACCTAACAATTTTCTTTATAAAAAAGAAGAGAAAGAAGATAATTTCAGGTTGTTGTGGGACTGGCCCACAAGTCCCAACAGTCATGTTGTTGAGGTAGTTTACTGCTTCTTGTGGCCAGAAATACCACTGATGTAAAATAATTGAAATGGTTCTAATGTACACTTGTTTTTATCCCCAGGCATCGTTTTTTTTGCCCCTTTGTCAGGGTAAAAAAACAAAAGTTTTAGTAAAACATTTTTTTTGATTTTGTAATAAAATTAAAAATCCTTAATGTGATTGGAAAGGTAGACCAATCAACTCAATTAGAATAGAAAATTACACTTGTGTTGCCAAAAACAAAAGTTAGGTGGACAAGTTAGGTAAAAATTTTTTTTTCTATTTTGTCTAAAACTATACATTCAATAATTTGATGAACAATCAAATCGGCCTTGTATTAACGGAAATATTTTTTGCTTAGAATGTGTTTTTTTCCATATTACTTATCAGAAGAGATTTTGCATTGTGAAAAGGACATAACAGTTTACTAAATAATAATGGTTTATAAACATCAATAAAAGTTGATAAAAAAACATATCCGCAACATATTTCAAGTCCACATTTTATGTCAACATTGTTAGCTAGATAGCTTTCTTTAACCGTCTGTTTTTATACCTTTTAGTTTTTAATCAATTTGCTTGCAAGTTTTTGGGAGCAAATTACTTAACAACTCATGAAGGATAATTTAAATGTTTATAGTGTTGTTTATGGTATTAAGACAGCACAAACAGATTAGATGAATCTTTATAACTTTGTCCAGGTCTTTTGTAAAATGACTATAAATCTGTGAGTTGGACCAAGGATTGATTATATTAGCTATTGTTTATAATTTAAAATATGGTTAATTTTGGCAACTTGTTTACTTGTGGAGGTATTTCCTATAAAAAACGTTGGATAGTTTTGAGCACTTAACTACATTCCAATTGTACATCCATATGTGTAAATACATATACTGATTTGTGGTTTAAAAACTGTGTATGACACCAAAGTATTAAGGGAGACTATATGTAAGAAAAAAAATTAGGTTGGAAGGAAATTTGCATAAAGCATTCCTGTTATTTGGCAAGTGTTATTCAGTCCTGGCGAGGGAGAACTCTGGCAAGTGCAAATTTTAATGCAAGGCCAACCCTAAAAACATAAACATATAAAATTTAATGAGATAAGTGCAACTGAACAGGACGTCATGACGTGTCTTGTCTTATGGAATTATTCTGAGCCTACGTAGCTCAGTCGGTAGTGTGACAATAGAGAGTTGTGAGTTTGAATCTCACCAGAAACTAGTTTTATTAAGGCTGGCAGAATTTTGCCAGCCTATTGGTGGCAAGCATTTTGGGCCCAAATTCTTCTGTTTTTTGTCTCCTTTTTGCACCAATTCTATAGTCGCAAGCATTCTGCCATACTGACGTTAACAGTGGCCTAAACGCTTGCTTCATATACCACCACACTTAGTTCAGTTATTAAAATACCGGCCTGTTTATGGCTAGGATTGTGTATAAGAATCTCAGCATGTAGGCAAGATATACATATATATATATATTGCAGCTCCCTCACTCCCTCACAGAATAAAATATTTTGACACTAATCTTAATCAAATAGGATGTCTTGACTTACATTGTAACTTGAGTTTCTTCTGTTTGTTCTTCAGACATACTTTTAAAATAATGACAAATTAGATTTTTGCAAGAAATACTGGAAAAACACAAAAAGGGAAAATTTGTTATAACATCAAAGCAAAATTAACAACGTATCAACGGTTGGAGGTTGCAGTTAGACGTAGAGCAAATATAAAAGCTCATACAGAAGTAGGTAGCATTTTGAACAGTTAGAACAAATCTTTATTTATTTTCAACATGGTGAAAAAGCACTGAGTCTTTGCATATAAAATGCTACCTACTTCTGTATGGGCTTTAATAATAATCACTCTATGTCTAACTACAATCTTCAGCTATTATCTTAAGATTATTCCAAACGGTTAAAATCTACTTCTGTATGGTTAAATATATACGTATATTCATTTTTCCAAGAAAGAATATGCATATTAAGAGTTCAACTGATTTTATGATTCATCCAATGCAGTTCCACCAAGCTTAGCAACAGCCCCTCATCTTGTAAACAATCACGGTTTGCATGCGGTCCCACTACCCGGCATAGTACTTTATTTTTAGCTATGAATTTTTTTGAATAGCAATATTGTAGCTGCGCAATTTTAAGCTGCAATATCATCTTGTCTGCACAAACTCCAAAATTTCCAATTTGGGACTCAAATGATAAGTTTGATAAATTACCACACAATTAAAAAATATAGGAACCTGTTACCAAGTTTTGAAGTACGATATACGGAATATTCCATATATGGAAGAATAGGTCGGTCACATACGTTCGAAATTTAAAGCTCAGTAAATGGCTATAGAACTAGATTGCAACCAAGAAGTATCTTCTCCTGCACAATATTTCGGTTGGGCTTAGTGTTTGGGTGGTGGTGGGTTATGTAATATTACTTTTATTATTTAATAATGTTGCTTATCCTACCCAAACACTAACCCCATCCTAACCCAGATAATGTTTGTTTTCGTAGGATTTTAAACCAGCCCCGAAGATTTCAACCCGTTAAGCGAAAATCAAAATTTGCACTTGTGAAACCGAATCTGCAAAATTACAATACGATTTAGCTAAAGCTGTTTAAAAATTTGAAGTTCAGTATAACGGGTTGCCTGGCAAATAGCTTCTTCCAATAGCTTTTAGGCATCTTTTAAAGCTATTTATTCAGCTAACAAGGCAATTTAAACCGATTTACGAAAAAAAACATTAAAATTGCGCAAAACTCAGAATAATAAATTAAATATGATCACCACCCAACCCAATTCAACAAAAAAACTACCTATGAAAGCAAGTGTAAAAAAAATTTACGTTAGTCTTGGTCTAATGCAGTGGTTCTTAACGTTTGACAACCTGTTGAACCCCTATGTTATTCTGTAAGCTTTTGTCGAACCCCAAATTTTGGTTCAGTATTTGTTCTTACTACTAGCAGCTCAAATGAGGCATGATCAAATTATAAACTTGCATTTAAGTTATATTGGCCAAACTTTTAATTTAAAGGTTACATGACATCTTGGCACACAAAAAATAGATTTGACTTTCTCTTGAAATAACAGCATTTATGGTTCAGAGGACGTTCTCGCCAAACCACTGAAACAGCCTCCTGGTTAAGAACCACTGGTCTAATGTGTTGTTGCTGTTGTGTTGGGCTCAGCTAATAAAAACAAATATATATTAACAACAGCAGATAAACCTTTTAAATCAGCCTAAGCATTTGTAGCTTAAAACATTAAACCAAAAATAATAATTTGAGAATTGTTCTTTTTTTTCTATAAACTAAAACTGGTTCCCCTTTTTGCTCACTGTTAAAACTTAATTTAACGTTGTTAAGGTTACTTTACTTTTTATTTTTATTATGCTGTAGCCGAATACCACATTCCTTAAAATACGTTACTAGAACTCCACAAGTGACATTTTTTTAATAAAAGTTGTGTTTTAAGAGTGTTGTCAAAATATAACTAAAAAAATGTGCCTAGATGTGTATAATTAGTTTTAATGTTGTTAAGAGATGAAGACGATTGTGGTATGCAGTATTATAACAATTTCTAATTCTAACGAATAACTTACCTGGTTACGAAACGGGAATTACCCAGTTTAGTTTCGCACAAACAAGTAAAATAAAAAAAAGATTTAGACGAAGCAAATTAATCGCAGGTCCGTGTTTGTCAAACTGTTGAATTATTTACGCACGGAAAAACAAATTTCACAAGGTTGAAACCACAAAGATAGGAAATGATCAATTTACTACATGCTGCTTGTACATTAACCGCAAATTGCAACGAAAAATACCAGTAGTTAAAACTTAAAAGGGTAATTTCAATCCTAGCTACAACAATGCAACAGCTTGTGCTGATGCCAACCACACAGATGTAAATTTGATAGTTGCGCTAAAAAACAAAAACTGAAAGAATTTGCATCTATTGGCTTTTGCTTCTCGTGTTGCATTCCAGTGAATGCGATGTAGCTTTTGTGGTAGGACAGTATTGAATAAATGGTTGAGGGAGGCTATTTTTAACGTAAGAAAACTTTATTTGGGCTTTACTGTTGATTTTGTTCTGAAACAGTTACTGGACAGTTGTAGTATATAAACAAAAGGAAAATTAACAATTTTATAGAGTTTTAGATTGCTCAATAGTCAATATATTAGGAGGCTTTGTTGTGTGGTGGCAGTGGCCATTTTTACATGTTTAATTAATCGTTTTAAGTAATTAACGAATAACAAAAACATGCGCCCCTTTATTATTTCTTGTCTAATTATCAAAATTGTCATAACGCATCCTTACCAAAAACATCCTGTTGTATATTTATCAAAATTGTAATAATATATCTATTTATCAAAGAGCTTTATGTGTCTAAACTCGAAAATGTAATGTTGACAATTGCTACTGTGTGCGTTTTTAGTGAAAACTTCCGGTAAATTGCCAGTGCCTTGCGAAACAGTTCGGCCACTTGTTCACAGATGACAAATAGCAAAAATTGACACATATCCTTCCTCATATTGTACTAGAATGTTCGACCTTAAAATCGCCGCTTTGAGAATTGGCACATTAGCCGCATCTCAAAACAATGATTGAAATTGTGTTTACAGTTAGAGAAGCCGCTTTTCGTGTACTAATATGGACAGATTCTAACTTCCTTGTAGGAGATAAGTTGAGAAAGAAAGGCGATAAGCCAACACCCGTGTGACGAAATTAATATTAGATAATGTAACAATTTGCCGTGTCATTGCTGCGTCATAATCTTTTTCTCGCACAGAAAATTTCTCTTCTAAGTTTTGTGTGTAAAAAGGATTGCTTACAAAAATAAAATGTCCAGTTCTCAGGATCAATTTACAAGTTGTTCGGCTGTTAAATCTAGTTCAGGTTACAGTCCACAAAGTTCAGTAGAAAACAAACAGTTAGACGAATGGGACGCTGTTAACCCTTCGTCAGAAGATTCATCAGCGCATTCAGCAAAAAGGACTCTCAACCCATTTGTAGATTTGGGTAGTGATTGGCCATCAAGCTCGACATTTGGACGAGAGAAAAGACCAACGCCTATACCAAGTGCTCAAGCTAAGTCTAGGGAAAGTTCACCAGAAGACAGAAGAACCCAATCAGATTCAGATTATTATCCTGATAGTCTAGAATCTTATAGTCGACGCCAAAGAAGAAGAACCAGAGAAACTTCAAGACAAAGAACATTTTACAACCGACAAACTGATTCCAGGCAAATTCATCCATTCATTGATCTCTATGCACGAATCCGTGCACCAAGCATTCAACAAATACGACTGCAAAACAGATCGTTTGAAGCACGCGTTGTAAGAACAACTTTCGATTACTTCGAGACCGCAAGAGCAGAAGAATTTCGTCATATCAGTTCAATAGACAATTTGTGTATATCAACTCTCCACGCTTTGAGGCTCAACAACTCTGAAGGAGACATTTTTACAAGACAGACGTCTCACCTTCCGTCTATGCTCGGAGACAAGAACCACGTTGAAGAATATATCGCCTTGAGATTGTACTTAGGAGTCCCGTCCCATCTTATACGTGATTTCGTACTCACAGTTGTTTTAAAAGTTTCTAACTGGATGGTTTATTACAGTGGTTCTCAACCGCCGGTCCGCGTCAACTTTTCTGCCGGTCCGCCAAACATATTACAATTTTATATCACAATTGCAAAATGCAAGATCTTGATGGCTTGTCCACCAAATCAAGAACTTCGCCAGCTTCGTAATTTGCAAAATTGTGACGTAACATAGAGTTAGGCTACAACTCGTTTAAGTCTTCAACTTTAAGACCAATTACACGTGAAAACTTTCGTATGCCACGTATGATATAAAAAAGACAGCAGAAAATTGCTAATTAAATTGAAGTTTCCATTCTTTGCTTTTAAGTTGCATACTTTTGTCGTTTTTACATTTTGCTGATTTTGATTTTTTTAAGGCCCACCGGTCCACAAACTTCGTTTTGAAATTTCAAAAAAAAGGTTGAAACCACTGGTTTATTAAGTGTGACACTGTTGTACCAGCTAAAGTCTTTTAAGGTTTCGACGATTTTATAATTTTTATTTAAAAACCATAAATCTTTGTATTGCGAAGCTTACTTATTAAACTATATCCAAAGTTTAGATATAAGCAGACTGGTGATTTGCCGTGATTTTTTGTGATTAGCGGGAATTTGCTTAGTAATAGTTTCGAGTAAGCCTAGCCTATTATTTTCGTTGAATCGCTGGCCTAGAACGATGTCCTATGGTAAGAGAGCAACTATGTTGTCTTGTGCCTGAAATATAAGAATATTCTAACCGCGTGGTGGCAGAAAAGAGAAACGTTTAAATCTGTTCCCAGAGCCAGGATTCTTGTATTGGGGGTGGAACCCTAAGGGGTGCGTGGTCTAGTTTTAGGGTGTCAATGAAGGCCGATTTTTGTGAGATTTTCATGTATAACTTAAAAATGAGAACGTTTTAAAAGCAAATGCTTTGGCGCCGTTGAAATGTAGGATATTTAACATTTGTTTTCATTTGTTCGACCGTAAACAGCAGGTTTCATCAGTTTAGTTGTTTTATAACGGTAACTTGGTACATTATTTTTAAAAGTCTATGTAACTTTATTATTTTAGGGGTCCGCGGTAAAAAAATTAACGAAACTCCCTTTTTAAAAGTTTCGGCATTTTAACGGATTTTACTCCGAATGGAATATTGTAAAATTTATTTTGGTACATTTTTACCTTGCTAGTTTACTATAATTTTCTCAGCTTTAACAAATAAAAATTACCGCATTTTTAAAAACTAGAATTTTATTTAAAAAACAATTAACTTTAAAAAAAATACGGCGCTGGCCTAGAATCCTATCACAGCGCTCAAAGAGTTATTAAAGCAACGCACAATATTTGGGTTGAGGTTTCGGTTAGTGTTTGGGTGAGGGTGGGTCAAGTATTATTATTTAATAATATTGCTTAACCCACCCAAATTCAAACGCTAACCCGCACCCTAACCAAAGAAATGTGCGTTGTGGTAGGATTTTAGACCCGCGCCGACAAATTAGCATATTTTGTATAATCAAAAATTAGATAACAACTAAACTAAGGCCATACAAGTAATTTACAAATAATAGTACAATTAGCGTGTTTGCAACAATTGATTGAACTAGAAAACAGAGGTTGCCTTTTTGACAAAATCAGCATTAACGTAGTTAAAAATAATAATTTCAACTCACCAGTACTTTTTGCGGTGCAGGTCTGTTATTATCCAGTTTGTCACAGTTACTGATTTAAGTTAGTTTTGTAAACAAATTCCAACAATAAATTACTTGGCAAAACAAAACACTGCTCACTTCTGCTTCAAATAGTAAATGAACTGAAAAGCAAAACAATTGAGAAAACAAAGATAATTCCAAAACCATTGTTACGTAGATAGTAAATAACAACATTGGACTGAGGTTAAACTTAACATTAATTAAATTAAAACTTACAAACGTAATGTTTTTCATATTATTAGGCCAAAACTTGATTTAGTGCTAGGAAAGGTAGGTGACTTCTGACACTAATTTATTATTTCCTATAAAACTAGCCCCAAGCAAGCAGGTTCAATGCTTTTCATTTAACGTTATCAAAAAACAGTTGTATTTTTTATTTTGTTGAGACAAACCTTCTTGCTAAATTAAATAAACGTTGCCAGTTTAGTATTTAGGCTGCTAAATAATAAAAAATGATTTTATTAAAATTTAAATGCTGGTTTTGCAAAAATCCAGATATTATAATTTAATAAAATATTTTTGTAAATTGAGCGATATTTAGTAAGCACCCTCTTGTAAAATCCCTGCAACAACAACTCACAACGTTTTACCAGGTGAGCAGACATCGATAAATCATACATACATCGTTCGACAACATCGGTTCGGACCCGCTAGCAGATTTAATCGACATAATATTAAAATGGTTTAAGCAGGTTATTTTTTGGTCACTTTAAAAACCGCTACTAAATTGTGAGAAACAGCAAACTATTTATTCCACATATCACTGTAACTATCTGCTGTAGTTTTACATAAGCAGAAAATAAGATGATAGACTGTTTCAGTTCCTCAAAACGCCTTTCAGTATTATATAAATATACTGGATGTAAATTTTAAACTAGAGCAGCATTTTCTGCTTGCAGAAAAACTAACTTTGAACGCTAAAATAAAACAATTGCGAATAACAGGAATCTAATGACTGAAGCGTGTTTTTTGAATTGGATGGCTGTACAGGTCTCCAGATATTTTGATTGGGAATAACATAACAAACATTGGATATCGCTGAACAGCTAAGGTCGGCAACAGTCGGGGTCGGATCCAAATTTATAAAACTTTAGGCGGGCAACTAAAAATATTAAGTGCCAAATTATAAAAAAAAAAATTCGAGTAGTTTTTAAGTTTTCATTGTGACGACTGTAAATCAAGGGCGGAGCGTGTTTTTTTTTCATCAAAAATGGGTTAGTTATATTTAAGGTGGTAAAACGTCACAAAATACTTGTCCAAAAGCCACATGCGGCTCATGAACGGTGGTTTCCCAGCCGCTGTGCTGGATTTATAATTACGTTTTGCGACAAGCACAAAAAATGTGAATTGACTTAGTTTAAATGCTCTGTTTGTAAGAGGTGACGGGCCGTAAGTCGAGTCCTTGAATAAATGAACTGTGTGGTGAGTTTATGTGAGTGGAGAAGCAGGCGTACATAGAGTAAATGCTAATAGACCTGCCTCTCTCAAGTTTAACAGGCTATGGTTGCTCAATTTTAGTTAAAGCTTCACTGTTACAACTGACTTGTAGTTGGTTAATGTCCAACAACATCAATAGTGTTTTGAGTTCACTTTCTACGATTCAACTCTTCAAGGCTGGCGAAGACCACACTGAAGGAATAATAAATTGAAAACTAGAAACAACTTCTTGGTGTCAATAAAAAGTGTAACTGATTCAAACACCGACAAATTGTACGAAAACGAATATAATAATCAACCAGCCAATAAGAGAGCAACACGTGGAGTTTCAGCAACATTTCTTTTCTTTCCGAATAGAATGCGTTTAATTGCGACGAAAAACAAAGGTAGGAACGCAGATATTATACACGATTCAAATACTGACCAAGAGGTCACGTCTAAGTTTCCTGCGAGGCGGGAAAGTCCCAGCACGTGGTCGCAGCTGATTGGTCAATCCTCCTCCTCCTCCAATCAGTCGCTAGGTGTCGTGGTTGAGGTGGTCACAAGTGGGCGTTAAAGAGTGGCAAGAAGCACGTGATGCAACAACGAGCGCTGATTGGTCGACAAACAATGAAAGGGGATTGTTGTGTAACATTGCTTGATCGTGACGTCACACAGTCGTGACGTAATCAGGCTCGGTGGTTTTAAACACTGGGGGGCGGTAGTGTGTAGGTGGAATAAATAAAATGGCACAAAACAAAAATAAAAGCTTTCATCATCGGTAAGTTGTGTAACACCTTCGCTTAAAAACCACGCGCCTTGGTGACGTATGTGTGTGTGTGTGTGACGACATCATTTGTTGCCTAGCGACGAGTAGTGACGTCACCTTGAGAGTTTCCGCAGTGACGTAGGTTTTCTGTTGTCCCCTGGGTCACGTGATTTCTGTTCCAACAAAGTACAATGTAACAATTGCCTAATCACGTGATCGCGCAAGGTCACGGGGTCATCTGGTGACATTGTGACGTCACTTGTCGGAAGTTGAACCGCAACAAGACTGCGTAACAATCAACAACAATGATCATTGGCTACGATTGTTAGTTAACAGACACAATAGTGAGGCCGATTGTATAAAATGTTTCGTACAACTTTACTTTCTAATTCCCGCTTCGGTCGTTTTAATCTAATCGCGGCAAAAGTGATGGAAGCGGGTGGCGATTGTGACCTCGAGTACGAATTATGACGCAATAATGGAGTGAAACCCATCCTTGTCGAGCAAATAAAGTTTGGATGTTTTTGCCAAAGTTCAGTTTCCGCGTTTTACATTTTGTGGTTAGTTGAGGGCAAATACCACAAGGGCGTCGATTATACTGTGACGTAACAATCTCGCCGAGTTACGTCACAAAGCCCCCACCTATTATTTGTTCACCCACACAGCGCGGAACTAAGTCAATAGACATTGTTGCGTCATAAACGTAGGTTTACTAGAGGTCACGTTCCGACATATTGACGTCATAAAGAGTTTCTTGCCGAAATATTTTGAAATTATATTTGCACACAAAACCAATTCCAAAACATGAAAAGTGAAATGACCAAGCAAATCAACTGAAAACCACCCCAAAAAATTAAAGAAAGACAAACAAGAATTGTTGAAATATGTAAGATTCCAACTCGTTCCGCTAAACTCCGACGAACCGAGTTCGAATCCCACACAAAGCACGATGACGTAACTGACCTGGCGTCCGAAGAGCCTGCTGAAAAATCCCTTTTTATTTGGATTGGACTGCTGGTCGTATGGGATGAGGTCGGGCGTGGGGCCTCCGTCCGGCGCGAACACGTTCAAGTCCTCGTACACGTCCGTCTCACAAACCTACAACAAGCACAATTTAGTACAATCACAAACCTACAACAAGCACAAATTAGTACAAGCACAAGTGAGTACAAGCACAAGTGAGTACAATCACAAACCTACAACAAGCACAAGTTAGTACAAGCACAAGTGAGTACAAGCACAAGTGAGTACAAGCACAAGTGAGTACAAGCACAAGTGAGTACAAGCACAAGTGAGTACAAGCACAAGTGAGTACAAGCACAAGTGAGTACAAGCACAAGTGAGTACAAGCACAAGTGAGTACAAGCACAAGTTAGTACAAGCACAAGTGAGTACAAGCACAAGTTAATAAAATCCTACAACAAAAACAAATCAATACAACAATTAACAAGTTTCAATTTCATTAACTTGCTTATTTGAGCATAGTAATGACGTCATTGGTACCAGGTCGGATTGCTAATTATTAGTGAATGTATCGGAAGTACTTAAGAATCTGAGATCCCTAGTTTGGAAGGCTGCTATTTGTAAGACCATAAAGAACGAGCAGCCCCTTTATTATGCACAAAGATTTAAAGGTTTAATGGTCAAAAGCAATAATTTGAGTCAAGAAACACAAGAACGCCACAACTCCAAGTTGGACGAATGTCAGCTCTGGCCTACTTAAGTATTAACAATCCTCAACCAAAGTTTGGTACAAAACATATAAATTAAAAGTTTGTGTGGTTCTACCAATAAAAATAAAAAACTGCTGCAATGAGCCAACAATTACCTCATTTTGCCACGGTATCGACACAGATCCAGTTGCAAACTTTGCGTAAAAGTCACAATCTTTTTGTTCTATTGTGACTCCCTTCACTGTTGAAAATTGCTCAATGTCGAGGACATCTTTTGCGTAAACTGCGTGAGGCTAAAAATAAACAGAAGCAAAGTTAAGCAAATGGTGGCAGAATGAACAAATTGAACATGCTTGCACACAAAAGCTCTATGTGGCTTTTGCCTAATCAGCAGCACTCTTATCAAGATCAGGGTTTTTAAACATGGTGAACGGCTCACCCAGGGTGATTGGAATTATAACAATGGTTAGTAGTTATTACCCCCCTAACAGTTAGGGGGAATAATTTTGCTCATAAACATTGCCTGTAGATACTGTTATATATATATTTATTTATTAATGCACTTTATTCCAGCCTTGTTGATAAACCCATAATGTTAGTGATGGATTTTATACTACAGTTTTATCTGTTTGAGATTTCATTGCATCCATGGCAGTATTGAAAAGGTTAGCCCTTGGCTGCCATTCATAGCATAATGCAGCATTATAAGGGCATGCATAAATAATAGATGCCAGAAATTATCAAATCAATAGCTTCACTCCATGCATTATAATCATCAGCGCAGGACAAGATACCATAACCTGGGTTTCAAACAATACTAACTAATCTTTTTATGCCTCCTGAATATAAAGACCAAATGATAAAGAATAAAAATGGCAAAATACATTTAAGAGGGGTCGGAATTGTTTTGTAATTATTTTTAGTACTTCAATGTGTTAATTAAAATAACTCAATAAAGGATAATTATAATAAAAAATAGAGGTTTCACTATAGAACAAATATATTTAATGCTAAATTACAAAATATATATCAAGCGTTAATAATATTGTTTGAAGTGTATAATAATCAGACAGGCAGGATATTGGTGGTATACTTAGTTTTGCTGAACTGGCAAATAAACTACCATTGTGCAAGTGTTTTAATAAAGGCAGGGCCAGTGCTTTTGCCCTTATTGACATCACAGGAGACACATGCTATATTCAAATGAGCACTTCAAAGTCAACCCTGCCTTGGTGGTAATGGCTTTTAGGAATTAATCAGCTTATGGTAGTTAGATATAATTAATGCACAGACACGAAGCAGATTGGCAACAGCCTTACATTTTGGTCATGCTTAAAAACGATGCAATAACAGGTTTCAGGCATGTATGTCCTCAATGGTATTTAAAAAGAGGTTTTAAAAACAGAACATTATTGCATTAATTAGATTCTGAAATATATTATTTAACTGCTAATGAGAAAAATATTACCATTTTCTGTTACAAGACAAAACAATTTCAGTGGAAAACACATGCTATTATACATGGCAATTTCAGGTAAAAGCCTGCTACAAGGCATCTACAAGAGTTACACGCCGTATTCCCCAGCATTTCTCAGCAATATTAAAGCAGCGACTGCTGAATGTGTTGGGCAGACATCGAAATTGCATTTATAAATAGCGAAGGTGCTGGTGTAATTTACTGGGAAGAGTTTGTGACGTCAATGGTCTATTGACGAGAGGAAGTGATCTCACAAAGAACGAAGCTAACCCACGCAAGCAAATCGTTATACCAACATGTATGCGTGTGTGAAAGTGAACAGCCACTTCATATTTTTGATCATATCCTAATACAACTGATTTCTACCACCTTGATACTTTGTTTTATTTTCCAGCGACATTGTGAACAACTAGTGATAATAAAGTTGTGGCAGCTTTTTGCAGGCAACTCCAAGGGTTTAAAGTGGTACATTATGGGCATCGAATTAAGCAGGGTTTTACAACTGCACACTTGGTTACTGGGAAAGCCAAGTTGTGAAGATATTAGGTTTTATTTATGATTACTGGGCAGTCCGCAAAGTGGGCTTATGCACAAAAGGAACTAAAAATATTGAAACAAACAAAAAGCAGCTGCTTTATTTAAAAATTGTAACAAACTAAATGGTCTTTAAATGCACACGAAGTTGCACAAAGGTTCAGTTTTTGAAAAAGTGAAATAAAGGAGATTAGTAATACAGAAAGCTGTAAATATTTATGCATTCACCAAGCACTGAATGAATTATAAGTTCTGCCTGGTTTAATTTGCATATAATATATTAACAATTGATAACTCACATCTAATTCAAAAGGAACTTTATCGAAGGGTGGTTTCCCAAAGGGTGCATTCCCTCTTTCCAATCTTCTGAAGTTGATTTGTGAGAAGAAGCGATGAGCCTTGACGTCATCGGCACAACTTCCATCACGACACCCCAACCGGTCCGAGATGTCCTTCTTCAGAAGCTGGATGAAAAACATCTTGTTAGAAACACCACAACAAAAGTGTTCATTTAAGAGCAGTTCCAGATTATAGTGGAGGGGTGGGCAATTATTATTAAGGGGAAAGGTCAAAAAGAGGATCTGAAGTACACACAATATAAAGTGCTCTTTAAAAGGAAAGCTGTAGTTATCCTTGTTTTGACAATCTGGTAGTAGGAATAGGTGAGAATGCATAGCAAGTGGAACTTATTCAAAAGTTTTTTTAGAAAGAAAACCAGTAGGTCTGATAACAGCAACCGTATTTTTGTTAGGCCAATCGCTATCCGAGATAGGGTGGATTAATCGGCACTCGCCCAAAGCTAATAAAACACCACATTGGTGAGCTTGGCAAGTGCAAAAACTCAATCCAGTAATATAACTAGAAATATTTGAGTATTCAGTGTCGTTCATCCTGGAGACACAATTTATAAAGGTCGCCGAATCGTTGTAAAACAATTATTACCAGATGAACTATTTTTGTGAATATTATCATGCCTGGTAGCAGCAGTTTATATATATGTAGGTAGGAAGTATAAGAAAAAAAAAACACCTACATTTTCTTGCTAATTAAACAAAGTGATTGCAATGTAAACCAAACCACATCAGACAGTGTTTAACATTATCAACATAAAGCACAACCGTCGGTAATCACAGTTAACTTTGCGCTATTTGGTGAGTGATTAGTAATAAAAGGCAGAAAGTGCCAGGTCATAATGGATTGTTGTCATGGTGATAAATGAACTTCCTTCCTCACTAACCAAATGGGGAAACACACAATGCAAGGTGCCGATGCTTCGCTGGCTAAAACCACCAGCGTACAGCAACAAACTGATGGTCTGCTGCGTTCATTGTGGGTTGGGACGGTGGGGGTGGGTTTAAGGTTTTTTTTACTGCCCTTAAAATGCCAAACATTATGAAACAATAAGATAATAAAGTGATAGTAAATAATACAAATAAATAAATAAAATATTTAGAAGAAAATAGTCAACTGGGTTAAATATCCACTGACCTATGTCTTAGTTTCTCTTCTTCATGGAATAACAAACCTATATTTGAGTCTAGAATTTCAGCCGGTTGGCCGTAGTTTAGAAATATTTAATTGGTATATTTATGTGTTAAACTGAGAATTTCATACGCCTTAACTGTTAGGAAAAATTTGGATTATGTTAATTAAATAACAAATTCATTAGAGAACAATTTTCTAGATTTTGAACTTTCTGTTTAAAACTGAGAAATTTGCACAGATAACAAATTCCTTTAGATTTAAATATATTTAATTGGCCTAAAAGAATAAATTTGGAGCTAATTAAATTGAGTTCTAATAAGTCGGTTTAGCTCAACAGAATTGTTTTCCATGTTTGAAGATATTTACTAGATATATTGTTATACATTGAGGAATTTTAAAGCGCTTAGTTATTTTAAGATAAATAAGATTAAGTTCAAATAAATTATAAATTAGTTGAGACTGTTTGAATGTATTTATTGTTTTAGCTGAGGAATTTTGTGCTTTGCTTTTTAAGCTGATTAGAATTGCAGCATTGTGTTCCACCAAATAACCCACAGTAGAAAACCACTCAGCTATCAGCTGCTTCAAAAATCATTGATCCATGTGGCAACTAAACCACAAGCCAACTCACACAAAGTAGAAGTTTAAACCTTTACAGTGGGTTGCAGTAGCATTTGGAAGGTGGAACAACTAACATCAGCACACATGCTAACATATAACCCACATGGTTGTATTCCGGTTACAGTGTTGAAAGTGTAACTGGCAAGACTTTTATGAAACAAATTTAAAGACAATAAGATTTTTCAGAGAAAATTGATAAGTTTAAATTTGGATTGCTCAATATGCTTTGAATATAATTCCAAAAGCAAAACAGTCTAAATGTCATTGTCAAGACAATTACAAATAACTATGACAATTTCTAACAACATAACGTAAGCTTAAAACAAATTTAAAGACTTGCAAAACATAGGATTTTTCAAAGACTTTCCACTACGCAAATCAATTCAAAGATTGAAAGGTAACCCTGTATTGTACACCTGCTTATTAGGCTCAAGTTAGCAAGATAAACTTACTGTTAGACATTCAATTGAACTGCAATGTATTGTTATATTGTACCGAGTTGGATGTTACTTGAACTACAGACTTACCATGGAGCAGATTGACTTTGCTTCGTCTGTGAACTTATCGCTGTAATTCTCTGTATCTTCCTTAACCCTCCGATCAACTTCCTCCCGTTTCACTTTCTCCTTTCGTCTTCGGAACGGAGCTTGCCCGGCGATCATCTCGTAGATGATACACCCCAGACCCCACCAATCGGGGCTCATCTCGTAACGTTCGTTGCGAACAACCTCTGGGGCTGAAACACACATTGTTAGTTGATAGTTTCCATGCAAGTTAGGAGTTGTTGCACACTATATTTTATATTTATGTATATCGCATATATACACAATTAAAAATATATTTGGAAGCACGATGGCTGGAGGTTTGAGTTAAAGTAGTAAGAATATCAAAGCCCATACAAAAGTAGGTATCATTTTGTGAACATTTTGAAGATGTCAAAAATGATTAGAGATATTCAAACTTAAAAAAACATGTTACCTACTCGAATATATGGGCTTTTGTATTCTTACTATGTCTAAAAAATATTTTAAATATATATTTATAATAAAGTAAACAATTGTGTGTTTACATGTGTTCAGGCATTATTTGAAAAAACTGTTGTAAAACCCATGAACACTACTTATTGCATATATCACCCAATGTTTTACCATACAGTTGTCTTAGCTGGGATATTAGCACATAAATAATTAAACCTAAAGTCGGAAAAAACTAAGGTGCTACAACAGTAAAACAAATCAAGCTGACAAATAAATTATAAAGACTTTAACCCAAAAGAAAGCATAAGATTGTAAGAATTAATAATTAAAGTTGTCCATTCTATGAAAGTTCTTAAAAAATATATTTTACCACAAATTGTATGTCAGCAGGAAGCATATACATATTTCTTGGATACATCCATTGAAGCAAAAAGGAAAAATTAATTATTTAATTATCAGAAATCTTTAATTAGCAGTTTAAAGCAGCAGCACTTAGCCATTAGCAATCAATAAGTGCTTCTTAGAGAGGTCAGATGCATTCTTGGCAAGCATTAGAATGTAACTATAAGAGCTAATGTAATGATGCCAGGCAATCCTCTCATGTTGGCTGCTTTTAATGCCACACACTTGATTTAGCAGTTATAATTAACAAGATGCATACAACAAATGCCAAGCAACGCAAGGCTTTATGTGATTAAAAAATAAAGGTTACATAATGGTTGTGGGTTGTAGTTAGACGTAAAACTAATATTAAAGCCCATATAGAAGTAGGTAGAATTTTGAACATTTCAAGAAAATGTTAATATAATGGCTGGGTATTAGTTAGAATGAATATTGAAGACCATACAGGAATATGTAGGATATTTTAAACTGTTTAAAATATTTACAAAAATTCATGGCCAATGTTAAAATAAATCAGGAAATATTCACAACTTTCATATTATGCTACCTACTCCTGTATTTTATGTTAATTCTATTTACAATGTTAAATAATTTTTTTGTTTATACCTTAATCTGTTTACACAGGTGAACATAACTAGGAGTCATTACTAAAAAGGTCGCACTCAAAACACAATCATTATTACTATCAATGTGAACCAAAGTTGAGTGTTTTATACAAGGGTTCAAACTCACCCATATAACCCACGGTCCCGACACGACCTTTGATCTTTTCACCTTCAGGAATTCGAACCGCTAGTCCAAGGTCAGATATTCGGATGTGACCTTGAAATGATAAAGAAAGGCAATTAAAACTATGCTGTTAACTAAACCATATTTGTATTTTTAAGAGAAATCTGTTCATTTAGCAATTATGTAAGAGGCTTACCGTTATCATCCAGAAGAATGTTTTCTGGCTTCAAATCCCTGCAAAAACAACCAATTATATAATCTATGCTTGCATTTCATGGAAAACGCTTATACACAAAACTAAACAAACTTTGTTGTCGGTGGAATTACGTTTAACAGGGTAATCGAAGTGACAGCATCACATAAGTTAACCACTCATTCTTATGAATAAATTGAAAGCCTTTTCGAAGAAAAAGGTGACATGTTTTGAAGGACTCCAGCCATAAGACCGAAGTAAAACAACACCAACGTCTGAATTAGACATAGTTGGGGATAAGGCGAAAATAGAACTAATACCTAATGGTAGTAAGAACATCTACATCAAGATAAGTCAAAAACCCGTCCAAAAAACACCTAAATGGCCAGAATCAGGCCTATACAACATTTTACCTAACCCCAAGTACAACACTGAATCCCCTAATAATTTCAACCCTAACCCATTTCTAACCCCAGCCATCACACACGGATTTTCTCAACAACTTAAGCTACACATAAAATAAATTTAAAGATATTTGGAAAAACCTGGGTTTTTCAAAAACTTTGTGAAAACATTGACTACAACAAATCTTTAAAAACACATTCAAAAACATTTTTATTAATGGATTTTTTTAAATAACAGCTAACTCAAGAATAACGACCTGACAGTAAGAAATTAAATCTTTGGTTGGTACAACTGTATATAACATGGAATTGTATTTTGCTTCACCTGTACACTATTCGTTGTTTGTGCAAGTCTGCCAGGCCACATGTGATCTCAGCAGCATAAAATATTGCTCTTTCTATGTTGAACCCCGGCTCCCCCATATTGTGGATATGGAACTTCAGGTCACCTCCGTTCATAATCGTCAGGACGAGGTTTAGAGCGTCTTTCGTTTCGTAAGCGTAACCCAAGCTCACCTGAACACAAAGCTCGATTAAACGCCGGGTAAAACATTACACCATTGTGACAGAATTAGCGCAGATCAATCGCTTGAAACAAAAGCAGCCAGACTTCAATGGACAGTTGGGACTTTCAGTAATATCAATAGCAGAGCAATTCTTCAAAGAGTCAATTTACTTCGAGTGACACTTAAAAGCACAGTTTTACCAAATAAAATCAATAAAAGATTTCTATTTTTAGAAAAATTGAACAAACAAAAACAAAACTTTTCACTTTATATTTTTTTACAAACAAAATTTAATTACTACAAAAATACTTAAAAAACTAAACCCTTAAGCTGAAGAGTCCACACTTACAACAAATCGACTGTTGACCGATTCAAGAATCTGCTTCTCATTCAAAGCCATATTTTCTCCTTTTCTTTTCTTTATTCGTTTCTTTTCAAGTCGCTTGCAAGCGTACATTTTGCCACTGCTACGAACCTGGCACGCACAAACCTAAACAAACCAGTTTACTGTACATTAGAGATAGACCAATATATTAGTATCTCAATTAAATATTTCAATATTAAAAAGGTATATAGCTTTAGCTTAAAATAAATAATTTGGGGACCTAATTGTAATTTGCTTCACTTTCACAACTGACTGATTTGACATAGAGTTTGGTATTGTGTTGCATCATGCAAAGTTAATATGGAAAATAAAAAGTATGAATAAATTAGGAGATAAAATAAATGTAATTATACATGTTTAATCAACTTTATTATTACCAAACTATCTCAGGTATATAAAAGCAGTTAATCTATACTGTATAGAAAGGCATAGTTTAGGTTTAATAAAAGGGTTTAAAAGCTTAACACAGTCTAAAAAAGGTATTATTTCTATGAACATGTAAATTTCCTTAAGTTGATTTAACTGAGCGGTAACTTTGCAGCTTTAGTTTTTAATGCCTTGATAGATCTCTATTGATCAAGTGATTGATTAATTGATCGCAGACTCAAGTAATGGAAATTAAACCCAACAGTGTGAAATTTATTTGTTACCAGAATAGAACATGATACATTTAACATTGGCTTTATTTAATTAGCCACACACTTCTACTTTTTTACGAGATTTTTATGGAAATATTTTACTTACCTCTCCAAAACCTCCTTTGCCTAAAACTCGGTATTGTCGAAAAGTGTTTTTCGTCACTGCTTGTCTGAAAATACAAAAATAAACTGACAACAGGAAGCATAGAACATGTTCAGTGAGAATAATGTAGATTATAATTAATTTTATTAAATGAAGAGCAATATAACAATGTGAAACATAACCGAGTAGTGACCCACTGAATCCAATTCAATCACGTTACACACAAAGCATATGCTTTATTCTGGCAAATGCTAACAAAGCTTCCATCGGGCTCCAGAGCACAACTGTCACCTTACTGTTGGGAGAAATACACTTGGCTCACCAGTCTAAGAATGTTTGTTTAAATAACCAACCCCCTTGAGTTCACCACTACAACCCGTTGGAATTTTTTAAATTCTATTGGAATCAAGAGACTGATGAAGCCTCATTCTGGGGTGAAATATATATTTTTTTGAGCTTATAAATGACTGACTTTAATTAAGACAAAAATCATATATTAAGCAAATGATAACATTACTGTTTGGAGGTCTGTAAATGCCCAAGGACATGTTCAAAATCTTAATTATGTTCCATTGTGGCTATAATACATCCTCAGATAATAGATAATGTTGCCCTCCTAATGCATATAGCCAGAAGTAGTACAATGATGTCCAAATATATATTCTGTGTCTCACCTTTCCAGCCACTTCCATTGGACGAATCTTGAGAAATACATGCTGTCTAGGAACTCGTGGAATGGCTCCCCACTGAGGTAGTTCGTTATCGCGCTAAACAACATCGCAATTTGTGAAGTTACAAACACTGGGTTGAATGAAGTTTAAGTAAGATGGCAAGGTAAGCTTGTTTTTACAAGATGTGTGGTTGAAAATTTATAAAGTTTAATTTAAAGTACTCCTTCAGTTACCGACATCTTGCATGAAATAATTACACTTGTAACTAAACTAATCCAACATACTATTCTTATGCAGGTTTAAACAAATCCACTTATATGATATCAAAGAAATACCAAGTAAGTTTCATCCTGTATTCCAGGGTTGAAGATATTGTACTACTGTGCCAAGACTAATGTTAAGTTACTTAAAGCCAAATAAATTTAATAAGATACTTGCGAAGCAAAAATATCAGTCGTTTACCTTGAAGCTTCGGTGAACAAATCTTGACTAAGTTCTTCGTGATCTTCGTCTCCCTCTGGTGGAGGAGAGTTCAGTCGTTCCTCGATAGTTTCCACCATTTCCGAGGTGATCGTCGAGGAAAGCTGCTCGTCCGTCTAAAAACATCGAGGTCCAAAATAAGTACAACAAAAAAGGGAGAATTCAGACGTTTTAGTAAATACAGATATAAAGGCATAAAATCATATCTTAAAAATTAGCAGAAACATTTTGCATCATATAAAAAGCATCACAACATACGGGTTGGAAATTTGTTTTTAAAATGGTAAAATAAATTTACTTTTACAAAATTAAGATTTATACAAAATGTATCTAGACATTCTCTCAGACTTAACAACAAAAAGGTTTTCTTGGATGAATTTGTTTCGACATGAATATCTTAAGGATTAAGAAATGCAAACAAATACTTTTAATGTAACATACCAATGTACAAAACAGTACAACCCTTTTTGAAGGCTTTATGATTTTAAAATATTAGCCAAAATAAATACATTAGTTTTGAAATTTGGCACAAAATTAAATTTGTTTACTGGCGACTTTCCTCTGTACAAAATGGTGGCGTTATTGCTTTGCATTATTGCATCACAATTGTTTCTACGTCAGTCGCATTTCTTGTTCGTTTCTCAGCAAAGAGGAAATATCAAAGCGCGCTGGCAGCCAATTAATTGTTATGATTGGATTTTGCTCAAGTTGTAAAAGCAGCAACAAACGTTTGCTTATAAATGTTAACACCTATCACCATACGCACCTTGAAGTTCAAATCACTCTTTTCAACCATTTAAAATAAAAACTAGATTTTTAAAACATAGGTTTTTCAGGGTTGCTTAACATTTTTACAAACTAAATTCAAAAACATTTCTAAAAAAATATAGGTTTTCAAAGACTAAAGTTGGATCACTTAACACCCCCTTCAAATTTTGTTTCACTACAGCTCTTTTTAAACGCCAACTTAGTCTGCACATAAAATAAATTCAAATACGTTTGAAAAAACATATGCATTTTCAAAGAATTAAATATCCAAATTAATTTAAAGACAATCAGTGACATTTATCGAATCGAAGATTTTGTTTTTATCAAAACCTAAACTAATAAATAATTATAAATATATATATATTGGTGGTTGATCGTAAATAAAAAAAAACAAACATTAGGTAACCAAATATTCTTGTGCTATAGGTTTATCTTTGTTATCACAAAAAGCAGGTTTAAAAAAAACAATGAAATAAATTATAGAAAGTTTAAACCTAAATTACAAACTTACTCTATGTTTCAGAAAATTTTCGTAAATATTTTGAGCTTTTTGTCTTCGTTCTTCCCACAAAGTTTCCTCGTAATCCCTCTGTTGGTGAAAACAAAAGCGTATTAATCCTGGCACCGGCCGGTCATTAATCATTCATGTTCTATGTAAGCAACCCACACATCAACAGGTTTCATTCTTGGCACCAAAAAAATGCATTAAAACAAGCATAGTTTGCCATCGTTGCTAACCCTGACTTTGAAATTGTTATTGTTTCCCTTAATGTGTGATTAGAATAAAAAATCATTGCTATTCGTGCAACATTTTAGGAGGAGAACAGTTCTGTTTCACCTTCATTGTGTAGAAAGTTTGTACTATACTGTTCTATGTTGCTTTATTTCACAACAAATTAAATTGTATAGTCTCTATTCAAACTACGATATATTTTGAAATTATGACAGCTTCTGGCTTATTGCACAGTACATGGCTTCACAAAACGTTGCACGTACCATTTCCTTGAGGCACGACCTGCACACAGTTAGATCAGGCTTGGTGTCGCAGAACTGCTGGAAAAGTCGAACGCCGATCGGTTGTTCTTCACAAATGTATGTGTAATCCTTCTCTGTGCCATTGCCAATAGCATAAACAAACATAAAGTCAAGGTAGAGAACATTGAAAATATACTTCAGATTATAATTTACTTTTCAAATTCCATTAACAACTGGTAAAATAAAAAGCTTAGCAAAAATAACTTTTTTCAAACAAATATTCAACTAATGTTTAAATTTATAAAAAAACTTACTGATAACTTTTTTGATATCTTCAGTTTGGCTGATGTGGGGGAACTTTAGCATTTCCCTCCATTTCTTACTTTTTCCTTTTCTTTTGCCGCCGCCACCTGAAACATAAAGTCTCTAGTTTGCTATTGTTTGTGGCAGATGGACACACCAATGTGATGACACCAGACCGGCCATGCATATCGACCACAATATTCAACACACTAAGTTTACAGCCTGCAACTCACATTTGGCAACAAGGAACACATGGTATTTGCAACTGCACAGTTAAACCACTAATTTTATATGGATTTTAAAGTTTTAGCTTCTTGCAAGGCATTTCGGAGCATAATGGTTGGAGGTTGTAGTTAGATAGAGAAACAATGTAGTCTGACTTATAAGTATTTGACAAATCCACACAAAGTTACATAGTATGTATAGACTTTGGTATTTCTTTTACTTCTAAAGTGCAATAACATTAAAGCTAACGCAGGTTGAGGTTGTTTATTGTACACTTTGCCATGCGGCTGAAAAAGATAAATAGATACCACACAAATGTATATACATGAGCAAATGAAAAGAACTTAAAACTTGTGAATCTATCTTGGAAACACCTTCATTATTTTCTGACTTCGGCAAATGTGAGAGGATTATGTACAAGATAAAGTTTGGCAGTGTCTGTATTAATTAACCAGCATATACCCACAAATCACATACAAAACGAAAGGCAACTTAATATATACTGCATTTAAAATTAAATTCTCCAACAGAAAGTCAATTATGTAGAACAGAAGATCATTACATGTTAAACACAATACCTACATTCTACTGTCATGAACAGCTATGTTTTATTGGTTTACATTTTTTAAATAGTCCTGGTGGTGAATATATCCACAGCACATTTGAGTTATAAATAGTTACAGGTAAAAAGAACAAAATATATTTTCTATATATATATAATTGATAAATATTTCCGTAGCATACTTAAAAATAAAAAAACACAGTAAGAACATATGTAAGTTCACTAAAACGAAACATATAAACATGCAAATACTATCGGCACATAACTCAGTTGAATCCAATATACTACCTAAACCTAATGGCTGGAGGTTGTAGTAAGCCTACTTGTACAGGCTTTGATGTGCTTACTGCTTTTTACTATTTAAACTCATTCAGTATCTTAGGCAAACATTGTCCGTATTACTTAAACAACACTAAACAAGACAACACACATCTCAAACCAATAAAAGATCAACGTAACCATGCGGATGACGCAACATGAAGTAAACAAAAGCATGCTGAATATATACCTGACGAAACTGTAGACAAGAGCATGAAATAAAATACAACATTATTAAAATAATTATTTCAACATAAATGCATTAATAGCAGTGACAGAATTACTTTTATTTAACTAAAACCTAACTAAATTAAAAGAGTTTGGCGCTGGTCTAGAATCCTACCGCAACGCACATCATTTGGGTTAGCGTTTGGGTTTGTCAAGCATTATTATAAAAAATAAATGTATTAACATTTGACCCACCCACACTTAAATGCTACATTTTCGTGATTTAATAATTGTTTGAACTTTGTGGTAGGATTCTAGACAAGCTCCAAAGGTTGTACTAAACTTGTGTTTAAGCTTGTCTTAAAATTTTTTTTGAGTGGAATCAAAGAAGGTAATATTTGTTTACAAAACTACGCTGTGACAAACTTATCTGAGTCTATATTTAAACCTTAAAGCTTGACATAGATTTATGAAATATTCTGCATGAAGGTTTTAAACACCCCTGCATATTTTATTAAGCTTAGAAGTAAACTTTGCAAAATCTAAGGAGAATCTGGAGTCAATGCATTTTAGCTGTCAGTTGATATGTGCCACAATCAAAAGACTTTCCTAAATTACCAAGTTCTCGTTTAACTGCTTTCAAATATTTGCCAAGGACTCCATTAAACATTCAAGTCAAAACCTGGCATTGGTTTAGAATCCTATCACAGGACAGCGCTAAAACTATTATTAAAGTAACGCACAATATTTGGGTTAGTGTTTGGGTGAGGGTGGGTCAAGCATTATTATTTAATAATATTTCTTAACCTACCCATAGTCAAATGCTAACCCAAATAGTGGTCGTTGTATTAGGATTCTAGACCATTGCTGGAAAGTGTTGTAACATCAAACATTTATGAGGTATAAATATTCATGCTTTTAATACCATTTAAAATAATATTTTTGCAATCTATGATTAAACCCTTTAACAGAGAACGTATTGCACTGTTTGGTTTTATGTTTGCATTACAAAATAAACGCCTAACCTAACTTCGTTAATAAAATTTAACTCCGGGAAAAAAATTGGGATTTTTTTAAGCTGTATTGAAACACTTAATTAGAGATATGTCCATGAAGACAAGGTTTAGTTGCATTTTACAGAGCTACAATAAATAACTATGGGGCAAAATATTTGGCAATTATTGTTGCTAAATATGGCACTAAACCTTTTCTGAGGTTAAACTTATGTTTTAGTGCTTGAATAAATAAAAAAAAAGTTGTATTAATGCATTTATGCTACGTTCACAAAAAATATTTACAGATACATAAAATGTAACTTAAAATTGTTCATAGGTAAAATTAATCTTACCTTCTCTCGCCTTAAGGTATACGGTGTTGGCAACGATGTTTTCAAGTTCCATATCCATGTTTAACTGCTATTATAAGCACCATATCATTTCATAAAACCCATCGCTTGCATTTTGTTTCAACCTCATATCCTCGGGGTGTGGTGGAGCGCCGCATATAATGCATAAACACAAATCGATAGCGAATGTTCACTCTCACTCAACACTTTTCACCGGCAAACTAAAAAAATGCAAAAGGGAAATTGTTTTTTTACTTTGTTCGATTATAAAATCGACGATCAATTAGTAAAATAATTAAAGGTAAATAAACAAAAATATTGCAACAAATACGATGCAAAAAATAATTTAACACAAATTCAAAACCAGACATTTTTTATCACTAGTAGAAATATTTGAATCTAATAATTTTATTCAAAAGAAGCCAGTTTTGGAAAATATTTAAGTCTATTTAATGGAATGGAAATCATCAAGCTTAGGTATTTGTATCGTAACGCAAATTGTCGAATTCAGAGTTACCAGTTGTGAGGTATGAAGATGGTAAAACTGTCAAAAATGACCTGCATATTCTGCTCTACCAATAACTCTGGGCAGTTGTATTTTTGACGATTCCTTATTTCACATATGTAACACATTAACTACTTTAAAACTTAATTTTATCACACTAAAAACGCACTGTTAAAAAAGATCACAGCAAAATTAGTACAAAACTGACATGTTTTATTTGGCGAGACATTTCTTATATTGCACAGTTTTGAAAGCGCATTAAAACGAAAAATCAATATTGGCAGAAGAAATTGCAATACAAATGTGTTTGTGCAGAAGATAGAAGTATAAGAATATAGTACTAACACAAACACATAGGTCCGTTTGCAATATTAAACAAATAACGAGAAATAGCGAATGGTAGGTAACAAAGCTTTATTAGTGCAATTTAAGAAAGCCTCACATAACATCATTCAGTTTTACTATGAGAATGTTTTTGGGTAAAAACACAAGTAGGTCGTGAGATTCGAACTCACAACTTTAACTTAATGGAAATATTGCTTTACCAAACTGATGGTCGCAGTAACGTGGCGAAATTTGACACATTACGCCACTTCTTTAAGTAAAAGTAAGAATTTTGGCACATTAGGTAGAACACAATTTGTCGGCTTTAATTTAAATCTAGAAACATGAAAATAGTTCCTTAAACCAGGACTAGGCGGAGTCGGTGTATTTAGAGTTGGACTTGCGCGTGCGCAGAACAGGTTTAGACAGCAAACTGTAAAATGTAAAGGCGGAATATTTCCCAACCATGTATTGTGGGTGGATGAGGTATATGGCACCTCTAAGAGTGGCTTGCTGTATATTCATCTTGGTTTTAATGTAAGAGTGGAATACAAGGATACGAGTAGGACTCGACATAATCCGCAAGTTTGGCTGGAGTCGGTATTAAGGTGTACAGACCGACTTCACAACCCTGGCTTAAACCCGCCTACAAGCAAGAATTTTGGCACGATGAGTAGAACGCAATTTGTTGGGTTTAGTCGAATTCTAGAAACACGAAAAATGGTTTCTTAAACCGGGCCTGCGGAGTCGGTTTATTTAGTGTCGAATGTGCGCATGCGCAGTAGCAAGTATCGAAACTGATATGGCCGCCAACTGTAAATTGCAAAGGTGAAATATTTTCCAACCATTTATTGTAAGTATATATATATATATGACACTACTATGAGCGGGTTGCTGTATATCCATCTTGGTTTTAATATATGAGTGGAATACACGGATATGGGATCGGATTCTATTCGGTAAGTTTGGCTGAAGTAGGACTTTGGAGTGTTACAGACCGACTTCACAGTCCTGGTTTAAATCCGCGTCATCATTCGCCTACAACTCGCTCTTCCCACTTTTCCCAAACTTCTTCTTCCAAGCCTCCTTGAAAAGCGGATGCTCCAGAACCCTGCTTCTGGCTTCCCGCATCAGCTCACGGAAGCGCCGGGGATCGAACCACCAATCCCAGAACTTGGGGTTGTCGCCGTACCTGGAAAAACACAATCGCAATCACACCGGCTGCTATCCTGAGATGTAGACCACAGGCTTCACAAACAGGGGTCGGCGGTATTAACGGATACTGGGCTGGTATCGGGCAGATTCCATACCTAATATGTATTTTAATTCTGACTGGTTTAACTCAGCGATTTGTATTAAACATGTTTTGCCACAAACATTTTGTTTTTTCCACCTTCTTTATATGCAAATTTAAGGCTACTTCTAAGTCTTCTAACTTTCATGCTAAAATTTGTTAAGCTTTTTTTTTATATTTTAAGATTTTATGACAATATTTTGTAGTGCTAATTAAGCACACAACAAGGAGGCACCCGAATATCCAAATGATAAGCGAATAGAAAAGTTGGACATCTTTCAAACAATATTCAGCGGTATAATGATGTTGCCACATTTGGCCTGGGTTTGGATCTCACTAAACTAGTGCTTAAACATGTTATAGCGCAACTGGCAAGCGAAACCAGCTGATATGTCACTTAAATTGCAAATTTTATTACATTAGCATTAAATTGTTTACTGTTGTATGGTCAATGAGCTAAACCGAAAGAGGAAGTAGATTATATTAAAAAATATATGTTTTATACTTATGAATGACTTTTTAATTTACTGGCAACTTTCCATGGCGCACTGGTTAGAAAGAACTGGCCTAAATTGTCGCACAAAAACATAAACAACTTTCTTGATGTTCCAAACATGGCCCTTACCTCGGGTGCTTCCCCTGTCTTGACGGCTTGGGTTCGTGAGATGGATCCCGGTTTGACCAAGTCAAGTAAGAAACGCCCCTGAGTCGGGCCAGGTCGCTATAGCAACCAGCGTCACCGCAGTTGTTGCTGCAACAAAAAGAAGGTTTGTGCAAGAATCGAAAATACGGCTTAAAACTTACAAGAGCCACAATAATGAGGGTTTAGAATTATAAGGCAAAGCAGTGCGGAAGAAAGCTATCCGGTAACTTTTGTCAAAAAATATATTTTTAGAGAAGAGTTATTCTGCTGGTGGAGACGTACGTTTAAATCGAGTCAAAAAGCCTTGGTGAAGGAGCGTCAGTTTACGTTTGGAGAAGCAATAGTTGGGTATTGGATCGTAACCTCGTCCAATTTAACGTTTCTAGCCCAAAATTAACAAAGTATGACAAAATAGAGGGGTAAGTCAAATTTCGAGAAAAACACAAAATCTGTAAGTTGAGTGGATGTCTAGCGCCCCTAGCGGTTACTTACAGCTCTAGCGCCCCTAGCGGTTACTCACAGTTCGAATACAAGGGCCCACTCTGGCAGGAAGAGCAGATGTGTGAGCCCTGCCCCGTGCATTCCGATAAATATGTCGCTGTTGTGGGTGATTGACAGCTGCTCATAGAAATCCATCGAACGCCAGTCGTACTCAACCACCTGGGGGAAGCAAAGAGCTAGGATAAAACGATTTTATGGAGACACAGCTGTTTTTGGGGGAAGTGTAACTGTTTTTACGCCTCTTCATGCGGCGCAGTCTATATTCTCTCGACATAATAATGATCAAATGTTTGTTGATAAACATTGGCTTGCGCCAGTATGTTCTGATTCAAAACATCGTTTGTTTGGGAAATAAAGATAAACGAGCCACAACACTGCGTCTAAACTGGCATATTTGTATTGTTCGTGAAACTACGATGGGAACCAAGGCTTGTCGCCTTAAATACACGGCTGCGGAGTCTGTTTAAAACATTTTGGGTCTGACTGGACAAATTAACCGACTCCGTCAAGTCCCGAGCTCTGACTCTACAGCGTGTATTCCATTCATTGGCGTAACTAAAATAACGTGGATATTAAGCAATCCACTTATAGCTCATCCAAACCCAATAAATGGTTGAAAAATATTTCACCATATGCTATTTCATCATCACTACTCTTTACAGTTTGCGGTGTCATTAGTTTCGAAATTTGGTGCTGCGCATGCGCACGTCGGACTCGGATGTCTTACTTGAGTCTAGAGTCCGACTCCAACAAAACTAACCGACTCCAGATAATATGAAAACACGATAAAAAATCCACAGCTTTCTAAAGACCGTTACGGCACAGAAAATACTGAAACCATTTTAGGTTTTACCTGAACTTTGAAGTCGGGGAATTCCCGGAGCACCTTGACCAGGTCGTTTTGGTTGCTGACCTTCCGGAACACCTTCTCATTGTCGGGTTTTCCCCGCTCCAGCAACGTCACTCGCAGCAGGGGCTTCCCCCCGCGCTCCTGCACGCCATCGTGCGGCAGCTTGAGTCGGTGGGTCACGTGTTGTGAGAAGGACTTGAACAGATTTGATCCAACGCAACCCTGAGGCTGAAGTAACAACAGGGTGGGATAAGGCTAATGGATTAAATGAAACCTTAATACTGGTGGTAGGCACATTTAGCAAGGAGTACCATGGGTAACACTGGGTTTTTTGAGCAGTAAATACTAAAATTTCACTATTATTTATATTGACACTTTGCACTAAAAAAACACAGTAAGCATATTTTGCCAACAGTAAAAAAAAGATATATCTTTCACATGGATTTTAAACGCACCTAGAAATCTGGAAAGGTGAATATTGCACTGTTTCATCACATCTAAAGTTTTTTTGTATTTTTAACCTTTTTTTTATTAAATCTCTGTCTTTTTAGATATTTAAAGTTTTATCACATATTTGAAGCCATATAAAAATGCATAAGTGAGCAACAACAACCCCTAACAGTGTTAAACATCAGGCAAACAACTTACCACGTATGTGTTATAGTAGAGCCCCCCTCTCATCCGTGGTAGCAGGGGGAGCATGACGTCACGAATGCACACCTTCTTGCCCCTCCAATCCACCAGGGGAACCACCTGCTTGTCGCTGAATACTTTCCATGTGAGTGAGAATGGATCGTGGTAGAAGGAGGTCGCCTGCATGGTTTGTGATGATTAAGTTAGCATCGGGGTTAGGGATGATAAGATTGGATCGGAGTATATATCCAATGCGAAGTGGTCAATACTAGGGTGGTATAAGTGCCATTAGATACCAAATATTTTGTGCATCTCAGTTATGATTTAGGTCAAACCTGTATAAATACATTTAATATTAATATAATTTTGCTTTTTTAACCATAGTAATGATGCCATTCGGTATAGGAACAGAATACCAGACTTTTATCTAAAATATTGGTACCAAGCATTACACTTGCCTATTGTAATGGAAGATTATCAAGTTTTGAATTTGTGCAACTAGTATTTTTTTAGATACTTGTAAGCATGGGCCAACAACCTATAATTTTAACATCATATAAACATTTTCTAATGCAAGAACGAATTTAAAGCAATTAAAAAATAAATACCCTTAATAATGTTGCAGTATTAATGGTTAATGGCTTTATATTTGTCTGTACACAAAACTTTGCATTTTAGCTGCAGTACTTTAACGTCATATAAATGCACTGCGCCACTGTAGAAATTATTAATAAGATTTTTGCAAGTCACTGTATTGCATGGAATTTTTGCTACTTTGTCAATAATATGGTAACTTTTTTCAACCTGGCACATTCTGGGAGTTAAAGAGGAATTGGAAAGTGCTTCAAGACAATAAGTGAACAATGCTCATCAACCACTTAGTCATTACCCACCTTAGATTGCAGTAATTCACATGCTTATTATTGATGGTAAATGTTCAACATTGTGGCTTAGTTTTTATATTTTTAACATGTTCTATAATACAAACGATAGAAAAAAGCATATAATATGTTTCCGTCAAAAAGTTTAAGGAACACAAATAAAACAAAACAGCTTAAAGTTCACTCCAACTGAAATTACTGACCGCGTCCCACATAACGATCTGGACGTCCCTTCCAAACCACGATCCATTCACATGTTGGCTCACGTACAAGTTAAAGAAGTCGCAGAAGTGGTGGAACATGTTCCCCCCAAAATCCATCTTCATAAACACCACTGTCTCGTTGATTGTGATGTCACAGTGCTTTGAATCATGCATTGGGTTGAAATCTAGCTCCGAGAAATTCTCCAGTTCTGCGTACCTAAGAATAATAAAACAAGAAATAAGTTCATAGCCTGGAATACCTGTTCGCTGATATAGCAAGGTTATTAGCTTGGGCCTTCGACCCCTTAAGGAGCTATGGTGCTTTCTTTTTAGTAAGGGTAGAAATTGATGAGAGCTCATGAAAGGGCCGGCCGTACATCAAGGTTGAAAGCCACTAAGTTTGGAGGAGCTTCATGTATAAAAATTTGTGGGAGTAATAAACACTCACAAGTATTGAAAATATTGTTTTGTTTGCAGATTGAAATCTGAAAATTTATAAATATAAATATAGCAGGACTGTAAACTACATCTACATCGCTTTTAATTTTTGTGGTTCTTTACAGAAAGTTTTAAGTTAATTCATTGAAAATACACACTTACTAACTCTGCGAAAATTGTAAAAATTGTGCAAAGAGTTATAAATTCATTGGTTAACATTAAGCGTGTATAGCTCACTCAGTAAAGTAACAATCCTTATATTGCTGAAATATTATTGCGGGTAAATCATTGTTGGCCTTTTTAGTAAATCAATAAAAAGCCATTATTTTTGTATGATCATTATAAAGGTTTCACTACATGTTTAAATAACACTGGCAGATGTAAAGGTCATGAACACAATTCTTGTTTTATGGGTAGCTGCATTGTAACCTAAAGTTGTGTGAATAAACTCAGTCGCAAGCCTAATGTTAAATTTAACAATACAAAATTTTACAACAGCCCAGTTAAAGTCATCATCAAACCATGATTGTAATGGACTTTTGTGTTCGTTTTGCTTCTTCAGTAGGTTTCTGTCTAGTTTACAAAACCCTCCGATGTCCCCAGGAACAAATAAATCCTCGCGAAACTTGTCGTTTGACTTCCCGTCCATTACTTTGTGGAAGTTTATGAAGATGTTCTTCGCTTTGCAAAATCTTGTGTATCTGAAACAAAAAGAGGTTCTTTACTAAATCATGTTTAGGTTTGGGAACACCGTAATATTTAATAAGTAGGATTTTTATTACAACACAAAACAGTTCTTTAAATTTAAAATAATTGGCTTATGCAAATATTTAAATAAAGCTTGCACATTGAAAAGCAATAAATCACACAACCTTAACAGTACAAGAGTAGCTAATATAGCATTACGATCAACAGTGGTTTAAAATATAATACAAACTTTACAAAATTTTAAAGTAAAAATGGTTAGTTGGAAAATTTAAAAATCAACTTGGGATTTTTAAAACAGGCCAATGGATCTGTACTAATAGTTGTCCGATGTGTAAACCAGTATTAAGGCAAACCTTACAGACAGGCTAAGTGAAAACCTGCAATTATCATTTCTAAAACATGAACTTAAGGCTGGTTTTGTCAGACAATGGAATCCAGTTGCTGAACCTTGTTATTAGCAAAGTACGTAAGCTTACCTCGAGCATTGCAGCATTGAGTCATCTTTATCAATTGGTCGACAAATTTCAAGGTTTTTGAATTCCTCTCGTAATTTCCTCACATAACCAAAATCCAACTTTATGTTTAAAATGTTAGAATAATTAAAAGTGTAAACATAATCTAACTACATGCTACAAAGGATAACATAACAACTAAATTTCTTGGGATTTTACCCAAAAAAAACTTTACAAAAAAATTTAAAATAATTAAAAGAGAAAATTTAAAGTAACAAGTAAATATCTTAGAATTTGTTTTTTATTTAATTTTTTTAGTTTTTATTGTAACAACTTTTTTAATTAAACAAAATAAAGTTCAAATTTGACATAGACTTACATGATTCCAGAAGTGTTCTTTATAGTAGTCTGATTTACAGTTTTTTGTTTCTTCACCAAATCTTGATTCGAGCAAACAATCGTCTTCGTAGCCCCAACATTTCCCAACATCCTAAAAACATTTAGGACATCAATAATTAAAATAGATTCTCAAACTACCAATTGAACCCAGGTGAAAGTATTTATAACTTAAGTCAAATAAATTATTTACACACAAAGAAAAGTAATTTCAATAAAAATCTTAAAGCCATAATATCGAATAAAATCAACATACATCTATATTTTTAACTTGAAATGACTATGGAAACTTGTGCATCATGTTACAAAGAACAGTATTTGTACAGAATGATTAAAACCATTTCAAAACTGGATAAAACTAGTTTTAGAATGAAACAACTTATTTTGGGCACAAAAAATTTAAAGTTCAATCACAAACGAAACCCACATATTTACATTTAAAGGTTGATAATATTTAAAGCATTCGCTTACAACGGAGCAGTTTGCATTTCTCTTGCATTCTTCCTCCAAGTGAGGATGACTCTTGATGACAAGTGGAAGATGTTCTCGATGCACATCAAGAACAGAGCTGCTCGTTGATCCACAACTTATCAATATAATCACACAAGCTTCTACAAACATGTTCAGGCATATTTACCCCTAAGTAAAACACAAAACAAATTGCAATTCTACCCAAACTAAACACCATTGTGAACAATTGGCACAGAATACAAGCGATCACCACGGAATGAAGCATTTTGAGGGGTTTGTTATTTTGTGAATTTTCTCATTATTAACAAAAATATTATAGAAACATAATATTGCTTGAGTACCCATAACATCACTAATGAAAGAACTTGGTGTAAAAATGGTTGACCAAAATATGATGAAAGCCCACTAATATATATACTTATTTGCAAAATGTTTTCATGCCCTTTTTAATTGAATTGATATAAAAAATGACATACAGGCCATAAATTACAAACAATACATCAACTTTGATTTGTATCCACAATAATTGCATAAAAAGTTTACACAATGTTTGAGATGGCAGAAATAAATTTTAAAAGCAGCACAAACAGATGATTTATCACAAAATTGAAGTTGGCTCACTTTTATTGCATCTCAGCAATATAATTGTTTTGCTGAACTATTATTTATTGAATGAGCAAACAAAAATATGAAACATTTTACGAAGAGTACCGTGAATATGTATTTACAGGATATATATAGTTATGGTTTTATGAATTACTTTTTTGTGACATTAGGCCCAGCAAGAGAAAAGCCTGTTGTTTCTATAACTACAAAAAAAATTGCACAAATGAAGCAATATTTGAAGTTGACAAGAAAGTGGAGGAGCTGCTACTAAACTGCATTTGGAACTAGATTGCGAAAATAAAGCTAAAAAATGCAAGAACGATGTGTAACTCATATTAAGAAAGCTGGCATACTTAGAACTTAAATCACACAAAATGGGGGAACAAATCGTTTTATCAAAAATATTTTTTTGTATCTTTTTACAGTTAAACTTTACAAACAAAAATATTTTCATCAAAACCTTGACATTTAGAGTGTTGAGAAGTTAGTAGACCCAGCTTATTGGCAGCCACTGAGCTTGGCTGTTGGATTCCTGTAGATGTTGATGAACTTTTTGGCAAGTTTCACCAAGATTTGTGAAGGGAAGTGTTAAGTTGACCATATGTGCGTACGTTGGGATGTCATTGTCGGGAGAGCTTTGTCCAGATAAGGTTGTGTCTTTCAGATGAATCACAAACGGCATAAACTCAGAGTTCATGACAAACTTTAGGTTCTTTGAAGCCATGTTTATCACACACACCTTTTTGGCCTTGATTACATTCCTTATAGAATCATATTTCACTCCGTATATGTGATCAGCACTGGATGTGTACTCAAAGTAGTCATTATTCTTGATTGCATTCAAAATATCTGCTTTTTCCACAACAGAATACAAGCAGTCAGACTTTAGGCTCGCATTTGAAGTGTGAGTAACGGGCACTTTGTAAACGCCTTTGAAGAGTTCCGGCAGCTTAAGTTTCAACTTTGACCCCACCGATTTGTCGTCGGATATCACGGCCACAACTTTTCGAGAAAAAGCTGGCATTCTTGTGACTTCCTCGTAATGAGAACACTGTTCGTCGAACTTTGAAAAGTTTGAGAACTTGTACATTTCACTCACAGACTTCCTTGTTTCCGACTCAATGCCCGAAGCAACTCGGCGGTCCTGGAACTGTGGGCTTGGAATGAGGCCAGCTCTACCGGCAGGTTCGCCAGTGCCACTGACATGCCGGGCCTGCCACCAGCGCATGTCACGGCGGTCGACAATCTCCAGCACGTCATGCATGTTAAACGACAAGCCAACATCTTTGCCAGGAACTTCAGTGTCCTTTGAAGCATCATAAGTGAAATTACACCTCATGTAAATCGGGTCTTTCGAGATGGATTTCACGAGACTTGGAATTACCTTCAGAATAAATGAGGTGTTAGGTTTGCTGAAATAGTCCTTCAATACTTCTGGGTCGCCCTTGACAGGTTTTCCGTTCACTTCCTTGATAACATCCCCCACATTCAACAAACCTTGTTTATGAATGAGTCCGCCATGAATTACCCTCGTAACAACAACTTGATGGTTGACTTCAGCTACCATAAGGCCCATCGCTTCGTTTGGACGCTTAGTGAGACCGATGATTCGAATTGCATTCTTAAACGCACTAGTGGCTGAAGTACGTCTCTCCGATTGTTGGGTTTGCGCTGCGAACAACTGTTCCAGTCTTCGCTGCTCAGCGATTGTGTCGTGGGCTGCGAGCAAGCTTTGTAAAAATGGCTTCTGCAAAATCACACTCAGCTCCTCAATGGTTGAATCATTGTCATCTTGTTCAATTGATAGAAAGTCGGTAACGAGTCGAACTGCGTCTCCACGCTCGGGACTTGCGAGTCCGCTATGACCAAGTGTGTCGTGGGCGAGGGCTAGGGACTGGACAACTGGACAATCCATCATGTATTTTAAAAACTGTACATCAGACTTTATCACATTGGGTTGTTCCTTGGGAATCTGGTTGAGTTTGTTCAGAACTTCTTGGATCGATGAATGGCTCGTCTCCTGAGGCATTTGGACAACTTTGTGGAAAGTGAAGGAAGAAGCTTATTCCATGTGGTTAATAACTGATTAACAAAGTTCAGTGATTTTAATATAAGCCTGCAAAATATTGTGATGTTATTCTTCATCAAACTCACATGATCTAAGTTGCACTGTTTACACCTTACACTGGTATAAATTTATTGAATTAACTTAATAAAGTTCTAAATTAAATAACAGACCAAGGTTAAAACAAATATAGCAAGTTAATAATGTGTATTGACTTACACCTTGACTGAAAACAAAAGTATCATCCTCAAAAATGAAAAATCACTGTGAATTTATTAGATTGTCACTTAATCGAAAATGATAATTATGCAGCATTGAGTAACTTTATTAAACATTTTAAAGCAGTTGACTGGACAATGACAGCTTTGATAATGACAGCCAAAAAATGTGCTTCTGCAACCATTTGTATCTAGGATTCTAGGCTGTGAATTAAAGTATCTTATATTTATTACCTTTGTTTTATTTCATTGAAATTAATTAATTAATTAAAAAAAAAGATTTTATTAGCTGATTTTCCAGAACAACAATCGAGACTTAAAGAAGTATTTTCAAAAAGATGACTTTACACAACCAAGTTTTGCTGCATATTTGGTAAATTATGTTTATTTACACAATTGCACGATTTTTTAATTATGCAATAAACATTGAAAGTCGATCGACGACTTCTTGGAACAAAGCTTCTAAAGATTTTATCAACAGTCATATCTTATGCAAGCTTAAACTGTTGCGTCAGTTAAAGTAATATTTATTAACATTATCTGCACAATCATTATTTTTGCAACGCTATCTAACCTTGACCTATGATCCAGTATTGTGACGTCATATTATTTTCCAGCTGGTTAACAGTGCATAGAAAGTTTAAAATATAAGTACTCTATGCGATAATTTTTGTAACTTGTTATGATCAGGGAGTCGAACCGGAACCGAACCGGAACTTTATGAACCGGTTTTGGGTCAATTTTTTCCGAACCGCAACCAAACCTTAACCGATTTTTATGAGATTTTAAGGAGCCGAACCGGAACTGAACCGAATAATTTGAAAATACCTGAAACTTAACCGAACCTGTAAATAAAAGCGGTTCGCTCCAGCATGACGTCACAACTTCTATTTTTGCAGAGTCAAGTTACGCCATGTTCGAAATTTTATGAAAAAAATATGAATATTGAATAAAAAAATCGTTCATTTTTTATTTTTTAGATATTTCAATATTGAGTTGCTGTTTTTTTAATAAGTCACGTAACTTAGATTAAATGACTTACAATTCAAAGATTATTCTCTAAATTTATCGACCCACATTTTGAGACTTAACGCAAATTATATTGTATCTGAACTGGAACTTTATGAACCGGTTTTGAATAACGATGTTCGAACCGGAGCTGAACCGGAACTTTTAAATTGCTCCGAACCGAAACTGAACCGTATTGCGAAAAAATCCTTGAACCCGAACGGAACCTGAACCGGAAAAGTCAAACGGTTCGACTCCCTGGTTATGCTCGATGCGCTAATAAGTGTTTAATTACCCATTTAAGTTCCGAGTTGGCATCATCTGTTTAACTTCAATTTTCACACGAAGTATGTCACAGGCCACTTTTAGCAATGGTTTCCCGGAAACCAGACTCACCAAATCTGACGATTAATGATGCAAGCTAAACAGGCCAGAAAAACAACTAGCTTGCAGTGAGATTCGAACTCACGACCTCGGTCATACCGGCACCGTCGCACTGGTAAGCTTCTTAAAACAACTGTTTAAATAAAATGCAATAAATCGGGAAATGATTTGATTGCTTTGCAATAAACCAACCAGCGATAATGAACGTATTGTGCCCCAACCTAATATTCTGTAGAATGTCATACTTGACGTAAATATTGGCAGCAGCGTAAAAATCGAAATATTTTTATTTTCGACTGAAAAGTTCTGATTATACAAGTATTACTTAACTTAAGCGAAAATACGAAACATGTCATGTAATAACAACCTGTAATGTAGATGGGCCGTTTACTTACACGACAATTGCACAAAACTGGTTGAAAACACCATAAATTACATTTCACATGCAATATTTACTTATTCAAACACAAATCGACAAAATCACTGCAGGATACCGTAGTTAAAATAAATATCAAATCAGCATCAAGTGGGTCGCTCCCCGGAGTAATTATTTCCTCATATATTGCGCCACCTTGTGGAACTGCTCGACCATGACGGCGAAAAGCGCGCTCACGCTTTCATCGATGAGGACTTGCATGCTGCTCACCGCCTCCTCATCACTCAACTCAAGCAAGAACTTGTCCTGAACCTGGGATAATGGAATATGAGAAATGAAATAAAGAAGCCGGCAACAAAGTCAGCGCTGTAAAAATACCAGAAGAGTCATATGTAATATAACTAGTCATTGGCATTAATCGTTATATGGTTGTTGTTAAAATGACTAACTCGGGTCACTTGCCTAAATGGCTGAAGTCCAAATCAGGGGTTGGCAACCTACAGCCCGCAGGCTGGATCCGGCCCGCCGCTTCTTTGACAAATTAGACACGAGTCTATAAATGCGAAAAATGTTCTCGCTTCGCGCGAATGTTTATTTTACGTCCGGTTTGTTTACATTTTAATGCTGCCTTTTCAACTAGATCAGCGCTTCTTTACCGTTGCGCCGTGGAAGGCTGCCAAGTGCGTCATATTTTCGGCAATGTAATAAAAACTTGCAAGAAATGAAAATAAATACCGGTATACCCACAAAAAATCGCGCTTGCTTCGCTTGCCAGGTGCACCTGGACTTAACGGTTAACAAACACTGAGCTAGATTTAACTTCGAACAAAAGATTAACTCCAAATACTGAGCTATAGATTAACCTCAAAGTAGTGTTATTACACTTTTCATTATTAGTATCATGACCAAACTGTGAACTCGAATTTTAAACCAAACAAACGTTTTTTTTCGCGCTTTGCGTCAACACTTTAGTACCTCCTTGTAATTAAACACGTTTTTAAGTGCAAAAAATATCCGAGGTCCGCCTGATTCAAAGTCGTTCTAACATTTCAATAACACAATTCTTAGTTATTATTTTGTGCGGCCCGCAGAGACCTTTCTTAATTTGGTTTTGGCCCGCGACTAGAAAAAGGGTTGCCGACCCCTGGTTTAAGTCATTTTTAGGTCAGATCCAGTAAATTTGCCCAAAATACCCGTAAATTTGCCCAAAAGTCTAGTGAAATAATTCCAATACTGAAGAGTTACTCTGTTTAATACTCGGCATGAATCAACTTACTTTCTTCACTGTTTTGTCAGGTTCAAGCGCGATGTCCGGAACACTTGCGTCGGTCATCAGCGAGAAAAGGTTCAAGATGAGGTTAGCGTGGCGCCTTAAGTGCAGGAAAGCGGTGTAGCAATGTTTGCGGAACTCCTGGTAATCGAGGCTCGTCGTGCCTTCGCAAGAAAAAAATTTTAACAAACATTTTTGAAAGAGCATAGTTTTTCTGAATGCTACTGTACCCCTACAGTTTTGGTACAGTACCTATTATAGTTTTGCTACTGTACCTCCCACAGTTTCGCGACTGTACCTCCCACAGTTTCGCTACTGTACCTCCCACAGCTTCCACCATTTCTTTGCTTAGTTTCATCGGAGGAGGAAGTGGTTTAGTATTTGCTACTGTACCTCCCACAGTTTCGCTACTGTACCTCTCACAGTTTTGCAACTGTACCTCCCACAGTTTCGCTACTGTACCTCCCACAGCTTCCACCATTTCTTTGCTTAGTTTCATCGGAGGAAGCGGTTTAGGATTTTACTACTGTACCTCTCGTAGTTTTGCTACTGTACCTCCCATAGTTTTGCTACTGTACCTCTCACAGCTTCCACCATTTCTTTGCTTAGTTTCATCGGAGGTGGAAGTGGTTTAGGATTTGCTACTGTACCTCCCACAGTTTCGCTACTGTACCTCTCACAGTTTCGCTACTGCACGACTCACAGTTTTGCTACTGTACCTCCCACAGTTTCGCTACTGTACCTCTCACAGTTTTGCAACTGTACCTCCAGTTTTGCAACTGTACCTGTACCTCCCACAGTTTCGCTACTGTACCACCCAAAGTTTTGCTACTTTACCTCCAATTGCTTCCACCATTTCTTTGCTTAGTTTCATCGGAGGTGGAAGTGGTTTATGATTTGCTACTGTACCTCCCACAGTTTTGCTACTGTACCTCCCATAGCCTCCACCATTTCTTTGCTTAGTTTCATCGGAGGTGGAAGTGGTTTATGATTTGCTACTGTACCTCCCATAGTTTCGCTAATTTCCCTCCCACGGTTTCTCTACTGTCCCTCTCGTAGTTTCGCTACTGTACCTCCCCCACAGTTTCGCTACTGTACCTCTCACAGTTTTGCTACTGTACCTCCTATAGCTTCGGTACTGTCCCTCCCACAGTTTCGCTACTGTACCTCTCGTAGTTTTGCTACTGTACCTCCCACAGTTTCGCTACTGTACCTTTCACAGTTTTGCTACTGTACCTCCCATAGCCTCCACCATTTCTTTGCTTAGTTTCATCGAAGGAGGAAGTGGTTTAGTATTTGCTACTGTACCTCCCACAGTTTCGCTACTGTATGTCTTAAAGTTTCGCTGCTGTACCTCTCACAGTTTTGCTACTGTACCTCCCATAGCTTCGCTACTGTCCCTCCCACAGTTTCGCTACTGTACCTCTCGTAGTTTTGCTACTGTACCTCCTATAGCTTCGCTACAGTCCCTCCCACAGTTTCGCTACTGTACCTCTCGTAGTTTTGCTACTGTACCTCTCGTAGTTATGCTACTGTACCTTCCACAGTTTCGCTACTGTACCTCTCACAGTTTTGCTACTGTACCTCCCATAGCTTCACTACTGTCCCTCCCACAGTTTCGCTACTGTACCTCTCGTAGTTTTGCTACTGTACCTCTCGTAGTTTTGCTACTGTACCTCCCACAGTTTCGCTACTGTACCTCTCACAGTTTTGCTACTGTACCTCTCGTAGTTTTGCTACTGTACCTCCCACAGTTTCGCTACTGTACCTCCCACAGTTTCGCTACTGTACCTCCCACAGTTTCGCGACTGTACCTCCCACAGTTTCGCTACTGTACCTCCCATAGCTTCCACCATTTCTTCGCTTAGTTTCATCGGAGGAAGTGGTTTAGGATTTGCTACTGTACCTCCCACAGTTTTGCTACTTTACCTCCCACAGCTTCCACCATTTCTTTGCTTAGTTTCATCGGAGGAGGAAGTGGTTTAGTATTTGCTATTGTACCTCCCACAGTTTCGCTACTGTACCTCCCATAGCTTCCACCATTTCTTTGCTTAGTTACATCGGAGGAGGAAGTGGTTTAGTATTTGCTACTGTACCTCCCACGGTTTCGCTACTGTACCTCTCGTAGTTTTGCTACTGTACCTCCCACAGTTTCGCTACTGTACCTCCCACAGTTTCGCTACTGTACCTCCCACAGTTTCGCTACTGTACCTCCCATAGCTTCCACCATTTCTTCGCTTAGTTTCATCGAGGTGGAAGTGGTTTAGTATTTGCTACTGTACCTCCCACAGTTTCGCTACTGTACCTCCTACAGTTTTGCTACTGTACCTCCCATAGCTTCCACCATTTCTTTGCTTAGTTCCATCGGAGGAGGAAGTGGTTTAGTATTTGCTACTGTACCTCCCACAGTTTCGCTACTGTACCTCTTGTAGTTTTGCTACTGTACCTCCCACAGTTTCGCTACTGTACCTCTTGTAGTTTTGCTACTGTACCTCCCACAGTTTCGCTACTGTACCTCCCACAGTTTCGCTACTGTACCTTCCACAGTTTCGCTACTGTACCTCCCACAGTTTCGCTACTGTACCTCCCACAGTTTCGCTACTGTACCTCCCACAGTTTCGCTACTGTACCTCCCACAGTTTCGCTACTGTACCTCCCATAGCTTCCACCATTTCTTCGCTTAGTTTCATCGAGGTGGAAGTGGTTTAGTATTTGCTACTGTACCTCCCACAGTTTCGCTACTGTACCTCCTACAGTTTTGCTACTGTACCTCCCATAGCTTCCACCATTTCTTTGCTTAGTTCCATCGGAGGAGGAAGTGGTTTAGTATTTGCTATTGTACCTCCCACAGTTTCGCTACTGTACCTCCCATAGCTTCCACCATTTCTTCGCTTAGTTTCATCGGAGGAGGAAGTGGTTTAGTATTTGCTACTGTACCTCCCACAGTTTCGCTACTGTACTTCCCATAGCTTCCACCATTTCTTTGCTTAGTTTCATCGGAGGAGGAAGTGGTTTAGGATTTTGCTACTGTACCTCCCACAGTTTTGCTACTGTACTTCCCATAACTTCCACCATTTCTTCGCTTAGTTTCATCGGAGGTGGAAGTGGTTTTGTATTTGCTACTGTACCTTCCACAGTTTCGCTACTGTACCTTCCACAGTTTCGCTACTGTACCTCCCACAGTTTTGCTACTGTACCTCCCACAGTTTTGCTACTGTACCTTCCATTGCTTCCACCATTTCTTCGCTTAGTTTCATCGGAGGTGGAAGTGGTTTAGTATTTGCTACTGTACCTCCCACAGTTTCGCTACTGTACCTCCCATAGTTTTGCTACTGTACCTTCCACAGTTTCGCTACTGTACCTCCCACAGTTTTGCTACTGTACCTCCCATAGCCTCCACCATTTCTTTGCTTAGTTTCATCGGAGGAGGAAGTGGTTTAGGTTTTGCTACTGTACCTCCCACAGTTTCGCTATTGTACCTCCCACAGTTTCGCTACTGTACCTCCCATAGTTTTGCTACTGTACCTCCCACAGTTTCGCTACTGTACCTCCCACAGTTTCGCTACTGTACCTCCCATAGTTTTGCTACTGCACCTCCCACAGTTTTGCTACTGTACCTCCCACAGTTTCGCTACTGTACCTCTCGTAGTTTAGCTACTGTACCTCCCACAGTTTCGCTACTGTACCTCTCGTAGTTTCGCTACTGTACCTCCCACAGTTTTGCTACTGTACCTCCCACAGTTTCGCTACTGTACCTCCCACAGTTTCGCTACTGTACCTCCCATAGCTTCCACCATTTCTTTGCTTAGTTTCATCGGCGGTGGAAGTGGTTTAGGATCTCTTCCCAAGATGTAGCCGAAGTCGATATGGATGAGTGCTCCCGACTTCGCAAGCAGCAGGTTGTCAAGGTGACGGTCACCAACGCCCAGTAGATACGTCACCACGCAGTAACCAGCGCAACTCTGCAGCAAATTACATGACGTCACCATGTAGTAACCAGCACATTACGTCACTATTAAATACGTGTGTTTAATAATGCGGTAAAAGTCGTCATAGGATTCATATTTTGTAAAAGCGACAAAAACGCCTAACATCGCTTTAGCGCCACCTAGCGAGAACAAGTAACAGCTACGTTTCGTCGCTAGGTGATTTCAATAAGCCAGTGACATTTGCAAGGCCAGCTGAAATACATTCTAAACTGACTAAAAGTGCTAGTTTTTTTTATGCAGGAATTCATATACATACGTCACCACGCGTGACCTCACGAACCTTTACGTAGGTGTCCATGACGTCCTTGTCAATCCCGTAAGGATCTTTATCGTTTGGTTGAAACTTGCGGAAGAAGTTCTGGATCGTTCCATCCACGTGAAGGACCTCAGCTACTGGCTTCGCGTCAATGAACTGAAGGAAGCTGCAACGTCATCGTGACGTCATTAGTGTGCTTACTACACATGCTAGTGTGGTTACGTCACAACGCTAGGGTGCTTACGTCACAACGCTAGAGTGATTACGTCACAACCCTAGTGTGGTTACGTCACAACGCTAGGGTGCTTACGTCACAACGCTAGGGTACTTACGTCACAACGCTAGGGTGCTTACGTCACAACGGTAGTGTGCTTACGTAACAACGGTAGTGTGCTTACGTCACAACGCTAGGGTGCTTACGTCACAACGCTCGTGTGCTTACGTCACAACGCTCGTGTGCTTACGTCACAACGCTAGTGTGCTTACGTCACAACCCTAGTGTGGTTACGTCTCAAACCTAGTGTGGTTACGTCTCAACGCTAGGGTGCTTACGTCACAACGCTAGAGTGCTTACGTCACAACGGTAGTGTGCTTACGTCACAACGGTAGTGTGCTTACGTCACAACGGTAGTGTGCTTACGTCACAACGGTAGGGTGCTAACGTCACAACGCTAGGGTGCTTACGTCACAACGCTAGGGTGCTTACGTCACAACCCTAGTGTGGTTACGTAAGAACGCTAGGGTGGTTACGTAAGAACGCTAGGGTGCTTACGTCATAACGCTAGGGTGCTTACGTCACAACGCTAGGGTGCTTACGTCACAACGCTAGGGTGCTTACGTCACAACGCTAGGGTGCTTACGTCACAACGCTATGGTGCTTACGTCACAACGGTAGTGTGCTTACGTCACAACGGTAGTGTGCTTACGTCACAACGGTAGTGTGCTTACGTCACAACGCTAGTGTGCTTACGTCACAACGCTAGGGTGCTTACGTCACAACGCTAGTGTGCTTACGTCACAACGCTAGGGTGCTTACGTCACAACGCTCGTGTGCTTACGTCACAACGCTAGTGTGCTTACGTCAAAACCCTAGTGTGGTTACGTCACAAACCTAGTGTTGTTACGTCACAACGCTAGGGTGGTTACGTCACAACGCTAGGGTGCTTACGTCATAACGCTAGGGTGCTTACGTCACAACGCTAGTGTGCTTACGTCACAACGCTAGGGTGCTTACGTCACAACGCTAGTGTGCTTACGTCACAACGCTAGGGTGCTTACGTCACAACGCTCGTGTGCTTACGTCACAACGCTAGTGTGCTTACGTCAAAACCCTAGTGTGGTTACGTCACAAACCTAGTGTTGTTACGTCACAACGGTAGTGTGCTTACGTCACAACGCTAGAGTGCTTACGTCACACCGGTAGTGTGCTTACGTCACAACGCTAGGGTTCTTACGTCACAACGGTAGTGTACTTACGTCACAACGCTAGGGTACTTACCCGTGCTTTGAACTTGTAGCAAGGCACTTGTACGGGGTCAACTTGAGGTCAAGGTTCTCGCGTTGTAGGAGTTTATCCATCAATGTGATAATCTGAAGCACCAGCTGGTCCTAAACAGGGTGGGATTAAAGTTGACGATAATTGTACAAGGTACATCAATTATTGACAAATGTTCAGCAAATATACATCACGAAGCACCGGTTTGTCATAAAGAAGAATGAGGGTTAACTTCGAAATATAAGATGAACTTGGATAACATTATCGTGATGAACCTACTAAGGTTTGAAGGGATTTAACAGTATATCATATAAAGAAGAAAATGTTTTTTTAAAACCTTTAAAATAGTAAATAATAATTTAACACAAGATGTTCCTAAGCTGTTCGATAAAACATTTTAACCGTAGAATGTACTTGCTATTTGCTCGAGAGATAAAGAAATTAAGAAACCTCCCGGTTCAAAAACCCTGCATTGAAATTATGTCCGAAATACATTAATTTGGCATCATTTTGGCACCGATACAATCTTAGTGTCAGACGAGTTAATTCGTATAGTGTATCGGTCACGATCCGATATTATCGTGCACCCATCAAGTGCTTACTTGTCTGAGGTCGTCCCCGTGCTTGAATATTGTCGTGTAAGTTTTTCCATCGACGCACCGGAAAGTTAGTTTTGCTGGGCTCAAGTTGCTTTTGTACATTGTCGCCTGCTCAGCTATTATCCCGTTCACCTGAACATTCAACAAGTATTACAATTTAAGGAACAACAAATTATTGGCTAGCAACGTTCCTGTGGCAAACACATCCATATTTTTATCATATACAAATTGTATCATATAGCTGAGAATTTCAATTGTTTTTCACTCAATGTGTAAGTCGTAGCCTAATTTACCCACGTGTTAAGCAACAGTTCGGATGTTTGCATAAAAGGTAAAACATTATGGCCGCATTTCTACTGAAGATTGTAACCGACCCTCAAGTTGAAATAAGAAAACAAGGAAACTAGTTTAAAGGACAACTTTATTGTTGCTGTCCATTAAAACATAAACAAGTTGCGAGAAATGTTTTATCACTTTGATCTCTGGGTCTAGCGGCAGAGAAAGAGGATCGAACGATGAGAAGTTGAATCCCTCGGTTGCTTCCGACTCCGCGGAGAGAAGGTTCCGCAACTTCTCGATCTTCTTCTTTCGGTTCGCTCCATCTTTCTGCACGAGGCTGATCAGGTGAACGAGTCGGTCCATGAACCTCTGCTGGCCCGCGAGTTGCAACCTGGGGAGTCACCGTGTTAGTGTTGCCATAGCAATTGTTGCCTGTTGCCCCTAGCGACCGTTGTCTGTTGCCCCTAGCGACCGGTGTCTATTATCCCTAGCGACCATTGTAACAATTGTTATCTTTCGCCCCTAGCAAAGACCTGCGCAGCTTGCATTGCCTGTTGCCCCTAGCGACCGACCTGCGCAGCTTGCATTGCCTGTTGCCCCTAGCGACCGACCTGCGCAGCTTGCATTGCCTGTTGCCCGTAGCAACGATCTGCGCAGCTTGCATTGCCTGTTGCCCCTAGCAACGACCTGCGCAGCTTACATTGCCTGTTGCCCCTAGCGACCGACCTGCGCAGCTTGCATTGTCTGTTGCCCCTAGCGACCGACCTGCGCAGCTTGCACTGCCTGATGCCCCTAGCAACCGACCTGCGCAGCTTGCATTGCCTGTTGCCCCTAGCGACCGACCTGCGCAGCTTACATTGTCTGTTGCCCCTAGCGACCGACCTGCGCAGCTTGCATTGCCTGTTGCCCCTAGCGACCGACCTGCGCAGCTTGCATTGCCTGTTGCCCCTAGCGACCGACCTGCGCAGCTTGCATTGTCTGTTGCCCCTAGCGACCGACCTGCGCAGCTTGCATTGTCTGTTGCCCCTTAGTAAAGTGTAGCTGAACCTCCTTAGGACGGTGATGTACATCTCGGGTATTTTACGTCGTTCCGCATCAGTGATTGTGTCGTGTTCCTCGCATTCAACAAGGAGATACCTGGAATCAGCATGGTAAAGGATTTTTGCGATAAACACTTTTTCTTCCCAAAAAATTTTAGCAGATAGAACTTGCGCCTGGTAATATTCGGTGTTGTTTCTCATTATACGTAAGGCTATAAATATAGCCCTTATTATGAAAGAAACGCAAGGTTATTAGCGAGAATTCACGGCAGAAGAAGTGACGTTAAAGATAATGACCCCAGTAGTGACGTCACAAACAGTAATAACCTCACCAGTAGAAGTAGTTGGTCAAGGTCGAATCTTGGCAAGCTCGTTCGATGAGGAAGGTGGCAAGGTCAAGGTCATCCGACCCAGGTGGGGATTCCCCTTCTGACCTGTCAAAAAAAAGTTTCAATGTAAGATAATATTTAAACTTTAAAATACCTTATTGTTTAAAACAAAAACAATTCTTGGGCGTATTTTAAGATTTATCGAAATTTACATTTAAAATTTGACTCAAGTCGTTGATGGGAAATTCTTAAAAGTTAAAACAGTGAATCACAACAATGCAATAAATCAAACGAAAAAATGGAAGTTGTGTACAGCAGACTGAACATTATATTTTGACCAATTTGTAAAACCCAATGACTACAAAAGTTATTTTTTTTTACTGTAAAGTTAGAAATTTTACACAACAACGATAGTTGATATAATTACACGCATTATTACTATAAAATACGAACCTCTTGGATAGAGTGCTGTCAGCCCTTTCGATGCTAGTCGGGTGTGCTGACTCAGCAGAATCGTCGCTTGTTTTGCTGGCCATCGAACCTGCTGAGTCATGCTCGGTCGCTGATGCGGAACGGGCGATCAAAGCACTTTGCATGTCTTTACGCTTCATTGCTTCCAGCCCTAAACCAACATGTCAAGAAATTAAACAAATAGCGCAGATTTGATTTTCCATGATTTCTAGGATTGTCCTTACTTTCAGGATACACGCCTTAAAAATAATGTTTTTTGACCTTGTTTGTGAGAATTTTAACAAAGCAAAAATTGTATGTTTATACTTAATTTTATTCTAAATTATAAGGGAAATTGGTTTCGGTAGCCCTGCTATTTTCCGATGCCAAGAATAAAGATAAATAAGTATAGGATTTAAGGCAAGTTACACGAAGAGTTTGTGCAGACTAAACATTCTTTTAAAAATACGCGAAGAGTTAACATCGCAGGCAACATACAAGTAGGTGGTGTTGCGTTTCCATTCTCCAGCAATTGTTATAAACTATTTGCATTTGAGTGGGCGACATTTGAGCATCGAAGTTTCATTCAATCGGTTGATAAGTTACTATCTTCCGTTTGCACAGCGTTACTCTGTTTTGTGTAGGGCAATTTAAACAGGTCAATAATTTATGTTTTTACCTTCTTTAATTTTGTCGAAGTTTTCGTACTTTAGAGCTTGAACAAGTTGCAGAAGATAAAGCACAAGAGTTTCGTCTGAAGTTTTGCTCAACATTCTCACAGCGTAGCTTCGAACTAAAACAAATATAAGTGGATGTATTTGTTTATCCAACACCAAGTGGCAGCTGATGGTTGCCAGCAATATATCGCCGGAGCTTTAACCGTAAACACGTTATTTCGATACAACCAAATCAGTGTTTCCCAACCTTTATGCGGCTACCCAACTAATAACTTTAAGCGTTAGAATAACAACGAAGCTTTGGCGACTCAATCCTCTTCCCAAAACTTTTTTTTTATAGTTCAATGTACAAACACAAGCAAACAATTGGCATTATTAAGTTTTTATCTAGGAGCCTTCAAAATCTTTCCAAATGTTGGAGAAATCCTGCATAGAGTATACCTCATGAATCTAACCATGTGATCTAGTGTAGTTCGTTACCAGCCAAATCAAGCGGCAGCACAATTTTGGGAAGCAACCCTTGGGTGAAAAAAACACTCAATTAAATAATTCGAACATAGAATTGCAAAAACGTTAATGTTTCACGCTTAAAAGGCACAAATGCCTCTACGTATTGTAAGATGCTATAAACCTCGGTTCGAGTTCGGTTTGCAAACTTAAAACAGGAATTCTCGACAGTGGTTGTGCACTTTATGAAATTAAACCTCGCTCAAACACACTTGTCACTGGGGAGCAATTCATCATCCCACTGAAATAATTAATAAACGCCGCATAAATAACTAAATGCCCTTTAACGATTATTTGTTAGTTAAACTACAGCTTAGGTTTTCGTTATAACTTCAATCAACTCTCCTATGACGTTCCGTATTTTTCCGAAATATGAGAGGGGTGAAATTGTTAAGAGTGTTTGGGGGGTGGTTACCATGCACTCACCATACATGAAAAGTTGACAACCACTGCATAACTAAATATTCCGTCTGCGAATTCACCTGTTGGATTTTTGAATCGTGGCGAGAGCAACTCAAGCGCATCTGCGACATCGATTGGCGCCCATTTGTCGAGCAGTTGTAGCGCCACCGTGCGTTCAGGGGCCCTCTCCCACTTCACGCATCGCAGGAACTTGGTGAGGGCCTTCTTCTGGTGCATCAGGTAATACCTGGGAATATAAACCAATCTTTAATGCTTAAAAGCCTTAATGGCTGGCTAGAGGTTGTAGTTAGACGAATAATTAATATCAAAGACCATACAGAAGTAGGTAGAATTTTGAACTTTCGAATAAATCGAACTTGTTTTAATCGCAAAAATTATGACAATTTCAAGAATATTTAACCGCTGTAAACTTTTAACGGATTCCCATTGGGAACCACTGTTTTTATTTTGTATATTAACTTAAAAAGTTGCTGAACTCAGTAAACCAAACACTTCGATAAATCCGTCAGACGTTAAAATCGGTGATTTCAAGTTTTACCTGAACTTCCAGATCAGATCTCCTTCTTCCTCGCTCGGATTCTTGGAGAGTGGATAGTTGAGCACATTAGCGAGTCGGTCGCGCACCGCTGGGTTCGGTTTGAGGTGCTCGGCTCGCAAACTTCTCACCAACTTGTGATGTTTCTCCTCGATCAAGTTGCTCTCGTTCAACTCGTGGTCGGGAACCACCACGATCCTGGGGTTGGTCAGCACCTGGAAATAATGGGCATTGTTGAGAACAATCGGGTTACAAGAAGGTATTGTTCAACAACAAAGGGGTACATGGAATAATCAGGATTGTCGGAAACGGGGTTGTACAGAGGGGTTTAAAAAGTGCTTTCATGAATCACCAGAATGATACATTCTGTTTCTATAGGGATATATTTTCGGGGTCATCGAAACTTTTTTCACCGCCAAAATTTTTTTTGCTTCACGCTGACCACGGTAGGCAAGAAAGTCAAAAAAAAAAAAAAAAAAAGACGACACAAATTGACGTCACAATACAAATAAACTTCATAAATCTGCTGATTTTTGTCCAAAATATGTGAAAGGGAAATGGAGTCTAAATACAGTCGGTGCAAAACAGTTTTATTTTTAATTAAACTATTTTCTTAAAAAAATTGATTACTTCTTAAATATACACTAATATTTTAAAGGCCTTCATGGACCCCCTAAAACTAGGTCACCGACCCCCAAGGGGTCCATGGACCCCAGTTTAATAACCCCTGGGTTAAAGGAAGCAAAAGCCCTGACAATTTTGTTCACAGTAATCCTCTCTGATTGATTTGCATTGAAAGGGAAAAGTGCACCTTAAACAGGAAAGGCATGAAACTTTGGCCGCAAACTATTTCATGGGTTATTCACAAAACTCTCCATTTGTTGCCTGATGGTGAAGGGAAGCAATGTTTGTTACCCACATAATGTGTTGTACATATAAACTGCCAGCTGCACTTATCAACAATCTGTTCGAAACCCACCTCGACCGGTTTATCTCCGTTCTTCTCAAAGTAAACGATGTTATATTCGAGGTCTTTGTAAATAACACGAGGGAACTCAACCATCAAATACATAAACTTCTGCTTCTTCTTCTCCTTCTCATTAATCAACTCAATCTCCCTGGAAAATAACAACATTTCCAAGGTAAAGCAATAATTACTAAAAAAGGAAACATTGTACAATGTATATGTATATTTTACTTATATTTAGTGCATTATTTTAAATGTTCTCTTACTCTCAGTTGACAAAATTGTATAAGTAGTAGCATATTGTTTATACATCAAAGACAACGTGTTGTTAGAATGCAAGCAACACATTGTTTTTTTAGAAAAACCTGTTGTGAGATTCAAACTCAGAACCTTTTCTAAAAACGTTACTTCCACTGAGCTATGAAGGCGTAATGCCATTAAAATCATTGCGTAGAAGAACAAGACAAGTCACTTTATTATGTTTGTAATCAAGTATGCAAAATAACCTATAACAGGGCTTTTCAACCTTGGCCTTCAATAACCTGGAATGGTGTAGAACAGTTTTTGGGCGACAATACTAATATTTTAAATGATTGTTAGTTAAACTCAATTTTGTTGTTTCCTTTATGACATCACAGACCTCCCTTGTGATGTTCTAGGTCATATTTTTTTATTTTGCTCGCACAAATAATTGAGAATGTGGTATGTAGCTAATATAACCACCATTTATTGCAACTTTACAATTGACACAAGGTACAAGTATATGCACAGGCAATAACACAGTGGAGCTACTTAGAATTTTGGGTTTGTGAGCTAGTTTTAGGGGGTACATGAAAACCTACTTGAAATATTAGTACTATTTAAAAAGTAATCGAATTTTCAAATAAAAAGTAAATTCAAACTGAATGTATATAGACTCTATTTCAGTTTCACATTTTTTGGACCGGAAGCTGCAGATTAAGTCTGTTTGCATTATGACAAAAATTCCTTGCCTAACATGTTCCATGCAAAGCAAAAAAAATCTTTAGGGGCCGCAGTAAAAAAGTTAAAAAAGCCCTCTCAATATGTTTATTAGATCACAACGAACCTGAAGGTGAGTCGATCGAGCCAGTCGACCTTGGTCATGTGACCTTCACGGTGCTTCTTGGTGAGTTTGGCGAGTCGGACCATTTGTTGGTTGTCCGTGTTCGGGGCTTTGTGGGGGGTGGTTGTAGGGGAAGTCCCGTCACCCTTAGTGTCTGGCCAGATGCACAGCTCATGACGACCCTGGGTTAAAATGGTGGGGTAAACGAGGATAAAGAACAAATGGTTGGGGAGTTGAGGGTGGAAAGCCTTGTGGAATGATATAATCTCTTATACTCAAGTGTTTAACCACTTTGAAGTTTGTTTATTATTGCAAGTTAACAGCAAAAGTCTTTGTTGCTGTGTTGTTAAAATTTAATGCCTTTAAATTCTCGTTAGAACTTTAGAGCCCTCTAACACTTATTTTACCTTTGAAAATGACTTTAAACATTTTTTTACCAGAATCAAATTTATTATAGAGTTGAAATATGTTTGTTTTTAAGTTGTGCCATTAGGCCAGTAAATTCTGGTTTACTGAGTTAGGAACAAACCACTCAATAGGCCCAGATATCGATCTGCTTCTGCATCGGACCCTTTTACAAATAGGAGTTTTTTCTAAAAATGCTAAACCTTGATAGATTTATTACAGATGTAAAACTTATATAACTACTTATTACTTTTTTATCTTGTTTATATTGACCCTAATTTAATGTTGCATGATAAGTTAGCATTTGGTAATAAATTTGAACAAACCAATGTAAAATGACAAACAGACCGCTCATACCAAATTGCTTACCCGCTTAAAAGTCCCGTATTTTCCAAACAAAGGGACGGTGGTTCCCCCAATAGCGATGGCCTGACCGGGTCCGTGGTTGTCCCACACAGTGATGGTTGCTAGGGCCCTTCTCGGCAACTCGCTGTAGCGAATTGGGAGTCGCAGCCACTCGTTCCAGGAATGTAAGCTGCGGCCGGGAGTTGTGATGTGATGCTTGTAAGCTGTTTGTACCGGGAGACAAATCGCCTTGCTATCGTCAAACACCTGCACATATCATGCATAGTGAGTTATCCTGGAAATACAACCTAAAAGTAACTAAATAGAAAAATATATAGTAAATGAACTGCCATAGACCAGTGGTTCTCAACCTGTGGCACACTAACGTTACACGAGTAAAGTTACAGTCAAAAATAAGTGATATGGGACGAGAACATACAGAACCACTGCCATAGACAGCAAGAATAATAAACTAAATAAACATATTAGACAAAGAACAAGTGTTGTAACATTTATATATAAAACTTGGACTTTTTAAAGTGCTGAAGGACACACTAAAGTAGTGATTCCCAAACTGTGTGCCACTGCATACTAGTGTGCCTCGAGAGACTGTCAAGTGTGCCGCAAAACTTTTTGTAATGTTAAAAAACAATATATTAGTATCCCCAATAGGTATACATGCAAGCACTTAGGACTTAAACACGCACTATCCATTACCAGGTATTAATATAGAGACATTTACATATACTTTGTCGGTGTTAAGGGCGACTCTAAAATTACTTTATTGGTGTTCTGCTACAATTGTGCAGCGAAAAATCTAAGATTTTTTTAGTGTGCCGAGTGCCACGATCCAGAAAATTTTGGGAACACTGCAGTAAAGTAATGTTTGTAAGTAGGAGACAACTTAGCAAAGAATGAAACACGGTAATTTTATAAAATTTTTATACTCATGTTTTCCAATAATATTGATGAACAAGCCAAGTTTTACCTGAACTGTTGCGTACAAATGACTGTCTTGTTCAAGCTGTGTGGCGCCATCTGGTGTAAATTGCAGGTGTGGGTCGTTGAGAAGATCTTTGTAGCTACGATCGGGGCGCTTTCCCTCCAAACTACACAGCTGTGATAAAACAAAAAAAACTGTTGAAGCAGTGTTATAAAAAGTGTATATACAACACACATATAAATAATGGCTCATTTAGTAAAGCTTAAAATAAATACACATTTGTTTCGGCACTTTTTACTAAATTGATAAGATTTTGTTATCGTAACCGCTCACTTTCAACAATATCTCAATATGGGTATAAACATCATTAAATATTAGAATTAAAATCAGTTTCTTTTAATTTGCATTATTTGATTGGTTTAACACAGCTCTAGTTTGGTTTAAATCCCTTTTTTTAAATTGTTTTTAAAACTTTTAGCAACTCGCATGAAATAAAAAAACAAATATTGGCAACAATGCAATAAGGTTTTGGTTCTAGTTGATTTAGTTTTAAATGGTTACAGATTTTAATATTTCTAGTGAATGCATAATTACAAACTTGAAAACAAGTTTTAATCTGATTTTGTTAATGCACAAACATAAATACTCATGAAAACTAAAGCCTTCTAAAATCAAACCAAAAATCATAAAAATCACCTTTATTGTCAAGTTAACATCTAAATCACAACTATAGACATAATGGAAGCGATCTGGAATTGGTTGTCTTTGTTGTCCATTGTTCCCCTGATTGTCAGTCATTGTTTATCTAACAATCAGTTGGGGGTGTAAAAAGCTGGAGGTCTTGCTTGCGGATTTCCAAGTTCCCACTCAGCTCATTGGATTTGTAGAATACTGTGTAAAAATACAACTAATTCAGAACTTAAAAAGGTTCAAATTTAAACAATGTAGAAAAGCCACTATAATTTTTGTAAATGCTGGGGCATTTCTGTGGGGGCAGATGTGCACCTGAGAGTTAAAAAAAGCAATTTGTGTACACATTTGAGTCAGTAAATGGCGGACATAAATTTAAAAAAAGGTTGAGATAGGGTAGGATTTCCAACCTAAGGTGTGCAAAAAACATAATTTCACTTTGAATTTGGCGCTGCACACCCGAGATCTCGGCGCGAAGTGCCATGAAATGCAGGCTGGTTCTTGAGTACATATACTGATTAGTTATTATACTTTGATTTGGGATTAGTGCATTAATTTAAACTAGTTCTCGTCAGGTAATTACAGCTTTTTACTAAATTTTTCTGCGATATATCTCGTTACTACGAGTTTTATTTTAACAATGAAAAATGGAATAGAAATAATTCAGTTTAGGTATGTTAAACCATGCTTCAGCGCTGGTCTAGAATCCTACCTTAACACCCATTATTTGATTTAGGGTGCGGGTTGGCGTTTGAGTTAGTAAAAGCAATATTATTAAGTAACAATACTTGACACTCCCTCACCCAAATAATGTGAATTGCTTTAATAAATGTTTAAACAATATGGTAGGATTTTAGACCAACACCGATGCTTAATACAACATGAGTTAGTAGAGATCTGGGCGCTGGTCTAGAATCCTACCACAGTTCTAAAATCAACGCACAAAATTTGAGTTAGGGTGCGGGTTAGCGTTCGGGTGTTATATTCTTTGTTTAATAATAATACTTGACCCACCTTAACCCAAACGCTAACCTGCACCCTAACCCAAATGGTGTTTCGTTGTGGTAGGATTTTAGACCAACACCAATGCTTAATACAATGTGAGTTAGTAGAGATCTGGGTATAAATTTTTAACATGGTCAAGATTATTACTAATTATGCAAAATACAGCATTGTGAATATAGCAACAAACCTTCAAGAACCTTGCTATTCTTCGCATGCAACTTTCTTCTATATTCTTGGTCACCTTCAATCTTTCTGTAATACTGAAGAACCGCAACAACACCAAGAATTTCGGCAAATAAAACTCCGGGCAGGAATTTCTTCCAAGCAATGCTCATATCAACAATGTCTTACAAATGAGAATATGACAGCAAATATAAATATGAATACTATTATAACTAGAGCTATCGTCATTTTGAAAGTGTAAGTAATATTAACATGTTAACTATTAAATGTTGCTTGCAAAACGAGAATGTTATTTCAGCTACTATTTCTAAATTTATCTCTCTGCATGATTATAACCTATTAATCATAGAACAACACGATTTATGAATAATGTTAAGGAAACAATTTTGTGGTAAAATCAATCTAGTCGACATTTTGGTACATCCTATGACATATGTTATTTTAATTTTATATAAAATGTCTGTTTCACATTTTCTTTACATTTAATCAGAAGTAATCTATATAAATTCCCCTGGAAAAAAAAAAAAATACAAAAACAATGTGTAATGTTGTGTGACGGTGCTCATTCAAGCGTTACTATGTTTTAATTTAGGGGTCTCAGTTATACTTTTCTGTCTTCTGTCAATGTTACTTGCATCACTAAGATATTAAAAGATTTGTTAGATACGTCGATAGTAGTTGTTGACAGCATATCCATACATTTTACAGCTATTCAAAACAAATTTCATTCTTATAAAAGAGTCTATACAAATCTGTTAATAAAAAGAGAGTATAGTCTCTTTAACAAAATATTTAACAAAAACTAATCGCTAACTTTGCACTATTGTTACAAACATTCGCATTATACGATTTCTCACACAAATATCACCCAGAGGCGTATCCTGGGTATTTTGTGCCGGGGGCAAACTATATAATTGGCGCCCCTCCTCCATGCTTAATCACATTTTCTATTACATACAATAACATAATATACCTTACTTTTTATACGAAGAAACGATTTAAATTTCAATACAACATTGTATTTAAGGGAAGGAGCAGCCCTATTTCGGCATTTGTAAGCCTCATTTTGGCGCCCCTGTACCTTGGCGCCCGGGGACATATGTAGCCCACCGTGGTCTGTTAACCACAAGAGAAATATTTATTTAACAGCGAAACCCATGAAAACTTTATGCATAATATTCTCACAAAAATATTGTAACACACAATGCACATGTACATAGTAATAGAAATAAAGAAGGCAAGACGGGTTGATGTTAAAGACAACGAAAATATTGCATCTGTGCGAAAGTAAGGTGCAAGGCAAGAACAAATAACAGTAAAGTGGCAGTATTTAAAACAACAAAAACTACTGCGAAAGTGGATTCTAAGCTAGCGAAAAAACAAGTAAAAAGGGAACGTTGTTGTAATAAAATTTAAAGGATTTTGGTATTTAAGCATTATAAAAATCAGTAATTAAAATACCACAATTACAACGGATTAACTTTTAAAAACGACAAACTTCCTTTTTACAAACACGTGAGATTACGAAGACCCGGACAGAAGCGAATCCGGACGGTCTGGAATTAGAGTTCTTGTTTGAACATAGCGGCGGGGAATCCCCCTTGAAGGAACTTGTCGCCGTAAATGTTGCTGCCTCTTTCTTTATCGATCTCACCACGTGACAACAACCTCTTAATCAACTCCTGACATCACAAGTATGACGTCATTACAAAGTTATTACATTAATGACGTCACAAATGTAGAGTTATTACAATACTGACGTCACAAATGCAAATTGTTAGAATAATGACGTCATCGATGCAAAGTTAATACATTTCACAAATGTATAGTTATTACAATAATGACGTCACAAATGCAAATTTGTGCAATAATGACGTCACATATTTAAAGTGATCACATTGTTAATTTCATTAACTACGATGCTTGACGCCGCCCGTAAAATAATAATGTCAATTATGTGTTGCTAAAAAGAAACATACAAAAAAAATTCATTACAAAAAATATATTTAAAAAAGTTTGTATTAGTGATAATTAATTTTCTATTTCTTTTAAAAATATAACATTTTAATGTTTTCCTTCAAAAAAATATATATTATAAAAAGAAAATACCCTAAAGAAATGTAAACAATAAAGTAAAGGCTTTGGCCACACGACCACATTACGCCGCATTACAAACAGCGTTCCTTGCCTATTTTCTACTTAACAAATCCACCAAAGATAAAAACTCACAAACTTATACTGGTTTCTGGCACTTTCCAAAGCTGAATGGAGTTCCGCGAAGATGTCATCAGTTTTTTCGATAAGTTCCAAGATATTCTGAGTAGCAAAAATCAAGTTTTACAAATTGCGTGTTTGCTTAATTTACAGCGCTCCGTATATTTCGTGATCATTTTTCAATTTACTTTATTTTAATTTCAAGCGTTAATATTATTTATCCACAGTTTTTTTAAAGATAAAGCAACTATAAGACCTGTAAAATAACATCAAGTATTTCTTCGGTCAAATTGAAATCGTTCATTTTTATGACGTCATCTGGAGTGACGTCACAGTGTTACCTTCTTCCCCGATCCCCTGATGACGTCGACATCTAGTTTATTGACGTCACCGTCCTCGTTCTGGTCGATCGCGTTGTAGAAATCTCTCGCTATTTTCTCGCATTGTTCGTTCCACAAAAGAGATGACTCAGGAATGCTCTGCAACGAAAATGTATAAATAACAATAGTTTACCGCAAAACAACTTCCTATCTTCCACCAATTCAACAAGTATAAGAGGTTACGCTGATTGACACCTCAACAAATATTGGATCCATATTTGATAAATAAATTATTTTGAGCTTGAATCCATACAATTCACAGGATTGACAGACTGACGGTGCTTAGTAAAGTAAGGTGGCAGTTGTTTACTTACATCTTGCAAACCCGCCTTTATATCATCAAAGTCCATAAACTTCTTCTTACGAAGCTGACGGAACATCACAAGACTGAAAAGCAATATAGTTTGTAGAACTTTGGTATTTTTGCAAGTTTTATCACACCTAAAAAGCTTTACAGTAAAGTATTTAAATTTGTAACAAGTCATACATTATTTTCATGTTATGAGTTACACACAAAAATCACACTTTTTCTGTTCTCTAAGGGGCAAAATTATCTTTGCTTTCAAAATAAACGACCGTCGCCTTATTTTGTTGTAAAAAAAGTTTCGTAAAATGTCATATTTAAACTGTTTGTAAAATGCACGCGAACTACTTTGGGTTATATGGGCGTAGAGCACATTACAAAATACTATTTCTATTTTTAAAGAGTTTTTTTTGCCCATGTAATTTCATTATGGCGAAACCAAATTTGATTCGCAAAATCAAAATATGTGATACAACTAGTACAAAACATTGCTGCTATAAAGCTGCAACTTACAAAATATTTTGATTTTTTTTCTTTTGGTCGCTTTTTGTTTTTTCCGTTTCTTCAGAAGGTTTGTGATCTGAAAAATAGTGACGTCACAAGTTAAAGTTAAGCAAACCTACGTTTGTTTTTGTTATGCTCGGTAATACGACAGTTTTTTGTGATTTTTTTAAACTTACATTGTTCTGTCTTCCGCCAACAATTACCCATCGCAAGATTCTTTTATAAATGCTGTTCCTTTAGCGAGGAATGCAACTAGTGTGGAGTCAATAAGTGCGATAAATCTGCAACCAGGTATTTAGTTTTTTCACGGAATTAGGAACCAATGAGGTGTGCAAGAACTGTGCAGATCGTAGAATACCAAGGCGCGAGTGCAACTATAGCATTCTGTAAAACAGTGTTTCTCAACCTTTTTTTGCGACGACAATACTGAGCGCAAGCATAACAACGAGGCTTTGGCGACTCAATTCACTTCACTGAACTCTTGTAAGCAGACACAACATAATTATTAGCATAAGTTAAATTTTATATAATATGAATCATATGTTATATTGCATCCGTTTTTTTTTTTACTTTCTTAGAACTCTTCCTCAGAATTAACATTTGTAAACCTAACCATTATAATAAACGATCCAACCCGGGGCCCATGTTCGGGTTGTACCCATGGGTTAAGAGAGACTGGTGTCAGACTATATATATTCAAAAGTCGGCGTCTATGAAGCACATGAAGCACGTTGTGCGGAAGCTTGCTAACTTGAAGTACAATTATTCACCAGTGCCACTTGTTTTCAGCCACTAAAGATTGAAGACCACTTGTATTAAAATACCCCTAAAAATACCCCCTCTTAAAGGCCTTGTACCTTTGTCGAAGACCGCTTAACCGACCGCTTTACCGACCACGTTCTCGAAATGTTTTTCGTTGAATTCAACATCTGCCAGTGATATCGGTCCGGGGTGTTCCCCGCATCTTGCTTGCGTCATGTTGCTCAGGTGCGCCGGCTTGTGGTTGAACCACACATTCACCGCTAGGTTGCGCCCGAACGAGTTCACTTGGTGCGCCCTAGAGCAAAATAAATAATTAAACAGGGGAGGGCAACCTACGACGCGTCAGTCAACATTTGAGCTTTTTAAGATTGCCAGTGACCCAATAATTAATATACACCAGAGATAACGGGAAAATCAGTGATGTCAATGATGTACTCGCTGTAAAAAGTGTAACGAGAAAAGTTTCTTTAATCGTAAGAATGTCACCTGATTGTGAATAAAGTTTAAAATATGTAGGGAAGGTTTATCTTGTTCCTATGTGAAATTCTTTCCAACAACCAATGCTTCTACTGCTCGAACTATCATAAATATATATAGCATATAAAATGAGGTAAAATGTATGTGGCGATTGTAAGTAAAAAATAGTTGGAAACAAAAAGTTGCCCTGCCCTGTTGTTATCAGAATAAAAACTAAAACAAAATACAAGCGTAAAGACTTATTCATGTTACGTTTTATCGCGATGTTGACTTCTGTATGAGAGCGATACTCGGCTTTAAAAAGAGGAAATATGCCAAAACACAAAAGTAAATGGTCGTTCGCTAGTTCATGATTTAATTATTTTATTCTTGCTTTTTTATAGGATATACCGCTATTCTCTTGAATGGCTTTTTATTACAAAAGCCTTATAGTTGAATTATGTTCAAAGTACTGTAGTATAACAAACTAAGCCGAAAGAGAAAGTAAAGGTAATTATGAAAGACTAAATGTTTTATATTTTAAATACTTTTCCATCTGGCCACGGCACACCAGGCAACATTTAATGGCGCACCATTAAGACCACCTTATTTCTTGCATTTCACTATGAATAATGGTAGAGTTTAATTGACGATATTGTTATATGGCTTAATTTGCTGTCAGCTGGTTTAGAAAGTGCATATGGCGCGTGATAATATCCTTAAACCAATATCCAGCCACAATTAGTTCCTTCCTTAAGGAATAAGTTGCATATGTTCTCTATCTTCATATTATTCCTTATAACGTTAGAGGTTCAATATGAAAGTTTATTAAAACGGATAAGGGAAAATATATTTGTTATTTCGATTTTAGAATTTTTTTTAGAAACCAGCATATGGTAATTCATATCATATTTTGTGCAATATAACCCACACAATACATATGCTGTTGCTACCAGGCATAGTTGACTAAAAACGATCCACAATTTATTATTCATTCTAATCATTTCGGCTGCCTAGGAAGAATGCCTTAATCAGGGAATGCAACAACACCACGCTTAACATTACGCAAAGTAAATACTAGCTAGTAGCCGAAACGTTGAAGGAAAGAAATAAGTCCTAGAAGAGTTAATTAGTGTAACAACCAATGAAGTACATATGATGTTGCTATTAGACAAAGCATACTAAAAGAAACTATATACACAAGTTCTTAGGGACATTAAGCAATGCATTTAGCTCACCACTTGTAGGGTATAAAGAGGCAATCTCCTTGTTTCATGTTCACAACAGCGTACTTGTGCTTGGCAAGATCGGGATACTTCACAAAATCAACTGAATCAACGTCGGCGCTGGAGTAAGAACCACTGGGGATGTCGAGTACATTGGCGACCCAGTCCTACACATAATGGCGACTAAATATGAAGGATCAGAACCAGTAACATGATTGTATATGTTGCCGTAAAATAACGATTTAATGTTGGCAAACAGAAGTATATTATTTTGTATATAATAACAAATCCACCCCAAGGGTATTCTTTTCGTTAATAGTTACTAAAATCAATAATAATAATTACTTACCAAATGGTTAACATGTCTTAAGAATGTATTAGTTTACACATTTTGTTAATTTGACTTTAGTCTTGCCAGGCAACCTAATAATCAACTTTAAATATTAATCTTACAGTAAAATGAGATGCATTGCCATTGGACATATAAAAGTAGTAACAGTAGAAGTTTAATCAGCAAAACCAACTGTAATAACTATTTAAATGTCAAAGATAAATTGGCAGGAACAAACAAAACAGCAAGTTTTTAATATGATCTGCTTTTTACCTCTTCGGTGTGGAATGGGCTGACAAATATGAGGGTCTTGTTTCCTCGGAACAAACAGTTGATGTTTTCAACGCCGTCGTGGTGTAGAACTGATCTGGTTCCTCCACTGCTGTACCACATCACCTGGTCATAACAAGGTTAAACATAAACTATTAGTGGACCACATCACCTGGTCATAACAAGGTTAAACATAAACCATTAGTGGACTACATCACCTGGTCATAACAAGGTTAAACATAAACTATTAGTGGACCACATCACCTGGTCATAACAAGGTTAAACATAAACTATTAGTGGACCACATCACCTGGTCATAACAAGGTTAAACATAAACTATTAGTGGACCACATCACCTGGTCATAACAAGGTTAAACATAAACCATTAGTGGACTACATCACCTGGTCATAACAAGGTTAAACATAAACCATTAGTGGACTACATCACCTGGTCGTAACAAGGTTAAACATAAACTATTAGTGGACCACATCACCTGGTCGTAACAAGGTTAAACATAAACTATTACTGGACCACATCACCTGGTCATAACAAGGTTAATCATAAACCATTAGTGGACTACATCACCTGGTCATAACAAGGTTAAACATAAACTATTAGTGGACCACATCACCTGGTCATAACAAGGTTAAACAACATAAACCATTAGTGGACTACATCACCTGGTCATAACAAGGTTAAACATAAACTTTAGTGGACCACAACACCTGGTCATAACAAGGTTAAACATAAACTTTAGTGGACCACATCACCGGGTCATAACAAGGTTAAACATAAACTTTAGTGGACCACATCACCTGGTCATAACAAGGTTAAACATAAACTATTAGTGGACCACATCACCTGGTCATAACAAGGTTAAACATAAACTTTAGTGGACCACATCACCTGGTCATAACAAGGTTAAACATAAACTTTAGTGGACCACAACACCTGGTCATAACAAGGTTAAACATAAACTATTAGTGGACCACATCACCTGGTCGTGTTTTACTTGTGGAACCACAATATGTATTTATGCAAGTTTTCAACCTTTGAAATAAAATGCAATTTTGAGTTTATCTTTTAATGTACAACTGTGTGTTTTTTGATGGAGTGTTCCTTTAAACTGAAACGTTACTCTCTGCAAACGCTGTCATGACAAAAGTATCAGCCCTGAGGAAGATTACCCATATGAGTTATCGAAACGTTGGTACATTTATTAATAAAAAATATTTACTAGAAAAACAATTTTTAAATTAATACAATGCCTGGCAGCAACAGTATATATAATGTGATTGAGTGGTGCCACCTGATTTCCGCTAAATCAATGAAAAAAACAATAAATATATGTATTTTTCTTGTACCGTGAGAGCAAGTTCTTTAAGTACTGGATCGCACTTTAGTGGAGGGGGAAGGAAAACATCACTTCTGCAAAAAACATGTTCCAGATTTAAAACCCTGATTGAATGCTGACATGCATTACCTTTAGAAACCAACTACAAATATAAATTTAGTAAATCTTCTATTTAGCAAAAGGGGAATACAACAAAAGTTATCCCCACCTTATATTTTAAAGTTAAGTAAGTAATTTTACCGGAGAAAGTTTGGCACTTTGTAGACCATATAAATTTCTTCGCTGGTGTATCTCTTAACATAGTCACGGAACGGCATATCTTCTCCTATTTCAGTTCTAACTTCTTTCTTCCTCGGCTCTGTGTAAACTGATTCAGTAGATCCCGGGTGCTCAAGGAAATATTCGTCAGACCTAGAATTACAAAGTACATACACAATTTATAGAAAAAATATTTAATGATTATGACTAACAGTGACACATTAATAAGTTTTCACTATAATTTGTCTTTATACAGCGCCACCTGATTTTTATTTAAAATTAGACAAATACGGTCATTCACAAAGATTCCATTAATAAGTAGCATTCTTTAGGGCAGTTAGCCATTCTGGAATACTTGGGTTAAACAGAATTAATCTTCAGAAAAATTGAAAACAATTGCAGCTTTAGCATTGCTATGCTTCATTTAAAATCAGCAAATTTCAAGCTTTACTAGACCTTACAAACAAGTAAGGAAGTTGTTTGTAGAAAATTGTTTGTTCTGTCACAAATTATTACTAATCATTAGACTCCAACAAAATCAATTTTAAGTTGGTTCCTAATTTTACATTTTTACTTACCACTTTTCATAAGCTGGTGAAAGTTTTGCTCCACCTTTCATTACAAGAGGAATGGAGGGGACAACAAACTGGTTGAAAAAGTCGTGTGGCTTTGGGAACCCCTCGGTTATAGGGATCTCAAAATATGGGCCGGCCGAACCAAAAGGCTTCAGGTGTCCTGGTAAGGATTTTAGGGACTCAATTTCAGACTCGCTGAGTTCACATGAAATCTGAAAAAAAAGTTTTACAAACTAAAAAGAACGGAGTTATTCACAATCTTAAACAAAATTTCTTCAATAACTTTAAAGAGCAAAACAACCTTTAAGGTGCAAATGTAACCAACACTTTAGTGGAGCTTTCAGTTGATGCTGCTAATGTTTAGGCAAAACCTGTAAAGCTTTATTAAATCTGTATCATAAGTAGATTCAAACACATACTTACCTTTGAAAATGTTACAAGCAAAAGGCAAAACAAAACACATCCATAAAACATGTTTTAATTATGGAAACCTATAAATAAGACACAGGATTTGCAGTAACCTATAACATAAAAAATAAAGTTTCATAGCATTTCAAAACAGCTTTGGCATAGAATTTACTTCAAAAACTATTTATTGGGTGTAAATTACTACAAATAATAGTGGTATACACTTCTACACTTCAGACATAAATTAAATGCAATACCACTGCAAGAAGCAAGTTCTCAGCCAAACTAGGCCCAACATGCTTTAGTGACAAGCCTATTCCCCGTAAAAGTTAGGACAAACTAACAAAGCAGGAATTTCCTGAAATGCGTCGATGTTTTAAAAGCTTCACTTCGCTTGGAAACAGCTGCTCTGTGTTCAATAAGGCGTGACGGTGCTGGGATTTTTTTTTGCGCGGTGAAAAGTTTAAGAATTTAAGGATTTAAATTTTAAGGGGTTGTTGTACTCAAGTCATTTCAAAAGACTTAATAAAACGTGGCCGTTCAAAAACATTTAAAGTCCAAGTCAATTCTCGCATAAAATGACTTAATATCAGCCAATTCACTGTCATGGTTATTTAAATCATTGCTTTTAAAAGGAAATGCACTGGTCTAGAATCCTATAACATTTGCGTCCGAGGGTTTATATTGCTAACAATATCCGGGTTAGGGTGGGAGATTGAGTGGGTCAAGTTTTATTATTATATTTCTTCTTACACATTTATGTCTTCCTTTCAATTTCAACTTCGACAACTCGTTTCGTTACTATTAAAATAAATGTGGTTGGATTTTTAGACCAGTGAAAAAGAAGTCCAATATAAGTCATTTTTCTTAATTTAGACGTTAAGTTCAGTCATTTAAAAACACAATAAAGTGAAGTGATTGGACTTAGGCGAATACAACAATGCTAATTTATTAAAATGTTTAAGCCAATTATATTTAGTAAGTTATCCTTTTATAGAGAAAGCACTTCAATTTGTGATTATACTTGATAAATTTAACAATACCAGTGTTAAAATGTTATTATTTCTGGGAAGTGGCTATTTACGTTATCGCTCTTGTACCTTTGTTGATTTTGGTTTGAGTGGTGGTAGTATTAGATTTAATTCGGAAATTGATTTAAATTACTTTGCCGGGTAAATAGACTCCGGAGGTACCGCTATTTGACCGGATCGCTCTTTTACGGTTGCATACGTTAGTGATAATATGTTGATAAAAACTACTTTGGTGTCTGGGTGAGTAGCCTCTTCCTAAAACACATAACTGAGAAACAGGTGTTGGAATCAAAAGACAATACATAGCAACAAGAAAAAATTTAATCTGAATTGTGATTTTAGAATTGAATGAAGTTAGGGCGTCTTCTGCATGAACAATTTAAAGATGTCTCAATCACAATACCAGAGTGTGGGTTCTCGTCAGCAAATTAACAACCAAGCTGGACAACAACAGGTTAACACTAGGTGTTGCTGGACTTTATTGTTATTATCGAATAACATTTTATTATTTTGCTGGGAGCACAATTATTTGAAAAAGAAAAATCACAGAGCTGTAGTTTTGCAATATTACTTGTCAATTTAAATCTGATTCTGTATTTTGGCAAATTTCTGAATGTTCACAAACAGTTTTATATTTTCAATGATGCCTAAACAAGTGATGAACCATTTTTCCAACTTTAGAAAATATTTAAGAAATTCTCTTTTTGATTCGACAAGTATTTTCATTACAAAACGTGATTTTATTACAATAAATGGGGCATTTAACAAAAAAAATTTTTTATACAACTATTTGTTACAAATTATCAAATTTCTTCAAATAAACAAAGCAAATTAGAAAAATGTTGTTTTGTAAAGCTAAATAAAACGCAATGCTTTCCAGAGTTCTAAATTGACTGTTCTTAAAAATTGTGTTTCTTCATATAATTGAAATTAGTTTCCTGGTCTGTTGTTTACATAATGTTTTAAATATTTTACAGCTGTTTTGAAGGCAAGAAAAATCTATCATATTTTAATATTTGATTCACATCAATTTTGTTGACTTTTAGTTTCCAAATGTTGAATTCATTGGTTTGAGTTTGGAAAGTATAGAAAAGCACCTCCATTTGTGATTCTAGCATCAGTGTTAAAATGGCATTAATTCTTCCTGTGCATAAAGGTTTGAAAGTGTCTATTTGACCGGATCACTTTTTGACGCTTGCACCAAAACGTGATTGTTTACTGTAAGATGAAAAAATGTTTGCTAGTAAAAATATGAATTTATTTTTATTTTTTATATCTTTTTATAAGAGCCCATGCTAAATGTTTTACATAAGTTCTAATAAAAAAAAAATGTAATTTTTAATTTACCAAATCCAATGTTGGTTTGGGTAAGGACCACTCTGGCAAAAAGTTCAGGCTTATGAAAGCTAGACCTGGCAAGATTCATTACAGGTTTAAAATTTCAATAATGATAATACAAAAAGCAGTTTTCTACTTGAGTTTTCATTTAATTTATCTTGTTTATATTGCCCTTAGTTTAGTGATGTATGATAGGTTAGCATTTTGTAACAAACTTGAAAAAACAAATACATAATGTCATGCAGTTAGTAAGTTACCATAACAAAAACCACTCATTCTAAATTGTTTACCCGCTTAAAAGTCCCATATTTTCCGAACAAAGGCACGTTGGTTCCCCCGATTGCGATGGCCTGACCGGGTCCGTGGTTGTCCCACACAGTGATGGTTGCTAGGCCCTCCTCGGCAACTCGCTGTAGCGAATTGGGAGTTGTAGGCACTCGTTCCAGGAATGTAAGCTGCGGCCGGGAGTTGTGAAGTGATGCCTGTAAGTTGTTTGTACCGGGAGACAAATCGCCTTGCTATCGTCAAACACCTGCACATATCACGCATAGTGGGTTATCCTGGAGATACAACCTAAAAGTAACTAAATAGAAAAATATATAGTAAATGAACTGCCATAGACCAGTGGTTCTCAACCTGTGGCACACTAACGTTACGCGAGTAAAGTTACAGTCAAAAATAAGTGATATGGGACGAGAACATACAGAACCACTGCCATAGACAGCAAGAATAATAAACTAAATAAACATATTAGACAAAGAACAAGTGTTGTAACATTTATATATAAAACTTGGACTTTTTAAAGTGCTGAAGGACACACTAAAGTAGTGATTCCCAAACTGTGTGCCACTGCATACTAGTGTGCCTCGAGAGACTGTCAAGTGTGCCGCAAAACTTTTTGTAATGTTAAAAAACAATATATTAGTATCCCCAATAGGCATATATGCAAGCACTTAGGACTTAAACACGCACTATCCATTACCAGGTATTAATATAGAGACATTTACATATACTTTGTCGGTGTTAAGGGCGACTCTAAAATTACTTTATTGGTGTTCTGCTACGAGTGTGCAGCGAAAATCTAAGATTTTTTTAGTGTGCCGAGTGCCACGATCCAGAAAATTTTGGGAACACTGCAGTAAAGTAATGTTTGTAAGTAGGAGACAACTTAGCAAAGAATGAAACACGGTAATTTTATAAAATTTTTATACTCATGTTTTCCAATAATATTGATGAACAAGCCAAGTTTTACCTGAACTGTTGCGTACAAATGACTGTCTTGTTCAAGCTGTGTGGCGCCATCTGGTGTAAATTGCAGGTGTGGGTCGTTGAGAAGATCTTTGTAGCTACGATCGGGGCGCTTTCCCTCCAAACTACACAGCTGTGATAAAACAAAAAAAACTGTTGAAGCAGTGGTATAAAGAGTGTATATACAACACACATATAAATAATGGCTCATTTAGTAAAGCTTAAAATAAATACACATTTGTTTCGGCACTTTTTACTAAATTGATAAGATTTTGTTATCGTAACCGCTCACTTTCAACAATATCTCAATATGGGTATAAACATCATTAAATATTAGAATTAAAATCAGTTTCTTTTAATTTGCATTATTTGATTGGTTTAACACAGCTCTAGTTTGGTTTAAATCCCTTTTTTTAAATTGTTTTTAAAACTTTTAGCAACTCGCATGAAATAAAAAAACAAATATTGGCAACAATGCAATAAGGTTTTGGTTCTAGTTGATTTAGTTTTAAATGGTTACAGATTTTAATATTTCTAGTGAATGCATAATTATAAACTTGAAAACAAGTTTTAATCTGATTTTGTTAATGCACAAACATAAATACTCATGAAAACTAAAGCCTTCTAAAATCAAACCACAAATCATAAAAATCACCTTTATTGTCAAGTTAACATCTAAATCACAACTATAGACATAATGGAAGCGATCTGGAATCGGTTGTCTTTGTTGTCCATTGTTCCCCTGATTGTCAGTCATTGTTTATCTAACAATCAGTTGGGGGTGTAAAAAGCTGGAGGTCTTGCTTGCGGATTTCCAAGTTCCCACTCAGCTCATTGGATTTGTAGAATACTTTGTAAAAATACAACTAATTCAGAACTTAAAAAGGTTCAAATTTAAACAATGTAGAAAAGCCACTATAATTTTTGTAAATGCTGGGGCATTTCTGTGGGGGCAGATGTGCACCTGAGAGTTAAAAAAAGCAATTTGTGTACACATTTGAGTCAGTAAATGGCGGACATAAATTTAAAAAAGGTTGAGATGGAGTAGGATTTCCAACCTAAGGTGTGCAAAAAACATAATTGCACTTTGAATTTGGCGCTGCACACCCGAGATCTTGGCGCGAAGTGCCATGAAATGCAGGCTGGTTCTTAGTACATATACTGATTAGTTATTATACATTGATTTGGGATTAGTGCATTAATTTAAACTAGTTCTCGTCAGGTAATTACAGCTTTTTACTAAATTTTTCTGCGATATATCTTGTTACTACGAGTTTTATTTTAACAATGAAAAATGGAATAGAAATAATTTAGTTTAGGTATGTTAAACCATGCTTCGGCGCTGGTCTAGAATCCTACCTCAACACCCATTATTTGATTTAGGGTGCGGGTTGGCGTTTGAGTTAGTAAAAGCAATATTATTAAATAACAATACTTGACACTCCCTCACCCAAATAATGTGCATTGCTTTAATAAATGTTTAAACAATATGGTAGGATTTTAGACAAACACCGATGCTTAATACAACATGAGTTAGTAGAGATCTGGGCGCTGGTCTAGAATCCTACCACAGTTCTAAAATCAACGCACAAAATTTGAGTTAGGGTGCGGGTTAGCGTTCGGGTGTGGGTGGGTCAAGTATTATTATATTCTTTGTTTAATAATAATACTTGACCCACCTTAACCCAAACGCTAACCCGCACCCTAACCCAAATGGTGTTTCGTTGTGGTAGGATTCTAGACCAGCGCCAATGCTTAATACAATATGAGTTAGTAGAGATCTGGGTATAAATTTTTAACATGGTCAAGATTATTACTAATTGTGCAAAATACAGCATTGTGAATAAAGCAACAAACCTTCAAGAACCTTGCTTTTCTTCGCATGCAACTTTCTTCTATATTCTTGGTCACCTTCAATCTTTCTGTAATACTGAAGAACCGCAACAACACCAAGAATTTCGGCAAATAAAACTCCGGGCAGGAATTTCTTCCAAGCAATGCTCATATCAACAATGTCTTACAAATGAGAATATGACAGCAAATATAAATATGAATACTATTATAACTAGAGCTATCGTCATTTTGAAAGTGTAAGTAATATTAACATGTTAACTATTAAATGTTGCTTGCAAAACGAGAATGTTATTTCAGCTACTATTTCTAAATTTATCTCTCTGCATGATTATAATCTATTAATCATAAAACAACACGATTTATGAATAGTGTTAAGGAAACAATTTTGTGGTAAAATCACTCTAGTCGACATTTTGGTACATTCTATGAAATGTGATATTTTGTTTTTTATATAAAATGTCTGTTTCACATTTTCTTTACATTAAATCAGAAGTAATCTATATAAATTCCCCTGGAAAAAAAAAGAAATACAAAAACAATGTGTAATGTTGTGTGACGGTGCTCATTCAAGCGTTACTATGTTTTAATTTAGGGGTCTCAGTTATACTTTTCTGTCTTCTGTCAATGTTACTTGCATCACTAAGATATATTAAGATTTGTTAGATACGTCGATAGTAGTTGTTGACAGCATATCCATACATTTTACAGCTATTCAAAACAAATTTCATTTTTATAAAAGAGTCTATACAAATCTGTTAATAAAAAGAGAGTATAGTCTCTTTAACAAAATATTTAACTAAAACTAATCGCTAACTTTGCACTATTGTTACAAACATTCGCATTATACGATTTCTCACACAAATATCACCCAGAGGCGTATCCTGGGTATTTTGTGCCGGGGGCAAACTATATAATTGGCGCCCCTCCTCCATGCTTAAGCACATTTTCTATTACATTAACATATTAAATCTTTGGCACCCCTGTACCTTGGCGCCCGGGGACATATGTAGCCCACCGTGGTCTGTTAACCACAAGAGAAATATTTATTTAACAGCGAAACCCATGAAAACTTTATGCATAATATTCTCACAAAAATATTGTAACACACAATGCATATGTACATAGTAATAGAAATAAAGAAGGCAAGACGGGTTGATGTTAAACACAACGAAAATATTGCATCTGTGCGAAAGTAAGGTGCAAGGCAAGAACAAATAACAGTAAAGTGGCAGTATTTAAAACAAACAAAAACTACTGCGAAAGTGGATTCTAAGCTAGCGAATATAACAAGTAAAAAGGGAACGTTGTTGTAATAAAATTTAAAGGATTTTGGTATTTAAGCATTATAAAAATCAGTAATTAAAATACCACAATTACAACGGATTAACTTTTAAAAACGACAAACTTCCTTTTGCAAACACGCGAGATTACGAAGACCCGGACAGAAGCGAACCCGGACGCTCTGGATTTAGAGTTCTTGTTTGAACATAGCGGCGGGGAATCCCCCTTGAAGAAACTTGTCGCCGTAAATGTTGCTGCCTCTTTCTTTATCGATCTCACCACGTGACAACGACCTCTTGATCAACTCCTGACATCACAAGTATGACGTCATTACAAAGTTATTACATTAATGACGTCACAAATGTAGAGTTATTACAATAATGACGTCACAAATGCAAATTTGTTAAAATAATGACGTCATCAAAGCAAAGTTATTAAAATAGTGACGTTACAAATGCAAATTTGTTAAAATAATGACGTCATCGATGCAAAGTTAATACATTTCACAAATGAATAGTTATTACAATAATGATGTCACAAATGTAAAGTTATTACAATAATGACGTCACATATTTAAAGTGATCACATTGTTAATTTCATAACTACGATGCTTGACCGCCCGTAAAATAATACTGTCATTTATGTGTTGTTAAAAAAAAAAATACAAAAAAAATTCATCGCAAAAAATATATTTAGAAAAGTTTGTATTAGTGATAATTAATTTTCTATTTCTTTTAAAAATATAACATTTTAATGTTTTCCTTCAAAAAAATATATATTATAAAAAGAAAATACCCTAAAGAAATGCAAACAATAAAGTAAAGGCTTTGGCCACACGACCACATTACGCCGCATTACAAACAGCGTTCGTTGCCTATTTTCTACTTAACAAATCCACCAAAGATAAAAACTCACAAACTTATACTGCTTCCTGGCAGTTTCCAAGGCTGAATGTAGTTCCTCGTCAATGTCATCAGTTTTTTCGATAAGTTCCAAGATATTCTGAGTAGCAAAAATCAAGTTTTACAAATTGCGTGTTTGCTTAATTTACAGCGCTCCGTATATTTCGTGATCATTTTTCAATTTACGTAATTTTAACTACAAGCGTTAATATTATTTATCCACAGTTTTAAAGCAACTATAAGACCTGTAAAATAACATCAAGTATTTCTTCGGTCAAATTGAAATCGTTCATTTTTATGACGTCATTTGGAGTGACGTCACAGTGTTACCTTCTTCCCCGATCCCATGATGACGTCGACATCTAGTTTATTGACGTCACCGTCCTCGTTCTGGTCGATCGCGTTGTAGAAATCTCTCGCTATTTTCTCGCATTGTTCGTTCCACAAGAGAGATGACTCAGGAATGCTCTGCAACGAAAATGTATAAATAACAATAGTTTACCGCAAAACAACTTCCTATATTCCGCCAATTCAACAAGTATAAGAGGTTACGCTGATTGACACCTCAACAAATATTGGATCCATATTTGATAAATAAATTATTTTGAGCTTGAATCCATACAATTCACAGGATTGACAGACTGACGGTGCTTAGTAAAGTAAGGTGGCAGTTGTTTACTTACATTTTGCAAACCCGCCTTTATATCATCAAAGTCCATAAACTTCTTCTTACGAAGCTGACGGAACATCACAAGACTAAAAAGCAATATAGTTTGTAGAACTTTGGTATTTTTGCAAGTTTTATCACACCTGAAAAGCTTTACAGTAAAGTATTTAAATTTGTAACAAGTCATACATTATTTTCATGTTATGAGATACACACAAAAAAGTATATCACACTTTTTCTGTTCTCTAAGGGGCAAAATTATCTTTGCTTTCAAAATAAACGACCGTCGCCTTATTTTCTTGTTAAAAAAAGTTTCGTAAAATGTCATATTTAAAATGTTTGTAAAATGCACGCGAACTACTTTGGGTTATATGGGCGTAGAGCGCATTACAAAATACTATTTCTATTTTTAAAGAGTTTTTTTTTGCCCATGTAATTTCATTATGGCGAAACCAAATTTGATTCGCAAAATCAAAATATGTGATACAACTAGTACAAAACATTGCTGCTATAAAGCTGCAACTTACAAAATATTTTGATTTTTTTTCTTTTGGTCGCTTTTTGTTTTTTCCGTTTCTTCAGAAGGTTTGTGATCTGAAAAATAGTGACGTCACAAGTTAAAGTTGAGCAAACCTACGTCACGTTTTTGTTATGCTCGGTAATACGACAGTTTTTTGTGATTTTTTTAAACTTACATTGTTCTGTCTTCCGCCAACAATTACCCATCGCAAGATTCTTTTATAAATGCTGTTCCTTTAGCGAGGAATGCAACTAGTGTGGAGTCAATAAGTGCGATAAATCTGCAACCAGGTATTTAGTTTTTCACGGAATTAGGAACCAATGAGGTGTGCAAGAACTGTGCAGATCGTAGAATACCAAGGCGCGAGTGCAACTATAGCATTCTGTAAAACAGTGTTTCTCAACCTTTTTTTGCGACGACAATACTGAGCGCAAGCATAACAACGAGGCTTTGGCGACTCAATTCACTTCACTGAACTCTTGTAAGCAGACACAACATAATTATTAGCATAAGTTAAATTTTATATAATATGAATCATATGTTATATTGCATCCGTTTTTTTTGTTACTTTCTTAGAACTCTTCCTCAGAATTAACATTTGTAAACCTAACCATTGTAATAAACGATCCAACCCGGGGCCCATGTTCGGGTTGTACCCATGGGTTAAGAGAGACTGGTGTCAGACTATATATATTCAAAAGTCGGCGTCTATGAAGCACATGAAGCACGTTGTGCGGAAGCTTGCTAACTTGAAGTACAATTATTCACCAGTGCCACTTGTTTTCAGCCAATAAAGATTGAAGACCACTTGTATTAAAATAACCCTAAAAATACCCCCTCTTAAAGGCCTTGTACCTTTGTCGAAGACCGCTTTGCCGACCGCGTTCTCGAAATGTTTTTCGTTGAATTCAACATCTGCCAGTGATATCGGTTCGGGGTGTTCCCCGCATCTTGCTTGCGTCATGTTGCTGAGGTGCGCCGGCTTGTGGTTGAACCACACATTCACCGCTAGGTTGCGCCCGAACGAGTTCACTTGGTGCGCCCTAGAGCAAAATAAATAATTAAACAGGGGAGGGCAACCTACGACGCGTCAGTCAACATTTGAGCTTTGTAGGATCACAAGTGACCCAATATACACCAGAGATAACAGGAAAATCAGGGATGTCAATGATGTACTCGCTGTAAAAAGTGTAACGAGAAAAGTTTCTTTAATCGTAAGAATGTCACCTGATTGTGAATAAAGTTTAAAATATGTAGGGAAGGTTTATCTTGTTCCTATGTGAAATTCTTTCCAACAACCAATGCTTCTACTGCTCGAACTATCATAAATATATATAGCATATAAAATGAGGTAAAATGTATGTGGCGATTGTAAGTAAAAAATAGTTGAAAACAAAAAGTTGCCCTGCCCTGTTGTGATTAGAATAAAAACTAAAACAAAATGCAAGCGTAAAGACTTATTCATGTTACGTTTTATCGCGATGTTGACTTCTGTATGAGAGCGATACTCGGCTTTAAAAAGAGGAAATATGCCAAAACACAAAAGTAAATGGTCGTTCGCTAGTTCATGATTTAATTATTTTATTCTTGCTTTTTTATAGGATATACCGCTATTCTCTTGAATGGCTTTTTATTACAAAAGCCTTATAGTTGAATTATGTTTAAAGTACTGTAGGATAACAAACTAAGCCGAAAGAGAAAGTAAAACCAATATGAAAGACTAAATGTTTTATATTTTAAATACTTTTCCATCTGGCCACGGCACACCAGGCAACATTTAATGGCGCACCATTAAGAAGACCACCTTATTTCTTGCATTTCACTATGAACAATGGGAGAGTTTAATTGACGATATTGTTATATGGCTTAATTTGCTGTCAGCTGGTTTAGAAAGTGCATATGGCGCGTGATAATATCCTTAAACCAATATCCAGCCACAATTAGTTCCTTCCTTAAGGAATAAGTTGCATATGTTCTCTATCTTCATATTATTCCTTATAACGTTAGAGGTTCAATATGAAAGTTTATTAAAACGGATAAGGGAAAATATATTTGTTATTTCGATTTTAGAATTTTTTTTGGAAACCAGCATATGGCAAAACATATCATATTCTGTGCAATATAACCCACACAATAAATATGCTGTTGCTACCAGGCATAGTTGACTAAAAACGATCCACAATTTATTATTCATTCTAATCATTTCGGCTGCCTATGCAGAATGCCTTAATCAGGGAATGCAACAACACCACGCTTAACATTACGCAAAGTAAATACTAGCTAGTAGCCGAAACGTTGAAGGAAAGAAATAAGTCCTAGAAGAGTTAATTAGTGTAACAACCAATGAAGTACATATGATGTTGCTATTAGACAAAGCATACTAAAAGAAACTATATACACAAGTTCTTAGGGACATTAAGTAATGCATTTAGCTCACCACTTGTAGGGTATAAAGAGGCAATCTCCTTGTTTCATGTTCACAACAGCGTACTTGTGCTTGGCAAGATCGGGATACTTCACAAAATCAACTGAATCAACGTCGGCGCTGGAGTAAGAACCACTGGGGATGTCGAGTACATTGGCGACCCAGTCCTACACATAATGGCGACTAAATATGAAGGATCAGAACCAGTAACATGATTGTATATGTTGCCGTAAAATACGATTTAATGTTGGCAAACAGAAGTATATTATTTTGTATATAATAACAAATCCACCCCAAGGGTATTATTTTCGTTATTAGTTACTAAAATCAATAATAATAGTTACTTACCAAATGTTTAACATGTCTTTAGACTATATTAATTTACACATTTTTGTTAAACTTGCCAGGCAACTTAATAATCAACTATAAATATTAATCTTAGAGTAAAATGAGATGCATTGCCATTGGACATATAAAAGTAGTAACAGTAGAAGTTTAATCAGCAAAACCAACTGTAATCACTATTTAAATGTCAAAGATAAATTGGCAGGAACAGACAAAACAGCAAGTTTTTAATATGATCTGCTTTTTACCTCTTCGGTGTGGAATGGGCTGACAAATATGAGGGTCTTGTTTCCTCGGAACAAACAGTTGATGTTTTCCACGCCGTCGTGGTGTAGAACTGATCTGGTACCTCCACTGCTGTACCACATCACCTGATCATAACAAGGTTAAACATAAACTATTAGTGGACCACATCACCTGGTCATAACAAGGTTAAACATAAACCATTAATGGACTACGTCACTTGGTCATAACAAGGTTAAACATAAACTATTAGTGGACTACATCACCTGGTCATAACAAGGTTAAACATAAACTATTAGTGGACTACATCACCTGGTAATAACAAGGTTAAACATAAACTATTAGTGGACCACATCACCTGGTCATAACAAGTTTTTTTTAAGTGTTTTACTTGTGGAACCACAATATGTATTTATGCAAGTTTTCAACCCTTAAAATAAAATGCAATTTTGAGTTTATCTTTTAATGTAAAGGTAAAAAATTAACTGTGTGTTTGTTGATGTAGTGCTCCTTTAAACTGACAGATTACCCGCTGCAAACGCTGTCATGACATAAGTATCAGCCCCGAGGAAGATTACCCATCTGAGTTATCCAAACGTTGGTAAATTTGTTAATGAAAAATACTTACTAGAAAAACAATTTTTAAATTAATACAATGCCTGGCAGCAACAGTATATTTAATGTGATTGAGTGGTGCCACCTGATTTCCGCTAAATCAATGAAAAAAACAATAAATATGTGTATTTTTCTTGTACCGTGAGAGCAAGTTCTTTAAGTACTGGATCGCACTTTAGTGGAGGGGGAAGGAAAACATCACTTCTGCAAAAAACATGTTCCAGATTTAAAACCCTGATTGAATGCTGACATGCATTACCTTTAGAAACCAACTACAGATATAAATTTAGTAAATCTTCTATTTAGCAGAAGGGGAATACAACAAAAGTTATCCCCACCTTATATTTTAAAGTTAAGTAAGTAATTTTACCGGAG